>NC_140527.1:53968-653968 GCF_057382185.1 Mchenga conophoros
TAACCCTAAAGGACACACAAAAACAATTGGACACAACACATCCTGACCCTAACCACATACAATCTGAATATAAACAATTGGACATTATACAAAAATCAATAAAGACAAACACAGAATTAGGACTAAACAATTAAAGGAGGAATTGGAGGACACAAACTAATTGGACATAATACAAAGGTCAATAAGACAAACACGTAATTAGGACAAAACAATAAAAGGAGGACGTGGAGGACACAAAACAATTGGACAAAATACAAAAGTCAATAAAGACATACATATAATTAGGACAAGAAATTAAAAGGAGGATTTGGAGGATACAAAACAATTGGACAAGCCAAAACGAGAAACACATAATCGGGACAGAAAAATATAAGGAGGACTTGGAGGACATAAAACAATTGGACATCACACAAAAGGTCACAGAGGAGGACATAACAAGGACAAAGGAAGGTGGGACAGGATGGTTACAAAGAAAGGAATAAAATCATAAAGTCACGTAAAAACCAAAGGAAAGGACAAATAAGAAGGGGGTGCCATAAATAACGTAAGACAAATACTGGAAAGGACATTTAAAGAAGGGGGTGCCATTAAAAATATAAAAACAAAGAAAGCCAAAGAAAAGAAAGGACAAAAACATTAAGAATATTAAACAGAAAAAGAATGAAACGGAAAACCCAAGAGTGGGAGGAGACAGCACACTATAAAAGCCAAGAGAGGCACGCAGACAACACACAGACGCACACGTTGGGCCAGCCTGAGGAAGGCCTAAACCGGCCGAAACGTCGCGACGGCCCAATGACACAGAAGCACAACATTAAAACACAAAACAACAAAAAAATAATAATAATAATTATAACAATGACCTACCTACGGGTAATTTTTGGAAACGGGATAGGGACATCATACCAATCCGTTGGACGATCACAGCCTCTTGGGGCATGCTATGGGGGACCTTGACGCCCGGGATGGGAACAGGTATGGACCGTGCATTGGAGCCCGGCCCCCTTCGGGGACCGGACTCCCAAACTTGATTTCCCCTAACCCGCCAGTGCCGCCTGTCCGCCCGCTTGGGTAGCGCGGGGTTCCCTGAAGGCTCCCTCAGGAGGTTCTTTGGCCACTGGGCTGGGAGTATCCCGACCCCCTCACCAATCCTAACCCTAAAGGACACACAAAAACAATTGGACACAACACATCCTGACCCTAACCACATACAATCTGAATATAAACAATTGGACATTATACAAAAATCAATAAAGACAAACACAGAATTAGGACTAAACAATTAAAGGAGGAATTGGAGGACACAAACTAATTGGACATAATACAAAGGTCAATAAGACAAACACGTAATTAGGACAAAACAATAAAAGGAGGACGTGGAGGACACAAAACAATTGGACAAAATACAAAAGTCAATAAAGACATACATATAATTAGGACAAGAAATTAAAAGGAGGATTTGGAGGATACAAAACAATTGGACAAGCCAAAACGAGAAACACATAATCGGGACAGAAAAATATAAGGAGGACTTGGAGGACATAAAACAATTGGACATCACACAAAAGGTCACAGAGGAGGACATAACAAGGACAAAGGAAGGTGGGACAGGATGGTTACAAAGAAAGGAATAAAATCATAAAGTCACGTAAAAACCAAAGGAAAGGACAAATAAGAAGGGGGTGCCATAAATAACGTAAGACAAATACTGGAAAGGACATTTAAAGAAGGGGGTGCCATTAAAAATATAAAAACAAAGAAAGCCAAAGAAAAGAAAGGACAAAAACATTAAGAATATTAAACAGAAAAAGAATGAAACGGAAAACCCAAGAGTGGGAGGAGACAGCACACTATAAAAGCCAAGAGAGGCACGCAGACAACACACAGACGCACACGTTGGGCCAGCCTGAGGAAGGCCTAAACCGGCCGAAACGTCGCGACGGCCCAATGACACAGAAGCACAACATTAAAACACAAAACAACAAAAAAATAATAATAATAATTATAACAATGACCTACCTACGGGTAATTTTTGGAAACGGGATAGGGACATCATACCAATCCGTTGGACGATCACAGCCTCTTGGGGCATGCTATGGGGGACCTTGACGCCCGGGATGGGAACAGGTATGGACCGTGCATTGGAGCCCGGCCCCCTTCGGGGACCGGACTCCCAAACTTGATTTCCCCTAACCCGCCAGTGCCGCCTGTCCGCCCGCTTGGGTAGCGCGGGGTTCCCTGAAGGCTCCCTCAGGAGGTTCTTTGGCCACTGGGCTGGGAGTATCCCGACCCCCTCACCAATCCTAACCCTAAAGGACAC
Organism: Mchenga conophoros; assembly: GCF_057382185.1. Lineage (NCBI taxonomy): Eukaryota > Metazoa > Chordata > Actinopteri > Cichliformes > Cichlidae > Mchenga > Mchenga conophoros. The sequence continues at coordinate 56,289 of NC_140527.1, forward strand.
ACAAAAACAATTGGACACAACACATCCTGACCCTAACCACATACAATCTGAATATAAACAATTGGACATTATACAAAAATCAATAAAGACAAACACAGAATTAGGACTAAACAATTAAAGGAGGAATTGGAGGACACAAACTAATTGGACATAATACAAAGGTCAATAAGACAAACACGTAATTAGGACAAAACAATAAAAGGAGGACGTGGAGGACACAAAACAATTGGACAAAATACAAAAGTCAATAAAGACATACATATAATTAGGACAAGAAATTAAAAGGAGGATTTGGAGGATACAAAACAATTGGACAAGCCAAAACGAGAAACACATAATCGGGACAGAAAAATATAAGGAGGACTTGGAGGACATAAAACAATTGGACATCACACAAAAGGTCACAGAGGAGGACATAACAAGGACAAAGGAAGGTGGGACAGGATGGTTACAAAGAAAGGAATAAAATCATAAAGTCACGTAAAAACCAAAGGAAAGGACAAATAAGAAGGGGGTGCCATAAATAACGTAAGACAAATACTGGAAAGGACATTTAAAGAAGGGGGTGCCATTAAAAATATAAAAACAAAGAAAGCCAAAGAAAAGAAAGGACAAAAACATTAAGAATATTAAACAGAAAAAGAATGAAACGGAAAACCCAAGAGTGGGAGGAGACAGCACACTATAAAAGCCAAGAGAGGCACGCAGACAACACACAGACGCACACGTTGGGCCAGCCTGAGGAAGGCCTAAACCGGCCGAAACGTCGCGACGGCCCAATGACACAGAAGCACAACATTAAAACACAAAACAACAAAAAAATAATAATAATAATTATAACAATGACCTACCTACGGGTAATTTTTGGAAACGGGATAGGGACATCATACCAATCCGTTGGACGATCACAGCCTCTTGGGGCATGCTATGGGGGACCTTGACGCCCGGGATGGGAACAGGTATGGACCGTGCATTGGAGCCCGGCCCCCTTCGGGGACCGGACTCCCAAACTTGATTTCCCCTAACCCGCCAGTGCCGCCTGTCCGCCCGCTTGGGTAGCGCGGGGTTCCCTGAAGGCTCCCTCAGGAGGTTCTTTGGCCACTGGGCTGGGAGTATCCCGACCCCCTCACCAATCCTAACCCTAAAGGACACACAAAAACAATTGGACACAACACATCCTGACCCTAACCACATACAATCTGAATATAAACAATTGGACATTATACAAAAATCAATAAAGACAAACACAGAATTAGGACTAAACAATTAAAGGAGGAATTGGAGGACACAAACTAATTGGACATAATACAAAGGTCAATAAGACAAACACGTAATTAGGACAAAACAATAAAAGGAGGACGTGGAGGACACAAAACAATTGGACAAAATACAAAAGTCAATAAAGACATACATATAATTAGGACAAGAAATTAAAAGGAGGATTTGGAGGATACAAAACAATTGGACAAGCCAAAACGAGAAACACATAATCGGGACAGAAAAATATAAGGAGGACTTGGAGGACATAAAACAATTGGACATCACACAAAAGGTCACAGAGGAGGACATAACAAGGACAAAGGAAGGTGGGACAGGATGGTTACAAAGAAAGGAATAAAATCATAAAGTCACGTAAAAACCAAAGGAAAGGACAAATAAGAAGGGGGTGCCATAAATAACGTAAGACAAATACTGGAAAGGACATTTAAAGAAGGGGGTGCCATTAAAAATATAAAAACAAAGAAAGCCAAAGAAAAGAAAGGACAAAAACATTAAGAATATTAAACAGAAAAAGAATGAAACGGAAAACCCAAGAGTGGGAGGAGACAGCACACTATAAAAGCCAAGAGAGGCACGCAGACAACACACAGACGCACACGTTGGGCCAGCCTGAGGAAGGCCTAAACCGGCCGAAACGTCGCGACGGCCCAATGACACAGAAGCACAACATTAAAACACAAAACAACAAAAAAATAATAATAATAATTATAACAATGACCTACCTACGGGTAATTTTTGGAAACGGGATAGGGACATCATACCAATCCGTTGGACGATCACAGCCTCTTGGGGCATGCTATGGGGGACCTTGACGCCCGGGATGGGAACAGGTATGGACCGTGCATTGGAGCCCGGCCCCCTTCGGGGACCGGACTCCCAAACTTGATTTCCCCTAACCCGCCAGTGCCGCCTGTCCGCCCGCTTGGGTAGCGCGGGGTTCCCTGAAGGCTCCCTCAGGAGGTTCTTTGGCCACTGGGCTGGGAGTATCCCGACCCCCTCACCAATCCTAACCCTAAAGGACACACAAAAACAATTGGACACAACACATCCTGACCCTAACCACATACAATCTGAATATAAACAATTGGACATTATACAAAAATCAATAAAGACAAACACAGAATTAGGACTAAACAATTAAAGGAGGAATTGGAGGACACAAACTAATTGGACATAATACAAAGGTCAATAAGACAAACACGTAATTAGGACAAAACAATAAAAGGAGGACGTGGAGGACACAAAACAATTGGACAAAATACAAAAGTCAATAAAGACATACATATAATTAGGACAAGAAATTAAAAGGAGGATTTGGAGGATACAAAACAATTGGACAAGCCAAAACGAGAAACACATAATCGGGACAGAAAAATATAAGGAGGACTTGGAGGACATAAAACAATTGGACATCACACAAAAGGTCACAGAGGAGGACATAACAAGGACAAAGGAAGGTGGGACAGGATGGTTACAAAGAAAGGAATAAAATCATAAAGTCACGTAAAAACCAAAGGAAAGGACAAATAAGAAGGGGGTGCCATAAATAACGTAAGACAAATACTGGAAAGGACATTTAAAGAAGGGGGTGCCATTAAAAATATAAAAACAAAGAAAGCCAAAGAAAAGAAAGGACAAAAACATTAAGAATATTAAACAGAAAAAGAATGAAACGGAAAACCCAAGAGTGGGAGGAGACAGCACACTATAAAAGCCAAGAGAGGCACGCAGACAACACACAGACGCACACGTTGGGCCAGCCTGAGGAAGGCCTAAACCGGCCGAAACGTCGCGACGGCCCAATGACACAGAAGCACAACATTAAAACACAAAACAACAAAAAAATAATAATAATAATTATAACAATGACCTACCTACGGGTAATTTTTGGAAACGGGATAGGGACATCATACCAATCCGTTGGACGATCACAGCCTCTTGGGGCATGCTATGGGGGACCTTGACGCCCGGGATGGGAACAGGTATGGACCGTGCATTGGAGCCCGGCCCCCTTCGGGGACCGGACTCCCAAACTTGATTTCCCCTAACCCGCCAGTGCCGCCTGTCCGCCCGCTTGGGTAGCGCGGGGTTCCCTGAAGGCTCCCTCAGGAGGTTCTTTGGCCACTGGGCTGGGAGTATCCCGACCCCCTCACCAATCCTAACCCTAAAGGACACACAAAAACAATTGGACACAACACATCCTGACCCTAACCACATACAATCTGAATATAAACAATTGGACATTATACAAAAATCAATAAAGACAAACACAGAATTAGGACTAAACAATTAAAGGAGGAATTGGAGGACACAAACTAATTGGACATAATACAAAGGTCAATAAGACAAACACGTAATTAGGACAAAACAATAAAAGGAGGACGTGGAGGACACAAAACAATTGGACAAAATACAAAAGTCAATAAAGACATACATATAATTAGGACAAGAAATTAAAAGGAGGATTTGGAGGATACAAAACAATTGGACAAGCCAAAACGAGAAACACATAATCGGGACAGAAAAATATAAGGAGGACTTGGAGGACATAAAACAATTGGACATCACACAAAAGGTCACAGAGGAGGACATAACAAGGACAAAGGAAGGTGGGACAGGATGGTTACAAAGAAAGGAATAAAATCATAAAGTCACGTAAAAACCAAAGGAAAGGACAAATAAGAAGGGGGTGCCATAAATAACGTAAGACAAATACTGGAAAGGACATTTAAAGAAGGGGGTGCCATTAAAAATATAAAAACAAAGAAAGCCAAAGAAAAGAAAGGACAAAAACATTAAGAATATTAAACAGAAAAAGAATGAAACGGAAAACCCAAGAGTGGGAGGAGACAGCACACTATAAAAGCCAAGAGAGGCACGCAGACAACACACAGACGCACACGTTGGGCCAGCCTGAGGAAGGCCTAAACCGGCCGAAACGTCGCGACGGCCCAATGACACAGAAGCACAACATTAAAACACAAAACAACAAAAAAATAATAATAATAATTATAACAATGACCTACCTACGGGTAATTTTTGGAAACGGGATAGGGACATCATACCAATCCGTTGGACGATCACAGCCTCTTGGGGCATGCTATGGGGGACCTTGACGCCCGGGATGGGAACAGGTATGGACCGTGCATTGGAGCCCGGCCCCCTTCGGGGACCGGACTCCCAAACTTGATTTCCCCTAACCCGCCAGTGCCGCCTGTCCGCCCGCTTGGGTAGCGCGGGGTTCCCTGAAGGCTCCCTCAGGAGGTTCTTTGGCCACTGGGCTGGGAGTATCCCGACCCCCTCACCAATCCTAACCCTAAAGGACACACAAAAACAATTGGACACAACACATCCTGACCCTAACCACATACAATCTGAATATAAACAATTGGACATTATACAAAAATCAATAAAGACAAACACAGAATTAGGACTAAACAATTAAAGGAGGAATTGGAGGACACAAACTAATTGGACATAATACAAAGGTCAATAAGACAAACACGTAATTAGGACAAAACAATAAAAGGAGGACGTGGAGGACACAAAACAATTGGACAAAATACAAAAGTCAATAAAGACATACATATAATTAGGACAAGAAATTAAAAGGAGGATTTGGAGGATACAAAACAATTGGACAAGCCAAAACGAGAAACACATAATCGGGACAGAAAAATATAAGGAGGACTTGGAGGACATAAAACAATTGGACATCACACAAAAGGTCACAGAGGAGGACATAACAAGGACAAAGGAAGGTGGGACAGGATGGTTACAAAGAAAGGAATAAAATCATAAAGTCACGTAAAAACCAAAGGAAAGGACAAATAAGAAGGGGGTGCCATAAATAACGTAAGACAAATACTGGAAAGGACATTTAAAGAAGGGGGTGCCATTAAAAATATAAAAACAAAGAAAGCCAAAGAAAAGAAAGGACAAAAACATTAAGAATATTAAACAGAAAAAGAATGAAACGGAAAACCCAAGAGTGGGAGGAGACAGCACACTATAAAAGCCAAGAGAGGCACGCAGACAACACACAGACGCACACGTTGGGCCAGCCTGAGGAAGGCCTAAACCGGCCGAAACGTCGCGACGGCCCAATGACACAGAAGCACAACATTAAAACACAAAACAACAAAAAAATAATAATAATAATTATAACAATGACCTACCTACGGGTAATTTTTGGAAACGGGATAGGGACATCATACCAATCCGTTGGACGATCACAGCCTCTTGGGGCATGCTATGGGGGACCTTGACGCCCGGGATGGGAACAGGTATGGACCGTGCATTGGAGCCCGGCCCCCTTCGGGGACCGGACTCCCAAACTTGATTTCCCCTAACCCGCCAGTGCCGCCTGTCCGCCCGCTTGGGTAGCGCGGGGTTCCCTGAAGGCTCCCTCAGGAGGTTCTTTGGCCACTGGGCTGGGAGTATCCCGACCCCCTCACCAATCCTAACCCTAAAGGACACACAAAAACAATTGGACACAACACATCCTGACCCTAACCACATACAATCTGAATATAAACAATTGGACATTATACAAAAATCAATAAAGACAAACACAGAATTAGGACTAAACAATTAAAGGAGGAATTGGAGGACACAAACTAATTGGACATAATACAAAGGTCAATAAGACAAACACGTAATTAGGACAAAACAATAAAAGGAGGACGTGGAGGACACAAAACAATTGGACAAAATACAAAAGTCAATAAAGACATACATATAATTAGGACAAGAAATTAAAAGGAGGATTTGGAGGATACAAAACAATTGGACAAGCCAAAACGAGAAACACATAATCGGGACAGAAAAATATAAGGAGGACTTGGAGGACATAAAACAATTGGACATCACACAAAAGGTCACAGAGGAGGACATAACAAGGACAAAGGAAGGTGGGACAGGATGGTTACAAAGAAAGGAATAAAATCATAAAGTCACGTAAAAACCAAAGGAAAGGACAAATAAGAAGGGGGTGCCATAAATAACGTAAGACAAATACTGGAAAGGACATTTAAAGAAGGGGGTGCCATTAAAAATATAAAAACAAAGAAAGCCAAAGAAAAGAAAGGACAAAAACATTAAGAATATTAAACAGAAAAAGAATGAAACGGAAAACCCAAGAGTGGGAGGAGACAGCACACTATAAAAGCCAAGAGAGGCACGCAGACAACACACAGACGCACACGTTGGGCCAGCCTGAGGAAGGCCTAAACCGGCCGAAACGTCGCGACGGCCCAATGACACAGAAGCACAACATTAAAACACAAAACAACAAAAAAATAATAATAATAATTATAACAATGACCTACCTACGGGTAATTTTTGGAAACGGGATAGGGACATCATACCAATCCGTTGGACGATCACAGCCTCTTGGGGCATGCTATGGGGGACCTTGACGCCCGGGATGGGAACAGGTATGGACCGTGCATTGGAGCCCGGCCCCCTTCGGGGACCGGACTCCCAAACTTGATTTCCCCTAACCCGCCAGTGCCGCCTGTCCGCCCGCTTGGGTAGCGCGGGGTTCCCTGAAGGCTCCCTCAGGAGGTTCTTTGGCCACTGGGCTGGGAGTATCCCGACCCCCTCACCAATCCTAACCCTAAAGGACACACAAAAACAATTGGACACAACACATCCTGACCCTAACCACATACAATCTGAATATAAACAATTGGACATTATACAAAAATCAATAAAGACAAACACAGAATTAGGACTAAACAATTAAAGGAGGAATTGGAGGACACAAACTAATTGGACATAATACAAAGGTCAATAAGACAAACACGTAATTAGGACAAAACAATAAAAGGAGGACGTGGAGGACACAAAACAATTGGACAAAATACAAAAGTCAATAAAGACATACATATAATTAGGACAAGAAATTAAAAGGAGGATTTGGAGGATACAAAACAATTGGACAAGCCAAAACGAGAAACACATAATCGGGACAGAAAAATATAAGGAGGACTTGGAGGACATAAAACAATTGGACATCACACAAAAGGTCACAGAGGAGGACATAACAAGGACAAAGGAAGGTGGGACAGGATGGTTACAAAGAAAGGAATAAAATCATAAAGTCACGTAAAAACCAAAGGAAAGGACAAATAAGAAGGGGGTGCCATAAATAACGTAAGACAAATACTGGAAAGGACATTTAAAGAAGGGGGTGCCATTAAAAATATAAAAACAAAGAAAGCCAAAGAAAAGAAAGGACAAAAACATTAAGAATATTAAACAGAAAAAGAATGAAACGGAAAACCCAAGAGTGGGAGGAGACAGCACACTATAAAAGCCAAGAGAGGCACGCAGACAACACACAGACGCACACGTTGGGCCAGCCTGAGGAAGGCCTAAACCGGCCGAAACGTCGCGACGGCCCAATGACACAGAAGCACAACATTAAAACACAAAACAACAAAAAAATAATAATAATAATTATAACAATGACCTACCTACGGGTAATTTTTGGAAACGGGATAGGGACATCATACCAATCCGTTGGACGATCACAGCCTCTTGGGGCATGCTATGGGGGACCTTGACGCCCGGGATGGGAACAGGTATGGACCGTGCATTGGAGCCCGGCCCCCTTCGGGGACCGGACTCCCAAACTTGATTTCCCCTAACCCGCCAGTGCCGCCTGTCCGCCCGCTTGGGTAGCGCGGGGTTCCCTGAAGGCTCCCTCAGGAGGTTCTTTGGCCACTGGGCTGGGAGTATCCCGACCCCCTCACCAATCCTAACCCTAAAGGACACACAAAAACAATTGGACACAACACATCCTGACCCTAACCACATACAATCTGAATATAAACAATTGGACATTATACAAAAATCAATAAAGACAAACACAGAATTAGGACTAAACAATTAAAGGAGGAATTGGAGGACACAAACTAATTGGACATAATACAAAGGTCAATAAGACAAACACGTAATTAGGACAAAACAATAAAAGGAGGACGTGGAGGACACAAAACAATTGGACAAAATACAAAAGTCAATAAAGACATACATATAATTAGGACAAGAAATTAAAAGGAGGATTTGGAGGATACAAAACAATTGGACAAGCCAAAACGAGAAACACATAATCGGGACAGAAAAATATAAGGAGGACTTGGAGGACATAAAACAATTGGACATCACACAAAAGGTCACAGAGGAGGACATAACAAGGACAAAGGAAGGTGGGACAGGATGGTTACAAAGAAAGGAATAAAATCATAAAGTCACGTAAAAACCAAAGGAAAGGACAAATAAGAAGGGGGTGCCATAAATAACGTAAGACAAATACTGGAAAGGACATTTAAAGAAGGGGGTGCCATTAAAAATATAAAAACAAAGAAAGCCAAAGAAAAGAAAGGACAAAAACATTAAGAATATTAAACAGAAAAAGAATGAAACGGAAAACCCAAGAGTGGGAGGAGACAGCACACTATAAAAGCCAAGAGAGGCACGCAGACAACACACAGACGCACACGTTGGGCCAGCCTGAGGAAGGCCTAAACCGGCCGAAACGTCGCGACGGCCCAATGACACAGAAGCACAACATTAAAACACAAAACAACAAAAAAATAATAATAATAATTATAACAATGACCTACCTACGGGTAATTTTTGGAAACGGGATAGGGACATCATACCAATCCGTTGGACGATCACAGCCTCTTGGGGCATGCTATGGGGGACCTTGACGCCCGGGATGGGAACAGGTATGGACCGTGCATTGGAGCCCGGCCCCCTTCGGGGACCGGACTCCCAAACTTGATTTCCCCTAACCCGCCAGTGCCGCCTGTCCGCCCGCTTGGGTAGCGCGGGGTTCCCTGAAGGCTCCCTCAGGAGGTTCTTTGGCCACTGGGCTGGGAGTATCCCGACCCCCTCACCAATCCTAACCCTAAAGGACACACAAAAACAATTGGACACAACACATCCTGACCCTAACCACATACAATCTGAATATAAACAATTGGACATTATACAAAAATCAATAAAGACAAACACAGAATTAGGACTAAACAATTAAAGGAGGAATTGGAGGACACAAACTAATTGGACATAATACAAAGGTCAATAAGACAAACACGTAATTAGGACAAAACAATAAAAGGAGGACGTGGAGGACACAAAACAATTGGACAAAATACAAAAGTCAATAAAGACATACATATAATTAGGACAAGAAATTAAAAGGAGGATTTGGAGGATACAAAACAATTGGACAAGCCAAAACGAGAAACACATAATCGGGACAGAAAAATATAAGGAGGACTTGGAGGACATAAAACAATTGGACATCACACAAAAGGTCACAGAGGAGGACATAACAAGGACAAAGGAAGGTGGGACAGGATGGTTACAAAGAAAGGAATAAAATCATAAAGTCACGTAAAAACCAAAGGAAAGGACAAATAAGAAGGGGGTGCCATAAATAACGTAAGACAAATACTGGAAAGGACATTTAAAGAAGGGGGTGCCATTAAAAATATAAAAACAAAGAAAGCCAAAGAAAAGAAAGGACAAAAACATTAAGAATATTAAACAGAAAAAGAATGAAACGGAAAACCCAAGAGTGGGAGGAGACAGCACACTATAAAAGCCAAGAGAGGCACGCAGACAACACACAGACGCACACGTTGGGCCAGCCTGAGGAAGGCCTAAACCGGCCGAAACGTCGCGACGGCCCAATGACACAGAAGCACAACATTAAAACACAAAACAACAAAAAAATAATAATAATAATTATAACAATGACCTACCTACGGGTAATTTTTGGAAACGGGATAGGGACATCATACCAATCCGTTGGACGATCACAGCCTCTTGGGGCATGCTATGGGGGACCTTGACGCCCGGGATGGGAACAGGTATGGACCGTGCATTGGAGCCCGGCCCCCTTCGGGGACCGGACTCCCAAACTTGATTTCCCCTAACCCGCCAGTGCCGCCTGTCCGCCCGCTTGGGTAGCGCGGGGTTCCCTGAAGGCTCCCTCAGGAGGTTCTTTGGCCACTGGGCTGGGAGTATCCCGACCCCCTCACCAATCCTAACCCTAAAGGACACACAAAAACAATTGGACACAACACATCCTGACCCTAACCACATACAATCTGAATATAAACAATTGGACATTATACAAAAATCAATAAAGACAAACACAGAATTAGGACTAAACAATTAAAGGAGGAATTGGAGGACACAAACTAATTGGACATAATACAAAGGTCAATAAGACAAACACGTAATTAGGACAAAACAATAAAAGGAGGACGTGGAGGACACAAAACAATTGGACAAAATACAAAAGTCAATAAAGACATACATATAATTAGGACAAGAAATTAAAAGGAGGATTTGGAGGATACAAAACAATTGGACAAGCCAAAACGAGAAACACATAATCGGGACAGAAAAATATAAGGAGGACTTGGAGGACATAAAACAATTGGACATCACACAAAAGGTCACAGAGGAGGACATAACAAGGACAAAGGAAGGTGGGACAGGATGGTTACAAAGAAAGGAATAAAATCATAAAGTCACGTAAAAACCAAAGGAAAGGACAAATAAGAAGGGGGTGCCATAAATAACGTAAGACAAATACTGGAAAGGACATTTAAAGAAGGGGGTGCCATTAAAAATATAAAAACAAAGAAAGCCAAAGAAAAGAAAGGACAAAAACATTAAGAATATTAAACAGAAAAAGAATGAAACGGAAAACCCAAGAGTGGGAGGAGACAGCACACTATAAAAGCCAAGAGAGGCACGCAGACAACACACAGACGCACACGTTGGGCCAGCCTGAGGAAGGCCTAAACCGGCCGAAACGTCGCGACGGCCCAATGACACAGAAGCACAACATTAAAACACAAAACAACAAAAAAATAATAATAATAATTATAACAATGACCTACCTACGGGTAATTTTTGGAAACGGGATAGGGACATCATACCAATCCGTTGGACGATCACAGCCTCTTGGGGCATGCTATGGGGGACCTTGACGCCCGGGATGGGAACAGGTATGGACCGTGCATTGGAGCCCGGCCCCCTTCGGGGACCGGACTCCCAAACTTGATTTCCCCTAACCCGCCAGTGCCGCCTGTCCGCCCGCTTGGGTAGCGCGGGGTTCCCTGAAGGCTCCCTCAGGAGGTTCTTTGGCCACTGGGCTGGGAGTATCCCGACCCCCTCACCAATCCTAACCCTAAAGGACACACAAAAACAATTGGACACAACACATCCTGACCCTAACCACATACAATCTGAATATAAACAATTGGACATTATACAAAAATCAATAAAGACAAACACAGAATTAGGACTAAACAATTAAAGGAGGAATTGGAGGACACAAACTAATTGGACATAATACAAAGGTCAATAAGACAAACACGTAATTAGGACAAAACAATAAAAGGAGGACGTGGAGGACACAAAACAATTGGACAAAATACAAAAGTCAATAAAGACATACATATAATTAGGACAAGAAATTAAAAGGAGGATTTGGAGGATACAAAACAATTGGACAAGCCAAAACGAGAAACACATAATCGGGACAGAAAAATATAAGGAGGACTTGGAGGACATAAAACAATTGGACATCACACAAAAGGTCACAGAGGAGGACATAACAAGGACAAAGGAAGGTGGGACAGGATGGTTACAAAGAAAGGAATAAAATCATAAAGTCACGTAAAAACCAAAGGAAAGGACAAATAAGAAGGGGGTGCCATAAATAACGTAAGACAAATACTGGAAAGGACATTTAAAGAAGGGGGTGCCATTAAAAATATAAAAACAAAGAAAGCCAAAGAAAAGAAAGGACAAAAACATTAAGAATATTAAACAGAAAAAGAATGAAACGGAAAACCCAAGAGTGGGAGGAGACAGCACACTATAAAAGCCAAGAGAGGCACGCAGACAACACACAGACGCACACGTTGGGCCAGCCTGAGGAAGGCCTAAACCGGCCGAAACGTCGCGACGGCCCAATGACACAGAAGCACAACATTAAAACACAAAACAACAAAAAAATAATAATAATAATTATAACAATGACCTACCTACGGGTAATTTTTGGAAACGGGATAGGGACATCATACCAATCCGTTGGACGATCACAGCCTCTTGGGGCATGCTATGGGGGACCTTGACGCCCGGGATGGGAACAGGTATGGACCGTGCATTGGAGCCCGGCCCCCTTCGGGGACCGGACTCCCAAACTTGATTTCCCCTAACCCGCCAGTGCCGCCTGTCCGCCCGCTTGGGTAGCGCGGGGTTCCCTGAAGGCTCCCTCAGGAGGTTCTTTGGCCACTGGGCTGGGAGTATCCCGACCCCCTCACCAATCCTAACCCTAAAGGACACACAAAAACAATTGGACACAACACATCCTGACCCTAACCACATACAATCTGAATATAAACAATTGGACATTATACAAAAATCAATAAAGACAAACACAGAATTAGGACTAAACAATTAAAGGAGGAATTGGAGGACACAAACTAATTGGACATAATACAAAGGTCAATAAGACAAACACGTAATTAGGACAAAACAATAAAAGGAGGACGTGGAGGACACAAAACAATTGGACAAAATACAAAAGTCAATAAAGACATACATATAATTAGGACAAGAAATTAAAAGGAGGATTTGGAGGATACAAAACAATTGGACAAGCCAAAACGAGAAACACATAATCGGGACAGAAAAATATAAGGAGGACTTGGAGGACATAAAACAATTGGACATCACACAAAAGGTCACAGAGGAGGACATAACAAGGACAAAGGAAGGTGGGACAGGATGGTTACAAAGAAAGGAATAAAATCATAAAGTCACGTAAAAACCAAAGGAAAGGACAAATAAGAAGGGGGTGCCATAAATAACGTAAGACAAATACTGGAAAGGACATTTAAAGAAGGGGGTGCCATTAAAAATATAAAAACAAAGAAAGCCAAAGAAAAGAAAGGACAAAAACATTAAGAATATTAAACAGAAAAAGAATGAAACGGAAAACCCAAGAGTGGGAGGAGACAGCACACTATAAAAGCCAAGAGAGGCACGCAGACAACACACAGACGCACACGTTGGGCCAGCCTGAGGAAGGCCTAAACCGGCCGAAACGTCGCGACGGCCCAATGACACAGAAGCACAACATTAAAACACAAAACAACAAAAAAATAATAATAATAATTATAACAATGACCTACCTACGGGTAATTTTTGGAAACGGGATAGGGACATCATACCAATCCGTTGGACGATCACAGCCTCTTGGGGCATGCTATGGGGGACCTTGACGCCCGGGATGGGAACAGGTATGGACCGTGCATTGGAGCCCGGCCCCCTTCGGGGACCGGACTCCCAAACTTGATTTCCCCTAACCCGCCAGTGCCGCCTGTCCGCCCGCTTGGGTAGCGCGGGGTTCCCTGAAGGCTCCCTCAGGAGGTTCTTTGGCCACTGGGCTGGGAGTATCCCGACCCCCTCACCAATCCTAACCCTAAAGGACACACAAAAACAATTGGACACAACACATCCTGACCCTAACCACATACAATCTGAATATAAACAATTGGACATTATACAAAAATCAATAAAGACAAACACAGAATTAGGACTAAACAATTAAAGGAGGAATTGGAGGACACAAACTAATTGGACATAATACAAAGGTCAATAAGACAAACACGTAATTAGGACAAAACAATAAAAGGAGGACGTGGAGGACACAAAACAATTGGACAAAATACAAAAGTCAATAAAGACATACATATAATTAGGACAAGAAATTAAAAGGAGGATTTGGAGGATACAAAACAATTGGACAAGCCAAAACGAGAAACACATAATCGGGACAGAAAAATATAAGGAGGACTTGGAGGACATAAAACAATTGGACATCACACAAAAGGTCACAGAGGAGGACATAACAAGGACAAAGGAAGGTGGGACAGGATGGTTACAAAGAAAGGAATAAAATCATAAAGTCACGTAAAAACCAAAGGAAAGGACAAATAAGAAGGGGGTGCCATAAATAACGTAAGACAAATACTGGAAAGGACATTTAAAGAAGGGGGTGCCATTAAAAATATAAAAACAAAGAAAGCCAAAGAAAAGAAAGGACAAAAACATTAAGAATATTAAACAGAAAAAGAATGAAACGGAAAACCCAAGAGTGGGAGGAGACAGCACACTATAAAAGCCAAGAGAGGCACGCAGACAACACACAGACGCACACGTTGGGCCAGCCTGAGGAAGGCCTAAACCGGCCGAAACGTCGCGACGGCCCAATGACACAGAAGCACAACATTAAAACACAAAACAACAAAAAAATAATAATAATAATTATAACAATGACCTACCTACGGGTAATTTTTGGAAACGGGATAGGGACATCATACCAATCCGTTGGACGATCACAGCCTCTTGGGGCATGCTATGGGGGACCTTGACGCCCGGGATGGGAACAGGTATGGACCGTGCATTGGAGCCCGGCCCCCTTCGGGGACCGGACTCCCAAACTTGATTTCCCCTAACCCGCCAGTGCCGCCTGTCCGCCCGCTTGGGTAGCGCGGGGTTCCCTGAAGGCTCCCTCAGGAGGTTCTTTGGCCACTGGGCTGGGAGTATCCCGACCCCCTCACCAATCCTAACCCTAAAGGACACACAAAAACAATTGGACACAACACATCCTGACCCTAACCACATACAATCTGAATATAAACAATTGGACATTATACAAAAATCAATAAAGACAAACACAGAATTAGGACTAAACAATTAAAGGAGGAATTGGAGGACACAAACTAATTGGACATAATACAAAGGTCAATAAGACAAACACGTAATTAGGACAAAACAATAAAAGGAGGACGTGGAGGACACAAAACAATTGGACAAAATACAAAAGTCAATAAAGACATACATATAATTAGGACAAGAAATTAAAAGGAGGATTTGGAGGATACAAAACAATTGGACAAGCCAAAACGAGAAACACATAATCGGGACAGAAAAATATAAGGAGGACTTGGAGGACATAAAACAATTGGACATCACACAAAAGGTCACAGAGGAGGACATAACAAGGACAAAGGAAGGTGGGACAGGATGGTTACAAAGAAAGGAATAAAATCATAAAGTCACGTAAAAACCAAAGGAAAGGACAAATAAGAAGGGGGTGCCATAAATAACGTAAGACAAATACTGGAAAGGACATTTAAAGAAGGGGGTGCCATTAAAAATATAAAAACAAAGAAAGCCAAAGAAAAGAAAGGACAAAAACATTAAGAATATTAAACAGAAAAAGAATGAAACGGAAAACCCAAGAGTGGGAGGAGACAGCACACTATAAAAGCCAAGAGAGGCACGCAGACAACACACAGACGCACACGTTGGGCCAGCCTGAGGAAGGCCTAAACCGGCCGAAACGTCGCGACGGCCCAATGACACAGAAGCACAACATTAAAACACAAAACAACAAAAAAATAATAATAATAATTATAACAATGACCTACCTACGGGTAATTTTTGGAAACGGGATAGGGACATCATACCAATCCGTTGGACGATCACAGCCTCTTGGGGCATGCTATGGGGGACCTTGACGCCCGGGATGGGAACAGGTATGGACCGTGCATTGGAGCCCGGCCCCCTTCGGGGACCGGACTCCCAAACTTGATTTCCCCTAACCCGCCAGTGCCGCCTGTCCGCCCGCTTGGGTAGCGCGGGGTTCCCTGAAGGCTCCCTCAGGAGGTTCTTTGGCCACTGGGCTGGGAGTATCCCGACCCCCTCACCAATCCTAACCCTAAAGGACACACAAAAACAATTGGACACAACACATCCTGACCCTAACCACATACAATCTGAATATAAACAATTGGACATTATACAAAAATCAATAAAGACAAACACAGAATTAGGACTAAACAATTAAAGGAGGAATTGGAGGACACAAACTAATTGGACATAATACAAAGGTCAATAAGACAAACACGTAATTAGGACAAAACAATAAAAGGAGGACGTGGAGGACACAAAACAATTGGACAAAATACAAAAGTCAATAAAGACATACATATAATTAGGACAAGAAATTAAAAGGAGGATTTGGAGGATACAAAACAATTGGACAAGCCAAAACGAGAAACACATAATCGGGACAGAAAAATATAAGGAGGACTTGGAGGACATAAAACAATTGGACATCACACAAAAGGTCACAGAGGAGGACATAACAAGGACAAAGGAAGGTGGGACAGGATGGTTACAAAGAAAGGAATAAAATCATAAAGTCACGTAAAAACCAAAGGAAAGGACAAATAAGAAGGGGGTGCCATAAATAACGTAAGACAAATACTGGAAAGGACATTTAAAGAAGGGGGTGCCATTAAAAATATAAAAACAAAGAAAGCCAAAGAAAAGAAAGGACAAAAACATTAAGAATATTAAACAGAAAAAGAATGAAACGGAAAACCCAAGAGTGGGAGGAGACAGCACACTATAAAAGCCAAGAGAGGCACGCAGACAACACACAGACGCACACGTTGGGCCAGCCTGAGGAAGGCCTAAACCGGCCGAAACGTCGCGACGGCCCAATGACACAGAAGCACAACATTAAAACACAAAACAACAAAAAAATAATAATAATAATTATAACAATGACCTACCTACGGGTAATTTTTGGAAACGGGATAGGGACATCATACCAATCCGTTGGACGATCACAGCCTCTTGGGGCATGCTATGGGGGACCTTGACGCCCGGGATGGGAACAGGTATGGACCGTGCATTGGAGCCCGGCCCCCTTCGGGGACCGGACTCCCAAACTTGATTTCCCCTAACCCGCCAGTGCCGCCTGTCCGCCCGCTTGGGTAGCGCGGGGTTCCCTGAAGGCTCCCTCAGGAGGTTCTTTGGCCACTGGGCTGGGAGTATCCCGACCCCCTCACCAATCCTAACCCTAAAGGACACACAAAAACAATTGGACACAACACATCCTGACCCTAACCACATACAATCTGAATATAAACAATTGGACATTATACAAAAATCAATAAAGACAAACACAGAATTAGGACTAAACAATTAAAGGAGGAATTGGAGGACACAAACTAATTGGACATAATACAAAGGTCAATAAGACAAACACGTAATTAGGACAAAACAATAAAAGGAGGACGTGGAGGACACAAAACAATTGGACAAAATACAAAAGTCAATAAAGACATACATATAATTAGGACAAGAAATTAAAAGGAGGATTTGGAGGATACAAAACAATTGGACAAGCCAAAACGAGAAACACATAATCGGGACAGAAAAATATAAGGAGGACTTGGAGGACATAAAACAATTGGACATCACACAAAAGGTCACAGAGGAGGACATAACAAGGACAAAGGAAGGTGGGACAGGATGGTTACAAAGAAAGGAATAAAATCATAAAGTCACGTAAAAACCAAAGGAAAGGACAAATAAGAAGGGGGTGCCATAAATAACGTAAGACAAATACTGGAAAGGACATTTAAAGAAGGGGGTGCCATTAAAAATATAAAAACAAAGAAAGCCAAAGAAAAGAAAGGACAAAAACATTAAGAATATTAAACAGAAAAAGAATGAAACGGAAAACCCAAGAGTGGGAGGAGACAGCACACTATAAAAGCCAAGAGAGGCACGCAGACAACACACAGACGCACACGTTGGGCCAGCCTGAGGAAGGCCTAAACCGGCCGAAACGTCGCGACGGCCCAATGACACAGAAGCACAACATTAAAACACAAAACAACAAAAAAATAATAATAATAATTATAACAATGACCTACCTACGGGTAATTTTTGGAAACGGGATAGGGACATCATACCAATCCGTTGGACGATCACAGCCTCTTGGGGCATGCTATGGGGGACCTTGACGCCCGGGATGGGAACAGGTATGGACCGTGCATTGGAGCCCGGCCCCCTTCGGGGACCGGACTCCCAAACTTGATTTCCCCTAACCCGCCAGTGCCGCCTGTCCGCCCGCTTGGGTAGCGCGGGGTTCCCTGAAGGCTCCCTCAGGAGGTTCTTTGGCCACTGGGCTGGGAGTATCCCGACCCCCTCACCAATCCTAACCCTAAAGGACACACAAAAACAATTGGACACAACACATCCTGACCCTAACCACATACAATCTGAATATAAACAATTGGACATTATACAAAAATCAATAAAGACAAACACAGAATTAGGACTAAACAATTAAAGGAGGAATTGGAGGACACAAACTAATTGGACATAATACAAAGGTCAATAAGACAAACACGTAATTAGGACAAAACAATAAAAGGAGGACGTGGAGGACACAAAACAATTGGACAAAATACAAAAGTCAATAAAGACATACATATAATTAGGACAAGAAATTAAAAGGAGGATTTGGAGGATACAAAACAATTGGACAAGCCAAAACGAGAAACACATAATCGGGACAGAAAAATATAAGGAGGACTTGGAGGACATAAAACAATTGGACATCACACAAAAGGTCACAGAGGAGGACATAACAAGGACAAAGGAAGGTGGGACAGGATGGTTACAAAGAAAGGAATAAAATCATAAAGTCACGTAAAAACCAAAGGAAAGGACAAATAAGAAGGGGGTGCCATAAATAACGTAAGACAAATACTGGAAAGGACATTTAAAGAAGGGGGTGCCATTAAAAATATAAAAACAAAGAAAGCCAAAGAAAAGAAAGGACAAAAACATTAAGAATATTAAACAGAAAAAGAATGAAACGGAAAACCCAAGAGTGGGAGGAGACAGCACACTATAAAAGCCAAGAGAGGCACGCAGACAACACACAGACGCACACGTTGGGCCAGCCTGAGGAAGGCCTAAACCGGCCGAAACGTCGCGACGGCCCAATGACACAGAAGCACAACATTAAAACACAAAACAACAAAAAAATAATAATAATAATTATAACAATGACCTACCTACGGGTAATTTTTGGAAACGGGATAGGGACATCATACCAATCCGTTGGACGATCACAGCCTCTTGGGGCATGCTATGGGGGACCTTGACGCCCGGGATGGGAACAGGTATGGACCGTGCATTGGAGCCCGGCCCCCTTCGGGGACCGGACTCCCAAACTTGATTTCCCCTAACCCGCCAGTGCCGCCTGTCCGCCCGCTTGGGTAGCGCGGGGTTCCCTGAAGGCTCCCTCAGGAGGTTCTTTGGCCACTGGGCTGGGAGTATCCCGACCCCCTCACCAATCCTAACCCTAAAGGACACACAAAAACAATTGGACACAACACATCCTGACCCTAACCACATACAATCTGAATATAAACAATTGGACATTATACAAAAATCAATAAAGACAAACACAGAATTAGGACTAAACAATTAAAGGAGGAATTGGAGGACACAAACTAATTGGACATAATACAAAGGTCAATAAGACAAACACGTAATTAGGACAAAACAATAAAAGGAGGACGTGGAGGACACAAAACAATTGGACAAAATACAAAAGTCAATAAAGACATACATATAATTAGGACAAGAAATTAAAAGGAGGATTTGGAGGATACAAAACAATTGGACAAGCCAAAACGAGAAACACATAATCGGGACAGAAAAATATAAGGAGGACTTGGAGGACATAAAACAATTGGACATCACACAAAAGGTCACAGAGGAGGACATAACAAGGACAAAGGAAGGTGGGACAGGATGGTTACAAAGAAAGGAATAAAATCATAAAGTCACGTAAAAACCAAAGGAAAGGACAAATAAGAAGGGGGTGCCATAAATAACGTAAGACAAATACTGGAAAGGACATTTAAAGAAGGGGGTGCCATTAAAAATATAAAAACAAAGAAAGCCAAAGAAAAGAAAGGACAAAAACATTAAGAATATTAAACAGAAAAAGAATGAAACGGAAAACCCAAGAGTGGGAGGAGACAGCACACTATAAAAGCCAAGAGAGGCACGCAGACAACACACAGACGCACACGTTGGGCCAGCCTGAGGAAGGCCTAAACCGGCCGAAACGTCGCGACGGCCCAATGACACAGAAGCACAACATTAAAACACAAAACAACAAAAAAATAATAATAATAATTATAACAATGACCTACCTACGGGTAATTTTTGGAAACGGGATAGGGACATCATACCAATCCGTTGGACGATCACAGCCTCTTGGGGCATGCTATGGGGGACCTTGACGCCCGGGATGGGAACAGGTATGGACCGTGCATTGGAGCCCGGCCCCCTTCGGGGACCGGACTCCCAAACTTGATTTCCCCTAACCCGCCAGTGCCGCCTGTCCGCCCGCTTGGGTAGCGCGGGGTTCCCTGAAGGCTCCCTCAGGAGGTTCTTTGGCCACTGGGCTGGGAGTATCCCGACCCCCTCACCAATCCTAACCCTAAAGGACACACAAAAACAATTGGACACAACACATCCTGACCCTAACCACATACAATCTGAATATAAACAATTGGACATTATACAAAAATCAATAAAGACAAACACAGAATTAGGACTAAACAATTAAAGGAGGAATTGGAGGACACAAACTAATTGGACATAATACAAAGGTCAATAAGACAAACACGTAATTAGGACAAAACAATAAAAGGAGGACGTGGAGGACACAAAACAATTGGACAAAATACAAAAGTCAATAAAGACATACATATAATTAGGACAAGAAATTAAAAGGAGGATTTGGAGGATACAAAACAATTGGACAAGCCAAAACGAGAAACACATAATCGGGACAGAAAAATATAAGGAGGACTTGGAGGACATAAAACAATTGGACATCACACAAAAGGTCACAGAGGAGGACATAACAAGGACAAAGGAAGGTGGGACAGGATGGTTACAAAGAAAGGAATAAAATCATAAAGTCACGTAAAAACCAAAGGAAAGGACAAATAAGAAGGGGGTGCCATAAATAACGTAAGACAAATACTGGAAAGGACATTTAAAGAAGGGGGTGCCATTAAAAATATAAAAACAAAGAAAGCCAAAGAAAAGAAAGGACAAAAACATTAAGAATATTAAACAGAAAAAGAATGAAACGGAAAACCCAAGAGTGGGAGGAGACAGCACACTATAAAAGCCAAGAGAGGCACGCAGACAACACACAGACGCACACGTTGGGCCAGCCTGAGGAAGGCCTAAACCGGCCGAAACGTCGCGACGGCCCAATGACACAGAAGCACAACATTAAAACACAAAACAACAAAAAAATAATAATAATAATTATAACAATGACCTACCTACGGGTAATTTTTGGAAACGGGATAGGGACATCATACCAATCCGTTGGACGATCACAGCCTCTTGGGGCATGCTATGGGGGACCTTGACGCCCGGGATGGGAACAGGTATGGACCGTGCATTGGAGCCCGGCCCCCTTCGGGGACCGGACTCCCAAACTTGATTTCCCCTAACCCGCCAGTGCCGCCTGTCCGCCCGCTTGGGTAGCGCGGGGTTCCCTGAAGGCTCCCTCAGGAGGTTCTTTGGCCACTGGGCTGGGAGTATCCCGACCCCCTCACCAATCCTAACCCTAAAGGACACACAAAAACAATTGGACACAACACATCCTGACCCTAACCACATACAATCTGAATATAAACAATTGGACATTATACAAAAATCAATAAAGACAAACACAGAATTAGGACTAAACAATTAAAGGAGGAATTGGAGGACACAAACTAATTGGACATAATACAAAGGTCAATAAGACAAACACGTAATTAGGACAAAACAATAAAAGGAGGACGTGGAGGACACAAAACAATTGGACAAAATACAAAAGTCAATAAAGACATACATATAATTAGGACAAGAAATTAAAAGGAGGATTTGGAGGATACAAAACAATTGGACAAGCCAAAACGAGAAACACATAATCGGGACAGAAAAATATAAGGAGGACTTGGAGGACATAAAACAATTGGACATCACACAAAAGGTCACAGAGGAGGACATAACAAGGACAAAGGAAGGTGGGACAGGATGGTTACAAAGAAAGGAATAAAATCATAAAGTCACGTAAAAACCAAAGGAAAGGACAAATAAGAAGGGGGTGCCATAAATAACGTAAGACAAATACTGGAAAGGACATTTAAAGAAGGGGGTGCCATTAAAAATATAAAAACAAAGAAAGCCAAAGAAAAGAAAGGACAAAAACATTAAGAATATTAAACAGAAAAAGAATGAAACGGAAAACCCAAGAGTGGGAGGAGACAGCACACTATAAAAGCCAAGAGAGGCACGCAGACAACACACAGACGCACACGTTGGGCCAGCCTGAGGAAGGCCTAAACCGGCCGAAACGTCGCG
Organism: Mchenga conophoros; assembly: GCF_057382185.1. NCBI lineage: Eukaryota > Metazoa > Chordata > Actinopteri > Cichliformes > Cichlidae > Mchenga > Mchenga conophoros. The sequence goes on from NC_140527.1 coordinate 78,948, forward strand.
ACGGCCCAATGACACAGAAGCACAACATTAAAACACAAAACAACAAAAAAATAATAATAATAATTATAACAATGACCTACCTACGGGTAATTTTTGGAAACGGGATAGGGACATCATACCAATCCGTTGGACGATCACAGCCTCTTGGGGCATGCTATGGGGGACCTTGACGCCCGGGATGGGAACAGGTATGGACCGTGCATTGGAGCCCGGCCCCCTTCGGGGACCGGACTCCCAAACTTGATTTCCCCTAACCCGCCAGTGCCGCCTGTCCGCCCGCTTGGGTAGCGCGGGGTTCCCTGAAGGCTCCCTCAGGAGGTTCTTTGGCCACTGGGCTGGGAGTATCCCGACCCCCTCACCAATCCTAACCCTAAAGGACACACAAAAACAATTGGACACAACACATCCTGACCCTAACCACATACAATCTGAATATAAACAATTGGACATTATACAAAAATCAATAAAGACAAACACAGAATTAGGACTAAACAATTAAAGGAGGAATTGGAGGACACAAACTAATTGGACATAATACAAAGGTCAATAAGACAAACACGTAATTAGGACAAAACAATAAAAGGAGGACGTGGAGGACACAAAACAATTGGACAAAATACAAAAGTCAATAAAGACATACATATAATTAGGACAAGAAATTAAAAGGAGGATTTGGAGGATACAAAACAATTGGACAAGCCAAAACGAGAAACACATAATCGGGACAGAAAAATATAAGGAGGACTTGGAGGACATAAAACAATTGGACATCACACAAAAGGTCACAGAGGAGGACATAACAAGGACAAAGGAAGGTGGGACAGGATGGTTACAAAGAAAGGAATAAAATCATAAAGTCACGTAAAAACCAAAGGAAAGGACAAATAAGAAGGGGGTGCCATAAATAACGTAAGACAAATACTGGAAAGGACATTTAAAGAAGGGGGTGCCATTAAAAATATAAAAACAAAGAAAGCCAAAGAAAAGAAAGGACAAAAACATTAAGAATATTAAACAGAAAAAGAATGAAACGGAAAACCCAAGAGTGGGAGGAGACAGCACACTATAAAAGCCAAGAGAGGCACGCAGACAACACACAGACGCACACGTTGGGCCAGCCTGAGGAAGGCCTAAACCGGCCGAAACGTCGCGACGGCCCAATGACACAGAAGCACAACATTAAAACACAAAACAACAAAAAAATAATAATAATAATTATAACAATGACCTACCTACGGGTAATTTTTGGAAACGGGATAGGGACATCATACCAATCCGTTGGACGATCACAGCCTCTTGGGGCATGCTATGGGGGACCTTGACGCCCGGGATGGGAACAGGTATGGACCGTGCATTGGAGCCCGGCCCCCTTCGGGGACCGGACTCCCAAACTTGATTTCCCCTAACCCGCCAGTGCCGCCTGTCCGCCCGCTTGGGTAGCGCGGGGTTCCCTGAAGGCTCCCTCAGGAGGTTCTTTGGCCACTGGGCTGGGAGTATCCCGACCCCCTCACCAATCCTAACCCTAAAGGACACACAAAAACAATTGGACACAACACATCCTGACCCTAACCACATACAATCTGAATATAAACAATTGGACATTATACAAAAATCAATAAAGACAAACACAGAATTAGGACTAAACAATTAAAGGAGGAATTGGAGGACACAAACTAATTGGACATAATACAAAGGTCAATAAGACAAACACGTAATTAGGACAAAACAATAAAAGGAGGACGTGGAGGACACAAAACAATTGGACAAAATACAAAAGTCAATAAAGACATACATATAATTAGGACAAGAAATTAAAAGGAGGATTTGGAGGATACAAAACAATTGGACAAGCCAAAACGAGAAACACATAATCGGGACAGAAAAATATAAGGAGGACTTGGAGGACATAAAACAATTGGACATCACACAAAAGGTCACAGAGGAGGACATAACAAGGACAAAGGAAGGTGGGACAGGATGGTTACAAAGAAAGGAATAAAATCATAAAGTCACGTAAAAACCAAAGGAAAGGACAAATAAGAAGGGGGTGCCATAAATAACGTAAGACAAATACTGGAAAGGACATTTAAAGAAGGGGGTGCCATTAAAAATATAAAAACAAAGAAAGCCAAAGAAAAGAAAGGACAAAAACATTAAGAATATTAAACAGAAAAAGAATGAAACGGAAAACCCAAGAGTGGGAGGAGACAGCACACTATAAAAGCCAAGAGAGGCACGCAGACAACACACAGACGCACACGTTGGGCCAGCCTGAGGAAGGCCTAAACCGGCCGAAACGTCGCGACGGCCCAATGACACAGAAGCACAACATTAAAACACAAAACAACAAAAAAATAATAATAATAATTATAACAATGACCTACCTACGGGTAATTTTTGGAAACGGGATAGGGACATCATACCAATCCGTTGGACGATCACAGCCTCTTGGGGCATGCTATGGGGGACCTTGACGCCCGGGATGGGAACAGGTATGGACCGTGCATTGGAGCCCGGCCCCCTTCGGGGACCGGACTCCCAAACTTGATTTCCCCTAACCCGCCAGTGCCGCCTGTCCGCCCGCTTGGGTAGCGCGGGGTTCCCTGAAGGCTCCCTCAGGAGGTTCTTTGGCCACTGGGCTGGGAGTATCCCGACCCCCTCACCAATCCTAACCCTAAAGGACACACAAAAACAATTGGACACAACACATCCTGACCCTAACCACATACAATCTGAATATAAACAATTGGACATTATACAAAAATCAATAAAGACAAACACAGAATTAGGACTAAACAATTAAAGGAGGAATTGGAGGACACAAACTAATTGGACATAATACAAAGGTCAATAAGACAAACACGTAATTAGGACAAAACAATAAAAGGAGGACGTGGAGGACACAAAACAATTGGACAAAATACAAAAGTCAATAAAGACATACATATAATTAGGACAAGAAATTAAAAGGAGGATTTGGAGGATACAAAACAATTGGACAAGCCAAAACGAGAAACACATAATCGGGACAGAAAAATATAAGGAGGACTTGGAGGACATAAAACAATTGGACATCACACAAAAGGTCACAGAGGAGGACATAACAAGGACAAAGGAAGGTGGGACAGGATGGTTACAAAGAAAGGAATAAAATCATAAAGTCACGTAAAAACCAAAGGAAAGGACAAATAAGAAGGGGGTGCCATAAATAACGTAAGACAAATACTGGAAAGGACATTTAAAGAAGGGGGTGCCATTAAAAATATAAAAACAAAGAAAGCCAAAGAAAAGAAAGGACAAAAACATTAAGAATATTAAACAGAAAAAGAATGAAACGGAAAACCCAAGAGTGGGAGGAGACAGCACACTATAAAAGCCAAGAGAGGCACGCAGACAACACACAGACGCACACGTTGGGCCAGCCTGAGGAAGGCCTAAACCGGCCGAAACGTCGCGACGGCCCAATGACACAGAAGCACAACATTAAAACACAAAACAACAAAAAAATAATAATAATAATTATAACAATGACCTACCTACGGGTAATTTTTGGAAACGGGATAGGGACATCATACCAATCCGTTGGACGATCACAGCCTCTTGGGGCATGCTATGGGGGACCTTGACGCCCGGGATGGGAACAGGTATGGACCGTGCATTGGAGCCCGGCCCCCTTCGGGGACCGGACTCCCAAACTTGATTTCCCCTAACCCGCCAGTGCCGCCTGTCCGCCCGCTTGGGTAGCGCGGGGTTCCCTGAAGGCTCCCTCAGGAGGTTCTTTGGCCACTGGGCTGGGAGTATCCCGACCCCCTCACCAATCCTAACCCTAAAGGACACACAAAAACAATTGGACACAACACATCCTGACCCTAACCACATACAATCTGAATATAAACAATTGGACATTATACAAAAATCAATAAAGACAAACACAGAATTAGGACTAAACAATTAAAGGAGGAATTGGAGGACACAAACTAATTGGACATAATACAAAGGTCAATAAGACAAACACGTAATTAGGACAAAACAATAAAAGGAGGACGTGGAGGACACAAAACAATTGGACAAAATACAAAAGTCAATAAAGACATACATATAATTAGGACAAGAAATTAAAAGGAGGATTTGGAGGATACAAAACAATTGGACAAGCCAAAACGAGAAACACATAATCGGGACAGAAAAATATAAGGAGGACTTGGAGGACATAAAACAATTGGACATCACACAAAAGGTCACAGAGGAGGACATAACAAGGACAAAGGAAGGTGGGACAGGATGGTTACAAAGAAAGGAATAAAATCATAAAGTCACGTAAAAACCAAAGGAAAGGACAAATAAGAAGGGGGTGCCATAAATAACGTAAGACAAATACTGGAAAGGACATTTAAAGAAGGGGGTGCCATTAAAAATATAAAAACAAAGAAAGCCAAAGAAAAGAAAGGACAAAAACATTAAGAATATTAAACAGAAAAAGAATGAAACGGAAAACCCAAGAGTGGGAGGAGACAGCACACTATAAAAGCCAAGAGAGGCACGCAGACAACACACAGACGCACACGTTGGGCCAGCCTGAGGAAGGCCTAAACCGGCCGAAACGTCGCGACGGCCCAATGACACAGAAGCACAACATTAAAACACAAAACAACAAAAAAATAATAATAATAATTATAACAATGACCTACCTACGGGTAATTTTTGGAAACGGGATAGGGACATCATACCAATCCGTTGGACGATCACAGCCTCTTGGGGCATGCTATGGGGGACCTTGACGCCCGGGATGGGAACAGGTATGGACCGTGCATTGGAGCCCGGCCCCCTTCGGGGACCGGACTCCCAAACTTGATTTCCCCTAACCCGCCAGTGCCGCCTGTCCGCCCGCTTGGGTAGCGCGGGGTTCCCTGAAGGCTCCCTCAGGAGGTTCTTTGGCCACTGGGCTGGGAGTATCCCGACCCCCTCACCAATCCTAACCCTAAAGGACACACAAAAACAATTGGACACAACACATCCTGACCCTAACCACATACAATCTGAATATAAACAATTGGACATTATACAAAAATCAATAAAGACAAACACAGAATTAGGACTAAACAATTAAAGGAGGAATTGGAGGACACAAACTAATTGGACATAATACAAAGGTCAATAAGACAAACACGTAATTAGGACAAAACAATAAAAGGAGGACGTGGAGGACACAAAACAATTGGACAAAATACAAAAGTCAATAAAGACATACATATAATTAGGACAAGAAATTAAAAGGAGGATTTGGAGGATACAAAACAATTGGACAAGCCAAAACGAGAAACACATAATCGGGACAGAAAAATATAAGGAGGACTTGGAGGACATAAAACAATTGGACATCACACAAAAGGTCACAGAGGAGGACATAACAAGGACAAAGGAAGGTGGGACAGGATGGTTACAAAGAAAGGAATAAAATCATAAAGTCACGTAAAAACCAAAGGAAAGGACAAATAAGAAGGGGGTGCCATAAATAACGTAAGACAAATACTGGAAAGGACATTTAAAGAAGGGGGTGCCATTAAAAATATAAAAACAAAGAAAGCCAAAGAAAAGAAAGGACAAAAACATTAAGAATATTAAACAGAAAAAGAATGAAACGGAAAACCCAAGAGTGGGAGGAGACAGCACACTATAAAAGCCAAGAGAGGCACGCAGACAACACACAGACGCACACGTTGGGCCAGCCTGAGGAAGGCCTAAACCGGCCGAAACGTCGCGACGGCCCAATGACACAGAAGCACAACATTAAAACACAAAACAACAAAAAAATAATAATAATAATTATAACAATGACCTACCTACGGGTAATTTTTGGAAACGGGATAGGGACATCATACCAATCCGTTGGACGATCACAGCCTCTTGGGGCATGCTATGGGGGACCTTGACGCCCGGGATGGGAACAGGTATGGACCGTGCATTGGAGCCCGGCCCCCTTCGGGGACCGGACTCCCAAACTTGATTTCCCCTAACCCGCCAGTGCCGCCTGTCCGCCCGCTTGGGTAGCGCGGGGTTCCCTGAAGGCTCCCTCAGGAGGTTCTTTGGCCACTGGGCTGGGAGTATCCCGACCCCCTCACCAATCCTAACCCTAAAGGACACACAAAAACAATTGGACACAACACATCCTGACCCTAACCACATACAATCTGAATATAAACAATTGGACATTATACAAAAATCAATAAAGACAAACACAGAATTAGGACTAAACAATTAAAGGAGGAATTGGAGGACACAAACTAATTGGACATAATACAAAGGTCAATAAGACAAACACGTAATTAGGACAAAACAATAAAAGGAGGACGTGGAGGACACAAAACAATTGGACAAAATACAAAAGTCAATAAAGACATACATATAATTAGGACAAGAAATTAAAAGGAGGATTTGGAGGATACAAAACAATTGGACAAGCCAAAACGAGAAACACATAATCGGGACAGAAAAATATAAGGAGGACTTGGAGGACATAAAACAATTGGACATCACACAAAAGGTCACAGAGGAGGACATAACAAGGACAAAGGAAGGTGGGACAGGATGGTTACAAAGAAAGGAATAAAATCATAAAGTCACGTAAAAACCAAAGGAAAGGACAAATAAGAAGGGGGTGCCATAAATAACGTAAGACAAATACTGGAAAGGACATTTAAAGAAGGGGGTGCCATTAAAAATATAAAAACAAAGAAAGCCAAAGAAAAGAAAGGACAAAAACATTAAGAATATTAAACAGAAAAAGAATGAAACGGAAAACCCAAGAGTGGGAGGAGACAGCACACTATAAAAGCCAAGAGAGGCACGCAGACAACACACAGACGCACACGTTGGGCCAGCCTGAGGAAGGCCTAAACCGGCCGAAACGTCGCGACGGCCCAATGACACAGAAGCACAACATTAAAACACAAAACAACAAAAAAATAATAATAATAATTATAACAATGACCTACCTACGGGTAATTTTTGGAAACGGGATAGGGACATCATACCAATCCGTTGGACGATCACAGCCTCTTGGGGCATGCTATGGGGGACCTTGACGCCCGGGATGGGAACAGGTATGGACCGTGCATTGGAGCCCGGCCCCCTTCGGGGACCGGACTCCCAAACTTGATTTCCCCTAACCCGCCAGTGCCGCCTGTCCGCCCGCTTGGGTAGCGCGGGGTTCCCTGAAGGCTCCCTCAGGAGGTTCTTTGGCCACTGGGCTGGGAGTATCCCGACCCCCTCACCAATCCTAACCCTAAAGGACACACAAAAACAATTGGACACAACACATCCTGACCCTAACCACATACAATCTGAATATAAACAATTGGACATTATACAAAAATCAATAAAGACAAACACAGAATTAGGACTAAACAATTAAAGGAGGAATTGGAGGACACAAACTAATTGGACATAATACAAAGGTCAATAAGACAAACACGTAATTAGGACAAAACAATAAAAGGAGGACGTGGAGGACACAAAACAATTGGACAAAATACAAAAGTCAATAAAGACATACATATAATTAGGACAAGAAATTAAAAGGAGGATTTGGAGGATACAAAACAATTGGACAAGCCAAAACGAGAAACACATAATCGGGACAGAAAAATATAAGGAGGACTTGGAGGACATAAAACAATTGGACATCACACAAAAGGTCACAGAGGAGGACATAACAAGGACAAAGGAAGGTGGGACAGGATGGTTACAAAGAAAGGAATAAAATCATAAAGTCACGTAAAAACCAAAGGAAAGGACAAATAAGAAGGGGGTGCCATAAATAACGTAAGACAAATACTGGAAAGGACATTTAAAGAAGGGGGTGCCATTAAAAATATAAAAACAAAGAAAGCCAAAGAAAAGAAAGGACAAAAACATTAAGAATATTAAACAGAAAAAGAATGAAACGGAAAACCCAAGAGTGGGAGGAGACAGCACACTATAAAAGCCAAGAGAGGCACGCAGACAACACACAGACGCACACGTTGGGCCAGCCTGAGGAAGGCCTAAACCGGCCGAAACGTCGCGACGGCCCAATGACACAGAAGCACAACATTAAAACACAAAACAACAAAAAAATAATAATAATAATTATAACAATGACCTACCTACGGGTAATTTTTGGAAACGGGATAGGGACATCATACCAATCCGTTGGACGATCACAGCCTCTTGGGGCATGCTATGGGGGACCTTGACGCCCGGGATGGGAACAGGTATGGACCGTGCATTGGAGCCCGGCCCCCTTCGGGGACCGGACTCCCAAACTTGATTTCCCCTAACCCGCCAGTGCCGCCTGTCCGCCCGCTTGGGTAGCGCGGGGTTCCCTGAAGGCTCCCTCAGGAGGTTCTTTGGCCACTGGGCTGGGAGTATCCCGACCCCCTCACCAATCCTAACCCTAAAGGACACACAAAAACAATTGGACACAACACATCCTGACCCTAACCACATACAATCTGAATATAAACAATTGGACATTATACAAAAATCAATAAAGACAAACACAGAATTAGGACTAAACAATTAAAGGAGGAATTGGAGGACACAAACTAATTGGACATAATACAAAGGTCAATAAGACAAACACGTAATTAGGACAAAACAATAAAAGGAGGACGTGGAGGACACAAAACAATTGGACAAAATACAAAAGTCAATAAAGACATACATATAATTAGGACAAGAAATTAAAAGGAGGATTTGGAGGATACAAAACAATTGGACAAGCCAAAACGAGAAACACATAATCGGGACAGAAAAATATAAGGAGGACTTGGAGGACATAAAACAATTGGACATCACACAAAAGGTCACAGAGGAGGACATAACAAGGACAAAGGAAGGTGGGACAGGATGGTTACAAAGAAAGGAATAAAATCATAAAGTCACGTAAAAACCAAAGGAAAGGACAAATAAGAAGGGGGTGCCATAAATAACGTAAGACAAATACTGGAAAGGACATTTAAAGAAGGGGGTGCCATTAAAAATATAAAAACAAAGAAAGCCAAAGAAAAGAAAGGACAAAAACATTAAGAATATTAAACAGAAAAAGAATGAAACGGAAAACCCAAGAGTGGGAGGAGACAGCACACTATAAAAGCCAAGAGAGGCACGCAGACAACACACAGACGCACACGTTGGGCCAGCCTGAGGAAGGCCTAAACCGGCCGAAACGTCGCGACGGCCCAATGACACAGAAGCACAACATTAAAACACAAAACAACAAAAAAATAATAATAATAATTATAACAATGACCTACCTACGGGTAATTTTTGGAAACGGGATAGGGACATCATACCAATCCGTTGGACGATCACAGCCTCTTGGGGCATGCTATGGGGGACCTTGACGCCCGGGATGGGAACAGGTATGGACCGTGCATTGGAGCCCGGCCCCCTTCGGGGACCGGACTCCCAAACTTGATTTCCCCTAACCCGCCAGTGCCGCCTGTCCGCCCGCTTGGGTAGCGCGGGGTTCCCTGAAGGCTCCCTCAGGAGGTTCTTTGGCCACTGGGCTGGGAGTATCCCGACCCCCTCACCAATCCTAACCCTAAAGGACACACAAAAACAATTGGACACAACACATCCTGACCCTAACCACATACAATCTGAATATAAACAATTGGACATTATACAAAAATCAATAAAGACAAACACAGAATTAGGACTAAACAATTAAAGGAGGAATTGGAGGACACAAACTAATTGGACATAATACAAAGGTCAATAAGACAAACACGTAATTAGGACAAAACAATAAAAGGAGGACGTGGAGGACACAAAACAATTGGACAAAATACAAAAGTCAATAAAGACATACATATAATTAGGACAAGAAATTAAAAGGAGGATTTGGAGGATACAAAACAATTGGACAAGCCAAAACGAGAAACACATAATCGGGACAGAAAAATATAAGGAGGACTTGGAGGACATAAAACAATTGGACATCACACAAAAGGTCACAGAGGAGGACATAACAAGGACAAAGGAAGGTGGGACAGGATGGTTACAAAGAAAGGAATAAAATCATAAAGTCACGTAAAAACCAAAGGAAAGGACAAATAAGAAGGGGGTGCCATAAATAACGTAAGACAAATACTGGAAAGGACATTTAAAGAAGGGGGTGCCATTAAAAATATAAAAACAAAGAAAGCCAAAGAAAAGAAAGGACAAAAACATTAAGAATATTAAACAGAAAAAGAATGAAACGGAAAACCCAAGAGTGGGAGGAGACAGCACACTATAAAAGCCAAGAGAGGCACGCAGACAACACACAGACGCACACGTTGGGCCAGCCTGAGGAAGGCCTAAACCGGCCGAAACGTCGCGACGGCCCAATGACACAGAAGCACAACATTAAAACACAAAACAACAAAAAAATAATAATAATAATTATAACAATGACCTACCTACGGGTAATTTTTGGAAACGGGATAGGGACATCATACCAATCCGTTGGACGATCACAGCCTCTTGGGGCATGCTATGGGGGACCTTGACGCCCGGGATGGGAACAGGTATGGACCGTGCATTGGAGCCCGGCCCCCTTCGGGGACCGGACTCCCAAACTTGATTTCCCCTAACCCGCCAGTGCCGCCTGTCCGCCCGCTTGGGTAGCGCGGGGTTCCCTGAAGGCTCCCTCAGGAGGTTCTTTGGCCACTGGGCTGGGAGTATCCCGACCCCCTCACCAATCCTAACCCTAAAGGACACACAAAAACAATTGGACACAACACATCCTGACCCTAACCACATACAATCTGAATATAAACAATTGGACATTATACAAAAATCAATAAAGACAAACACAGAATTAGGACTAAACAATTAAAGGAGGAATTGGAGGACACAAACTAATTGGACATAATACAAAGGTCAATAAGACAAACACGTAATTAGGACAAAACAATAAAAGGAGGACGTGGAGGACACAAAACAATTGGACAAAATACAAAAGTCAATAAAGACATACATATAATTAGGACAAGAAATTAAAAGGAGGATTTGGAGGATACAAAACAATTGGACAAGCCAAAACGAGAAACACATAATCGGGACAGAAAAATATAAGGAGGACTTGGAGGACATAAAACAATTGGACATCACACAAAAGGTCACAGAGGAGGACATAACAAGGACAAAGGAAGGTGGGACAGGATGGTTACAAAGAAAGGAATAAAATCATAAAGTCACGTAAAAACCAAAGGAAAGGACAAATAAGAAGGGGGTGCCATAAATAACGTAAGACAAATACTGGAAAGGACATTTAAAGAAGGGGGTGCCATTAAAAATATAAAAACAAAGAAAGCCAAAGAAAAGAAAGGACAAAAACATTAAGAATATTAAACAGAAAAAGAATGAAACGGAAAACCCAAGAGTGGGAGGAGACAGCACACTATAAAAGCCAAGAGAGGCACGCAGACAACACACAGACGCACACGTTGGGCCAGCCTGAGGAAGGCCTAAACCGGCCGAAACGTCGCGACGGCCCAATGACACAGAAGCACAACATTAAAACACAAAACAACAAAAAAATAATAATAATAATTATAACAATGACCTACCTACGGGTAATTTTTGGAAACGGGATAGGGACATCATACCAATCCGTTGGACGATCACAGCCTCTTGGGGCATGCTATGGGGGACCTTGACGCCCGGGATGGGAACAGGTATGGACCGTGCATTGGAGCCCGGCCCCCTTCGGGGACCGGACTCCCAAACTTGATTTCCCCTAACCCGCCAGTGCCGCCTGTCCGCCCGCTTGGGTAGCGCGGGGTTCCCTGAAGGCTCCCTCAGGAGGTTCTTTGGCCACTGGGCTGGGAGTATCCCGACCCCCTCACCAATCCTAACCCTAAAGGACACACAAAAACAATTGGACACAACACATCCTGACCCTAACCACATACAATCTGAATATAAACAATTGGACATTATACAAAAATCAATAAAGACAAACACAGAATTAGGACTAAACAATTAAAGGAGGAATTGGAGGACACAAACTAATTGGACATAATACAAAGGTCAATAAGACAAACACGTAATTAGGACAAAACAATAAAAGGAGGACGTGGAGGACACAAAACAATTGGACAAAATACAAAAGTCAATAAAGACATACATATAATTAGGACAAGAAATTAAAAGGAGGATTTGGAGGATACAAAACAATTGGACAAGCCAAAACGAGAAACACATAATCGGGACAGAAAAATATAAGGAGGACTTGGAGGACATAAAACAATTGGACATCACACAAAAGGTCACAGAGGAGGACATAACAAGGACAAAGGAAGGTGGGACAGGATGGTTACAAAGAAAGGAATAAAATCATAAAGTCACGTAAAAACCAAAGGAAAGGACAAATAAGAAGGGGGTGCCATAAATAACGTAAGACAAATACTGGAAAGGACATTTAAAGAAGGGGGTGCCATTAAAAATATAAAAACAAAGAAAGCCAAAGAAAAGAAAGGACAAAAACATTAAGAATATTAAACAGAAAAAGAATGAAACGGAAAACCCAAGAGTGGGAGGAGACAGCACACTATAAAAGCCAAGAGAGGCACGCAGACAACACACAGACGCACACGTTGGGCCAGCCTGAGGAAGGCCTAAACCGGCCGAAACGTCGCGACGGCCCAATGACACAGAAGCACAACATTAAAACACAAAACAACAAAAAAATAATAATAATAATTATAACAATGACCTACCTACGGGTAATTTTTGGAAACGGGATAGGGACATCATACCAATCCGTTGGACGATCACAGCCTCTTGGGGCATGCTATGGGGGACCTTGACGCCCGGGATGGGAACAGGTATGGACCGTGCATTGGAGCCCGGCCCCCTTCGGGGACCGGACTCCCAAACTTGATTTCCCCTAACCCCCTAACCCTAACCCTAACCCCTAACCCTAACCCTACCAGCTTGCTGGTGGCCTGTTCCTTACTTAACACCTAACCAGCCAGTGCCTCGTGGGGTTGGGGGTGCCCCTGCCCTATAACAAATCCTAACCCTAACCAGGGGGGTCCCTATAAAAAACAAAAAACAATTAAGACAAGAAAGACAAGAGAGTCAAAGAAAAGCAGAAAGAAAGACATGAAGTCACGTAAAAACAGAAAAAGTAAAAAGAGAAGTCACGTATAACAAACACAGAAAGAGAAAAACAAAGAGAACATGAACAACAAAGGACGGGATGTCAAACCAAGCAGGGGGTGCCATAAAAACAAGAAGAGAACTTAAAGACAAGAGACAAAGAAAAAACAAGTACGTGAAATAGGACGGGATGTCAAACCAAGTAGGGGGTGCCATAAAAACAAAGAGAAAATGAAGAGAAATATAAAGATAGAAAAACAAATAAGAGAAGAAGAAAAACAAATAAGAGAAACAGAAAAACAAATAAGAGAAGAAGAAAAACAAATAAGAGAAGCAGAAAAACAAATAACAGAAATAGAAAAACAAGTAAGAGAAAGAGAGAAACAGAAAAACAAGTGAGAAACTAAGAAAGAAAGTTTGAAAGAAACACAAACAGAAAACCTAAAAGTGGGAGGAGACAACACAAGTATAAAAGCCAAGAGAGGCACACAGAGAACAAACAGATAGAAACATATTGGGCCAGCCTGAGGAAGGCGAAAATACGCCGAAACGTCGCGAAGGCCCAATAAAGTGCACTGAACCCAAGATATGGGTAATTTTTTGAACCAGGGCAGGGACACCACCACCCAGCCCCATCGATGGCCCGTGCACGCCAGGCTACCAGCTTGCTGGTGGCCTGTTCCTTACTTAACACCTAACCCCCTAACCCCTAACCCTAACCCCCTAACCCTAACCCTAACCCCTAACCCTAACCCCTTTCGGGACCGGACTCAATTCCACATCCCTAACCCCCTAACCCTAACCCTAACCCTGTGCTGAGTTTAATTTCATCCTTGAAGCCCAACCCTGATTTCAATTCTAAACCTAACCACATTTAACCCTATATTGGGATAACCCTCAACTCCAAACTCCACCCTCCCTCCCCCCCTCTCTCTCTCTCTCTCTCTCTCTCTCTCTCTCTCCCTCTCACACTCTTTCTCTTTCTTACCCCTTTCTCCTGCCGCCCCCCCCTTATCTCGGGTTCATCACAATGGAAGTCTCATGCCCAGGATGCCAACACAATCCTTTTTAGGACACCACATTGGAGACATGGTTCCTTGAGCCGGGAGCAGGGATGGCCAGTGCATTGGTGCTCGATCGCCTGCGGCGACCGAGCCCCCATCTTATGTTTCCCTAACCCCCTAACCCCCTAACCCCTGGATAAACATAATCAAACAGGGATTATATATTGGAGAGGACAAGCACTTATACAACACTATAAGATCACAAGGAGATTGAGGGTCCAGTCAACCGCTAGGACCGTGCAACCTAGCTCCAGGTGGAGACAACAAAGACACAATCTCCTAATACCTAACCCCCTAACCCTAACCCCCTAACCCTAAAGCCTAAATAAAGAGAACAAAAGACAAGAAAGTCAGAAAAAACAGAGTACACAAGGAAAGGATTTACAGGAAGGGGGTGCCATAACAGAAAAATACAGAACACAGGACGGGATGTCTAAAAGGAAGGGGGTGCCATTTAAAGAAGTAAGAATAAAGAACAGAACATCAGAAAAATAAAGAGAAAGAATAAAGAGCAAGAAAAAGAATAAAGAACAAGAGAAAAACTAAAGAACAACAGAAAGACAAAGAGAAAGATAAAGAAAAACAGAAAGAATAAAGAACAAAAGAAAGAATAAAGAACAAACAGAAATACAAAGAGAAAGATAAAGAAAAACAGAAAGAACAAAGAACAGAAAAAGTTTGAAAAAGGGAAAGCTAAAGCAGAAAAAACTGAGAGTAAAGAAAAAACTAAGAAACAGAAAAAGTTAAGAAAAACAGAAAGGAAAAAGAAAAGTATAAAAGGCCAAGAGTGGCGAAACAGAACACAAAAGCAGGTGGGCCAGCCTGAAGAAGGCTCAAGAGAAGCCGAAACGTCGCGAAGGCCCACCACAGTGCACTACACCCGCTTAGGGTAATTTTTTGATCAGGGGGCACCAATACCAGTCCCATGGATGGACCGTGCACCTAGGTTCCGGCATAGCCGGGCCTATTCTTTCCCCACACCCTAACCCTGATTTCAATCCTTAACCTAACCACATTTAACCCTATATTGGGATGACCCTCAACTCCAAACTCCACCCTCCCTCCCTCCCTCTCTCTCTCTCTCCCTCTCTCTCTCTCTTACCCCTCGCTCTCCCTCGCTCTTTCCCCCCCCCCCCTTCCCCCATCTGGGGCTGATCACAGTGTAGACCTCATGTCCAGGATGCTAACATAATCCCTTTTTCAGGGCACCAAGTTGGGGACATGGTTCCTTGAGCCGGGAGCAGGAGTGGCCTGTGCATTGGTTCCCGATTGCCTTTGGCAATCGAGCCCCCATCTTACCTTCTCCTAACGACACAGGAAATCTTTCCTGCCTGTGGCCATCTCCCTGTACAACGCATCCACTTAACACACTGTTTGCTACTACAGCTACACATGTTTCTTTTCCAACTATTTATTTATAAGTGACTTATGTATGTATATATATGTATATATTATACTATTCTTAGTTAGTGTATTGTCTGTCTTGTCTTAATGTTGGTTTAAAATGGAGCACTGTAACAAAAAATAATTTCCCCCAGGGATCAATAAAGTATTCTGATTCTGATTCTGATCAAGGCGCGGGCTGTCATTTCCTGAGCCAACGCTCTGTACACCCAGCAGCATCGTCACCGCCCGGGTCATCCATTCCAGCCGGGGGATCGCGTCTGGCTCTCCACAAGGCACCTGCGGCTCCGCACCGAGTCCAAGAAGCTCACTCCCAGGTTCGCTGGCCCGTACGAGATCACTGCCCGGCTCAACCCCGTGACTTATCGTCTCCGGCTTCCACCCGCCATGAAGGTCCATCCGGTTTTCCACGTCTCGCAGCTTAAACGGCACGTCACTTCCTCGCAAGACCTCATAAAGAGCACAATTATAGAAAAAAACCAAGAATCAAACAAAATAAAAGAAACATTTATTTATTAAGGTTTCTTTCACTATCTCAACAACAGAGATAATGACATCATCAAAATGCATCGGCTACACATGATTATTTTTTGTCTGACATTTGTGTTCAGATCTCTAATTTATTGTATACTATATTGTTTTAGACTAGAAAGGAAGACAGCTTATGAAAATAACCTCATAGAAACTGAATCAATACATTCTTTAAAAATGGACTGGTACAATAAGCGCCTCACTGAATGCACTTCAGTGGCATCAAACATCAGATTGTGGCACCACAACAGTTTCCATGCAGAGATTCCGTTTGACATTTGCATGTGAGCAGATTTCTCCACAAGAAGTAAACTCCCGCAAGTAAAGCAAATGCCAAGAAAATACACTTCTCTCTTTTGATTGCTAGCTTGAAGCCAAACCACCGTGCACTTTGAAATGTCAAAAGTAAATCGGGGATCACCTGAGAAAAATCAATGACTCTGTCTCTCCGGAGCATTGGCATCATCCTGTGCGGTGTCCTGTTTATGGAGTGGCTTCAATATGGATGAAGAACACTTTGATTTAATATGGATGAAGAACACTTTGATTTGTAAATAAATGAGCCTGAAATTCTATTGAACTGCCTGAATGATTGATATGATGAAATTATGCTCCTTTCTATGTAAAATTGGTCTCACCTGGCTGGCACAATGGAAAGCAGTGAATTGAAACAAGCATGCACACATACACCTAAACACACACACGTGCAGTATGGGTGCTGAAGTGGGAGACGGTGGCAATTTAAACAGCTTCTGTTCCTGGGGATATTTACTAGCTTCTTGCTAAAAGATGCTGACATTCAGCTTACTGTCAGGTGCCAGCAATGTGTGTGTGTGTGTGTGTGTGTGTGTGTGTGTGTGTGTGTGTGTGTGTGTGTGTGCACGTCTATGTGTGTCCAAGTATAATGAGTTTTTCTTAAAGTAATGGGTATGTTCACACACAATTAGCAGCTTTGTTATGTGCCTCTCTCCATCAGGCTGCATTATAAAGGTCCTGCTGTCACTTGGACTGCACTGTGCTTTACATACAGTTCCTATTTTCGGCTCATGGGGGCACTTAAGCACCAGAAATAAGAAGCATTGCACACACAGGGCGTAACTCTGGCTTCACATTCACAGACTCATGGCTGTTGTGAAGGACACCATTTTTCATTAAATGTATGTGTGCACAGTAGTGTTTGGATTGGTACTTATAGACCACCTTTCTACTCAGCTGACCACTAGGAGTGCTTTCTGCTGCAAGGTTCATTCACCCAACCACACACACACACTCACACAATGCTTTTATCTGTGCCTGAGCACTCTGTAACAGTTACACATATCAGGAGCAACGTGGGCTTTAGCATTGTGCCCAAGCATACTATAGCGACTGCTCTAACACATGAGCTACAGCCGCACCCACAAATAATTTCCAATAAAACTGCAGTAACACAGGAGGTACAGCTGAATGAGAAAGACTTCAAGTAAAACATCATATTGTGATTTGTGATGCACAAACTCACATATTTGTAGTTTGACAGCGTCCTGCTGGTGGATTTTCCAGGAGAACTGACTTAACCTCTGCCTGTCTGTTGTCACTCAATAGATGCCAGGATGGGGCTCCATCACTCACTCATGCTGCATCAGTGTCTGAAACACATGCACACAGGTTCAGTATCCATGTCTTCAAAAGACACCAAACTGACTCCATTTAGCATTGAGATCTTACTTCTTAACTATAACCATTGTTTGCCTTACTCTAACCTTAACTTATCCCAAACAAACACAAATCAGCTAATAATGTAGCTCTCTCCTCTCAGTACAACTGATACCTGTTGAATTCACACACACTTGCTGGCATGCTCAGTGGTGTGTGTAACCAGCAGAAAACTTCAGAGTTCACATGACCACTGGGAGGTTTACGAAAATGAACAACAGTTCCAGACACCCTTTATGCCGCTGACTTCACCCAAAATGTTCGCACTCACCTCATGGAAACGCTTGCATCAATCATGTCGCAACAAATTTTTTAAGTGATCAACAATAACAGCAGAGCTCCTCATCACTGAGTTCATATTTGGAACTTTGGTTTCTGTTTTGTTTTTTTGGAGGTGTGGTCCTAAACGTTTGATCAGCTGTAAAACAGCCTGTTTCAGTTTAAGCGTTGTTTTCAATTAATTGCATGCTCAAAAAATGACCTTATCTTCATTTCTTCTTGTTGCATGTTGAAGCTCTACTTGGAACCTTGTTAAGATCCGACCATGCAAAGTAGGGATTTTTTCAAGTGGTCTTAAACTTTTGATGGGGACTGTATTTGTCTACATTGTTAAGCATTTGCTGAAACAATAATAATAGTATGATTAGTAGTGACATGTAAATTCCAAACACTGGCATACGTCCATTAAAGCATAATCTTTAATTTGTCAGTTTAGGGCTAGGTGCACATACACATCTACCTCTTCATATGGATTTTCTATTTAGTCACATTCCTGAATGAAAGTCTTACCACACAGGAACTGTGAGTCCAAAATTCATTTAAGAGACTTGATTTGTAAACTAACAATTCCTAGCTTCAGAAACAATGAAATGATGCTTTTGTAGAATGTGGCTAAAGAGCCATCTGATAATGTGGCTTGATTTTACAAGTGATACACACAACATGAGCAATGGTAAGCTTTCCAGATGTAGTGCACATAAAGTTTAATGATGTCCTTCGGATCCAATATACACATGTCCAAACGGATGCTGTAAAATCAGATTTGTTTATGAAATCCCATTTCAAAAACCTACGATCCTTATTTCTTGGATAAGGAACACTCCTTTAAAGGAAAAAAAGCTGAGCAGAGAAAGTCATCTGTTTCCAGGATAGACAGATCTAACATCAGAGAACAGCTTCAAAGAAACTTTCAGGCAATACTTCACAAGGAATCCAGATGTATCTGTGCTCCTATATCTGTACTCCATGGTGAGACTATCCAGTGTTTGATAGTGGACTCAACTACAGCTTTACTTTACGGACACTGCCAGATGGTAAATATGATTATAGGACACAATGCAGCATGACTATACCTCCAAAATAAGAATATGGATTGCTTCATCCTCATGTCTGCACATACCTTAAAGGTAAACAACGCTGTGTGTTGCAAACTAAAATCTAAGCTGACAAGTTCTTATTGATTTGTGTGTAAAAGGCTGCTGAGGGATAAGAGTTGTGATATTAAGTTCCAGCACTTTGTATATTCTCCCACCAAGCCTGTCCCTCTTAAAGATTACACTTTTCATCCGCTAGATGTTTCTTAGTTAATAAAAGCTGTATGGCTTACAATTTTCTCTAACTTAATGAAGAAGAAAAGACATCACTCCTTGTTTGTGCCCCCAACAGATTTGTGCCTAAAGTAATGGAAACTCTAGGTTCCCCTGCCACATTTTCTGAACCTTTCATTGAGAACCTTGGGGTAGGTTTTGACTCAGCCTTCACTATGGACATTAAATCTAAGTTCACTCTTGCTTTTTCACTGCAGAAATGTCAAGTTAAGTTCCACCGTGTCATGCTTTGAAATGGACATTTTTATTCATGCCTGGATTACTGTAATTCACTGTTCACATGTCTTAAGAAAACTTCCCTGGGACTCCTGCTGGTTGTTCAGACCGACATTACGAGGCTTATGACTCAATCTTTTAAGTACTCATATGTCACATCAGAACTTACTCTGGTGCTCTGGAGCTCCATTCACTTAAGTTTACTTTGAGATTCTGGTTCTGACTTCAGAGCTCTTCGTCAGTGTACATCACTGAGTGTTTGTTTAGCTGCATACATCCCCAGCTAGTCCCTGAGGTCATGTGATCAGGGCTTGCTGGTTGTACATCAGATAAGGCTGAGAACTAAAGGAGACAAAAGTTTAACCACAGTGGCCCCCGCACTGTGGGATTCTCTCCCACTGAGCTTCAGCTCTGTTGATTCAGTGATGTTTTCAAAACAGCTAAAAGCTCTGCTTAACTTGCTTTCAGGTAACCTTTTGTTTTCATGTTCTACTACTTTGTGACACTGAAAGCAAAAAAAAAATAATAATAATAATATTTTTTGTTTTAACTTTGAAGAGAATCTATAAAGATACCCACTGTGGAGTTGGTACTGGGGAGAATTATGTATTATTTTAAATGGTGCTTGTGCATAAGGGATCTTCTGATTGTTGGGGTTTTCTCTGTATTATTGTAGGGTCTTTGCCTTACAACCTTACACCTGTTGTGTGACAGTTGTGACTTGGTGCTATATAAATAACATTGAATAGAACTGAATGCTCATCACTGATGGGGATGACAAGGAGTACAGAAAACTGACCCATGACTTTGTGGACTGGTGCCAGCAGAACTACCTCCAGATCAACACTAGTAAAACCAAGGAGCTGGTGGCAGACTTCCACAGGCACAAACATCCCCCACTGCAACCACTTAACATCCAATTTACTGACATTGAGGCTGTGGACAGCAACAGGTACCTTACTGTTCATCTGAACAATTAACTGGATTGGATACCTCAGAAGGGTTCATCCAGACTCTCCTGCTGACTGGCTTTTCATCCTCAGACCTGACATGGGCTGCCCACATTCAGGTCCAGACCAAAAAGGCTAGGCAGCGCCTGTATCACCTACGACAACTGAGGAAGTTCAGGGTCTCTCCAAAGATCCTCAGGATTTTCTATACAGGCGCTGTGGAGAGCATCCTCACACAGAACATGACATCGTGGTTTGGGAACAGCTGTGTGAAGGACCAAAAAGCTCTCCAGAGAGTGATCCGTACAGCAGAACGCTGCTGCAGGATTGCTCTCCCCCCTCTTCAGGACACCTACACCAGGAGATGCCGGACTAGAGCAGATACTGAAGGACCCGTCCCATCCTGGCAACAAACTGTTCCAACTTCTGCAATCTGGTAGAAGGTTCCGCATCTTCCGGGCAAGGACAGAGAGACTCAAGAGGAGCTTCTATCCCCAAGCCATCCGTGCCCTAAATACACACACACCCGCCCTCTCACATCATCTATAATTGACTGAGACAGGACTCTTCCAGACACTAAACCACAATGTACATTTCAATACCTTTAATTTTAAATATGTTTATATTGTCTATCCTGTAAAATAGTCAGATGTCTATTCATATTAATGTACAGAATTCACCTGCTTGCTGCTACTACTGCACATTCACCCAATGTATATACTTATATATATAATGTTTTTCCTCTACACCCCCCCCCAATTTTTTTGCACATGTCGAGGAGCGTGTCAGGCTACATTTCACTGTGTGTTATACTTGTATAACTATGCATGTGACAAATAAAGAACCTTGACCTTGACCTTGACCCTCGGTGAGTGGAATATACGAACGTGAAGGCTCTAATCTCGAGTATTTACGTCCTTTAACTCGAGCTTCTCCCAATAATGATGCTCTCACCCCGCTGACTATGGCGCTCTTTAATGCCCGATCTTTGACTAATAAATCGTTTGTGCTTAACGATTTTATTGCTTCTAAAAATCTGGACTTCTTGCTTCTGACCAAGACCTGGCAGCAGGGCTTGGACTATTCGTCTCTTATTGAAATGTGCCCAAATGGCTTTTCTGTCATCAGCCAGCCTCGGGGATCTGGTCGTGGAGGAGGTCTCGCGGTGGCATTTCAGAGCCGTTTCAACTGCCGTTCAGTGAAAGTTGGACACTTTCTTTCTTTTGAATTGCAGCTCATTAAAATCGGCAGTAAGGATCCTTTTTACTGTGCTGTGGTGTATCGTCCACCTGGCCCAAACAGCTTGTTTTTAGCGGAGTTTAGCGACTTCCTGTCCTCTACTATGAGGTTGTCCAAATTGCTTTTAGTGGGGGATTTTAATATACATGTTGATGCTAACGTCAAGGATGCATACAGCTCCTCCTCCCTCCCCCCACTTGGTAGGTCAGATCATAACCTGATTCACCTCACCCCCCGCTATGTGCCAATTGTGAGGAGGGAACCTGTGACCACCAGGACTGTTAGGAGGTGGTCAGAGGAGGCAATAGCGGAACTACAGGGCTGTTTCGAGGTGACCGACTGGGAAACACTCTGTGAGCCTCACGCCGAGGACATCAATGGGCTTACTGAGTGTATCACAGACTACATAACTTTCTGCACCGACTCCATTGTTCCAGCTCAGACTGTTCATTGTTACCCAAATAACAAGCCGTGGGTGACTAAGGACATCAAAGCCCTCCTCAACAACAAGAAGAGGGCTTTCAGAGGGGGCAACAAAGAGGAGGTGAGGAAGGTCCAGGTGTTACTAAAGGACAAGATCAGAGAGGCTAAGGACAATTACAGGAGGAAGCTGGAGTGGAAACTCCAGCAGAACAGCATGAGAGAGGTGTGGAGGGGCATGAAGACCATCACTGGATTCAGGCCAACCAACAGCAGGGGAGCTGAGGGAGGTGAGAATAGAGCCGATGAGTTGAATCTGTTTTTCAATAGATTCGACACCACAGTGTCTGCTCCCACCCCCACAACCTCACCTGCAGTCAGCCTGGAATCCAGAGCCACACCACTGTGCCAGCCTCTCTCTTCACATGTTGCCTCCTGTGAGATTCCTGACACCCCTCCCCCACCCATCACCTTCACTCAATACCAGGTTGAGATGCAAATGAGGAGACTTCACTCAGGCAAGTCTGCTGGACCAGACGGAGTGAGTCCCCTTGTCCTCAAGGCCTGTGCCCCCCAGCTGTGTGGAGTCTTTCATAAACTGTTTATGCTGAGTCTGAGTCTGCAGAGGGTCCCGGTGATGTGGAAGACATCATGCCTCGTCCCTGTACCAAAGACGCCTCGTCCCAGTGGCCCCCAGGATTACAGGCCCGTGGCACTGACCTCCCACATCATGAAGACCCTGGAAAGACTCATCCTGGACCAGCTACGACCCATAGTAAGACCACATCTGGATCCCCTTCAGTTCGCTTATCAGCCTCGTCTCGGAACAGAGGACGCCATCATCTACCTGCTCAATCGTGTCTACACCCATCTGGACCAGCCGGCGAGCACTGTGAGGGTCATGTTTTTTGACTTTTCCAGTGCTTTCAACACCATCAGGCCGACCCTCCTGGGTGATAAGTTAGCAGCGATGCAGGTGGATGCTTCTCTGGTGTCCTGGATTGTTGATTACCTGACAGGAAGACCACAATATGTACGTCTCCCACAGTGTGTGTCTGACAAGGTGATTAGCAACACAGGGGCACCACAGGGGACTGTCCTCTCCCCCTTCCTCTTCACCCTCTACACCACAGACTTCAGCCACTGCACAGAGACCTGCCATCTTCAGAAGTTTTCTGATGACTCTGCGGTGGTTGGATGCATCAGCAGGGATGATGAGACAGAGTACCGGGCTGTGGTCGACTCCTTTGTCACGTGGTGTGAGCAGAATCATCTGCAGCTCAACGTGGCAAAGACCAAGGAACTGATCGTGGACTTCAGGAAGACCAGGAAACACTTGACCCCTGTTTCAATCCAGGGGGTCAGTGTTGACATTGTGGAGGACTATAAATACCTTGGAGTACACATTGACAATAAACTGGACTGGGCTAAAAACACCACAGCACTTTACAGGAAGGGCCAGAGTCGTCTCTATTTTTTGAGGCGACTGAGGTCCTTCAACATCTGCCAGAAAATGCTGAGGATTTTCTATGAGTCTGTGGTGGCCAGTGCGATCCTCTATGCTGTTGCATGCTGGGGGAGCAGGCTGAGGGTCGCAGATGCCAACAGACTTAATAAACTGATCCGTAAGGCCAGCAATGTTGTGGGGATGGAGCTGGACTCCCTCAAGGTGGTGTCGGAGAGGCGGATGCTGTCCAAGATAAAGACAATGTTGGATAACACCTCCCACCCACTCCATGACATGTTGGTCAGTCACAGGAGCTCGTTCAGTGAGAGACTGAGATTACCGAAAAGCACCACTGAACGACACAGGAAATCATTCCTGCCTGTGGCCATCTCCCTGTACAACGCATCCACTTAACACACTGGTTACTGCTACAACTACACATGTTTCTTTTCCAAATATTTATTTATAAGTGACTTATGTATGTATGTATGTATATATATGTATATATTGTACTATTCTTAGTTAGCGTATTGTCTGTCTTGTCTTAATGTTGGTTTAAAATGGAGCACTGTAACAAAAAATAATTTCCCCCAGGGATCAATAAAGTATTCTGATTCTGATTCTGATTCTGATTCTGATGATGAGTCCGACCTCTTTGCCAGGGGTTTTATCAACATTATGGATTCTTTTCATTTTATCCAGCATGTGTCCGGCCCCACACATAACAAAGGTCACACACTGGACCTTGTCTTTACCTTGGGTTTGAATATTGATTGTATTTGTTCTAAGGACATTTTTATCTCTGACCATTATTGTATTCTTTTTAACATGTCTTTTCATGAGCCTATGTCTCCTGTTCACCGGACAGTTATGTCGCGCATTATAAATTCCTCCACAGCGCAGAAGTTCTCAGATGCTTTTATTTTAACACTATCCCCACAAAACGGTGTTGATTTCTCAACGGATCTATTTAATCATCATTGTCTTTCGATCTTAGATGAAATCTGTCCGGTTAAAATGAGACCTGTGCCTGTTTCCAAGTCCCTACCTTGGCTAAATGACAACATCCGCTCTATAAAACGTAATTGTCGTAAAGCTGAGCGGTTATGGGGGAAAACTCATTTAAATGTTCATCTCCTTTATTTAAAGGATCTTTTAGCCTCTTTTAACAATGCTATTAGAGATGCAAGGGCTGCTTACTTTTCTCAGTTGGTTGCAAAGAGCAGAGGTAATCCTAAGGTCTTATTTGATACTATTACTGATATCATTACTCCTGCTCCACCTGCTGCCATTATTTCTTCTGCTGAAGACTGTGAAACATTTCTTGCTTTCTTTTTAGAAAAAATTAGCAATATAAGGAAAAAAATTGTCCCCATCAGCATCTGCACTGTCAGTTCCCACGCCAGTTCGGCCTGTTGTTTTAGAAAGATTTTTACCTGTTTCACTATCCGAGCTGGGAAAAATAGTTAGTGCAACAAAAGTATCCTCTTGTTCACTCGACATTTTACCCGCATCGTTATTCAAAAATGTCTTTTACTCTATTGGTCCCTGTATGCTCACTATAATTAACACCTCTTTGGGATCTGGCAAAGTCCCTGCTTATTTTAAAACTGCTGTTATATACCCCCTGTTAAAAAAAGCCTATGCTGGACCCATCTCTCACTAGCAACTAAAATACCGTTAATTGCTAAGATTTTAGAGAAGATTGTGGCTAAGCAGCTTACAGCAGTTTTAGACAAATATAATATCTTTGACAAATTTCAGTCTGGCTTTCGTAAAGCTCATTCTACTGAAACAGCCCTTCTTAGAGTTTCCAATGACATTCTGATGCAAAACGATGCAGGTAAGTGTTCTGTTCTCTTAATGTTGGATCTCACGTCGGCCTTTGACACCGTTGACCATTATATTTTGCTTGATAGGCTGAAATACTGGGTCGGTGTATCTGGGTCTGCCTTAGAGTGGTTCTCCTCGTATCTTTGTGAACGATACTCTTCTGTGGCAGTTTCTAAGTACAGGTCATCTTCTACGTCCCTGTCCTTTGGTGTGCCACAAGGCTCTGTGCTGGGGCCATTATTGTTTTTAATTTATTTACTTCCTCTCCAGCATATTTTGAGCCCTTTTGAGGATATTTGTTACCACTGCTACGCAGACGACATCCAACTATATATATCTTTTAAACCTGAAGATGCTTCTAAGCTGCGGATTTTAAATGTGTGTTTGGAAACCATCAAAGGTTGGATGGCCGACAATTTCCTCCAACTAAATGAAAATAAAACTGAAGTCCTTTTATGTGCTCCAGACAGACATGTACCCAGCATAATGAATGCTCTTGGTCCCCTTTCAACATTTGTGAAACCATCTATCAGGAACCTAGGGATAACCTTCGATCCTGCTCTTACATTGGATATTCACGTCAAATCTCTGGTTCGGTCTTGCTTCTATCATTTAAGAAATATTTCTAAATTGAGCCCCATAATATCTCATACTGAACTGGAGATTGTTATTCATGCTTTTATTTCATCACGACTGGACTATTGCAATTCACTGTTCACATGTCTAAACAAAAGTTCCCTGGAGCATCTGCAGACTGTCCAAAATGCTGCAGCAAGGCTTCTGACGAAAACATCGAAATACTCACATATAACACCGTTGCTTATACAGTTACACTGGCTCCCTGTCGAATTCAGAGTCCACTTTAAGATTCTGGTTCTGACATTTAAGGCTCTTCAAGAACAAGCACCATCATACATGTGTGTCGGACAGGGTCGTCTGCAGTACGGGGGCCCCACAGGGAACGGTTCTGGCTCCGTTCCTCTTCACCATCTACACTGCAGACTTCTCCCACAATTCCACCCAGTGCTTCCTGCAGAAGTTCTCTGATGACTCTGCAATAGTCGGCCTCATCACTGATGGGGACGACAAGGAGTACAGAGGTCTGACCCAAGACTTTGTGGACTGGTGCCAGCTGAACTACCTCCAGATCAACGCCAGTAAAACCAAGGAACTGGTGGTAGACTTCCGCAGGCACAAGCATTCTCCACTGCAACCACTGAACATCCAAGGTATGGACATTGAGGCTGTGGACAGCTACAGGTACCTTGGTGTTCATCTGAACAATAGACTGGACTGGACTCATAACTCAGACGCCCTCTACAGGAAAGGGCAGAGCAGGCTGTACCTGCTGCGGAGACTCAGGTCGTTTGGGGTGGAGGGCCCACTCCTGAAGAAATTCTATGACTCTGTTGTGGCTTCTGCTATCTTTTATGGTGTGGTCTGCTGGGGCGGCAGCATCTCTGCTGGGGACAGGAAGAGACTGAACAGGGTGATCCGAAGGGCCAGCTCTGTTCTAGGATGCCCTCTGGACCCAGTGGAGGTGGTGAGTGACAGGAGAACGGCGGCTAAGCTGTCATCCCTGATGGACAACATCTCCCACCCCATGCAGCAGACTGTGACAGCACTGAGCAGCTCCTTCAGTGGGAGACTGCGGCACCCACGGTGTGGGACGGAGAGATTTCGCAGGTCTTTCCTCCCCACTGCTGTCAGACTCCATAATAAAGACTTTAACTGATCAAGCACACACATCCATACATATGCAATAATACTAAGTGCAATAATCCTTTCTGTCATCGTTGTATTTTTACTCAGTTGTATATAGTATTTGTATTTGTATTCTATTTTTATCTTATTGTATATTTATTTTATTTTATTCTACTGTATATAGTATTTTATTTTATTCTATTCTGTACAGTTGTGTACTGTATTTATTCTTATTGTATTCTAATTTTTGCCTCATAACTTTTGCACTGTCCACTTCCTGCTGTGACAAAACAAATTTCCCACGTGTGGGACTAATAAAGGTTATCTTATCTTATCTTATCTTACATCATTGAACTTTTACAGCCCTATGCCCCTAGTAGGTCTCTGAGGTCTTGTGGTCAGGGATTACTTGTTATTCAGTATACGAGACTGAAAACTAGGGGTGATCGAGCTTTTGCTACTGTGGCCGCCAGACTGTGGAATTCTCTTCCTCAGAACTTAAGATCTGCTGATTCACTGATTACTTTTAAAAAACAGCTAAAAACACATCTTTTTAAAATTGCATTTTGTTAACTTTTGACTGTACTTTGTCTTTTTATTCTGTTCCTATACCTTGTAAAGCACTTTGTGATCTTTTATCTAGAAATGTGCTATATAAATAAAATTTTACTTACTTACTTACTTACTTAAACCAGTGTCCAGATTCTTCTCTTGTTTAGGGAGAGAAGGTACTCCTGCATTGCAGTGGATCAGGTCTACAACCAACCCTGGCTCAGTCTCTCTGTTAACCTCTGACACCTGTCTACGAGCACTAGAAAGCACAATCAGCAGTCACCCCGGACATCAGAGGGCCCGGTGGCGCCAGTGTCCGGCAGCCTCGCCTCTGTCAGTGCGCCCCAGGGTGGCTGTGGCTACAATGTAGCTTACCATCACCAGTGTGTGAATGTGTGTGTGAATGGGTGGATGACTGGATATGTAAAGCGCTTTGGGGTCCTTAGGGACTAGTAAAGCGCTATATAAATACAGGCCATTTATCCTGCTGAGTGGTCCAACATCCACAAGAAGCAGCTGTTATCACAACTACAGACTGATGAGTTACAATACATATGCTACAGCAATAGGAACAGCAAAGATGTTATGTCAATGGGGAGGTGTCATCGTCCCCACACTCAAAGATGGGGTACCAAGGCCCAAGAACAACTGCTGCATTGAATGAAAGAGTAGCTGACCTGAAAGAGAAGCTGGAAACCTGGACCCCCTGTGGGCAATAGCCAAGACTGTGTGAAGTACCCTATGAAAGTCTACTAGAAGATATGAATGAAGCATTAAGGACAATCCCCACTGTGACCACCACCACTGAGACTAACCAGTGATCTTTTTAAGATACTTGGCTATGAGATGAACAGCTATAAGGAGCAGTACCCTCCTTGGGGAAGGCAACTAGAGGCCATGGTCAAGGAATCACAGGAGGAGGTTAGCTAGCTACCAGAAATGCAGAAAAATGTGATGCCACAGGTGCCTAAGAAATACAACAAGATGTCCGCACTACCAAGCAAAGTCTCTCAGCCTCAAGAGGTAAACCAGAAAAATAAAAGCTAGAAAGCCAGGAAAGGAAGCCAGCTGTTCTCCACTGATTCATCCAAGGTGTACTCTCAGTGGCAAGGAAACAATAGGGCGGGCCCCTGAGGTATGCCTCGACTAGTCTAACTCCTAGCTGGCCACCTAAACTGTCTCTACTGTGCTTTGCCCTCTGCTAGTCCTTCTGAAGGGTGAGATTTCTTTATCTTTGTTTTTTTAGCTCTGAATTTGGCTCTTTGTCCTTACCTGTGAGAACTGTTCTAAATATTAAACATAAAGATCGCATCCACACATAGTGTTAGAGTTATACAAACCTAACTTTTTATATATATTGTCTTGATAGGACCCATCCAATTATTTGGCCAGTAGGGTGTGAAGGAAACAGCTCCAGGTGTACTAGATTGGCCTCAATGAAATAAATCCTGCATCTCTAACCTGCCCCTGCTGAGTGAGAGGCTGGTGGAGGCTTTTCAAACAACAGCAAAACATTTTCCCTGTTTTGGTTATTTGGAAGACACTGATACTTTTGTTATGTCTCATCAATTAAACATTAAACTGTCTGCATAGTGTGTAACTGTGATTCAAGACCAGTCATTTATCCAAGCACATACCTCTTTACATGTCTGGTGTCCTTAACTAACATACTGTAACATACTGTATTGTGTATGTATGATGATACACTCTGATGTCAGATAAATAGTTTAAGCACTTATTCGTGGAGTTGTTTGGTGAGTGTGACAATATTTACATTATTCTATAGAAGGTCATAGTGGGGGCTCCTGGTAGGTATATTTGTTGTGTGTGGGTATGGTTTAGCTCACAGATGGCTCTGGGGCAAAAATAGTTCCTGACCATACCTGTGTTCGATTTTATGGATCTATGGGGCTAGTTCACGGGGAGCAGGGAAAAAAGGTAATTCCTAGGGGGGAGTCAGCATTGTTATTGTTATTGTATCTTTATTTCAGACATGTACAGAAAAAAACAATATATACAAGTACACATACTTGCATTTACATGTACAAATACGAATATATATGTAAATACACACACGTATGTGCTCAGACAAAACAAAAAAAGAAAATAAATAAAATAAAATAGAGTCTAAATGACATGAAATTACAATTATTAAGTCTGAAATGGAGTAGGAAGAAGTATAACATACTTATTAGTCCCTACCCCATGCTCAACATTCTATTGAATCCCACTATTCATTGTTACCCCTAATTCCCATCATCACTTACCCCTCAAAATAAACAAGGAATGAAGGACATGCATTAACATAGCTACAGTGATGGATACAATTTAGCATAGTTACATATACAATGGCTGATCAACTTTATTAGTTTCATATCCTTCCAAAAGCAGTTTTCGAAACATCTTTATGAACTGACTAATGCTTGCACATTGCTGTAGGTCCTGAAGAAAACTGTTCCACAGTTTTACCCCACAAATGGTAACAGAAAAGGTTTTAACCTTTGTCCGTGCTTTAAGAGTCTTCAGGTTTAATTTTCCCCTCAATTCATAGTCCCCTTCTCTGTCAAAAAACATCCTCTGTACATTTCCTGGTAACATATTGTATCTGACTTTGTACATCATTTATGCAGTATTATATTTTACAAGATACATAAACTTCAGAATCTTTAATTTCAAGAATATAATGTTAGTGTGCTCTCCAAATCCTGCTTCAGTAATCATCCTGATTGCTTTTTTCTGAATTTCACACAATGGTTGAAGTGAAGTTTTGTAAGTATTTCCCCAAATTTCCACACATCCATCCATCCATCTTCATCCGCTTTATCCGAGGCCGGGTCGCGGGGGCAGCAGCCTAAGTGTAACCCAGTGTTAAAAACAGGATTAAAAGTATAAATATTCATACTCTCACGATGGGAATAAATATTGATAAAAACAAAGTTAATTATAATAAATACTGATAAAAAGCTTGTAAACATAAGTTTAATTAATATGTACATATGTATATGTAATGTATAAATGGTGTGGGGGGCAGGACTTAGTCCTGTAGAGTGTGTTTGTCAGATCCACTGAGCGACCAATCATTGGCCGGTCTGACCCTCCCCCAGTCTGTGCGCTGCTCAGACACCTGTGTGTGCCTTCGTGTGCCAGTCAGATACGCCAGAGACACAGACGGTGAAAGATCAGTTTACCCGTGCGGCAAAGAAGCTAGCTGGATAGAGAAAGTCCTTTTTTCGGCAAGAATAATAAGAGTGATACTGTATTCCAGAGGCCGTGAGCCAACGTGAGCACTGTGAAGCCCCGTGTAGCATTTGTTGCTTCGCATGGTAAGTCCCAGGCAGCACACGTGCGCTAGCATAGCATGCTACTTGCCGCTAGCTCTGATGCTAACTTCCGTTAGCCATTTTGCAATGAAAGTGCCTTTTCCGAGGCTAAAGCAATTAGCACTGAGTCTGCTGCACTTTATATGAGATGTTCTTTAAAGGTTTATGTCACATTACTGTGGTATTGATGTATAATGTATGGTGTTGTGCGATGTTATGTTAGCACATGTTCCCTTTTCTCATGGTGCTAATTATAGTTCTGCACACTAAGTATTAGCAATGTGAAATTAAGTGCCTTCACCTGCACTTTACTTAGCTGAAACTTGATAAGTCTCAAGCCAATGTGTATTTCTAATGCACTACTGAGCTATTTTGTATTGTTTTAAATGTGTGTTTCCTATGCACTTTTTCCCTTTGAAATGAGAATAATTTGTTGTACAACATAGAATATTTTGAAAGAAATTTAGAAGCACTACAAGCAACCAGTAGTAATAATAAGTTACAGGCATGATAGCTTAAATGTTGAACTACTGTGTTCTGGCCTGGTCCCCAGGTCAGGTTTTTTCCTTTGCTTATTTGGATTGGATTGGTTTTGAGGACCTGAGAAGAATCGAGGATCCCTTTTCCAGTACTGGATGGCGAGCCCAGCCCAAAGAGCCGGATGAACTGGTAGATTGTAACCCGACTGGTTACAAACACACTGAATGACTACTGAACATTGAAAGACTGAAATTGACTTTAAAAAAGACACAAAAGACAATATATCCTTAGGTCGACCATTTGTGGGGTTTATTTTATTTTGTTTTCAAGAAGAGCGCTCTACTTTTGTTAAATGTGCACAACTTTAATAATTGCTAATAAATGCAATTGTGTTTTCTACACCTACTGTGTACAAGTCCTCTGTTGTCATACACCCTTGGCTCCTACGAATCTAGAACCTGTCTGATCTGGTCCATATTTCCCTTCTGTCCTCGTACTGTGGTTAAAGGTAATTATACTGCCGTACTACAGGCAAAGAAGGCAAGAAGTAGCACTAACAGGCCTAGTATTGCACCACCAGTGTTACATAAGCAAAGAGGCCCAGACCTCCCTCTCCCCAGCCACCTCCTCCAGCTTATCCGGGGGAACACCAAGGCGTTCCCAGGCCAGCTGAGAGATATAATCTCTCCAGCGTGTCCTGGGTCTGCCCCGGGGCCTCCTCCCGGTGGGACATGCCTGGAACACCTCACCCAGGAGGCGCCCAGGGGGCATCCTTGTCAGATGCCCGAACCACCTCAGCTGGATCCTTTCGATGTGGAGCAGCAGCTGCTCTACTCTGAGCCCCTCCTGGATGGCCGAACCTCTCACCCTATCTCTAAGGGAGAGGCCAGCCACCCTTCGGAGGAAGCCCATTTCCGCTGCTTGTATCCGCGATCTCGTTCTTTCGGTCACTACCCACAGCTCGTGGCCATAGGTGAGGGTAGGGATGTAGATCGACCGGTAAATTGAGAGCTTCGCTTTTACACTCAGCTCCCTCTTCACCACGACGGGCCCGGATAAAGCGGATGAAGATGGATGGATGGATGGATTTTCAATTAGACAAGGCAGAAGTGCAGTGACAAAACTAAACTATAACTAAACTGGGAAAGTGATACCAGGATAAACTATGAAGACACAGGAAACCATAACTATGAATACAAAAGACTGGCTGTGACAACATGGAGGGTGGGAACACAGACGACGCAACACAGACTGTATGAAACACAGAGACTAAATACACATGAGGGATGATCAGGAGAAGTGGCCACACATGGGAGCACAGCTGACACACATGAACCTAACAACTGGACAGGAGAAGTGAAACTGAATACACTGACAATGAATATAGACTTTCAAAGTAAAACAGGAAACATGGAGACATGACATGACATGAACTAAACATAACCACGCAGACATGACGCATGAACCAGGGAGACTTAGTACAGGGGGAGATGACATAAACAACTAAGGAACAAAACTAAACTGCAATTTAGAAATTAACTAGGTGAACTAAGCTAGGCACAAATGAATACAAAAGATACATAAAACTCAAACACTGGGTCGCTCGACCCAGGACCATGACACCATGTTGCCTGAGTGAAGGTTGACTTTTGTCTTGGCGGCTCTCTCCCCCCCAACTTCCTTTATGTAGGTACTGGAAAGGAGGCATGGCTTGTTTCCAGTCAGCAGTACTGGCAACACTGGGGTATAGTCCTTAGAGCTCAGTTGTGTATGTGGGTCTCCTTTCACAGGGTGAATGTGTCAGGTTAGGTTTATGACAGTGTGTTTACAAGAAACATGTGTCTACCGTCAAATTCAGTCTAAGCATATATTTATAATTTAAAAAAGATATTAAAGCAAAAATATTGACATTAATTGCAGTTTTTTCATGATTGTACATTTTAAAATTCTGCTTTTGTGTACATTTTATACATCTTTTTCCACTTTTTGTGATGCAGGGTTATAATCCACTGTCAACTGAAAGACATTTCCTCTCAGCATTTGACAGTTGATGCCACACACTGTGGAACCAACCTTTCACCTACTCTACGGCGTACAAAGATCCTCCGTGATGAACCAAAGATTTCAAATGTTGACCCATCAGTCCATAAAACCTTCTTCCAGTCTTCAGTAGTCCAGTGGTGGTGTTTCAATGTCCAGACAAGCCTCTTTGTCTTATTCTGACATCTGGCTTTCTTGCTGCAGCTCATCCTCTCAAACCTGCAGCTCAAAGTTTCTCTTCACAGCTGAAACTGAGACTTGCTCACTACGACCACTATGAAGCTGCTTGAAGCTCTCAGAAACTCCAGTTCAGTCGTGTCTTTGGGTCTGCAGACCTCTTCCTGTCAGTTTGTTTCTGAGCCTTTGAAGGAAACTGTCCTCACTGACACCTTAACTTTCTTTGCAGTCTCTCTGTAGCACAGACCTACATTTATACGTCTTATGATGGTCTGTCTCTCTTCCATTGTCAATTGCCCTTTTTCTTGCTATTTTTATAGCAACACTCTACTATCTGCAGTACAATACTGTTCAACTGATGCTCACGAGGGTATGGTACCACAGTGTGTTCCAACACTGCTTTTATGCAGACAGAGGGGGAAGAAATCCAGAAAAGTTGGAACAGCTGTAGGAATTAGTAGCACCAGTTTTCAAGTCTTGATCATCCTCCACTGCTGGGTTGTTAACCCATTCTGTGTTCTCTGAAAAAAGCCTTTTTGTATAATTCTTTTCTGAAAAGGGACCTGAAGCTAGTGAACTTAAAATACCTTTTCACAAAGAAATATAAACTCTTCTGCGACACGAATATTACACCTCATTAGCTAGAACAAATGAGCTGTTGACTTATAAAGTTTTAGACAATAACACATGTAACTGTACCTCTCTGAAACAGTTGCGGGAGGAGGAAGCAAAATTATTGAAGAAAGGGAAAGTTAACACTGTAGATTTGCGTAGGGTAAGCGATGAGAAGGAATGTTTGAAAATGTGGATGATGGAAGCAGAAAGGAGGGAAAAGAAAGCAGCCCTGAAAGAGTTGCCTAGAGAAGTGCTTGGAAGGGAGGCTGATGCAGAATCTGCCTGAGCGCCTCTTCCGCCTCTGCATAACACGGGGAACAAAACATCATTTCCCTGTTCACGCACTGTTTGTGCTTCTCCTTGTGCCCTAGTACAGGCTGTTTTGCAGGGCCTGAAAGCCGATGCCGACCTGGACTCCTTTCCCTCCCGATCCTGCTCTGCACCACACGACACACCGCCAGTAGACGGCAGCGCCAGTTCAGCGGCTGGAGAGCGGCAGCTCCGCCAAGAGGAAGCGTTAGAAGTGACACTCAAACCGGTTAGAGGGCCGAGAGGGGCCCTCCAAGCACTTAGCCACACATGGAGTGCGCCGCGGGCTAATGGATATTACGTCCTGCCCTTTGCCACGGATCGGCCTGAATATTGTCCCGCAGGTCAAGAAATTTGACGCGCAGCAGCAGGCAAGCTGGAACCATGCAACGTGAGGAAAATATCACCGCATTTGCCTGACACTACGCTGGGGGTAAGACACCTGACCTATGAGCATGAAGAAAACTATGGATATTGTCAGACTTACAAGCAAACCCAGGACGAATCTGTGGATTATTTCATACATCGTATGATAAATGTGTTTGAAGCTAATGGTGGAATACCGAAGGACGACATGACAGGCGTCACCGCCTCCACATGTGAGCACCATCTCTGCGGCCATATTTTACGGGGACTAAGATCAGATGTGGCAGCCAAAGTAAGGTGTTCGCAAGTGGGGAGGGAAAATTAACCTCGGCTAATGGAACTACGACGCCATGCCCGCCATGCTCAGAACCACCTTGACGAAAGGAAAAGCAAGAAAGAGGAAAAACAGAGCGCCGACCTCCACAACGCAGCCTTAACGCTGTACAAGGCTGCAGTGAACCCGTGGGGTGGCTTCCACTGTAAAGCCAGCTGGCGCTACCGAGGCCGGGGAGGAAGACGTGATCGAAGACACGATCAACAACGACAGCAGCGGGGAGGAGACCCAGATGCCTGCTTTTCCTGTGGTAAGCATGGACACTGGAAGCGGAATTGCCCTAACCGAGGCTATCCGAGACGTGAACAGCATCAACACTAAAACGACCAAGTGACCAGGGCCAGGGGTGGGTGCAGACGGACTGAGACCGGAGTACGGTGTACATTTTAGGACATCGTCAGGTCTCAGGAAAAAAGTTGTCAGGTCTCAGTCTCAGAAGAAAAAATGTCAGGTCTCAGTCTCAGACGAAAAAATGTCAGATCTCAGACTCAGATGAAAAAATTACAGGTCTCAGACTGAACAACAACCACAACAACTGGTCCAAACACATACAAAATGGATTTCACTAAGATGATCATTGTTTTAAACCCTAAAGCTTTCACAATGTGTTTTTAAAAATGAAGGTGCTATGTGCTATACGTCCATGTGAGGTGTGACTCACAATACAACTGCACAGGACTATACTGTGTTACTGGGTGAGTGTGTGTATCATGCTTAATGATAGATGCCAACCCAAAAAAATGTTTTTTAAGCAAAGATGTTGCTTATTTCAGAAACACAATGGTCACCCACACTGATCATTCTGAAAACCATAGCATACATTGCCTTTTGGTTTTGATGAAAATCGCTACATTGGCAGGTTTTAATTACAGTAAATCTGTAGTTATTTTTTAAACATTTCATTCACATATAATAAACAGCATGTGCAAGTTGGATACTTGGATACTAGACGGCTGACTGGATTATTTGTATAAGACTACAACTGCATGAAAAAGCTCAACAGCTTCTGGTGTCCTAATTAACTCCCCGCCAATGACCATTGCAACTAGTAAAAACAAAGCAGAGAAGAATGAAAAACAGAGCAGACAGCACATAAGAGAATGATAAGTGAGTGTGGTTGATCCGCCACTTATGAGAAACACAGAAAATGAGATTTGCTGTTTCCCTCTGAATGCAGCTGAGGAGTGGGGCTGGATAAATGACCTTGGTGTTAATGGAAATGTGATTCTCTTCTGCTCCCTCACATTCTTACAGTCTTCTCTCTTATTTAAATTTCTCATTATCTTGATATTTTCTGAGAGCCTCATCTTGGCTTATTGAAATCCTTTGATTCAGTGACTCATTGAGTTACTTTTCAATGTGAAAAAAATTCTTCCACATGGAGGTAAAAATGCTCTAAAACACACAGTAATTATTGCATTTCCCCAAAACGTATTCAGTCTTTCTATGGCAAACACAGAGGTGTCCTCAGTCAGGACTGAACTGGACAGGTACATTCAAAGTGCTGTTCTGCTCAACCTGAGCACCCAAAGAGTTTCGTACTACAAGCATCGTTCATACAGACATACACACATTTCAAAAAGCACTTTGAAAGCACTTATATTTAGGTATATTTATAATTCTTATAATCATAGTCTGTCAGTCATCCATCTCAACACACTGTAAAAATTTGTTGAATTATAAAATACTAAAATATTGTAAAATAAATAAAACTGTAAAGTACTGGTAGCTGTTTTTGCCAGAACATCGCTGTACTTTTTACAGGTAGTGAGTGAACACATTTATAAGACATAATGGCATCTTTTTTGTCAACTGTAATTCGGTTTAGATTCCCCTCACCAGCTTTCCACGCCTGGAGCTGGTTTGGAGGCAATCAGGCGTGGAAGACTTAAGACTTACCTGGAAATCCCCTCGGCTCATCACTCTGGCTCTAGCCCACCTTCCAGACTCCTGGATAATTCACTGTCTCGTTTGGAAATCTCTCAGTGCTTCATCTGCCTGCTCTCCTGCCACCACCACTCCTCGAACCTTTGGAACTCAGGTCAGCCCTACTGTAGCATTCTGCTAACCCGGATTCACATTACCTCTTCTCAGAGCTCATCTCTCTCCACCTGCAAGTAAGCAGTCAGTTTAGTTATATTCACTTCCATTCATCCATCTTCTTCCACTTACCCGGTGCCGGGTCGCGGCAGCAGCAGCCCAAGCAGAGAAGCTCAGACCTCCCTCTCCCTGGTCACCTCCTCTAGCTTGTCCAGGGGAACACCAAGGCGTTCCCAGGCCAGCCAAGAGATATAATCTCTTCAGCGTGTCTCCTCCCGGTGGGACATGCCCGGAGCACCTCACCCAGGAGGTGTCT
This sequence comes from Mchenga conophoros, assembly GCF_057382185.1. Classification (NCBI taxonomy): domain Eukaryota; kingdom Metazoa; phylum Chordata; class Actinopteri; order Cichliformes; family Cichlidae; genus Mchenga; species Mchenga conophoros. The sequence goes on from NC_140527.1 coordinate 116,744, forward strand.
TAAATGTGTATGCAAGTGCTTGTGTGTTTACTTCATGCAATTGATGATAGAAACATGTCATTTAGTTTTCCCTAAAGCCTGATTTTCAAGTCATACAAAGAATAAACCAAAGTATTTGCAGTACAATGTATTTCTATTCCCTTTTGTTGGATATTCATTTGTTAGTTCTTGTAACTGCTAAAAGTGTTTACTAGTTTTTGCCTGTCACGTATATTTTTTATACCATGTAAACTGTGAAATTCCAAGATTTTCAAACTTGCCTTGTAATAGTGGCCTCACAGAGTCTCTGGAATCTACAGAAAAGAAATCACAACAAGATGACATTCAGGAGTATAAACTGGTGTTTTGAAGATAAGAATACAATGACATTGTGATGCAGCTTTAAAACAATTTTAAAAGCATACCATCTATAGGGAAGACATCGACATCAGACTCTGCATGCTGGGGAGATCGCAAAGCTGTGTCGGTTTGTGTGTTGTGCCGGAGTGGCGAAAGGTGCTGGAAGCTGGGTGGGGCATTATGATGGTTGCTATCAGTGGGCTGGGGGGCAGACTGCGGAGTGGTGAGGGCTGTTTAGAAAAAGATAATTTATTGAAAGAATACAGACAACTTGTCAAAAAAGTTTCCTTGTGTCAGACACAGATATGTACACAGACACTAGAAATGATTTTATTACCTGGTATTTTCACTTGAGGGGCCTTTTTTTGTAGGCTGCTCATCCTCGGAGTCCGTATATGTGTACAGGGGATTTGGTGTAAAGAAATAAAATTAAAAACGGTATTAAGTAATTGTAAATGTGCTTTTGGCATAATTTTTCCTAAAATTACAGTTTGATTTCTAACAACACAGGAAACAGAGATGTGCAAGAGGGTCTAGTATACAAGGAATTTTTGAAGTGTACAAGTGTACACGGCTTTGCATTTTTTAAAAAGTTTACAAACTTCCACCTTTTGGACTATATTATGTGGTGATATTGCAGTATGCAAGCACCACCAAGATCATAAATTCTTAACAATCGAAGATATGTTTGTGAGTAAAAAAGTTTTACTTGTGCTTTCGTTTAAGACTGGTTTGGGTTTCTGCTTCGGACTGAAGGTCAGATGTATCACAGTGTTCACGTAGATATCTCTGAAGACTGCGTTCTGTAGTGATGTTCGGATCGATCCTGAAATATCGATTCCTCCGATACCAATCATTTATGTTCTAGAATCGATTCTCACATTAAAATATCGATATTTTAGTAATTTAGAGTAAATTTGTAGTTTATCATTAACAGGAACACAGTGGAAAGAAACTATAACATTTGGATTGTCTACATTCGAAGGAACTATTTCCTCTTCCGCCTTTCATAGTCATGTGCGAAATACAGCTATATAAATGTCTCGCAGTCCCTTGGCGTGCGCACTCACAACAATGGCTGAGCATGATTGTGCGGACGTATTTTACCTCCACAAACAGCTGAGACGTGGTTTGCGATACATGTGGCAAAAAAGTGAGGTGTTGCTGCAACATCACTAACCTTGTCAAACACCTCAGAGTAAATCATTATCACAGAATATGACGAGGGTATGTTGAGGTGAACTGAAGACGAGGAGAGGGACAGGTGCTGCTAGGGCGAGACAGACGTCTCTCACGGGTCCTTTAGTGCTGCAGGCAGGCAAAGTGTTCAAATAGCGCAACTTCAGATTTTTTATTTCTGTATGATGAACTCTGCATTATTAAGTGATAAGAACAAGTAATCTGATGTCCTGTAATCATTATGATGCTATAATTTGAGATACAACAAATAAAATAAGTTTTTGTACAAAGTATCGGATCAGTATCGTCGATACCACCCTGGATATTACTTGGTATCGCATCGGAAAGGAAATCAGTGGTATCGCACATCACTAGCGTTCTGCTTCGTGAAATGTGCCTGGAAATTCTTATTATTATTATTATTATTCAAGAAGAGCTGAAAGCAATAAAAGCCCCTCTAGCTAGATATGTAATCACCATGTTATCTTTTGCCATTTTGTTAAGGTAATTTATGATAAAAGGCACTTGGTGGGAGTCTAGATCAGGGGTCCCCGATCCCAGTCCACAAGGGCCGGTGTCCCTGCAGGTTTTAGATCTCACCCTGGGTCAACACACCTGAATCACACGATTAGTTCATTCCCAGGCCTCTGGAGAACTTCAAGACATGTTGAGGAGGTAATTTATCCATTTAAATCAGCTGTGATGGATCAAGGACACATCTAAAACCTGCAGGGACACTGGCCCTCGTGGACTGGGATTGGGGACCCCTGGTCTAGATGAACTATTGTGAAATCGAATAGGTGCATGGAGCCATTGTAGTTTGGCTCTAAGAACACAGTTTAAAGATTTATTGTATCATAACCCTTCAAATCTTGGGAAACTCATCAGATTTTCGGCTGCAGTGTTGGTTTGACTGCGTTTCTTGGTTCCCTGAACTACAAAGAAGTTTCTTTTCTTGTAGAACTGTGATTCTAAAAGATGTTGATGATTCCTTTCAGTTCATTGAGGAGATTTTTAAAAAAGTCTCTTGTTAGATCATATGTATTAATCCGGTGTCTGCAGAGACAGCTATCAGGAGCATGGTTGTTGTTTCTTTAATATTCCAGGGATGCACAGCATGTATTTGTGTCACACAGTACTTACTTATCTTGCACCTGCTTGTACAGAATACTTAGAGAAAACATTCTGTACAAACAACTTGAACAGCATCATCATCATATTTCCTACACCACGGACAATGTGTTTTCTTGTCTTTCTGAACTCAAAGTGAGAAATCCTTCTGCTGCTCTGCCATGCAAAAAAATTGTGAGTGGTCAATGTGAAAGCATGCAAAGAACACAACCTTAAACCGACCTTTCTGTGTGTCCATAGCATGTGTCCATTTGTTTTGGCAGCTGGTATTTGTGTGGAATGCAGCATATAGCAATGAAAACAATGTCATTACTAGTTAGTAAGATCTACCATACACCGACTCCACACACACACGTTTCCCCTCTCTTAGTCTGTAAAGACATGTTTATGTGAAACATTATATAAAGTTAGCCAGTAGCTGTACACATGAGTCAATCTCTACATTCAGACAGCACAGAATTCTTTCACATTTGAAATGTACACTTATATATATATATGTTACAAGTATTCAGATCTTCTTTAATTGGCTTGTTTCTCCCATGCACATAGAAGGCATCAATATCCCTCTCAACATTTCTGTGCTTTATCTTTTAGATTTTTTTGGGAGAGTGGAATGCCAAGTTATTTGGTAGGGCTAGCAGGCTTGGTTAGCAAACTGCATTCATATACTGTATGGATCCTTTGTAACAGACTAATAAATTACTGAAAAAACCAAGTACACACTTCTTAAATGGGGTGTACAACACAGCAGACCATATTGCTTGTCATGGATTTCCTTTAAAATGTTTCTAAAAGACAGCAAAACACAGTCAGAGTTAAGAGTTTCTACTCATCATGGGTGAATGTCATTGGGCTTTTTATGATTTCTTTGAACTGTTCTGTTTACATGATGGAATGATCGTACAACACACATTTTTATTTTGATTAGCTACAGACGTTTGATACCATTTTATGCCACTGAAAAGTGTCTCTCTCACTGGCAGAGCAATTCTTGTTATCATAGGATTCATTTAGATGAGATTCTGCAACCAGTGGCAATTCCGTATCTCCACAATCTGCAACCGAACTCTGTCCTCCAAGATGACAATGTATAGCCCCCGTAGAGCTGGCATAATGAAAAACTACCTCCAGCATTTGGGAGTAGAAAGGATGGAATGACCTGCCTACAGTGCTGACCTCAATCCCATTCACCTCCTGTGAGATCGGCTTGGGCGTTACCAACACAACCACAATGGCAGACTTGTGACAAATGCTGGTTGAAGGGATGCCCTCCAGCAGCCATGTGTGACCAATCTAGTGACCACTATAAGGACCTCCATGGGTGGCTGTAGCTTAGGAGGTAGAGCAGGTCATCTGCTAAATATATATATGTATATTTTTGCTAAAAAATATACATATATTTATATATATGATATATTTCACCTGCTAATTGGAAAGTATGAAGGTACGAAGGTGTCTATGTTAGAAATCACTTACATATCTTTACATTGATTGCCAAGAAGCACTGTAAGAACAAAGAAATAGTTAAACAAACAAAAATGTCCTTAATTTCTGTGCGAAGTACAGAGAAGTACAAAGCCCACAAATCATCTTGACCATCATAAGTTGGTGGAAATTTCCACCATACTGTTCATCCATTCATGAATTAATCCATCCATCCATTCAGTGTGTGGTCTGTGAAAGCTCACACCCTTCATGGAGTCGGTGTCTTCAGCAGCTTCTGAAACTGGTTAAAGTTTTGTCAGACAGCGACAGAGAGCATGATTCTGTGATTTTTATTTAGAAATCTCAGTTGCAAGAATAAAACAATAGTGGTGTGAGCAGCTTCTTAACTGAAACTGTAAAGAACAATGTCCAGTATACATCTGTCCCAAGCCTCATAAATCATGTCTGTAAAAATGTCTAAATGCTTTGTCCCCTCCAACTTCTGGGAAATCGATCTCACCATTTTCACTGATGGTTTGAAAATTTGCAAATACTCCCGCAACATAAGTCGCCTCAAGGCGCTTCATAGATACAGAGAAAAAAGCCCAACAATCATATGACCCCCTATGAGCAAGCACTTTGGCAACAGTGGGAAGGAAAAACTCCCTTTTAACAGAAAGAAACCTCCGGCAGAACCAGGCTCAGGGAGGGGCGGCCATCTGCTGCGACCGGTTGGGGTGAGAGAAGGAAGACAGGATAAAAGACATGCTGTGGAAGAGAGACAGAGGTTAATAACAGATATGATTCAATGCAGAGAGGTCTGTTAACACATAGTGAGTGAGAAAGGTGACTGGAAAGGAAAAACTCAATGCATCATGGGAATCCCCCGGCAGCCTATGTCTATTGCAGCATAACTAAGGGAGGATTCAGGGTCACCTGGTCCAGCCCTAACTATATGCTTTAGCAAAAAGAAAAGTTTTAAGCCTAATCTTAAAAGTAGAGATAGTGTCTGTCTCCTGAATCCAAACTGGAAGCTGGTTCCACAGAAGAGGGGCCTGAAAACTGAAGGCTCTCCCTCCCATTCTACTTTTAAATACTCTAGGAACAACAAGTAGGCCTGCAGAGCAAGAGCGAAGTGCTCTAATAGGGTGATATGGTACTACAAGGTCATTAAGATAAGATGGGGCCTGATTATTTAAGACCTTGTATGTATATGGGGGTGGGAATGCACGTTTGTGTCCGCGCCTGTTCGTCTGTGTCTATATGTCAGGTCAGGTCTTAGACTTGACCTCTCTGGGTACATCTCAGGCCCTCCAAAGTACGGAGGCCCATCTCCCCTCACCACACTCCCTGCCAGTGGCTGATGCCCTCAGACGTTGGTGTGTTGGTGGTTCTTGTCGACTGGGGCTGGGCGCTCATGTATGTACCGGCTCACTCCTGGTGGCCGATTGGCGGGGCCTGCTGCCTGTGGCCCGGCTGGGCCCCTTCCGGGGGGTGGGGTGCCCTCAGGCCTCTGGCCTCTAGATCTGCTGGGTGACCTCTCGTTTGGGGCTCTACTCAGCTCTTCCCAGGAGGGTGGCACGGTTCCCCCCTTTTGGTGGTCCTCCTCGGGTCCTCGTACTCTGGGGCCTCTGGATGTCTGGGACCTGGATCTCCTCCATACCTGCTTCATGCCCTGGTGGACGGGGCTATGGCTCCCCACACTCCCTAGCAGATCGTTACATGGAGAAACCTTTTGAATACAAGCATGCTGATCCACACAGGTGTACACACGGGTGTTCACAGACGCGGACTACACCTTTCTTGGCTGCTGCCTCAAAGCACATTGTGCGCTGTCTATCTTGCGTGCTGCACAATAGCGTTTAATATTTAGTATCTACTGTTATCTACTGCTAGCTAGTTTATTGTGATGGTGCTGGGGTTTTTTTTAATTATGTTGCTCTTTTTTGTTTGTTTTCTCTTCTGTTTTTTTTTCTCCATACAGGTGATCCAGGTGTTTGTTTGTTTTTCTTTCTTTCTTCCAGCGTTCATTTGCAATGGTTTGTATTACACCAGTTTATCTGATCCACAATATGGGCCTGTACATTTTTTATATTGTTTTCAGTACAATGCATTATATTATCTTTGTCAGTGAGAGATAAATCTGCTGTGCCACAGTGTGCCCACATCCAGCCTTTTTGCATGGAGACACACTCATGAATGAAGCTGAAGTCATGGTGACAAGTATGTTCAAAAGTTATGTGATTGCCGACTCACTGATCCTGAGGGATGACTTACAATGTTAGAGCTATTTTGTACATATGTTGCTACAGAGAGGTGACAAATGAAAGAAAAATAGGATTAAATATGTTCTATGTGCTGCTAGAACAGTGAGAGTAAAACGTGATTTTTCCTCAGTTAATGTTTTGATGAAGTTGCTTTTTGCTGACTTGAAATCTTTGCTCTGAGAACAGAAATGTTTGATGATAAAGAGCATTTTTGTGCTTTTGTACAGCAGACCCAAACCGTGTCAGCACAAGAGGCCCACTAGGTTGTCACCTCATTTTCTTAACTTTGTGTACTTCTGTGAATTTATCAGTAATATCTGGTCTCAGAATGTTGTTTTTTTTTGCCAAAATGTGTCAGAGAAAAACAACCCCAAAACGCTGAGTATAATCATTTGAAAAAGGCTTCTCTTGGTGCTTTGCGACATACTGCTGACAAAGGCTTTCAGGCAAAACCACAGGAGACACACCCATGCCCCAAAAAACAAAATCCTACATTGTGTCATCTAATGATGAAACTTCCTCAAATGACAGCCAGTAAATAGCTAAACGTGGGCTTTCCAGTGATGGCAAGGTCAGTATGGTTGACAGGCGCTGCTAGACAACTCGAAATAAAGGCTGTGACAATATAATGAATGACAATAAGTGAAGGACGACCTTAGAACTGAAGAAGCTTCTCGGATGAGAGGTGAAACGTCTTCAAGCAACTTAAAGAAGTCCAGACGCTTTTCTTTGCAAGCTCCTTTGACTACGATGACCTGGATGACTGAGAACCTTCACAGACAAGTGAAGGACGTTGTTCCATCTTTTTCTTGAGGTTCTCTGGTGACTTAGTGGCAGATTAAATTTTGGTAGACTGTCATGTTTGGACTTGTCCACAGCTGACTGAACCTTTTCTTTCTGGCATCAGTTTGAGAACCACTGAACTAACACAACAAATCCTCTGCACTGTAAAAAATATCCCTAACAAAAGCTTTGTTTCTTTCTGTTTACATGAAAGCTAAACCTGGGAAAGTGGCACTGGCAGTAGTGCAGAAGTAGATGTTATGTTTTACATCATTTCAGTCTCAATTGACTATAGGTCAATGTACTGATGCTAAAATAATTTTTAAAAAGTACAAAATATGCTTAGCGTATTAGTTAACTTTGTGTTCATGAATAATGCATTTCAAACCGCAGACATTCAGTTGAAAAGGATGGAGATGCAGCTGTGTTATGTATTAAATTAGATCTCTCATTAATGACTAATAATATTTTTTGGAATGTTCAATCAATAAATTGTTCATTATAATTACAGTTACAGTTATAGTTGGAATTATAATTAGATTACAACTTGGTTTATGACAATAAATCAGTGAAATGACAGATTTAAGGAGCAGCCAGTGTGTCCATCTGCATCCCTGACTCCTTTATGGGAAGTGTGGATTCGGCTCTCTGATAAGAACTTCCTAACCTCTGATCCTATGAGTCTTACCCAGGAGGCAATAAAGGGCTGGGTGAGGAGACTCTCCCACTACTCGTCCAGGTGTCTCCCCTGCTCACTCTGATCACATAAGCAAACACCTGAGTCGCCTTGCAGGTCAAATCCTATTAGTCCCACGTGTTAACGCTCCTCCAATGATTGTGGCACTTCTAATGCCTGGGCTTAACTCTAGTGGCCTGGAAAATAGGCCCCAAGGGAAGGTCATAATTACAGCTCTAGAGTAACCTGTAAGAGCTTTTTGCACTCACAGGTTAGAGAAAGGATGAGCACAACCAGACCTGAGGATGCATTTATGCTGCGTTCCAAGTTGATGATAATCACCCAGTGGAAGTATGATGTATCCTGAATTAACCATCTAACACAGCTAAACTGGAAAGTCAAAAATATACAACCAGTTTGCAGGTTCACAGGTTCTGGTGTCACTTTCAGCTGTGGATGTCTTAGATCCTTATCTTGCAGAAGAACCCTTTCTGTCCCCTCTCTTATTGGACGTCACTTTATTAATGTCTACTCACCTAATCTCCATCCAGTCTCTGTCTATCGGACTGATATACACTCTAAACCAAGGCACAATGTACATTTCAATTCCTTTAATTTTAAATATGTTTATATTAATGTACAGAATTCACCTGCTTGCTGCTGCATATATATATAATGTTCTTCCTCTACACCCCCCCCCCCACCCCCCCACCCCCCCATTTTTGCACATGTCGAGGAGCGTGTCAGGCTACATTTCACTGTGTGTTATACTTGTATAACTATGCATGTGACAAATAAAGAACCTTGAACCTTGAATCTTGATATGATTTAACACAAAGTTTAAACTTTAAAATCACTTTATTTTCTTTGTCAGTCTTAACACAGAAAATCTGTCACATTCAAACATTGGGTCATACATATACAGGGAGTGCAGAATTATTAGGCAAGTTGTATTTTTGAGGAATAATGTTATTACTGAACAACAACCATGTTCTCAATGAACCCAAACAACTCATTAATATCAAAGTTGAATGTTTTTGGAAGTAGTTTTTAGTTTGTTTTTAGTTTTAGCTATTTTAGGGGGATATCTGTGTGTGCAGGTGACTATTACTGTGCATAATTATTAGGCAAGTTGTATTTGTGAGGAATAATTTTATTATTGAACAACAACCATGTTCTCAATGAACCCAAACAACTCATTAATATCAAAGCTGAATGTTTTTGGAAGTAGTTTTTAGTTTGTTTTTAGTTTTAGCTATTTTAGGGGGATATCTGTGTGTGCAGGTGACTATTACTGTGCATAATTATTAGGCAACTTGACAAAAAACAAATATATATCCATTTCAATTATTTATTTTTACCAGTGAAACCAATATAACATCTCCACATTCATAAATATACATTTCTGACATTCAAAAACAAAACAAAAACAAATCACCGACCAATATAACCACCTTTCTTTGCAAGGACACTCAAAAGCCTGCCATCCATGGATTCTGTCAGTGTTTTGATCTGTTCACCATCAACATTGCGTGCAGCAGCAACCACAGCCTCCCAGACACTGTTCAGAGAGGTGTACTGTTTTCCCTCCTTGTAAATCTCACATTTGATGATAGACCACAGGTTCTCAATGGGGTTCAGATTAGGTGAACAAGGAGGCCATGTCATTAGTTTTTCTTCTTTTATACCCTTTCTTGCCAGCCACGCTGTGGAGTACTTGGACGCGTGTGATGGAGCATTGTCCTGCATGAAAATCATGTTTTTCTTGAAGGATGCAGACTTCTTCCTGTACCACTGCTTGAAGAAGGTGTCTTCCAGAAACTGGCAGTAGGACTGGGAGTTGAGCTTGACTCCATCCGCAACCCGAAAAGGCCCCACAAGCTCATCTTTGATGATACCAGCCCAAACCAGTACTCCACCTCCACCTTGCTGGCGTCTGAGTGGGACTGGAGCTCTCTGCCCTTTACCAATCCAGCCACGGGCCCATCCATCTGGCCCATCAAGACTCACTCTCATTTCATCAGTCCATAAAACCTTAGAAAAATCAGTCTTGACATATTTCTTGGCCCAGTCTTGACGTTTCAGCTTGTGTGTCTTGTTCAGTGGTGGTCGTCTTTCAGCCTTTCTTACCTTGGCCATGTCTCTGAGTATTGCACACCTTGTGCTTTTGGGCACTCCAGTGATGTTGCAGCTCTGAAATATGGCCGAACTGGTGGCAAGTGGCATCTTGGCAGCTGCACGCTTGACTTTTCTCAGTTCATGGGCAGTTATTTTGCGCCTTGGTTTTTCCACACGCTTCTTGCGACCCTGTTGACTATTTTGAATGAAACGCTTGATTGTTCGATGATCACGCTTCAGAAGCTTTGCAATTTTGAAACTGCTGCATCCCCCTGCAAGATATCTCACTATTTTTGACTTTTCTGAGCCTGTCAAGTCCTTTTGACCCATTTTGCCAAAGGAAAGCACGTTGGCTAATAATTATGCACACCTGATATAGGGTGTTGATGTCATTAGACCACACCCCTTCTCATTACAGAGATGCACATCACCTAATATGCTTAATTGGTAGTAGGCTTTCGAGCCTATACAGCTTGGAGTAAGACAACATGCATGAAGAGGATGATGTGGACAAAATACTCATTTGCCTAATAATTCTGCACTCCCTGTATAGAATTCACTTCATGTTTCATTCAGTTTATTTAACTGTACTTTGACACATTCATTGTAACATAATCCCTCCCTCCAGATGAATTCTTTCTTTTCCTTTTTAAAACTGTGTTTTTGTCAATCACAGTTTATTTAATGCAATTTCTTTTTATTAAATTACACGCTTTACAAGTCAGACATTCAGAGACTGGTGTGTGTCTTGCAGCCCCATCCTGCACCGCAGACACACACCAATGTCAGACTCTGTACAGGCTCTCAGTGACTCCTCCTATCAGAATCCCTTCAAAATTTTTATTATCTTATTTATTGGATGTGGTAAAATTCCCATTCATGAAACACTGTGTTATTTTCTGATCAACGTTAAGCATAATTTAGTAAAATTCACATATGAATTTCTTTCATGTAAAATCATGTATGATGGTCATCTGGTGACAGAGTTCTTATCTTCTCACATTCCTACTGTCACCACTAATCTACCAAGGCTGAAGCCCGATCATGTACGCGCACAAAATTCAGACATGCAAGCAGTCATTGTTACTACTTGAACATATTTCTCTTTTATGTATTGATCAAACTTATAATAATAATAATAATGGATTGGATTTATATAGCGCTTTTCAAGGCACCCAAAGCACTTTACAATGCCACTATTCATTCACTCTTCATAACTTTATGAAACCAGATATCAGAAAGAAGAACCATGCAGCCAATACAATTTTCAAGCTTGGCAGAGAAAACAACATTTTGGTTTTGACCATTGGAAACAGAGAAGCAGGATTGTTTCACAAGGCAGCAGAATGGGAAGAGAAAGACGCAGAAAGCCTTTTTTATTCCTGTGCCTTTGTTTTCTTACATGATAATTTGATTAGCAGTGAAAACAATGATATGCATGTTCAGTAGCTAACTTTGATTTTACATAAAACAGAGCAGTGTTTCACCAGCCCTTACAGGGTTTCTAATACTTCCTTATTTTCTGTTCCCTTGAGTACCATGGTCACCTCGAAGTAAAGCAGTTTGTATAGCTCTTTGAAGTTGCTGCTGTCCCAGGAAAGCTGGTTTTACCTGCTCGCCTCGATTGAAATCATCCCAGGGCAGGTTACAGACCTGTGTCGTCATGTTAATAAAAAGAGGAGGACGTTGAATTACAAGAGGAAATTAGACAAAAGAGAAATTGGATAAGGGGTGGAGATGAGGAAACGAGTGAGTCTGTGTTGAAAAACAGGTTGCTGTGTCATGATTACCCAACAGAGCAACACCTCACTGACGTGAGCCAGGATTTACACAAGAGGGGCTGCAGGAAGGCAAACTCAGGGTGAGACAGCAGTGCAGAGAAGAAAGAAAGGAGAGAAAAGTTTCGTGATGTCAAAGGGTAGACAGCCGGGCAGGAAAGTGAGACGTAAGTGAGAGAGATAAGAGAGAGGGAGGGCAGAGTGAAGGTTGGTGGGTGGGAGGAGAGAGAGATAGAGAGCACGGCCTGCCTGGCCTTTAGTCTTAACTCAGAGTTTTGTAACTTTCAGTCACAAAGACGGGGTGTCTGCAGTCACAGACAGAGCATTCATAAAGAGAAGAAGCGTGGTAGGCACTGTGTACAGAGATGACTGGAAGCTCTGCATCTGCTCACAGAGAAACTGCAGCAAATGGACACAAAGCTTCCTCAAACGGGACAGAACTCAAGCGTGAGGACGGAAAGGTAGAACTGGGGAAGAAGGTGACCCTGCTCCGAGGCATCTCCATCATCATTGGGACCATCATCGGAGCCGGGATCTTCATCTCACCAAAGGGAATCCTGAAGCACTCCGGAAGTGTGGGAGTGTCCCTGCTGGTGTGGATTGCCTGTGGCGTGCTGTCCCTCTTTGGTGAGTTGGAATATGAGCAGAGGAGTTCTGCTCTTGTAATATACTGGTGGAGCTTCAGAAAACTGTTTGTGGCTGTAGAGATTTAACAACAGACATAAAAAGAAGTCAGAAAAGTAACAAACAGAAGTCATTTGTTTTCTGTATAAAGTAAGATTAAAAAAGAAGAGATGTAACCATCACTGCCAAAAACACTGTCAGTATTGAAACCGTCGAGTAAGCTTCTTCTGTGCTAAAGCTGCTATTTTACAGTTCACTAATGCAAATATCAGAAGTGTAGTGATGATTTTAATATAAAGGCTCATCTCACAGCCACAAAAATCTGCTTCAAACCATGAGCTGAATGTTTCAGAGTAAAGTTTTATGGCAGCCATCAGGGCTGAACTCACTAACTTGGGTCTGATCTTCAAGTCTCAGTCAAACTTCAGTCTGCTTCACAGCATCGCTGTAAACATGGCTACACATACACAGTGACCTGATAACTCACTGTTGGAGACTGTAAAAGTCACACAGCATCAACACTTATAAAACTTTTTTCCTGCATGATTGCTGTGATTCTGCGACTTATTCTGAATATTCTCACACTTTGTGTCTCGCTCCAACAAATATGGACCTAACTATGCGTATTTGTAGCTTTGTCTTCAGCACCACAGTGGATTTCAAATCAAACAGTCAGGATGTGATTGAAATACAGAGTTTCAGTTTAATTGAAGGGTTTAACAAAAACATTGCACTGACTGTTTAGAAGTTACAGACATATTTATGCAGTTTCTAGAAATGTAAATGGACAAACTCATTTTACACATGAACATAACTCATTTGCTGTCAATGATGATCTCAAGTATTGAAACCCAAGGACCTTTACAGCAGCACTTCCGCCTGTTATCTGCATGTCCATGCCAAAATGTGGCCTCTGTCATGTTACACAGAGGATGTGCTATGCCTACAGGCTGTTTAGTCAGGTCAGAATCTGCAGTCTAATCCTGAATTCAGTTCTGACTGGTCAGAGTCTTATTGGGAACAAAAAGACTAAAAAAACACTGGAGAAGAGCAGAATCTGTTGTTGAATACCCACAGCAGTGCAAGTCCAACAAAGGAGAGCTGAAGCTCCACTGCGGTCTTTGCCTAAAGCACATGCAGGCCAGAGGTCAACAGAGATGGACATGGGCGAACACAGACAAAACCTCTGCCCGGGGGCTCTCCTGGCTCCACCTTCAACAGTTGGGCAATTCTTCACTTCCTGGTTTTAATTGTGTGCACTAATGATTTCTCAATTCATTTTCAAATCTTTGAAAAAAAATGACAGATGTGCTCATGGGTTTGTTACCTTGTGCAATATGTGAATATACATAATTGCTTGGTTTCTTTGAGAAAGATAACACTTGAATTATGTAATTTTTCAGACTCTCAGTGAACTTAACAACCACCAGAACTTACGAGATGTATCAATTCTGATTTGATCATTAACCACAGGACATATTAGCCAATCATCCTGACATGTAATAATGAACACCACAACTATTGCATGACCTCCTTTGAGCGAGCCGGAAGTAAAAACGTCTTTTTAACATGAAGAAAGCTCCAGCAGAACTGGAGGGGGCGGGGGGGGGGGGTAGGTTGAGGGGAGGAACACAGGACAAATACATGCTGTGGGAGAGAGTCAGAGATTAATCCAGTCCCAATAAAGTTTAAGACCACCTGAGAACTGGCTAACAAAGTTCCAAGTAGAGCTTCAACATGCTACAGGAAGAAATGGAAGTGAAACAAAACTTTTTTCTAGGTTCTAGGTTCTTTATTATTTGTCACATGCATAGTTATACAAGTATAACACACAGTGAAATGTAGCCTGACACGCTCCTCGACATGTGCAAAAATTGGGGGGGGGTGTAGAGGAAGAACATTATATATATATATATATATATATATATATACACATATAGTATATACACTGGGTGAATGTGCAGTAGTAGCAGCAAGCAGGTGAATTCTGTACATTAATATGAATAGACATCTGACTATTTTACAGGATAGACAATATAAACATATTTAAAATTAAAGTAATTGAAATGTACATTGTGCCTTGGTTTAGTATCTGGAAGAGTCCTGTCTCAGTCAATTATAGATGATGTGAGAGGGTGGGTGTGTGTGTTTAGGGCACGGATGGCTTGGGGAGAGAAGCTCCTCTTGAGTCTCTCTGTCCTTGCCCGGAAGATGCGGAACCTTCTACCAGATTGCAGAAGTTGGAACAGTTTGTTGCCAGGATGGGACGGGTCCTTCAGTATCTGCGCTGCTCTAGTCCGGCATCTCCTGGTGTAGGTGTCCTGAAGCGGGGGGGGGAGCAATCCTGCAGCAGTGTTCTGCTGTACGGATCACTCTCTGGAGAGCTTTTTGGTCCTTCACACAGCTGTTCCCGAACCACGATGTCATGTTCTATTCAATTCAATTCAATTCAATTTTATTTATATAGCGCCAAATCACAACAAGGCGCTTCATAGATACAGAGAAAAACCCAACAATCATATGACCCCCTATGAGCAAGCACTTTGGCGACAGTGGGAAGGAAAAACTCCCTTTTAACAGGAAGAAACCTCCGGCAGAACCAGGCTCAGGGAGGGGCGGCCATCTGCTGCGACCGGTTGGGGTGAGAGAAGGAAGACAGGATAAAGACATGCTGTGGAAGAGAGACAGAGGTTAATAACAGATATGATTCAATGCAGAGAGGTCTATTAATACATAGTGAGTGAGAAAGGTGACTGGAAAGGAAAAACTCAGTGCATCATGGGAATCCCCCGGCAGCCTACATCTATTGCAGCATAACAAAGGGAGGATTCAGGGTCACCTGGTCCAGCCCTAACTATATGCTTTAGAAAAAAGGAAAGTTTTAAGCCTAATCTTAAAAGTAGAGATAGTGTCTGTCTCCCGAATCCAAACTGGAAGCTGGTTCCACAGAAGAGGGGCCTGAAAACTGAAGGCTCTCCCTCCCATTCTACTTTTAAATACTCTAGGAACAACAAGTAGGCCTGCAGAGCGAGAGCGGAGCGCTCTAATAGGGTGATATGGTACTACAAGGTCATTAAGATAAGATGGGGCCTGATTATTTAAGACCTTGTATGTGAGGAGCAGGATTTTGAATTCAATTCTGGATTTAACAGGAAGCCAATGAAGGGAAGCCAAAACAGGAGAAATATGCTCTCTCTTTCTAGTCCCTGTCAGGACTCTTGCTGCAGCATTTTGGATTAGCTGAAGGCTTTTCAGTGAGTTTTTTGGACATCCTGATAATAATGAATTACAGTAGTCCAGCCTGGAAGTAATAAATGCATGAACTAGTTTTTCAGCGTCACTCTGAGACAGGATATTTCTAATTTTAGAGATGTTGCGCAAATGGAAGAAAGCAGTCTTACATATTTGTTTAATATGTGCGTTGAAGGACATGTCCTGGTCAAAAATGACTCCAAGGTTCCTCACCGCGTTACTGGAGGCCAAGGTAATGCCATCCAGAGTAAGAATCTGATTAGATACCATATTTCTAAGATTTTCAGGGCCGAGTACAATAACCTCAGTTTTATCTGAATTAAGAAGCAGAAAGTTAGCGGCCATCCAGGTCTTTATGTCTTTAAGACATTCCTGCAGTTTAACTAATTGGTGTGTGTTATCTGGCTTCATGGACAGATAGAGCTGGGTGTCATCTGCATAGCAGTGAAAATGTATGCTATGTCTTCTAATGATACTGCCTAAGGGAAGCATGTATAATGTAAACAGAATTGGTCCTAGCACTGAACCCTGTGGAACTCCATAATTAACCTCAGTGTGTGAAGAGGACTCTCCATTTACATGCACGAATTGGAGTCTATTAGATAGATATGATACAAACCACTGCAGCGCAGTACTTGTAATACCTACAGCATGTTCTAATCGCTCTAATAGGATATTATGATCAACAGTATCGAACGCTGCACTGAGGTCTAGCAGGACAAGCACAGAGATGAGTCCACTGTCAGAGGCCATAAGAAGATCATTTGTAACCTTCACTAAAGCTGTTTCTGTGCTGTGCTGAGCTCTGAAACCTGACTGAAACTCTTCAAATAAACCATTCCTCTGCAGATGATCTGTTAGCTGTTTGACAACTACTCTTTCAAGGATTTTTGATATGAAAGGAAGGTTGGAGATTGGCCTATAATTAGCTAAGACTGCTGGGTCTAGAGATGGCTTTTTGAGTAAAGGTTTAACTACAGCCAGCTTGAAGGCCTGTGGTACATAGCCGATTATTAGAGATAGGTTGATCATATTTAAGATCGAAGAATTAATTAATGGCAGGACTTCTTTGAGCAGTTTTGTAGGAATGGGGTCTAAAAGACACGTTGATGGTTTGGAGGAAGTAATTATTGAAGTTAACTCAGAAAGATCAACTGGAGAAAAAGAGTCTAACTTAACATCGATGGTACTAAGAATAGCTGTAGATAATATTACATCTGTGGGATGATTACTCGTAATTTTTTCTCTAATGATAAAAATTTTATTTGTGAAGAAGTTCATGAAGTCATTACTAGTTAACGTTAAAGGGATGGTTGGCTCAAAAGAGCTCTGACTTTTTGTCAGCCTGGCTACAGTGCTGAAGAGAAACCTAGGGTTGTTCTTATTTTCTTCAATCAGTGATGAATAGTAAGATGTTCTGGCTTTGCGGAGGGCTTTCTTATAAAGCAGCAAACTATTTCTCCAGGCTAAATGATGATCCTCTAAATTTGTGACACGCCATTTCCTCTCCAGATTACGAGTCATCTGCTTTAGGGTACGTGTTTGAGAATTATACCACGGAGTCAGGTACTTCTGATTTGAGGCCTTAGTTTTCACAGGAGCTACAGTATCCAGAGTCGTACGTAGTGAGGAGGTGAAATTATTAACAAGATAATCGACCTCTGTTGGGGTAGCGTTCAGATAGCTGCTTTGCTCTGTGTTGGTACAGGGCATTGGAGATGATAACAGTGGGTGGATTATATTCTTAAACTTAGTTACAGTGCTTTCAGAAAGACATCTACTTTGATAAAGTCTACTCTTCACCGCTGTGTAATCAATTATTGTAAAAGTAAATGTTATCAGGAAATGATCAGACAGGAGAGGGTTTTCAGGAAACACTGTTAAATGTTCAGGTTCGATGCCATATGTTAAAACAAGATCTAGAGTGTGATTAAAGTGGTGGGTGGGTTCTTTTACATTTTGAGAGAAACCAATTGAGTCTAATAACAGATTAAATGCCATGTTGAGGCTGTCATTTTTAGCATCTACATGGATGTTAAAATCACCCACAATAATTATTTTATCTGAGCTCAGAACTAAATTAGATATAAAGTCTGAGAAATCAGACAGAAACTCTGTGTAAGGCCCAGGTGGACGATAGATGATAACAAGTAAGACTGGTTTCTGAGTTTCACAGCTGGGGTGGACAATGTTAAGCATCAGGCTTTCAAATGAATTAAAAGTCTGTCTTGGTCTTTCATTAATTAATAGGCTGGTGTGAAAAATTGCTGCCACACCGCCCCCTCGGCCTGTGCTTCGAGATTTCTGGTAGTTAGAATGGCTCGGGGGTGTTGATTCATTTAAACTAACATAATCATCCTGCTGCAACCAGGTTTCTGTAAGGCAGAGTAAATCAATTTGTTGATCAATTATTAAGTCATGTACTAACAGAGACTTGGAGGAGAGAGACCTAATATTTAATAATCCACATTTCACTGTTTTACTCTTTGGTTCAGATGTGGATACTGTATTGTTCTTTCTTTGTGATTGTTTATGTTTAAGTTGTTTGTTGCTGGTTTTTAGTTTGTTTTTTGTCTTTTTGGAAGCTGACACAGTCTCTATGGAGATGGGTTTTTGGGGGGGTAGCAGGAGGAGAGAAGCTGCAGAGAAGCGTGTAAGACTGCAACTCTGCTTCCTGGTCCCAACTCTGGATAGTCATATTTTGGGGGGTTTAATAAATTTGTCCATATTTCTAGAAATGAGAGCTGCTCCATCCAAAGTGGGATGGATGCCGTCTCTCCTAACAAGACCAGGTTTCCTCCAGAAGGTTTGCCAATTATCTATGAAGCCCACATCGAATGTTCTGTGTGAGGATGTTCTCCATAGCGCCTGTATAGAAAATCCTGAGGATCTTTGGAGAGACCCTGAACTTCCTCAGTTGTCGTAGGTGATACAGGCGCTGCCTAGCCTTTTTGGTCTGGACCTGAATGTGGGCAGCCCATGTCAGGTCTGAGGAGATGTGGACACCAAGATACTTGAAGGACTGCACCCTCTCCACTGGAGCTCCATTGATGATAATGGGCTTGTAGTCTCTGTGCTGACCCCTTCTGAAGTCCACCACAAGCTCCTTGGTCTTGCTGACGTTCAGCTGGAGGTGGTTGTCCTGGCACCATGATGCCAGATTCTTCACTTCATCCATGTAGGCCGCCTCATCGTTGTTGGAGATGGCACCCAACACCACTGTGTCGTCAGCAAACTTCACAATGGTGTTGGAGCCATGGGTGGCCACACAGTCTGAAGTGTAGAGGGAGTAGAGCAGTGGCGAGAGGACACATCCCTGAGGTGCTCCTGTGTTGATGGTGTTGCTGTTGGAGAAGCACCTGCCCACCCTCACCACCTGAGTTCTGCCAGTGAGGAAGTCCAACACCCATGCACACAGACGGCTGTTAAGTCCCAGATCCCTCAGCTTTGTGAACAGTCTGCAGGGCACTATTGTGTTAAACGCTGAATGGTAAATGGTAAATGGACTGGTTCTTATATAGCGCTTTTCCACTCTTCTGAGCACTCAAAGCGCTTTACACAACTTGTGCATTCACCCATTCACACCCATTTGCACAAGCACAACTGACATTCACACACATTCATACTCCGATGAATGCATCGGAGAGCAATTTCGGGTTAGTATCTTACCCAAGGATATTTGGCATGCAGACTAGGGCAAGCCGGGAATCGAACCACCAACCTTCCGATCAGTAGATGACCTGCTCTACCACCTGAGCTACAGCCACCCCAGCTGAACTGTAATCAACAAACAGCATTCGCACATAGTTACCCTGTTTCTTGTCCACGTGGCTGAGAGTGGTGTGTAGGACGTGGGCGATGGCATCCTCTGTGGATCTGTTGGATCTGTAGGTGAACTGCAGCGGATCTGTAGGCGAACTGCAGCGGATCTGTGGTGTCTGGGATGGAGGAGGAGATGATGTTCTTCAGCAGCCTCTCAAACACCTTCATTACTACCGAGGTCAGTGCAACTGGCCGGTAATCGTTCAGGGATGAGGGTTTGCTGTTCTTGGGCACAGGGATGATGGTGGATCTTTTGAAGCATGTGGGGACCACAGACTTCGCCAGGGACTCGTTGAAGATGTAAGTGAACACACTTGCTAGCTGGTCAGCACAGCAGCGCAGCAGACGGCCGGTGATGCCGTCTGGCCCCGCCGCTTTCCTTGTGTTCACTCTCCTCAGCGCCGCTCGGACGTCATGCTCCGCGATGCTGGTCACCGGTCTCTCGCTGATGACGTCACTGTCCTCGGTAGTCAGGCGGTAGATAGCATTAGCCGCCTGGCTAACCTCAAAACGGGCAGAGTCGGCGTTGATCGGCGCAGTGTCCCTGGCTTTGTAGTCCGTAATTGTCATGGTTGGCTGTGTGGCAGGCGGGCAAGCAGGAGTGGTGGATCCAAAATGCAGGACTCAGACACAGAAGTTCAACTTAAAGCGCAGCTTTATTGCTGGAAAACCTCTTACTAACTAAACTCACCAAAAGACAAACAAAAACGCTGGTGGACTAAAACACTGAAGCAGAATACTGAACTGGAACTAGAGCTAGAGCTGGAAACAAAACACTGGTAACACGGAGGCAAAACACACACAGCTTGTTGAGGGTACGACGCAACACTGACACAGAGAAACACAGGGTCTAAATACACTGGGAAGTAACGAGGAGAATGAGACACAGAAGGAGAGCACAGCTGGGGGAAATTAGAACTGACGAGACAAGCAAAGCAGGACACATTCACATAAGTCACGGACCTTCAAAGTAAAACAGGAAGGATCACACAGAGACGCGAACTTGACACAGTGGAGACTGCAACTAAGAAACACAGACATAAACCATAAGGCAGAGGACTCTAAGAACCGAGAGACACAGAGGGGAACTCAAACATGCAGACACAGACTTACACAGAACAGAGGGGACATAGAGAAACATGAAGGGCAAGGGATCGAAACTAGAAACCATAGAAACTCACACAAGTACAATAATACAAAAATTACAAAGAACTGAAACGCTGGGTCAGGAGACCCAGGACCCTGACAGTAATGGTGCGTAGTCCGTGCCACATACTCCGTGTGTCGCCCTGGTGGAAGCGGGACTCCACACGTTCCCGGTACCTGCGTTTGGCATCTCTCACCGCGCGCCGCACGCCGTATGAGGCCGCTTTGTAGGCGCTCATATCGCCAGTGGCGAGACCCGCGTTGTAGGAGGCGGTCCTGGCGTTTATAGCAGTGCGGATCGATCTGTCCATCCACGGTTTCTGGTTTGGGAATGTGGTGACTCTGGCAGTGGGGATAATCTCCTCCGCTAGCATATTGACGAAGCATACTGCTACTTCCGTAAACTCGTTGATGTCGACTGCGCATACTCTGAACATGTCCCAGTCTACGTCGTTGAGTGCGTCCTGTAGCGTAGCTTCTGATTGGGCAGTCCACCGTTGTACCTCCCTCGTGGTCACGCCTTCCCTCCGTATGCTTTGTTTATACTGGGGAATGAGGAAGATGGCGTTGTGGTCAGACTTCCCAAAAGCCGGGTGTGAGACAGCTTTGTAGCCCTGCTTGTATGGCGTGTAGCAGTGATCCAAAATCCGATCCCCTCTCGTTGGACACGAGACATGCTGGTAAAAGTTTGGCATGACTTGTCTGAGGTTCGCTTTGTTAAAGTCTCCTGCTACAATGAGGGCTGTGCCCGGGTCCTTGTTTTGAAGCGAGCTCAGCACATCATGTAATTCGGACAAAGCCATACCTGTGTCCGCTTGGGGTGGGATGTAGACCGCCGTGGCGATGACTGAGGTGAACTCACGGGGCAGATAGAAAGGGCGGCACTTAATGCTCAGGAACTCCAGATGTGGCGAGCAGCCGCTGGAGAGAGTAGAAATGCTCCTGGCATCACACCACTTTCTGTTTACCATGAAACACACTCCTCCACCTTTGGTTTTGTTCGACTCTGCCGTTCTGTCCACGCGGAGCACAAAGAATGAATCCGACAAAGTTACGGCCTGGTCCGGCACGGTGGGGGACAGCCATGTCTCCGTGAAGCACAGAATGTTGCAGTCCCTCATGTCACGTTGGAAGGTGACCCTTGCTCTTAGGTCATCGAGCTTGTTCTCCATGGATTGTACATTGGCCAGTAGGATACTGGGCAGTGGTGCGCGATGCGCCTGCTGTCTCAGTCTGTTCCTAATACCAGCGCGTTTTCCCCGGCGCTTTTTTGTTCTGTGCCTCGGATGAGCGGCCCGTCCTTTGTTGTTCTCTGCGCCGCGTAGAATCTCTGGCGGCCAGGAAGGGTCAGGTTTAAAAGTGTCCAAGATTAGATGTGCAACCTTGGCACCGATGTTTACAAGTGATCCGCTGTCGTATACTATAAGACTAGAGGATTTTGGGATGTAAACCAGAGCAAAAAATAAGTAAAAAACAAGAAAAGTGGATAGTCGGAGCGGAGCGGTCAGGAAGGCGTCTGGACGTGGCCGCGCCATCTTGGAACATCAGTGATTCTTGAGATAAGGGACAAAACATGTCCAGCAGATAAAACCCAATTTTGTGGTTAAAAATATGCATACAAGTGTTACCCAACTGCCTAAAAGACAAACCATGTCATGGCTCGCTGTGTGGCAGGCAGGATGAGGACCCAAAATGCAAACTCACGGACTCAGGGGATAAACTCAAAATCACAGCTTTAATGCTGGAAGGCAGATCACAGAAAATACAAAACTTAAACTGGGAACCATAAACTAACACTCGCAGAGAGACACAGGGAAATCCACTTAGCATGAGGGAGAACGCGACACAGAACTGAGGGAGACGCGGACATAAATACACAGAGGGTTAACGAGGGAAGTGGGAACACACGGGGACACGGCTGACACAGATAACCATAACGAGACAGGGCGGGGTGAACGTAACATGACGTATACAGGCGCGAGAGGCACAAAGTAACACAGGAAGTGCACGGGGGTTCAGACCGGAGGAGAGAGAGAGCACAGGGAGAACATAGACATAACGGGCAGGGGAAACAGGGAATAAACACAAAGAGGGACGAGGGCTCATGAATACACAGAGGGGCACACAGGGGGTAAGAGTCACGAAGGGAAAACACTTAGGGAACAACACAACAGGGCAACTCAGGAAACATGGCCTAAATAAGGAACGAAATACAAAAATACAGGAAACTAAGAATACTGGGCCAACATGGCGACGGCATGGGTGGAGACACGAAGGCTGCAGCTGGCGGCGGCGTGGAAGCTGGGGACGGGGACTCCGAGGCTGCAGCTGATGGAGCAGCTGGTGGCTGGACGGGCTCCTCGGGCCCCCCAGTTGACGAGGAAGGTTGCTGAACAGGTCCCTCGGACCCTCCAGCGGAGACAGGCGGCTGAACGGGCCCCTCGGACCCTCCAGCGGAGACAGGCGGCTGAACGGGCCCCTCGGACCCTCCAGCGGAGACGAGGAGGTGCTGGCTAGGCTGAGCAGAGCCGCCAGCAGAGACGAAGAGCGGCTGGAGGCGTTCCCCTGAACCCCCAGCGGAGACGAGGAGGTGCTGGCCGGGCTGACCAGAGCCGCCAGCGGAGACGAAAAACAGCTGTCGGACGGGACCCTCGGACCCTCCAGCTGACGTGACGTGAAGCGGTGGTGTCGCCGCAGGGTGCCAG
This sequence comes from Mchenga conophoros, assembly GCF_057382185.1. Lineage (NCBI taxonomy): Eukaryota > Metazoa > Chordata > Actinopteri > Cichliformes > Cichlidae > Mchenga > Mchenga conophoros. The sequence goes on from NC_140527.1 coordinate 139,989, forward strand.
ATAGGCACACCCGGGAGTTCAACAGCAGATGCAGGACAAACAGTTATGGAGGCCCCTGGCTGGACTAGGAGCTGAGGAAACACAGGCTGCTGAGGCACAATCCCAGAGAGAGAAAGAGCGGGTGAAAAACATGCTATAGGGCTTAATATCTTGGCACAAAAGACCATGAAATGAGCAGTGGTAGTGACCACCAGTTCTGAGCCAGCAATCATTAGGTTCCCAGAGTCTGCATCAGTCTAAAGCGGCTCACAGGTTACTGGCCCAGTCTCAGTAATCCTAGGAGAGGTCAACATAAGCTGGTTGGACTTAACCGATGGTAGTGTGCGGCTCAGAGGAGCTGGTTCAACCATACAGAAAACAAGAATTGCCACTCGATCCACAAAAACAAGGCTTAGATCATCAGGAGCTGACTCCTGGAAAAACAGTAAATACACAGGTATGGACCTAACCAATGGCACCGTGGTAGCATGACTGTGGTGTGTTGGATGAATGTGTTTGTTGGAACCCGCACCCGCAGTGATCTGTGGCTTCAGAGTGATAACTATATTGAGTGGAGAGACAGATACAGGTAAAACGGTACGTAAACCATTAACTGAAGCAGGTGACACTTCAGGCTGAGAGTGAGTGGTTACACCATTGTTCAAGGCCAAAATCCTATCTAGTGATGAGTTCACAGAGGCAGGAGAAAATGGTGTCACGTTAACCCTGATCTCAGCCTCCATCTCCTGAGTGGAGGTAATGGTGCTGGAGCAAAACAGTTCAAAATCACCTTGTTTATTACCTCCAGGAAGACAGAAGTCATGTCAGGATAACTAGTTATGTTTTCGTTACCTTCATTCAGAGACTGGTGGAGGAGCAGGGCTCATGAATACACTTAGGGAACAACACAACAGGGCAACTCAGGAAACATGGCCTAAAAAAGGAATACAAAAATACAGGAAACTAAGAATACTGGGCCAACATGGGCCAGGACCATGACAAACCAAGGCAATGTTTATACAACAAAACTACAATTTTGCATTTTTTATAAATATATATTTATTTTAAATGGTACAATTCATTACCAGTACCTTAAAAATCCATTGTCCAGAAGCAGGTGTGATAATATTACAATACAGAAAAAAAAATTAAAAGTAATGTAAAATTTAACATCATGGCTCTCATCACTAAGTATTTAAGTCAATACCTTATATAATATCAAAATATGCAATTGAAAATTTATTTTTAAATATTTTTTAAGTGATTAAAATCGTGTCCAGAGTTTTTGTCAACACCATCAGATTTTTTTAAAAGTACAAAAAAATCAGGAATTATTGTGGGCAGCTTACACTCTGAGGACCCCTTTACCACTTCCTGTTTGATACACATGCCATGAGGTCACTGCTGTGATAATTTGTTTGTTTTTATTTCATTTATTGCACACCTTTCTGATAAAACTCTGTGTCACAACCATAGTGCGTCAACACCAAAGTCGATGAAATGCAAGATTTAAATTTTTTTTCTTGTAAAAAGAGCCTCATTTAGGTAGATTGTAGAGGCCATAAGCAGCTGATGAAAAACAAGATGGCTTCTGTCAGATAAACATGTGTTATGAGAGAAAGTCGGTGATGTCAACACCATCAGGATTTTGGTCTGACGGTGTTGACCCTTTTTCTAATGGTGTTGACAAATGCCACAAAAGTGTGCTATTCATCAATTATATTATCAATTATAAGTTATTTTTTACTAATATTTCAGATATATTACCTCCTGTGTATTTTACTGATATTTCTGCTTCACAAATGTGTCAAATATTATCAAATTTGTATTATCTTGAATCTCATTGTTTATGTATACATTATTGATCCTGTAGGAAAATGCTTAGTCCTCTGCATTTAACCAATTCACTCAGTGATGCAGTGGGCAGCTACCAATGCACAGTGTTGGGGAGTAACGGAATACATGTACCGCCGTTACGTATTTAAAATACAAAATATGAGTAACTGTATTCCGTTACAGTTACCGTTTAAAAAGGTGGTATTCAGAATACAGTTACTTTGTTGAAATAAATGGATTACACTGCGGTACTTTCCTGTTCCATTTTGTCGCGGGTCAGGACTGTTTGGGTTTTGTTTGACAGCTACGTTCTGTTGTTCCAGGCGGCAGGGTTACGGTTGCCATGGTTACAGGGCGACGCTCTCTCTCTCTCTGCGACTGTGTGTTTCCTGGGTGAGAGAGCGCCTTTTCGTTGTTGTTGTTGTTGTGCTAAGCTAACAGGCAGAATGCTACAAGCATAGCTCTAAAGAATGTAGCATCATGGGCAGTGTAGTCCGTGTTGCAGGGAGAATGGACTGCCATACATGTTATGGGTCTGTGAGCGCGAGGAGGGAGAAAAAGGGGAGTGGAAAGGTACGAGTTGTCATCGAGGAAAAACGGGAGCTGGAAGCATGTAAATATAATAATAACCACTTCAGCCAAGAAGAGTGCCTGACGAGCCCAGTTGTAAGTAAGCTATTAAGACTCGACTGTACACTGTGTTCGTGTTTTCCTCCGAAAACAATAAGTTCCGTTGGAGCAGTCTTTCAACGCCTCTCTCTGTCTCTCGCAAGAAAAGTTGACCCACACAACAAAGTAAAGCTATTTTTCGGCTACGAGCCGACAGGGACCCCGCCGTATTAGTCAGAGGTCCCTTTACTACAGTTCGGAGTCGCGGACCTTCAGTAATAGTAATAAATCACACAGCAATAGTACATTCACGTTGTTGTAAAAAGCATGATAATATATTAAGTAATCCAAAGTATTCAGAATACGTTACTGTCATTGAGTAACGTAACGGAATACGTTACAGAATACATTTTGGGGCATGTATTCTGTATTCTGCAATGGAATACATTTTAAAAGTAACCTTCCCAACACTGCCAATGCAGGATAGCCGCTGTTCGTTGTATTTGAACGCCCAACCTTTCAATCATGTGGCATCTACTGAGCTAGCTGTGCCCGAGAGCTGTTCTTTAAGTGATGATGGATGAATCCTGCTTCCGGGCCCAAACTACTGTGTTTATTAAGCCTGTTGTGCTGTTAAAATGTTTTAATGCTTTTATCTTGTTCTATTACATCTGAACAAGCCCCTAAAAGCAGCCAGTGATCACTGTCAGCCTAACCATCGCGAACCCTCACGTTAACTTTTATCAAGTGGAAAAAAGTTAGCGTTCATCCTCCAGCTTCACTGTGTTTATGTTATGCTAAGATAGCTGTGTCGCTAGCGATCACATAGCACATCATTATATACCAGCTAGCCCAACTTCAGTAACCTGACAATAGTCACTGCAGTTTAGTTTTCTGTCTCCATTTATGTTGGAAGTGATAGCAGAGCTGGTGTATCATGTTCAGGTGGAAACAAGCAATCTAACTTTAACTCTGTTAAATTTCATATATTCTGTCTTCATGGATACCTGGATGTTACACCTGGTAGAGCCACACTGATCATTTTATTAAAGATGAAAGAATTTAGAGAGTTTGTATCTCTCAGTGATGCCGCAGAGTTCCTTTGACTTTGGGATCTGCAGCGGAGTTTGGACCTGGAAACAGCTAATGACATCAAACTTAATGGCTGGATAGCATTTCTATTGCTTAATGCATAATTGTGTTATGAATATTCATCCTTAATCTGTGAAAAAGCATAAGGTTCAGAAAAATGATAGTGATTACAAAATGGTACATTTCAGGCTAAAATAGCAAAGGGGAAGCTGTCAGTAGAGGAACGAAAGAGAAGGAACAGGGATGATCAAAAAAGAAGGAGAGAAAACATTAACAGCCAGCCTGAGTTGAAGAAAGAGTTTCTCATAAAGGGAAAGATGGACAAATAGAGTGAAAGAGGGAAAAATAAAGAACATCAGTGATCTGAAAGGAAGAGAAAAAAGTCAGAAGACAAGGTTTTGGAAACAAGCACAGAGGGGCCACCGTAAATATACTTTTATTTATTCACTCCACATAGCAATGTTTGGTTTCTTCCTGAATACTATCGTTGTTTATATTTACTGCGGGAAGAAATGGTAAAAACTGTGTTTTATAAGGAAAATGCTCAAAAACGCTCTCCGCCTGTGAACAAGAACAAAACCCAAAGAAACCCCAGCCTTTCCTGTTGGTCGAAAAATGTACCATGTCGACCAATAGAAAAATGATATGGCAACATGGCATTTAGTTGTTTAGGAAGGGGGAAGTTGTAGGAGTGACAGCGGTGTTTTGAGATGTGAGAGATTTGCGACGTTTAGCGCAAATCTTGTGTAGTTAGTGTGTAGTGTAGTCAATAGTTTTGTTGTGTGTGTCAGAACAATGAGGCGACTGCTGAATGTTACAGGTGTTACAGCAGTGATACATCTCCTGTTGTCAGGCCTGCAGGTATCAGGCTGTTGTTCTCCTTCATCTCATAGTGGACAGAAATTATTTTTGCAGTGACACAAATAATTTGTGTGGCATCAGATTTGATGCAGAACAGCTGATTGTTCTGTAACTAGTGTGAAATGTTTATTTAAAAACATCTTGGCTGCATTTTTAGGTAAACAGCTGCAAAAAACTTTGTTGTTTGCATAACTCAGTTACTTTTTTGAAGAAGTAACTATAATTAATTGCCCAACATTGGTCATTATTTACTGTATTTTGCAGACAGAGAGTTACAGACTCTCTCCCAGACCACAGACTCATAATACAAGTCAGAGCTTTATAGAAAAAAAAAAAGAAAGTTGTGTTTTCAAAATTGGAGTTCAAGTTATTTTCCTTCCAATAGTGTTAACATCCTACACAGGTCAGGAAAAAGATTTTTTTTTAAATTTTCGTTGTAAGTGGGCTAAAGCAGTTAATTAAAAGTAGTCTAACATAAATGCTGTAATTTGATTACTTTAATAAACCATGTAACTTAGATGGATTTGATGCTGGCGTGACCACAGCGGACACGTCTGCTGTTGCTCACAGTGGTCCAAGGGACCGCTCAGAGAGTTTGTGTGTTCGCTCCGACACATGAACAATTAGAGGGAACATTGGCTGTAACTAAGTTTAAGAATATAATCCACCCACTGTTATCATCTTCAATGCCCTGTACCAACACAGAGCAGAGCAGCTATCTGAATACTACTCCAACAGAGGTCGATCATCTTGTTAATAATATCACCTCCTCACTACGTACGACTCTGGATACTGTAGCTCCTGTGAAAACTAAGGTCTCTAATCAGAAGTACCTGACTCCGTGGTATATTTCTCAAACACGTACCCTAAAGCAGATGACTCGTAATCTGGAGAGGAAATGGCGTGTCACAAATCTAGAGGATCATCATTTAGCCTGGAGAAATAGTTTGCTGCTTTATAAGTAAGCCCTCCGCAAAGCCAGAACATCTTACTATTCATCACTGATTGAAGAAAATCAGAATAACCCCAGGTTTCTCTTCAGCTCTGTAGCCAGGCTGACAAACAATCAGAGCTCTGTTGAGCCAACCATCCCTTTAACGTTAACTAGTAATAACTTCATGAACTTCTTCACAAATAAAATTTTTATCATTAGAGAAAAAATTACCAGTAATCATCCCACAGATGTAATATTATCTACAGCTACTCTTAGTACCATTGATGTTAAGTTAGACTCTTTTTCTCCAATTGATCTTTCTGAGTTAACTTCAATAATTAATTCCTCAGAACCATCAACGTGTCTTTTAGACCCCATTCCTACAAAACTTCCATTAATTAATTCTTTGATCTTAAATATGATCAACCTATCTCTAATAATCAGCTATGTACCACATGCCTTCAAGCTGGCTGTAGTTAAACCTTTACTCAAAAAGCCATCTCTAGACCCAGCAGTCTTAGCTAATTACAGGCCAATCTCCAACCTTCCTTTCATATCAAACATCCTTGAAAGAGTAGTTGTCAAACAGCTAACAGATCATCTGCAGAGGAATGGTTTATTTGAAGAGTTTCAGCCAGGTTTCAGAGCTCATCACAGCACAGAAACAGCTTTAGTGAAGGTTACAAATGATCTTCTTATGGCTTCTGACAGTGAACTCATCTCTGTGCTTGTCCTGCTAGACCTTAGTGCAGCATTCGATACTGTCGACCAAAATATCCTATTAGAGCGATTAGAACATGCTGTAGGTATTACAGGTATTGTACTGCAGTGGTTTGTATCATATCTATCTAATAGACTCCAGTTTGTGCATGTAAATGGAGAGTCCTCTTCACACACTGAGGTCAATTATGGAGTTCCACAGGGTTCAGTGCTAGGACCAATTCTGTTTACATTGTACATGCTTCCCTTAGGCAGCATCATTAGAAGACAAAGCATACATTTTCACTGCTATGCAGATGACACCCAGCTCTATCTGTCCATGAAGCCAGATACCACACAACAATGAGTTAAACTGCAGGAATGTCTTAAAGACATAAAGACCTGGATGGCCGCTAACTTTCTGCTTCTTAATTCAGATAAAACTGAGGTTATTGTACTCGGCCCTGAAAATCTTAGAAATATGGTATCTAACCAGATTCTTACTCTGGATGGCATTACCTTGGCCTCCAGTAACACTGTGAGGAACCTTGGAGTCATTTTTGACCAGGACATGTCCTTTAACGCACATATTTAACGCACATATGTAAGACTGCTTTCTTCCATTTGCGCAACATCTCTAAAGTTAGAAATATCCTGTCTCAGAGTGATGCTGAATAGTGATGGGATTTCCGGCTCTTTTTAGAGAACTGGCTCTCACATATGCTTTCAATTGTGTAATTTAAGTGATCTAGGTAACATATATAAATAAAACCACTTTTTTTTTACATTAGTAATTCCTTTTGTGCATAATTTTATATTGTTGTTAATAATAAATTAATTAAAGCAACAAAACAACCTAAAGAGCCGGTTCGGAGCCGAAAGAGCCGGCTCTTTTTAGTGAGGCGAGCAGAAGGAGCCGGTTCTCTAAAAAGAGCTGGAAATCCCATCACTAGTAGTGATGGTAAATTTGATTCCTTTTAGTGAATCGAGTTTGAATGAGTCACTCACCAAAATGAATCGGGTGTTTTGAGTCATTTGAGTCACTGAGTCAGTTGCTAGGAGAGTGCAAAAAATTTACATTTTCATGCAAACTTAATTTGTTTGTCTTTTCATGTAAACCCTATTGCTAAGATGAGTGATTGAAAAAGAAAAACAACTCTTTTATAGAGCAAAAAAGAGCAAAAAAAAAAAGATTTGTAAAGGGAACATTTATTTTTATTTCAATAGAATATCAATGAAATTTCTGACAGATAGAAAATGAAATGTGAATCAACAAAATCAAAATCAAAAATATAAATAAAAATAAATAAAATTCACAGATTACTGTGTTCAAAAGTACTAGTCCACTTCAAAATTAATTGTCCCTTACAGATTGGCATTGAGGAAAATAAGCTCCCGAACTTTTCCAGGGCTGAGGCGGTTCCTCCTGTCTGTAATTATTTGTCCTGCCTTTGAAAAGATCCGCTCTAATGGAACGGAAGTTGCCACTATGCAGAGTCTCGTCTTCATAATATCGCAGGTTTTTTTGAAGACAGTGGCACGGGACTTCCACCACTCCAGGAGGTCAGATGTCCGGGGTAGGAGTGGCTCTGACAGGAATCCTTTAATCTCCAGCATTGCCTCTGTGAAGGGGTTTTGGACTCCTGGCCTCAGTGATGCAACCCGCTCCTCAAAATCGGCCCAAATCACAGGCACTGTCTCAGTGGAAGTACTGGCCTGTGGGACACCCTCTCCTTCCTCTGTGCTGGGTGTTGCCAGTGGCAGTGGTCTTAAGGACCTTGATGCAGCTCCCACAACTCTTGTTACAGCATCTTCTGCATGTCTATCATGTAAAAATGCATGCTTCTTGAACCTGGGATCCAAAAGTGTAGCATCTGCAAGCAGGCTCACTTGTTCGATCCCCCCAGCCGTTTGACAATTTCTGCCATGAGGATGTCTACCATGTTGTGGATTGGCTGATAGATGGAAGGACTTCTCTGTCTGTGTGCAGTAATCCTCTGCAGCCCTCTTGCCATTAAAATGGCTTTTGATCCAGTAACAAACCTGTTGAGGAGAAATAAAGGAAAGACTATAGTTCCATGCGTTTTAATGCAGTTACAGTGCAGTGCATTAAGCATACATTGTCATATAAAACCATTTTACAGTTTACATTTAATTATAAGCTGTTGTAAGAAACATCTTAAATGCTATTATCTGGGAAAGAATTGAAAAATGTGTTTAGGCAAATGTAATGACACAACATGAAATATATACATGTATTATGATACTATTTTAACATACCTTTCGGCACTCAGTTCCACAGTCACTTCCTCAAAAGGCTGCAGGATCTCACAGGTTTCCTTGACCATCTCCCACTCTTCAAGTGACAGGGTTTGCAGCTGTGGATTTACCAAGGCCAGGGTGGAAATGAGGGGATCCTTCACTTCTGCAATCCGCTTCAGCATGTAATAAGTGGAATTCCACCTGGTTGGCACATCTTGCTTCAGTCGTAGTTGGGGCTGTCCCATCTGCTGCTGTGTCTCTCTCAGTTTAGCAGAAGCCACTGTGCTGCGGCGTGTATATTCAGTTATTGCTTTTACCTTTCTAATAATTTCTTGAATTTGAGACTGATGGATTCCCTTTCTGACAATTAAATTCAAAATGTGTGCAAAACAATTTAGATGGTTCCAGTGCAGGATGTCACCCACAGCCTTCTTGACATTGGCTGCACTATCACTTACACATGCAACTATCTTTTCCATAATGGCCCATTCAGTTGCAATGCTTTCCAGCTCTCTAGCCAGGTTTTCAGATGTATGGTTGTCTTTTAATTCAAAACAGTCCAACAAGTTTGACTGCAGCTTAAACTCGGTCACATAGTGGCATGTAACAGACATGTAACTTGCTGATGTGCTGGAGGTCCAGCAGTCAGTTGTTAAGCACACAGCAGGTGCTGTCTTGATTTTTTCCTGAACATCAGCTCTTATCTTCTGAAACAAATTGGGCATCAGCTGTCTTGATACTGTACTTCTACTGGGAAGAACATATGAAGGATCAAGTGCCTTGGTGAACTCCCTAAATTCTCTGTCATCAACGATTGAAAAGGGCTGAAAATCTTGGGCAATCATTTTAACCAGAGCCTGGTCAACCTTGCTCTGCTGAAGTGGTATCATGGGCCTTGACACAAATGCTCCCATGTAAGACTGGCTCTGTCTTCTTTTTGCTGATTGTTGTTCTTGCCCTGCTGTGTGTGTGCTTGTATTTTCTTTCTGAGTACTTGTTGATGTGCTGCTGGAATAAACAGGTGATGTGACCGCTGTTGATAATGCTGCTGTTGAAGATTGTTGCTCCTGCTGCTGGCTGCTAGGTTGTCCAATGCTAGTAGCTGCGTTTTGACTGTGCTGTTGTTGTAGCATGACTGTGGGGTGCTTGCTACTGAGATGTCTTCTCATATTTGATGTACTTGCCCCTCGAAAAGACAAAACTGTCTTGCAAATGTTGCATTGTGCGTGTGTTGCACTTTTCATTTGAAAATGCATCCAAATATCGCTTCTTCGATGACTATCCATTGTTCCTCGTATCTTTAACTCGCACTGCCGGCAAACAACACCGTAGTACCGCCCCCTTGCCCCATACACGTGGAAAAAAACACAAACACCTTTAGAATTTTCTGTTTTTTTATTATTAGTATTTTCCTCAAATGTGTCACATATATATTTTCTTATCTAAATAATTTAGTGAAATAGCGAATTTCTAATTATTTAACTTACATTATTGCAGCAGCAGTTCATATATTTTTTCCTTAAGTCTGCTTATGATCTTTTCAAAAAAACAAAGTGTAGACTGAATGTTATACTGCGTCAGTCAGACTATCGGATTTCGTCTTCGGTGAAGGAGCGACTCTTCCAAGGTAACACGCTCTGAGTTTCAACAGCTGATAACCGAGAGGGAGGGGTGAGTGTGTCTCATGAAGCATGAGGGTCCACTGAGCTGTGTACCATGGGGCGCTAATGTACCTTAACGTTGGTGCTAACTAAGAAGAAGAAGAAGCTGCGAATCGGGAGGGAGGGGGTGAGTGAGTGAGTGATTCCTCTATGCTACGATTCAGCACAGGAAGGGAGGGGGTGAGTGAGTCAGTGATTCGTTCAACTCGATCGAGCTATGAGCCAGGAGGGAGGGGGTGAGTGAGTCAGTGATTCGTTCAACTCGTTTTAGCTGTGAGCCAGGAGGGAGGGAGTGAGTCCTGAGTGATTCGTTTATGCTACAATTCAGCACAGCAAGGGAGGGGGTTAGTGAGTCCTGAGTGATTCGCTTATGCTACGATTCAGCACAGGAATGGAGGGGGTGAGTAACTCAAATGTGCTGTTAGCATGTTAGCTGAGCGATGCTACAGTGAACCAAGGAGCTATTTTCTTGATGTGAGGTTTCTACTCAAGGTTTTTTCTTCCAGTTCAGAGCAGAAATGCTTTTGTTAAGAAACTGGCTGTTGTTTCCCCCCCACAATTTTAATTATAAGCTAGATATATTTCTACTAATGGAATTAGCTTGCTAACAGCAACAGGGATGAGTCAGTGAGTCAGTTGGGCTTGTGAATCATGATTCACGAGTCAGTAAAGTGATTCTCGAGTATTGAATGATTCGTTCACGAATCGAACATCACTAATCACTAGTGCTCAGTCGCCTAGTGCCTGAGCTCGGATCATACCAAAATTAGGGGGAATTTACGATGGTACGCTCTGTGCTTCGTGTGTTGTTTTTGTTTTATACAGTTGTCAGGCAGGCATCTAACTAACAAATTACACTCTGAAAAAATGACCCGGGCTTAAGCCCTGTAAGCCACCACCCCCGCTCCGCTGATGGTTGACTCCAAATCTCCTGAACACTATGTCGATTTGAGAAGACCGAAACAGCGAGACCAAGACCGAGACCAAAGTCAGTCGAGACCAAGACAAGACCCAGACAAAAGTCCACGTAAAAGTGGTCTCGAGACCAAGACCGGTCTCGAGACATCCAACTCTACAAAAGAATGCCACATCACTCGATGGAAATGAGCATTATCAGCCTACACCGGGCTGAAGTCAAAGACAGCCCGAAAGGATCTGAGGTCTGAGTTGCAGTCTGAGGTGCAACCCGATGGTGTCAGATGGACCGAAACATAACTTTTCAGAGGTGTTCTATGGATTTTTATTTCAGGCAAGCATGGTTCAAGGTTCAAGGTTCTTTATTATTTGTCACATGCATAGTTATACAAGTATAACACACAGTGAAATGTAGCCTGACACGCTCCTCGACATGTGCAAAAATTGGGGGGGGGGGGGGGGGGGGGTGTAGAGGAAGAACATTATATATATATATATATATATATATATATATATATATAGCACAAGATCCATAGAGGCTGGGGTCTATCACACCAGGCAAGACCCCAGGTGCAGGCTGTGTAAAGATGCCCCAGAGACAATCCAGCACATAACAGCAGGGTGCAAGATGCTAGCAGGCAAGGCATACATGGAACGCCATAACCAAGTAGCCGGCATAGTGTACAGGAACATCTGTGCTGAGTACAACCTGGAAGTCCCGAGGTCAAAATGGGAGATGCCCCCAAGGGTGGTGGAGAATGACCGAGCTAAGATCCTGTGGGACTTCCAGATACAGACGGACAAAATGGTGGTGGCTAACCAACCGGACATAGTGGTGGTAGACAAACAGAAGAAGGCGGCCGTAGTGATCGATGTAGCGGTTCCCAATGACAGCAATATCAGGAAGAAAGAACACGAGAAGCTGGAGAAATACCAAGGGCTCAGAGAAGAGCTCGAGAGGATGTGGAGGGTGAAGGTAACGGTGGTCCCCGTGGTAATCGGAGCACTAGGTGCGGTGACTCCCAAGCTAGGCGAGTGGCTCCAGCAGATCCCGGGAACAACATCGGAAATCTCTGTCCAGAAGAGCGCAGTCCTGGGAACAGCTAAGATACTGCGCAGGACCCTCAAGCTCCCAGGCCTCTGGTAGAGGACCCGAGCTTGAAGGATAAACCGCCCGCAGGGGCGTGCTGGGTGTTTATACACATATAGTATATACACTGGGTGAATGTGCAGTAGTAGCAGCAAGCAGGTGAATTCTGTACATTAATATGGATAGATATCTGACTATTTTACAGGATACACAATATAAACATATTTAAAATTAAAGGAATTGAAATGTACATTGTGCCTTGGTTTAGTGTCTGGAAGAGTCCTGTCTCAGTCAATTATAGATGATGTGAGAGGGCGGGTGTGTGTGTTTAGGGCACGGACGGTCAGTCACGTCAGTGGTATCAATTCCCTTATTCTCCAGGAATTGCCTGCATGAGGCTAGGTACTGTCATGCACCAGAAGGAACCCAGGACCCACTGCACCTAATGGCTGTTGCCAAGCCTGTACTGAAATGGATAAATGTGATGCTTTTTTCCACTCAAAAATGTTGCTACAGAACTGAGGCAGCTTGCGCAATAATACATTGCTCTAATCATGGACACAAAGGGGAGAGAGTACACCTCTGAGACAGTTTAACAGTCCTGGGACTGGTATGTACCTAGCCTCTTGTTTCTGAGCTAGGATTAATATGTCACCTCTGTCACTGCAGGAGCCCTGTCCTATGCTGAGCTGGGAACATGCATGAAGAAGTCTGGCGGGCATTACACATACATAATGGAAGCGTTTGGACCTCAGATGGCTTTTATAAGACTATGGGCTGATCTCATTGCTATAAGGTAATGCTTTTTGCCTCAAATTAAGTCTGAATCTTTAGCTCTACAAATCATTGTTTTTTGTCACAAAGTATAATATAAAGGATGTTGCTTGTGGTGGCAAGAGTCACTGGTTCCAGCAGTAAGCAGCTATTTTCTGTAACAGTGTAAAGCCTTAATACAATGCTAACTCGGTAGCAAACAGAGAGACAGATGCAGTCAGTGACAGGTCAGTAGTTGGTGGAGACCAAAAACAAAGCTAAACAAGACAAATGTTGGACTTAAGTGAGTATTAACATGATTCAAAAAGGAAGCTGATGTTACTCATCAAACCTGATGGGACCTTTGCCATAACATCTTTATAAGTGTTATCTTTCAGTTTGATTTACAGATCTGTTGCTCATTAGTGACCACATAGTATAAATAAAACTGAATTGAATTGAAAGTTTAGACTCGGGGTGTCACATGTAACCACGGATTGACGATAAATCTGATTATATAAATTGTCTAATTGTATGTGTTTGTACAGTTACTGGGACTTATTCAACACAAAATACAACAAGTTGTATGGAGGTGATGAAAAAGTTTAAGAAGAAAAGACAAGAAGCTATAGATGAATTTAAATGACAGTATTATTTCTATTATTATATTATATATATTATTGCATTTGGGTGCTCTAGTTTAGATTATACCACATCAGCACAAAAATAATTTCTCTCAATCTCAGGCTTTTACATCATCACCATCACACAAGTCAATGCTGCTGTAATTGGTGGAGGAGCAGAAAACAACTCGTACGCCTCTAGTCACCTAATGTGTTGCAAATATTGTGTAGTGTCTATTTTACAAAAAAAATGGTGTATACATAATCTCTTAGACTGTGTTTGGTGGGGAGCAAAAGCTGAATGGCTGCATGTGACACTAAGTTTACTTTGTACCACAGAGTTGAAAAAATGCTCTATGGAAGTAAATGTGTACACAGACAAGGTGAAGCAGTACAAACCAGTCTACTGGCTATTTGGAGCTGCACAATCTTATGCTACCCTCAGGCTACAAGGACTGAATGGAAACCATGGGAAATGAACAGAGAGGGAGGCAGAGAATGAAAACAAGAATGAGGGGGACAAAGAGCGATTTCCCCGGCTGCAGTGACTGCTGTGGGAAATGAAGAGGGAAATACAGATGAGCCAGAAGCTGAGCCTTTGGGACTAGCCAGTATTGTTTCATTCATATTGAAACCAAGCCCACTACTGTGCACAGATGAGGATGTGATTATGGAAATGTTATGTCTAGGAAGTTGCCCATCTGATATTACAAACAAACTCCGATCGTTATACCTGCTACAGTGGGACTTACAGTGGGATGTGAAAGCCGGCTTGGAAATCACCACGATCGTATTTATTTGAGAAAGCTTTTAAATAGACCAGAGTCTGTGAAATGTGCTGTATAAGTAAACGTTTTTTTTTAACTTATTTATGATCTAACACATGTACCATCACCAAGTAATTTTTTTCTAAGAAGTCTTGTCACATATTTCATAACTTTCTATGAAGTCATGTTGGATCTTTCAGCATCAGCTGTATTATGCTGGGTTAAAAACCCATCAAACTGAGATCCTTTGATTTCATTTTTGTGACTTTTGTGTTTCACTTGCTTTTAAAAATGTATATCACAAAAACAAATATAACAAATATGCTGCCATCTAACAGATGCTTGTTTTCCCATACCCGCTACTGCATTTCTTTGTTTCATGTCCAGCTGCAGTGAATCGAAGTCATGTATTTGCTTTGTATTAGCTTTGATTTTGGTCACCACCTTCAGTGTTAGCTCTAGAACCATGTCTTTTTTGCTGTACTGACTTGATGAGACTGCCAAAGGTGAAGATGCAGAAAATGAAACAAAGCTGTAGTTGAAGGTGACTAAAAAACTCTACAAGGCTGGAAACATAAGTGATAATCTTTTATGGACGTATGAATGTTACCTAAGGTTATATAAATTAATGTTAATATAAAAACTGACATATTTGGTTGCATCTTGCAGGCCTGCAGGCATGGCGGTCATTTCTCTGGCCTTTGGTCAGTACATCCTGGAACCTCTGTTCATGCCATGTGGTATCCCCCCCCTGGCTGTCAAACTGGCCACAGCCATTGGCCTAAGTATATACCTTTGCTACTGTAATAAGGAGTGTTATAATATGCCCAGATGTTATCTTAGTGAATTGTTGTGAAGGGTGTTGTAAATAGCTCGGGTAAATAGCAGAAGACAGAAGTGTGCATGAGAAGGAAGAGGGGTTTGACAAAAAGACCCAGGACTATCCTCAGCTTATCAACCTTCTAAACAATCATAGGGCACAACAATCTCCAGTATAGCAAATTCACATGAATGAGCATTTCAGAGCATTTTAAACTGGGCCACTGATTATACACACTGATAGTTGCTCAGTTTCTCATATTCAGCCAAACTTTCCTACGTTCAGCACTGTAAATAACTGAGTTTGAATTCTGTCAAAAGTAGGACATTTTGTTTATATCATAAATGTTTGAACATAAAGTATAATTTGTTTTGTCAACACAACAAATTATTGATGGAATAAATAATCGCATCATGGTTTCCCAACTAAAGGATAAGTTGAGTGAATTAGTTGATCCTTCTCATTTATCTGAGGGAACATCAGGGCTTTGTCAGTCTAGTCGAGAGATGTAATGTCTCTAGCATGTCCTGGGTCTATCTTGAGGCCAGTCAGGAAGGGTGCTAGGCAGATGGTCGAGCCACCTCAACTGGTTCCTGTCATTGCGGAGGGGTATTGGCTCTATTTCTGATGAAGCCAGCAGAACTACTTTACCCACTAAAAGCAGAGATGAGGCCACCAAAGTTGAAGCCTTCCATAATTTGGCTCCAACTAGAATTTCTGTCCATAGAAATTCTGAACATAATCGGTGACACAGAAATGCCTTAGTGCCGTCTAGCACCCAGTGCAAATTAGTCCCACTTATTTCCAACAAAGCGACCTTCCGACGTTCCAAGCTCTCGCTGTAGTTGTACAATGGCTTGGAACAGTGGGTCAGGTACCCCATACTCCTGTAGCACCTGCCACAGGATACCTTGACGGATGCAGTCAGATACTTTCTCCAAACGTACAAAACATTTGTAGAATGGTTAGAAAAAAATACTGACGCACATTAAATATTCTCGAAAGGGGATATTTCTTAAAGATGGTAATTGTAACCACAATTTGCCAATACAGAGACTCCACCTCAGTTCTCCACTCAACGCAAGAGAGTCCAAAAACATAGAGGAACTCAGTGTGAATCTCATCCAATCCAGAGTTTCTGCCACCCAGTAGTAATTTAACTACCTCAGGGTCCCTGGTCCTCCAACTCTGCTTTCTCTTCTGAAGGCCTGTCAGTGGGATACAAGGCTGAGGGGCCCAAGTAACCCAGTACAGGGTGAGCTGGAGTGAAGTGGAAGACTGAAAAGACACCACTTGATATATTCGTATATTATATAATTATCATAATATAATATAATATAAACATGTTTTGACAAAAACAAATGCCCCCCACGCCAAATTTGTAGCTAAAGGCATCTGGTTATCAAAAAGCTTACAAAATGTTTCCTTTAATTCTAAACTGGTTTCTTGTAAGGCAGCGGTCCCCAACCCCCGGGCCTCGGACCAGTACCGGTCCGTGAGTCGTTTGGTACCGGGCCACGAGAGTTGAGGCTCAGGTGTGAAATGTATAGTTTTCAGGGTTTTTATCGGTTTTCAGCGTTATTTTGTTATCGTTTTTATCGTTCTTTTCACGTGTGTTATGAATAAATTTCCTTTTTTTCGGTACCGGTACTAGTTTTATTTTGTTGTATTTATCCGCGACACCTTAAAGGCTGGTCCATGAAAATATTGTCGGGCATAAACCGGTCCGTGGCGCAAAAAAGGTTGGAGACCGCTGCTGTAAGGCACAGGTTGTGACTGACGTTAGCACAGAAAACAACATTCAGGGACATCTGATCTTTAGTCACTACATAGAAAGTAATCCCACTTACTAAATGTAATAATGTGATATGACTAGCTTAGACTTTTCTGTTGATGGTGAGCCTTCAATATGGTCACAAACACTGTATGACTGCTTGACATGGTTCCCTCTCTCTGCAGCGTCTGTTATGTACCTGAACAGTATGAGCGTAACGTGGACAGCCAGGATTCAGATCTTCCTCACTGTCAGCAAGCTTCTGGCCATTGCCATCATAATAGTGCCAGGCATGTACCAGCTCTTTAAAGGTATCATCAGTGACACCTCTCTAGCACTGCACACGTACCACCACCAAAATTCTGAGTGTTCTGGGTTGCACACAGTGTTCAGCTGCACGTGGTTCAACATGAATCCTGCGTGTCATACACACCTGCTCACAGCATGCTACAGGTCGAGCATTTATTGGTGTCCGCACAGCAGGACAGGATTTCTGTCTTCCTCTCAACTGCAGACTTTGCTGTACTTTAAAATGTCATTAACTTAAAATGTTTCTCTGAAGCAATACTGTATGTGTCAGTGAGCACTCTTTGCATTCATTCCTTAAAACAGTAAAGTTAGTACATATTATGTATATAATGTTCTCCCAAGCCCTGGACTGCACACGATCTGTTGTATTTATTCAGTTTATCTCTCTTAATCTTTTTCACTCTGTCCACATTTCTGTAACGTAAGCCCAGATTGCAACTCATATATGCATATTTAATAAATTAAATAAATCTTCTTCATGAATTTGACCTTTAAATTAATTATACTTTTAATAACTTGATTATACTTTTGGGCTGTTTAACTCAGCATTTTCCTAATGTGAACAAATTATTAATTCAAAGAAATTTCTTAATTAACTTCAGAAAACGAATTACTCATTGACACGCAAATGTAATTACTGATTTTTCTTTGTGTGCCCGGCTGAGTCATTTGTGCACAGAGATAATGAAGCACCGTACTCCTGAAGCCTCTGCAGAAGGCAACCTCCAGCTTTAACGTTGTAAAAAATAAATCTACATTTGCACAGCTGATGGTGAATTATTGCAATTAATGTAATAACTCAACCATGGAGTTCATGTAGAGAGGCCAGTGTCTCCAGTAGCCCTCAGGTATACAGAGAGCTTTGTGATCATTTCTGTGATTGCAATTGTTAAAGATATTAAAATGATTTAAGAATTCACGTTTCTCTCACAAAACGCTACGTCCAGATGACCAGAATCAACTTTTGGAAATTTACTTTCCTGGATGATTGAGAATGCATCAAGACATCTTGCACAATAAGGCAAATGTGGCAGTTGATGTGTGTGCATGCTTGCAGGAGAGACCAGACACTTTGAGAATGCCTTTGACCTGAGTAATGTGCAGCTCTCTGGTATGCCACTGGCTTTCTACTCTGGGATGTACGCGTATGCTGGATGGTAAGTGTGCGCACGGTACACACATACACACACGTCTGGTTTGCTATCCTCCTGGTGACATCCCATTGACATAATGCTTTCCTGAGCCCTTTACTCTAACTCTAACCATCAAAAATGAATGCCTAATCCTAACCCTAATCATAACTACTTTAAAGAAGATTATTTTTTCAGGGAGCCCCTCATCCTTCCCTCGGTCTGGGAACCTGAGTGGTATACATTGTATGATACCATCCAGGACTTGATGCGCTATCAGAGAATTACAAAATAACAGACAGATAGTAATCAAGCCGGCGGACAAAGGGTCCAAAATAGTTCTAATGGACAAGCAGCAGTATAGGCTGGAAGCAAATAGACAATTGGAAGATGAAAAATACTATAAAAATATTCCTAGCTCTATCCAAACTGTGGTACAGCTTCAAATAGGACAAATCGTCAGACAGCTTTTCCATAAAAAGTATATCTCAGCTAAACAGCGGGACTATTTATTAGGATCCAACGATCCAAGTTCGAGACAATTCTATCTGTTGCCTAAGATACACAAGCGACCTGATACATGGACGAGACCAATAGTTTTGGATTGCAATAATCACAATACATTGATCTCTCTACCACAGGCATCCAAGTTATTTAAAAGATACATACCACTTCTTGCAGGTAATCCATCCCATAGTTGTGCCTAACCAAGCGTTTTTATTTACAATTGACATACACAGTCTTTAAACAAGCATCAACACACAGATGTGACTGATGGGGTGGAAAACTTCTTCCTGCGTTATCCGGTCACCAAGCGCCCGGATAACGCAGAAATTCTACATCTGTTGGAACTCTATCTTACCAACAATGACTTTGAATCTCAGGCTCTCCAAGGTATGGGGGCCCATCTCCCCTCACCACACTCCCTGCCAGTGGCTGATGCCCTCAGACGTTGGTGTGTTGGTGGTTCTTGGTGTCTGGGACTGGGTGCTCATGTATGTACCAGCTCACTCCTGGTGGCCGATTGGCGGGGCCGGGCGCCTGTGGCCCGGCTGGGCTCCTTCCAGGGGGTGGGGTGCCCTCAGGCCTCTGGCCTCTGGGCCTGAAGCTCGGTCCTCTCTGGCACAGCTGGCTGCCGGCAGAGCCCGTGGGCACGTCACTGCAACCCCCTCTGGCCTCTGCTCCGTAGCTGCTGGGCGACCTCTCGTTTGGGGCTCTACTCAGCTCTTCCCAGGAGGGTGGCACGGTTCCCCCCCTTTGGTGGTCCTCCTCGGGTCCTCGTACTCTGGGGCCTCTGGATGTCTGGAGTTTTGATCAGAATCAGAATCAGAATCAGAATGGGTTTATTGCCAGATGTTGAGGTTTACAACATTAGGAAATTGCTGCGGTGCTTCAGTGCAGACAATAAGAATTAAAGTGCTATGTAGAAAGAAAGATATGTGCATGAGATATACATGAGATATATACATGAGAATAAGAATTATGAGTGCTACGTAGAAAGATATATACATGAGTGCAGGTGGTGATCAGTGCCAAACATGAAATGATGCAGTGACACAGCGTAGGGTCATGTGTTAGTGGCGGGGACAATCATGTGGTTATTGTTCATGTGTCCAACAGCAGAGGGGAAGAAACTGTTCTTGTGGCGAGAGGTTCTGGTGCGAATGGACCGGAGCCTCCTGCCTGAGGGGAGCAGGTCAAACAGACTGTGTCCAGGGTGAGAAGGGTCAGCTGAGATCCGGGCTGCACGCCGCAGTGTCCTGGAGGTGTACAGGTCCTGCAGAGATGGGAGTCTGCAGCCAATCACCTTCTCAGCAGAGCGCACAACACGCTGCAGTCTCTGTTTGTCCCTGATAGTGGCTCCAGCGTACCACACGGTGATGGAGGAGGTGAGGATGGACTCGATGATTGCAGTGTAGAATTGCATCATCGTCCGTGTTGGCAGGTTGAATTTCTTCAGCTGCCTCAGGAAGTACATCCTCTGCTGGGCTTTCTTGATGACGGAGGTGATGGTGGGCTCCCACTTCAGGTCCTGGGTGATGGTGGTACCCAGGAAGCGGAATGAGTCCACAGAGGTGATGGGGGTGTCAGTCAGGATGATGGGGGGGAGTGGGGCTGTGTGCTTCCTGAAGTCCACAATAATCTCCACTGTCTTCTGGGCATTCAGCACCAGGTTGTTGTGGCTGCACCAAGACACCAGACGTTCAACCTCTCTCCTGTAGGCAGACTCGTCCCCGTCCGAGATGAGCCCAATGACGGTGGTGTCATCTGCGAACTTGATTAGCTTGACAGACTGGTGGGTGGAGGTGCAGCAGTTGGTGTACAGGGAGAAGAGCAGAGGAGAAAGAACACAGCCCTGAGGGGAGCCGGTGCTGATGGTCCGGGAGTCCGAGACATTCTTTCCCAGCCTCACGTGCTGCTTCCTGTCCGTCAGGAAGTCAGTGATCCACCGGCAGATGGGATCAGGCACATTCATCTGGGAAAGCTTGCCTCGGAGATGGTCTGGAAGGATGGTGTTGAAGGCAGAGCTGAAGTCCACAAACAGGATCCTGGCGTAGGTTCCTGGGGAGTCCAGATGCTGCAGGATGAAGTGTAGGGCCATGTTGATGGCGTCGTCTACAGACCTGTTGGCTCTATATGCAAACTGCAGGGGGTCCAGGAGGGGGGCCGTGAGGGTCTTGAGATGGGAGAGAACCAGGCGCTCAAATGACTTCATGACCACAGATGTCAGAGCCACGGGTCTGTAGTCATTTAGTCCAGTGATCCTAGGTTTCTTGGGGACAGGGATTATGGTAGAGGACTTGAAGCAGGCAGGCACATGACATGCCTGCAGTGAGGAGTTGAAGATGCCAGAAAACACTGGGGCCAGCTCGTTTGCACAGTGTCTGAGGGTGGCAGGAGACACACCGTCTGGGCCGGGAGCTTTCCGAGCATTCAGACTCCTAAACTGCTTCCTCACATCTGCTTCATGAATATGAAGAGTTGTGGTGGGAGGAGGTGGTGTGAAATCCTCTTTTGTGTGGGGTGAGGAGGGGGGTGTTGTAGGTGAAGTGTTTGATGGTGGTGATGGCTCTATGGAGGGGGGAGAGGTGGGGGAATTAGTGTCCAAAGTGCCTCTATTGTTGGGGTCGTTGGAGGTGTGAAGGCTGCCTGATGGCTCGTCAAAACGGCAGTAAAAGTCGTTAAGGGTGTTGGCTAAGAGCAAGTCATCAGTGGAGTGGGGGGTTTTAGGCTTGTAGTTTGTAATATTCCTAAAACCTTTCCACACAGAGGCCGAGTCATTCTCTGAGATCTGCTGCTGCATCTTCTCAGAGTGCTGATGTTTGGCAATGTCCACTTCTTTAGTGAACCTGTACTTGGCCTCTCTGTAGCAGTCCCTGTCTCCGCTTCTGAACGCCTTACTCTTTTCCAGCCACAGCTTTTTGAGTTTAGGAGTAAACCAGGGTTTGTCATTGTTATAACTCACCCTGGTGCGTGATGGCACAATGCTGTCCTCACAGAAGTGGATATAGGAGGTGACAGTGTCCGTAAACTCGTCCAAGCTGTTAGAAGCAGCCTTCAATGTGTCCCAGTCTGTGGTCTCCAAACACGTGCGAAGCTCCTCCACAGCCTTGTTGCTCCACAGTTTTTTGGTCCTCACGACAGGTTTGGAGAGCTTCAGCCTCTGTCTGTACGCGGGGATTAGGTGGATCATGACGTGGTCAGAAAGTCCGAGTGAAGCGCGGGGCACCGCGCGATAGGCCCCGCTGATCGTGCTGTAGCAGTGGTCCAATGTCCTCTCCTCTCTGGTCGGGCATTTAATATACTGCTTGTATTTCGGAAGCTCATGGCTCAGATTGGCTTTGTTAAAGTCCCCAAGAGCAATGATGAGAGAGTCTGGGTATGTCCGCTCCATGTGGAGAATCTGCTCTGCGAGTGCACACTGAGCTGCCTGCGCATCTGCGTCTGGCGGGATGTAAACAGCGGCCAGGATGAATGAAGCAAACTCCCGCGGAGAATAAAACGGTTTGCAGTGAATAAAAAGATATTCCAGAGAGGGAGAGCAGTGCTGAGCAATCACTGTTACATCTGTGCACCAGCCACTATTGATGTAGAAGCAGACACCTCCACCTTTGGTTTTACCGGAGAGAGCGGCCTGCCGGTCCGCGCGCAGCAGATGAAAGCCCTCCAGCTTGAGCGCGCAGTCCGGGATGTCCTCACTGAGCCACGACTCCGTAAAACATAAGACACAGGAGGAGGCAAAGTCTCTGTTCATGCTTCTCATCAGGGCCAGTTCGTCTATCTTATTCCAGAGTGAGCGTACATTAGAAAGGAAGATCCCAGGAAGGGCCGTTCTCAGTCCGCGCCTCCTCAAACGCACGAGTACGCCGGCTCGCTTACCTCTCTTTCGACGTCTCACTTTCCTGATCAGAGTCAGCAGTAAATCTGCCGCAGATGCGACAAATATTGGAAATAAATCCACAGGCGTTGTAGTCCTGCAGTTAAGGAGCTCTTCTCTGGTGTAAGAATATCCAGAGGAGTGCCCAGACACAGAAGAAATGCACAAAAACAAGACAAAAGTAACGCACTGAAGCACCAGGGCATCCATACGCGGCGCCATCTTGGAAAATAATCTCCTCCATACCTGCTTCATGCCCTGGTGGACGGGGCTATGGCTCCCCACACTCCCTAGCAGATTGTTACATGGAGAAACCTTTTGAATACAAGCATGCTGATCCACACAGGTGTGCACACAGGTGTACACACGGGTGTTCACAGACACAAACTACACCTTTCTTGGCTGCTGCCTCAAAGCACATTGTGCGCTGTTGATCTTGCGTGCTGCACAATATCGTTTAATATTTAGTATCTATTGTTATCTACTGTTAGCTAGTTTATTGTGATGGTGTTGTGTTTATTATGTTGCTCTTTTTTGTTTGTTTTCTCTTCTGTTTTTTCTTATCTCCATACAGGTGATCCAGGTGTTTTGTTTGTTTTTCTTTTTTTTTAATTCCCCCCTTTCTCACCGTCTCTTCTCCCCTCTGGTTTTCTTTCTCTCCCTCTCTTTCTTTCATTCTTTCTCCCTGTCCTATCCCCCAGTCATGTCTGTCTCGTCTGTAACAACCGAAAATAAAATAAAATAAATACATAATTATAATAAAGGTCAATCAAATGGACCAATATGGCAAAGCCATGATGATCCACTTAGTAAAGTAAATCCACTTGGCATCTTTCTTGGCCTTCAGACAACAATTCTGATGGCTAAAGATCCAAACGGGACAGGCAGAAAAAAACAAAACAAAAAAACAATGACTTTGAATTTGACAATAAATGCTACTTACAGCTGGAAGGCACGGCCATGGGACAGAGATGCGCACCATCGTAGGGAAATATTTACATGAGCAAGTGGGAAAGGGGGGCGTTGGCCAAGTGTGCACTACAACCCATGTTTTATCTCCACTTCTTAGAAGATATTATAGGCGCGTGGGCACGTGGAGAAGAGAGTTTTAAACAGTTCGTGCAGATTTTAAATACACATCACCAGTCGAATAAACTGAAATATGAGACCAGCGACTCTGAAGATGGTGTCTAAAAAATTAATTTCAAAGTAGTAGAAGTTCAGAAAAAGATGTGGACCAAGGTGTATTTTAAATCTATGGACATGCATGCGCTTATCATCTGCCCCACACGTTTCACGCCATAGTTACAGATTTTACGTTTCCATCGTATATGCTGCAGGGAAATAGACAGGGGTATGTATACCTGTTGGTATATAATATATTTTGAATAGTTTGTTCTTTTTGGACCACTCTCCTCTGGTTGCTCTAATGAGTAAGGGACTCACAGCCCATTAGTATTTGGACACGTTAGTTAAACTGTCTCCATACCTAACCATAGCCCAATTGTAACCCTGACACTAAAACCACATTTTGAGTGTGAAAAATGCCTTCAACTCTGTGCGGACTGGGATTTCGGTCCCCATTAGGATCTGTTGGTCCCCACCAGTGTAGCAAGTTTCAGATTTTTGTCCCCACCAAGATAGGTCGATCCCCCCCCCCCCCCCCCCCCCCCCACACACACACACACACACACTGTTGCTGGTCATTAATAAGTGGAGGTAATAAACTAACTCTTTCCTTACTCAGGTTCTATCTGAACTTTGTGACAGAGGAGGTGGACAACCCTGCAAGGTAAGTTTAGTCCATGTGCTTACTCTTCTGGTCATGTAAAGTTATTTATAAATAATAGAATTTGAAGTCTAAGGAATCCTATTTCTTCATCTGTTGGACAAAAGTGGCTAGTTTCACTGTGATTAGTGTTTCTAATAAACAGCATTGGATCACGTGACTACTTTGAAGTGAAATGACTGTGTCTACTGTACCTGAGCCTTACACAGCATCTTGGTGTGTTACCAGTTACTATGGTTACTCATGTTAGAACAGGAAGGGTCCATCAACAAACTGCTGACTGACTGAACCCACTATGTGACGTTACATGCTCTACCACTTCATGGCTGAGTTACTGTTGTTCCACTTTGTCACTCTGTATTATTGTAGACTCTTTACAACATAAGTACTTTGAGGCAACCTTTGTTGTGATTTCATTCCTACAATATTCAGTATATACTGAACTGAATTGAGCTGATTTGAATTGAATTGAAGTGAATTCATCCTGTTGGCATATCTGGGACATGTGAACATTATTAGATACTGTTTCCTCTGTGTTCACAGTGACGTCTCTTCTGTTTTTAACAAAAAAATGCAGAGTACTCTGATTGTTTTGTGCTGCCTACCAAAGAATGAGCACAAAAAGCAAAACTTTGGAGCTGTTGTAGCTAGCAGAATTGATCAGCCCGATAGTAGGTGGTACATTCTGTTTACGTCTCTTAGAAAGCTGTACAGATGGAGCATGTATGGAAGTAAAACAGACATAGATATACAAGGGAAAGAAGGATGAGTAAGTCTTGCAAGTGCCTAACAGTGTGCTCCCTCCGGCCCTCAGGACTGTTCCACTCGCCATCTGTATCTCCATGGCAATTGTGACTTCTTGCTATGTGCTCACCAATGTGGCATACTACACTGTAATGTCAGCTGAGGAGCTCCTGGCCTCATCAGCTGTTGCTGTGGTAAGTACTTGGAAAAACAGTGTAAGTACTGAACCTTTAAAAGTAACTGTCACTTATCCGTCTACCTTAAATATTGTATTAGGAATAAAATAAAAAAGCAAAAACCAACAACAGTAAAACAGCAACACAACTTTATAAATGTACGTTTCCCCGCATGAGTCCTCAATCAAGGCCATACACACTCAAAGTGGGACCCCTCACCCATGTCTCTTATTCACAAAATATCTGTATCAGCTTAGTGTATAATTATAGTGTAACTAAATACATCTGTAGTGAAAATGATTCTACCTTAAAGCACTAGTTAGATTTTTTTTAATGATATGTGTTTGGGAAAGAATCAATAGATTGTGTGACAGTGCATTTATTATAGCACAGTCATTCATTTAGAGACCCATATTATTGTTTCTGTCCTGAGCTCTGCATGTACCGTAACATGCCTGTAAACAGATAAGGATGTTATGGGTAAGAATGATTGACATAGAGCAGACAATGCAAACATCCCATCATCTAAAAAAAATATATTCTGTAGAGCTTTGTAAAGCATCCCAATTGGCTAATAATCTGACTGGCTAATCAGTAATAAATAAGCAATGCTATTACGGTAACTTTGTTGACAATTTGGTCATAAAGCAAAATATTCAGCAGAAAAAAATAACTTAGAGAAATATGTAAACGAGAGACAAGAGACATCTATGCCTGAACAAAATGTAACAATTCACATATAAAAACATAGATCAAAAGCTCACGATTCACTAGAATCATCAAAGAACTACATTTTGGGGCATTACTTTGGGTAAACACAAATAACTAACAGTCACAAAAATTCAGAGCTGCTTAAACAAGTGTTGTAAAATGCCAATCAGCATCAAGGTGGTAGAAATAGGGTGTGTTCCCAAGTCAGAATTTCCAAGTTCCCAGTTGAAATGTGAATCTGGAATAACTCAACTTCCCACTCGTAAAGTCAGAGTAGCCACAATCCACGATGGCAGAACTGAACGTAAACAGCGGCAAAACTATAACATTTCCACTGGTGGATATTTGTGACTCATTAAATAAGCCATTTCCAGACTGCAAGGTATCTGCAAAGCAGGAAGACGCCATCAGGGTAACTATTGTATGAACTAGAAACTTTTGGGGGCTATTTTGTGTCTGAATCCTCACCACTATTGGGAACGCTATGTAGCTCTATTTCTGAGCATTCAGTTGGCCACACAGTGGAAGATCCCATGTCTGCAGCTTTGTGTTTGTTGTCATAAGGACAGTGGATTTGGAAGCTAAGTTGTTCTAATAAATTAACCTGTTATGGTAACCCTATCTCTCTAAAAATCAGAAAAACTACTTTGAAGGCTTTTTGCAGTTACTGTTAAACTAATCAGGAAATGTGAAGCCAACCTATATGCGCTATAACAAAAACTTGTCACAGACAGGCAGTGTGCAGGAACAGGGAAAGTTCAATAAAGCAACGAGAAAAGCAAAACTTTGTTATGTTATATGTGATATCAGTAGCTTATATTAAGCTGAAATTATGGCAGTGGCTCCTTATTTGACAGTGAAATATATCTCACAGTGTTTTTCACTGTAAGGGCTGACCTTGGCTCTCTGCAGTAAAACGTTGTGCATGCTACTTGAAAGCATTTAGTTGAGGTCTCACCTCTGTGGTGTTTACTTCTGGCTTGAGCAGTGCGGTTGCCTTCCTGCACTTAGCATGTCATTATCAGCAAAGTGTCTCTGACAGCTTGGCTTCCCAGCAGCTGTTAATGTGATTGTTCCATCCCAGCCCTGTTAATGTTAATCACATCACAGACATTCCCCAATAATAACCACTGTTGCTTATTAGACTGAGGATAGCGATCAGAGATCGCTGGTCTTTTGTAATGCAGTTAGTTTTATTGCCCTGTGCACAGAGAGCGATAAAAGCACCTTAAGACAGGTGTTAAGAGCATTTATGTGTTCTTAGAAGGCTGTGATAGGATAAAAGCATTAAACTATGTTCTTCCTCTCTCATAGACAGCGGGCAGAAGTTTACATCTCAAACTTGATTACAGAGTTTAACTGGTGTCTAGAACTTATCTCGAAGAAGCTTGGCTTGAGGCACGATTAGTCATTTTAGGCTTTTTGAATTAGAGGTGTGTTCACATAATGGAAGAGTGATGAATGGAATAGGCTGAAGTCATATATAAAGATCATTTTTATTTAGCATTTACCTCAATACACTACGACAAAACTTGGACATTTTCAAACGTACACCCAGGGCTCCTAAAACTTTGGACAAAAGTACAAGTGCAGCAAATGTTTAGAAATGAAACTGTACTAATGTGGACCTTGTGTCCTTCAAAAACGTGTACTACATGTATTTAAACAGAACCTTTAAAAATAAATGTTCCGCTTTCATTTAGTTCCTCTGACTAAAGATAATCCCTCTGCTTTTTAAACAAAGCTCTTGCACACCAAACAACTAATAGTGTCTGTTAGTTCTTCAAAGCTCTGGTCATGCTACTGTATGAATCCTGTATGCAGGGTGCAGCTTATCTCTGAAGGGTGGAGTTCTGCTCCTGCTTGGTCAGTGTTTAGTTGATTGACTGCAAGTGTAACCTTACATCCAATGGTGTTTTCAGTTACAGTCTGCCTGAATATGCTTCGGATGCAACTGATCCAACTTCCATGAAGTGTTTTAAAGAAAGGCCGTCGTTCAGCTCTGATGTTTTCACATCGTTTCGTTGGCCTGTTTCCTTCTACCACAGTGCTGCTTCGTCACCAACATTGTACTGAAAATATTAGAAAACTTTAGTCAACACTTCCTGCAAGTTGATTTATTCGAGCTAGTCTCAAATACACCTGTCACCTGAACACTGCTTTCCATCTGACATTCAATACAAACAAATGACCAACAAACGCTCATCTGTCTCCCTTTATGTCCTCTTTGTGAAATCCACAGACATTTGCAGAGAGGCTTCTGGGGAACTTCTCTATCGCCGTGCCAGTATTTGTAGCCTTGTCCTGCTACGGCACCATGAACGGCAGCGTCTTTGCCCTGTCAAGGTAAGGTTCGTGTCACTGCTAAAACACCTAGAGTATGTATGCCGATGTGCTCACGACAGAATCCTGTAGCAGTTAAACAAAAGTTCTAACTTTGCAATAATTTGTGGTATTAAGTATACTTAAGTATGCTTATACTGTGTGTGTGTGCGTGTGTCATGTGTAGGGTGTCAAATACATCAGTTTTGTCAAAGTTGCTGGTGGTGCACACAAGGTGTCCTTATGCATCTGTGCTACGGTGCAACAAAAGTGACAATGATTTAATGAATTTAAACTTTTCCTAAACCTAATCAAGGAATTTTCAGAGTGTCACATTAACCAGCAAGTAAAATCTGAACTACTCAGAGAGGGAAACAAAGGACACCTCTATCTTTTTCTCTCTTTTTTTGTAAACTAGCATTTATTGTAAAATATGCAGGCACAGTTAGTCAAGCAGGTTGTCTTTTCAAATCTTTGAACCTACACACTTGAGGCATTTTTAATGGGAATGAGAAAACTGCCCATGGGAATATGTTTCATGTTGAAAAAGAGCTGATTTTAATCATACAATGTGACTGTGTTGATTATCAAGTGAATGTCATGGTGTCTCTCCTCATTTTGTCTGTCATAATGTGTGTGTTCACCAGAATGTTCTACGTAGCTTCACGTGAAGGCCAGCTCCCTGAGGTTTTGTCTATGATTCATGTCCGCAGACACACTCCACTTGCAGCTGTTCTCATAATGGTCAGTTTACTAACATAAGCATTTCATTTCAGACAATATACTAAAGGTCACAAAAACTAATCTTTGAAAGGGACGACAACATGAGCTAATAGATGTCATGAGTCCTGAAAACAATTCTGTCTGAGCTTTCTGCACTTTTTTGGACAAAAATTGTAGGAAGGTTAGAGATTCAGTTCAGTTTCACTGATATAGAACAACATCCTAACAACAGTTGCCTCAAGGTGTTTTATATTATAAGGTAAGACCCTACACAAATACAGAGAAAATCCTGATACTCAAACAACCCCTTATGAACAACAGTGGGAAGGGAAAACTCCCTTTTACCAGGAAGAACCCTCCAACAGAATCATGGTCACGGAGGGGTGGGGCCATCTGCAACAACTGGTTGGGGTGAGAGAAGGAAGACAGGATAAAGACATGCCGTGGAAGAGAGACAGAGATTAATAACAGGTACGATTCAGTGCAGAGAGGTCTGTTAACACACAGTGAGTGAGAAAGGTGACTGGAAAGGAAAATCTCAATGCATCATGGGAATCCCCGGCAGCCTACGTCTATTGCAGCATAACTAAGGGAGGATTCAGGGTCACCTGGTCCAGCCCTAACTATATGCTTTAGCAAAAAAGAAAGTTTGAAGCCTAATCTTAAAAGTAGAGATAGTGTCTGTCTCCCGAATCCAAACTGGAAGCTGGTTCCACAGAAGAGGGACCTGAAAACTGAAGGCTCTGCCTCCCATTCTACTTTTAAATACTCTAGGAACAACAAGTAGGCCTGCAGAGCAAGAGTGAAGTGCTCTAATAGGGTGATATGGTACTACAAGGTCATTAAGATAAGATGGGGCCTGATTATTTAAGACCTTGTATGTGAGGAGCAAGATTTTGAATTCTGGATTTAACAGGAAGCCAATGAAGGGAAGCCAAAACAGGAGAAATCTGCTCTCTCTTTCTAGTCCCTGTCAGGACTCTTGCTGCAGCATTTTGGATTAGCTGAAGGCTTTTCAGCGAGTTTTTAGGACGTTCTGATAATAATGAATTACAGTCGTCCAGCCTGGATGTAATAAATGCATGAACTAGTTTTTCAGTGTCACTTTGAGACAGGATATTTCTAATTTTAGAGATGTTGTGGAAATGGAAGAAAGCAGTTCTGCTTATTTGTTACCCACCACAAGTAAATTAGCAACCAGCAGCGTCTTTAAGATAAGGATAAAATGATAAGATGGGGCCTGATTTATTTTCTAGAATTTGATTCTCATATTAAAATATCAATAGTAGTAATTTGGGGTAAATTTGTAGTTTATCATGGAGTAGGAACATAGTGGAAAGTAACTAAACTACCAGTCAAAAGTTTTAGAACACCCCAATTTTTCCAGTTTTTGTCAAGTCTGACTGAACGGATTCAGGGAAAAAGTTTAAGGGATAATACACTAACTAAGAATAGCACAATATATACAGGCATATATATACACATAAAAGTACCTTATAAATAAATAGCTGAAAATGAACATGTGCAAAAAGGGTGTAGCTGTTGCAGTAAACAGTGTGTTAAGTGGAGGAGTTGTACAGGGAGCCACAGGCAGGAAAGATTTCCTGTGTCGTTCAGTGGTGCTTTTCGATGATCTCAGTCTCTCACTGAACGTGCTCCTGTGACTAACAAGCATGTCATGGAGTGGGTGGGAGGTGTTATCCAACATTGTCTTTATGTTGGAAAACATCCGCCTCTCTGACACCACCTTGAGGGAGTCCAGCTCCATCCCCACAACATCACTGGCCTTACAGATCAGTTTAACGAGTCTATTGGCATCTGCGACCCTCAATCTGCTCCCCCAGCATGCAACAGCATAGAGGATCGCACTGGCCACAACAGACTCGTAGAAAATCCTCAGCATTTTCTGGCAGATGTTGAAGGACCTCAGTCGCCTCAAAAAATAGAGACGACTCTGGCCCTTCCTGTAAAGCGCTGTGGTGTTTTTAGCCCAGTCCAGTTTATTGTCAATGTGTACTCCAAGGTATTTATAGTCCTCCACAATGTCAACACTGACCCCCTGGATTGAAACAGGAGTCAAGTGTTTCCTGGTCTTCCTGAAGTCCATGATCAATTCCTTGGTCTTTGCCATGTTGAGCTGCAGATGATTCTGCTCACACCACGTGACAAAGGAGTCGACCACAGCCCGGTACTCTGTCTCATCATCCCTGCTGATGCATCCAACCACCGCAGAGTCATCAGGAAACTTCTGAAGATGGCAGGTCTCTGTGCAGTGGCTGAAGTCTGTGGTGTAGAGGGTGAAGAGGAAGGGGGAGAGGACAGTCCCCTGTGGTGCCCCTGTGTTGCTGATTACCTTGTCAGACACACACTGTGGGAGACGTACATATTGTGGTCTTCCTGTCAGGTAATCAACAATCCAGGACACGTGGTATCTTTGGAATAGGGACGAGGCATGATGTCTTCCACATCACTGGGACCCTCTGCAGACTCAGCATAAACAGTTTATGAAAGACTCCACACATCTGGGGGGCACAGGTCTTGAGGACGAGGGGACTCACTCCGTCTGGTCCAGCAGACTTGCCTGAGTGAAGACTCCTCATTTGCATCGCGACCTGGTATTGAGTGAAGGTGATGGTTCAAGGTTCAAGGTTCTTTATTTGTCACATGCATAGTTATACAAGTATAACACACAGTGAAATGTAGCCTGACACGCTCCTCGACATGTGCAAAAATGGGGGGGGGGGGGGGGGGGGTGTAGAGGAAGAACATTATATATATATATACAGACATATAGTATATACACTGGGTGAATGTGCAGTAGTAGCAGCAAGCAGGTGAATTCTGTACATTAATATGAATAGACATCTGACTATTTTACAGGATAGACAATATAAACATATTTAAAATTAAAGGAATTGAAATGTACATTGTGCCTTGGTTTAGAGTGTCTGGAAGAGAGTCCTGTCTCAGTCAATTATAGATGATGTGAGAGGGCGGGTGTGTGTGTTTAGGGCACGGATGGCTTGGGGATAGAAGCTCCTCTTGAGTCTCTCTGTCCTTGCCCGGAAGATGCGGAACCTTCTACCAGATTGCAGAAGTTGGAACAGTTTGTTGCCAGGATGGGACGGGTCCTTCAGTATCTGCGCTGCTCTAGTCCGGCATCTCCTGGTGTAGGTGTCCTGAAGCGGGGGGAGAGCAATCCTGCAGCAGCATTCTGCTGTACGGATCACTCTCTGGAGAGCTTTTTGGTCCTTCACACAGCTGTTCCCAAACCACGATGTCATGTTCTGTGTGAGGATGCTCTCCACAGCGCCTGTATAGAAAATCCTGAGGATCTTTGGAGAGACCCTGAACTTCCTCAGTTGTCGTAGGTGATACAGGCGCTGCCTAGCCTTTTTGGTCTGGACCTGAATGTGGGCAGCCCATGTCAGGTCTGAGGAGATGTGGACACCAAGATACTTGAAGGACTGCACCCTCTCCACTGGAGCTCCATTGATGATGATGGGCTTGTAGTCTCTGTGCTGACCCCTTCTGAAGTCCACCACCAGCTCCTTGGTCTTGCTGACGTTCAGCTGGAGGTGGTTGTCCTGGCACCACGATGCCAGATTCTTCACTTCATCCATGTAGGCCGCCTCATCGTTGTTGGAGATGGCACCCAACACCACTGTGTCGTCAGCAAACTTCACAATGGTGTTGGAGCCATGGGTGGCCACACAGTCTGAAGTGTAGAGGGAGTAGAGCAGTGGCGAGAGGACACATCCCTGAGGTGCTCCTGTGTTGATGGTGATGCTGTTGGAGAAGCACCTGCCCACCCTCACCACCTGAGTTCTGCCAGTGAGGAAGTCCAACACCCATGCACACAGACGGCTGTTAAGTCCCAGATCCCTCAGCTTTGTGAACAGTCTGCAGGGCACTATTGTGTTAAACGCTGAACTGTAATCAACAAACAGCATTCTCACATAGTTACCCTGTTTCTTGTCCACGTGGCTGAGAGTGGTGTGTAGGACGTGGGCGATGGCATCCTCTGTGGATCTGTTGGATCTGTAGGCGAACTGCAGCGGATCTGTGGTGTCTGGGATGGAGGAGGAGATGATGTTCTTCAGCAGCCTCTCAAACACCTTCATTACTACCGAGGTCAGTGCAACTGGCCGGTAATCGTTCAGGGATGAGGGTTTGCTGTTCTTGGGCACAGGGATGATGGTGGATCTTTTGAAGCATGTGGGGACCACAGACTTCGCCAGGGACTCGTTGAAGATGTAAGTGAACACACCTGCTAGCTGGTCAGCACAGCAGCGCAGCAGACGGCCGGTGATGCCGTCTGGCCCCGCCGCTTTCCTTGTGTTCACTCTCCTCAGTGCCGCTCGGACGTCATGCTCCGCGATGCTGGTCACCGGGCTCTCGCTGATGACGTCACTGTCCTCGGTAGTCAGGCGGTAGATAGCATTAGCCGCCTGGCTAACCTCGAAACGGGCGTAGAACTGATTCAGCTCGTTGGTGAATGCAGAGTTGGCATTGATCGGCGCAGTGTCCCTGGCTTTGTAGTCCGTAATGGTGCGTAGTCCGTGCCACATACTCCGTGTGTCGCCCTGGTGGAAGCGGGACTCCACACGTTCCCGGTACCTGCGTTTGGCATCTCTCACCGCGCGCCGCACGCCGTATGAGGCCGCTTTGTAGGCGCTCATATCGCCAGTGGCGAGACCCGCGTTGTAGGAGGCGGTCCTGGCGTTTACTGCAGTGCGGATCAATCTGTCCATCCACGGTTTCTGGTTTGGGAATGTGGTGACTCTGGCAGTGGGGATAATCTCCTCCGCTAGCATATTGACGAAGCATACTGCTACTTCCGTAAACTCGTTGATGTCGACTGCGCATGCTCTGAACATGTCCCAGTCTACGTCGTTGAGTGCGTCCTGTAGCGTAGCTTCTGATTGGGCAGTCCACCGTTTTACCTCCCTCTTGGTCACGTCTTCCCTCCGTATGCTTTGTTTATACTGGGGAATGAGGAAGATGGCGTTGTGGTCAGACTTGGGTGGAGGAGGGGTGTCAGGAATCTCACAGGAGGCCACAGTGCCATGTGGAGAGAGGCTGGCACAGTGGTGTGGCTCTGGGTTCCAGGCAGACTACAGGTGAGGTTGTGGGGGTGGGAGCAGACACTGTGATGTCGAATCTATTGAAAAACAGATTCAACTCGTTAGCTCTATTCTCACTTCCCTCAGCTCCCCTGCTGTTGGTTGGCCTGAATCCAGTGATGGTCTTCATGCCCCTCCACACTTCTCTCATGCTGTTCTGCTGGAGTCTCCACTCCAGCTTCTTCCTGTAATTGTCCTTAACCTCTCTGATCTTGTCCTTTAGTAACACCTGGACCTTCCTCACCTCTTTATTGCCCCCTCTGAAAGCCCTCTTCTTGTTGTTGAGGAGGGCTTTGATGTCCTTAGTCACCCACGGCTTGTTATTTGGGTAACAATGAACAGTCTGAGCTGGAACAATGGAGTCGGTGCAGAAAGTTATGTAGTCTGTGATACACTCAGTAAGCCCATTGATGTCCTCGGCGTGAGGCTCACAGAGTGTTTCCCAGTCGGTCACCTCGAAACAGTTCCGCTAAGGCCGCCGACAGGTCTCGCACGCCACAGCTGCTCTATCACGTGACGCATACTGCTTCGACGTGCTAAGGTTATGAGCTGGGCTACACTATGTCGCAAGTTTTGTGAGGTGCTTTTGAAATATTTAATGGATCGGATTACATTTTTTATTTCTCTACGATATCCGATCCAGTAATTTAGGTCAGTATCAGACCGATACTGATACGTAATATCAGATCGGTCCATCTTTAATCCATACCAGAGGGTATTGCATGGCAATCCAGAATGCTGCGACAGCCATTTTGTTTCAAGGCTCCTATCACTGACCCTGGATCCAGTAAAACAGCCTGTGAAGAAGGAACCAAAGATTTCAAGTTTTGATTCATCAGTCCATAAAACCTACTGTAAATCCACACTGTAAATACACAGTCTTGACTGATGGAAATACAACCGTCTTGTATGTGTGTGTGTATTTGGATGTGTATGTGAATATACAGTACCCTATGACCATGCTCCAGCTGTTAGTTGGAGACATCTACAGTCTGTTGAACTTCATGAGCTTCCTGCGATGGCTGTTCATCGGTGTGGTGGTGCTGGGTTTGATCTACCTCCGATACACAAAGCCGGACCTCCCCCGCCCTTTTAAAGTCAGTATTTCCACACCACTATGCAGCTATATCTGAACTTTGCAGTATTAACAGTTATATATGCAATTAACCTTTTATGCATCCAGATACAGTGCCGTGTAAAAGTATTTGCCCCGTTTCTGATTTCTTAGTGTTTCCTACATTTGTAACACTTATGTTTCAGATCATCAAACAAATTGCATTTTATATTTTAAAAGTAATTGTCCCCTAAACCTAATCACTGGTTGTGACACCCTTCACAGCAAGAACTACCACCAAGTGTTTGTGTTGTCATGCTAAAGCTTCGCAGTTTTCTCAGTCCTGACTTTGACAAGGCTGCTCCAAAGCCTTCATTTATTAATTTATTTTTGAGCCATTCAGGGGTGGACTTGCTGGTGTGTTTTGGATCATTGACCCACTGCATCATTCAAGTGTGACTGCTGAACATTCTCCTTCAGGATTTTCTGGTAGACAGCAGAATTCACCGTTTGATCAATCATGGCAAGTTGTTCAGCTCTTAAAGCTGCCCCAGACCACCCCACTACCACTATCATGTTTGACTGTTAGTATGATGTAGGGCTGGGTATCGTCACAGATTTCTAGAATCGATTCAATTCCGATTCACAAGGTCCCGAATCGATTCGATCCACGATTCGATTTAATTCGATTCGATTCAATTCGATTTGAATCTGGGAAATTTTGACAGTCAGAAATATTATAATTCAGATCAGTACATTTACATATTTTTGTATCTATAAAAAGGAAGCTGACACACGCAAGACTTTATCAAAGGTGTGAGCATCACAGCTGATGCCTTTGTGTCAAAGTAGCTGAGGATAAAACACAGAAAAACATGAAGGCGATTTTCCTGGACTAGATTTTATAAAAATATTCTGCAGTACATCAAAAACGAAAGAAAACCATTAATCAGCACATGAACATTACCTCTGAAGTTACAGCGGTTTTATTAGAGACACGGCGTTTTGCATTTTGCATAATTTTAAAAAGTTTACATTTGTTCAGTGTTGAACAGCAGAAATGAGGTTTTCTTTTCGGAAGAATGTAAAAGGGAAAAAAACAGCAGCTGACAGCGCTGTAAGCAACAGTAGACTTGTGCGTAACAAGCAAGCGAATAATGAAGAAAGGGAAACTGTTCTTGAAGTACAGAGAGAGAGGGAGAGAAAGAGGGAGAGAGAGAGAGAGCGAGAGAGGGAGAGAGAGAGGGAGAGAGAGCTGCGCAACGCGATGGAAGCAAAACAGCGAAAGTCAGAGTGAATTCATGACGATGTTTATGTGAAGCATAGTTTGGATCTTCTTTTGCTCCTGGTTCGGTCAATATTGTTTGGAGAGAGATAAAACTAACAGCTTTAGAATCAGCGCATAAAGGGCATGAACACAAAGCGCGGACCCACCGACAGATCACAATCAGCCAGCTGTCGGCTTTCAGCCCCGACTGTGAGAAAGGCGACATCTAACTGATTCTGATCCGCCGGTTGCGCTGTGTGTTTAAGTCTTTGTGCAGAATCCGTGTTCCTGCTCTCATTTACTGTCTTAACTGTTTGGTGGTTGTTGAAAGTTTGTGAGATTTCACCAGAGATTCTGGCATTTCGGGCAAAATAAATTTATATTAAAAAATCGATTCAGGATTTTAATGAATCGATTTTACGTTATCCAAGCCAGAATCGATTTTAATCGATAAATTGATTATAAAAACCCACCCCTAGTATGATGCTCTTTGTATGCAATGGTGTTACACCAGATGTAACCAGGACTCAAACCTTCCAAAAAGGTTCAGCTTTCGTCTTGTCAGACAACAGAATCTTTTCCCCAAAATCTTGGGGCTGAGTTGGTACTAGTGGAAAACCATTTCCCAGACTGATAAGTGTCACTGAGTTTGTTCCTTAGCTCTGATGTGTTGGCCTTCACATCTAGTACTGAATTTCCCGGAGGAACCCACCCAAAGGATTAATAAAGTTTCATCTAATCTAATCTATTAGCCTACTTTACTTTGTCAGACAGGTTCTAATTACGTGATTTCTTGATTCAGCAGGTGTGACAATAATCAGGACTGGGTCTAGTAATGAAAATTCACTCAAATTTAATTGTGGTTAATAATTACAGTTAATTCATGATTTACCAAAGAGTGCAATGACTTTTTCACAAAGGGTCAAATAGGTTTTGCCCTGAATAAATAAAATCATTGTTTAAGAGCTGCATTTTGTATTTACTCAGAATATCTTATTTTAATAACGAAGTTTGTGTCATGATTTAAAACATGAAATTGTGACATAAATACTAAGGAACTGTGAAGGGGACAAATACTTTTTTCACAGCACTGTAGCTCTTACATTTTCCTCTGAAATTTTAAACACAAAACATTCAATCAGTTCTGCAAAATCCTGACTTTTCACCATCTTTGTGTGTACAGTATATAATTTCACTGTTGATTTGTCCGCAGGTTCCACTGTTTTTTCCGGTGGTGTTTTGCATCACATGTTTCTTCATGGTCTTCCTGTCTCTGTACTCGGACCCTGTTAACACAGGAATTGGATTTGCCATTTCCCTCACTGGCATCCCTGCATACTACATCTTTATTTACTTCAACCACAGACCAAAGTGGCTTCAGAGGACTTTAGGTAACACATCATTAAGTTACTGATGGGTCACTTGATTAAGCTGCAAACATGAAATTAATAAAGCACTATTTGTCAATTATTTATTTAATAATGGAAGTGATCTGTAGTGTAGTAGTAAATTCACCTGTGATGGAAAAGATCCCCAGTTTGGTGGGGAGGAAGCACAAATTCCTAGGAGTGTTATCATCCACTGTAAGAATCTGTCAGATAAAACATGTGCATTAATCCACAGTGCCACCCCCCAGTGAAAAATATCGACCACCCAAAAGAAGTTTTTCTTTTTCCTCATTTAATTCTGAAGTAATTCATCAAGGTCTCAAATACATATTTCATGGTTCAGATTGAAGTGAATGTAATTTTTGCATTTCATTTTTAAAATCAAGGTTCTTGAGTCTGGCGAGATACTGGAGAGGCACAAAATCAAACTCGAGTGTGAAAGTTTGGACAGTCTTTCATTACTTTTTGGGGTGCCGTGTCATCTAGTGATGGGATTTCCGGCTCCTTTTAGAGAACCGGCCCTTTCGGCTCGGCTCACTAAAAAGAGCCGGCTCTTTCGGCTCCGAACCGGCTCTTCAGGTTGTTTTGTGCTTTAATTAATTTATTATTAACAACAATACAAAATTATGCACAAAAGGAAATACTAATGTAAAAAAAAAAAGTGGATTCATTTACATATGTTTATATATAAATATATATGGTGGCCCCTAGAGACAAAACACGTACAAACTCCAAAACACATTTCTAGCGTTAACTGAACTTCAAAACAGAATTACCAAGATCACTTAAATTACACAATTGAAAGCATGTGTGTATTGTTTGTGTATTTATACACAAGCACTCACATATATTCAAATAATTTAAAAAAATGTTCACTTACCTGCTACTACCACACACCAAATCCGGTCGTTTGTACTTCCTGGCTTGTGTAGCCACGAGGTAACAAAAGCTCAACACTGCGCCCTAGCATCCTGGAGCACTTCTGTTGTTGTTTTGTGCGTGCTTCGGAGTTTTTACGTGTTTTGGAGTTTTCACGTGTTTTGGAGTTTTCACGTGTTTTGGAGTTTTTACGTGTTTTGAAGTTTGTACGTGCTTTGTCTGTAGGGGCCACCGTAAATATACTTTTATTTATTCACTCCACATAAAATGTAATAAATAAATCATATAATACAAAAACCAACTATTCACATTTCAACTTTTAACTGTTTAAATTTTCAGCTTTTTCCTTTTACAAATTTAAAGTG
Organism: Mchenga conophoros; assembly: GCF_057382185.1. Taxonomy (NCBI): domain Eukaryota; kingdom Metazoa; phylum Chordata; class Actinopteri; order Cichliformes; family Cichlidae; genus Mchenga; species Mchenga conophoros. Next base: position 179,025 of record NC_140527.1, read on the forward strand.
AAACAACACAAAACACTACAAACCACAACACAATTAAATATAAATTAAAATACGAAAACAAAAAGAAGATGCATATTCTCTGTCATATGGACCTGCATGAATAAACTTTCTGAATCCTTTATCATCTGCAACTGAAAATAGTTGTGGATGATTGCTATACCTTTCTAATGTGACGTTGTTGTCCCTGGCTCTCTTTCTCTCTCTCTCCCTCCCGCTCTGTTCCTGTGCTACTGACTAACTACCGCCCCTCCCCCTCTGCCCAGCGTAAAGCACAAGGCTCGCGTGCGGAGTGAAGCGAAAAAAGTGAGAGAGAGAGGGTGAGAGAAAGAAAAAAAAAACCCCACTGCTCGCAATAAGGAGCTGGCTCGCGTCGTTCACGTCAAAGATCCGGCTATAAGAGCCATTTCGTTCGCGACCGACATATCACTAATGTCCTCTGCTGGGGTTGGTCTTTGTTGGTTGGTTGAGTTTTATCAAGTCCATTGATCTACTGAAAAAGTTGGTTATTGAAAAGGACGACCGGTTATTTACAAGAAGTGTTATTGAACTGGATCCAGTGTTACTCTCCTGGTGTGATGCTTCTGTCTTGAGCTGAAACTTTTTCTTCAACTTGAAGAGACCTCCAGCACTACAGACTCAGGAAATAAAAACTGTAAGGAAGCGCAAAACTCAAGGTCAAGAAAGACACAGTAAAGGATAGAGTACAAATAAATATGCACAATGTGTGTTTCCGTATCTGTAAGAAAAACAAACATACATATCAGAATCAGAATACTTTATTAATCCCTAAGGAAATGATGTGGGTTACAGTGTCTCCAGTACAGTAACAGAAAGAGACTAGACTATTTAACAATACAATATGTTACAGATTTAAGAAAAAGCACAATATATACAAATCACTCAATAATTATATAATAATAAATATCAAGGATTGACAGAGGCGATTATAAATAAATATCAATAATATTGACAGCAACATTACTGAGTTGAAAAGAGCATGTGAAAAAGGATGTTACTATTGCAGTGTTTACAAGTGTGTTAGATGGAGGAGTTGTACAGGGGGATGGCTACAGGCAGGAATGATTTCCTGTGTCGTTCAGTGGTGCTTTTTGGTAATCTCAGTCTCTCACTGAGTGTGCTCCTGTGGCTAGCCAGCACGTCATGGAGTGGGTGGGAGGTATTGTCCAACATTGTCTTTAACTTGGACAACATCTGCCTCTCAGACACCACCTTGAGGGAGTCCAGCTCCATCCCCACAAAATTACTGGCCTTGCAGGTCAGTTTATTGAGTCTGTTGGCATCTGTGACCCTCAACCTGCTGCCCCAGCATGCAACAGCATAGAGGACAGCACTGGTAACAGCAGACTCATAAAAAATCATGATCATTGACAGATGTTGAAGTACCTCATCCGCCTCAGAAAATAGAGATGACTCTGGCCTTTCCTGTAGAGTGCAGTGTTGTTTTTAATCCAGTCCAGTTTATTGTCTTTGCCTACTCCAAGGTATTTATAGTCCTCCACAATGTTCATGTTGACCCCCTTGTTAAAACAGGGGTCACGGTTTTCCTGGGCCTCATAAAATCCACAATTAATTCCTTGGTCTTTGCCACGTTGAGCTGCAGATGATTCTGCTTGCACCACGTGACAAAGGAGTCGCCCACATCACCCCTGCTGCAAAGTCATCAGAAAACTTCTGAAGATGGAGGTCTCTGTGCAGTGGCTGAAGTCTGTGGTGTAGAGGGTGAAGAGGAAGGGGGAGAGGACAGTCCCTTGTGGTGCCCCTGTGTTGCTGATTACCTTGTCAGACACACAATGTGGAAGATGCACATATTGTGGTCTTATTGTTTGATAATAAACAATCCAGGACAACAGAGAAGCACCTGCATCACTGTTTGCTCATCACCCAGGAGGCTCAGTCTGATGGTGTTGAAAGCACTGGAAAAGTCAACAAACAAGACCCTCACAGTGCTCGCTGGTCCAGATGGGTGTAGACACGATCGAGCAGGCAGATGATGGCATCCTCAGTTCCGAGGCGGGGCTGGTAAGCAAACTGAAGGGGATCCAGATGTGGTCTGACTATGGGTTGAAGCTAGTCCAGGATGTGTCATTCCAGGGTCTTCATGACCATACAAAACATATAAAACCTGGAGCACTATAATTGGAAAGTGCACAGGTACATTAATCTTTTTTTCTTTTTTTTTCTAAAAAAATATACAGGTACATTAATCAACAAGCTTCTTGTGGTGTGTGTGTGAGTGTGAGACAGAAAAAGAGAAAGAGTGTCAAGTGTGAGTATGTACGTGTGTGTCTTTGTCATGAAATGTAGTTAAAAATGAGGGGGGGGGGGGGGGGGGGAGCCACAATAACACCCTCCAGGAACCAGAGGCGAGATGGATCTGGGAGAACCTTCCCATCCACAGCCCCCAGGATTATTAAAGACCCAAGACTATGCCTGTGCACCCATCCCAGCAGGAGCAGGAAGGCCCTAAATGTGGTGCCCATGGCCAAGGGGTGAGAGTCGAGGAGAGAAACAGAGGAGACAGGTAGCTGACCCCTCTAGAGACAGGCTACCCCGGTGCAAGCCAAGATCAGGGTTCTACGGCTCCAGGTGCCCAAGAACTGACTGGATCTAAGACCACCAAGGGAGTGGGTCAACAACCACACGAGAACCAACAAGTACTACATCACAGTAGGGGGGTAGCTGTCCCAGGTGGGGAGCGGTAGGGAGGGTGAACCCTCCATCATTTATCTGGACTCTCATACCATGAGAAGCAAAGTTCTCTAGAAGAAAGTTGGAATACTTGGCCTGAATGCCAAGCATCATGTCTGAAGGAAACCGGGAACTGTTCATGACCTGGGCAGTACTATCCCTGAAGTTAAACATGGTGGTGGCAGCATCATGTTGTGGGAAAGTTTTTCAGCAACAGGAACTGGGAGACTTGTAAGGGTTGAGGGAAAGATTAATACAATGTGCAAACACATCCTTGATGATAACCTGCTAAAGAAAGCTCTTGCCAATGAACTGGCAGCCCAGCCAATTCCAGTTTCCAACAATGGCGGCAGCTATTTAGTGTTAGTATTACTCTTATTACTCTTTCTGGGTCACAAAATAAAGTTTTAACATATTTTTAGGCAAGAGTGTGGGTGTGTAAACTTCAAATATCTGCTCGGTCTATCAAGATATCGCATATTTGCAAAAGTGCTCCGATGTTTTCGGAGACGTCTGTTACCCACCAGCTTGATAGCTAGCCGGGGCGATAACAGCGTAGTCCCTGCACACCGTTTTCAAACCACCCGCGGTCTTTCACAACTCAGGTTAAACATTATATATAAGTCACTTAGATAACTTAAAAATGTTATTATTTGGCTTTTTTCAGTGTTTTAATTTTTCGTGAGAAAATTGGTTTGGCTGAGATTAAAGATTTCGTTTTCACACAGCTGAAGAAACGTCAAACAGAAAACTGATTAAATAGAAGTGTGAGATGATCGAGAATGTACTCCAGTGTCCTGTTATATTTTAGATAGAAAGGAGCAGACGGCCGAGTTTATTAAACTCCACCGAGACAGCTGGTGACGCAAAACTGAAGGCTAGATCGTCTAATTTCACAGCCTCGCAATTCCGGCCTACCCGGCCTTCGGAGGACTCGGCCCACGTAGACCGCAAAGGCCGGGTCCTCAGGAGTATGCAGCCTACGAATTTGGAAACCCCGACGCGTCTGTTAAGCTAATTCCGTCAGACAGACCGCTCGTCAGATGCTGCAAAGCGGTTCAGAGACAGGAGTGCTCTCTGCTCTTCAGGACTCTTTTGAGTACAAAAATTCACCTTCCAACAGGACAATGACCCTAAGAACACGCCTAAGAAAACAAAGCAGTGGCTTTGGGACCACCCTGTGAGTGTCTTTGAGTGGCCCGGCCAGACCTGAACTGAACATTTCAGGAGAGATCTGTCAATGGATGAAGCTAAACATCTAAAATCTGTAATAGGAGGACTTTTTGACATTTTTCTGTCTTTTTTCTTATGTTGCAAATCATATTTAACATCATTAATCAAGTTTTGGCCTACTGCAGCATATTTTCAAATGGGTTATATACTAGACATAAAAAAATAGACTACGAAAAAATTCTTTCATATCTTTCTGTGTTCCGTCCTCAGTTTTTTGACATAGTGGTATCTGCTGTGATACTTACACCTCACAAGTCTCACAAGTGTTAGCTTTATCTTGGGTGGTGGTGGTTTACAGAAGCCCCTGGGAGTTAAAAGGTATTTCAAGGGGCTGAACCCAACTCCTGACAAACAACTCAACTTCAGCTCACCCCCCCCCCCCCCCCCCCCACAAACAGCTCTCCATCCAGTTGCCAGATGGAGAACTGTAATTTATCACTCCAGAGAACACATCTTCATTGCTTTAGAGAGCTAATTGTATCTGCTTTGTATAATGTGCTGATTTCCAATTGTTGCACTGTTATCAATGATTTTTATGAAACAATCACCTTTCATTTGTGTTTTAACTGCAATCTTGTTAGGCTGTTATCTTGATGGAGCTTTACACGATTTTGTTTGTGTCATCAGATTCCTTCAACCGAACCTTGCAGATCATCCTGGAGGTTGTCCCAGCTGACCAATGACAGCACACAAGCATTACAGCACCAGCACAATTGGATAAATGCAGATGTTTTTAAACTGAAATTCAAAGTTATTTTATTTTTACTTATTTGTCACTGATCTTTGGGAACATTGTGATTATTTATGTAAAAGGAGAAGAAATGTTGCCTTTTGCTTTGTACAACCTATACATTATACATAAATGATACTATTGTGTGTTTAATATGTTTCAAAGCATTTAACGATTTGCCTTGAATGCTCATATTATCAACATTTCAGTAAATAGGAACATTTGCAAACATAGAACACATTGAACATGTAAGGCCCACCCACCTGCCCAACCAGACGTGTTGTTTACAAGGACAGCCAATCAGAAGGTGAAGAAAAAGAGTTTTTTTCAGCAAAGAATAATGCATTGTGGCCCAATTTATAATAAATAAGAATTGTTTTAAACTGGGAATCATGCATAGCTACTTTAGAGTAACATATTTTCTTCTGTGACTGCTTAGAGTTTAAAGGCGATTTACAGTATTATGCTTATTTCTTGCTCTCTAAGCTTATTTAGGTACCATGGGACAGTAGTCTGTAATGAGTGATTTTATTATCGATGTGTTATAGTTATTTAAGATAAGAGTTTTTGATCAGTAGGTTTTTTTTTCATTGTTTGACCTTTTACATCTAACGCAGTTGTTTGGTCATCAGTATTGTTACCTCTTAGAAAAATATTAATGTAACACAGCAGACTGAATGATTTTTTTTTATATATGCTTTCAGCTTATGAAGCAGAAAAATCATTCCCCCAACTTTTTGCTGTGGATACTGACAGCATGTCCACTGCTAATAACTCTGACCCTGTTGCACCATAATAAAATGAATGCACAGTTCTCATTCTTCTCACCACCTGACATGGACCCCTCAGCTTGTTACACCAATGGCAGACTCTCAACTCCAGCTGAAGCTCAGAAATGAACTTATTACAGCTGAATTTAAATCATTCAGCTACAAATTCAAAACCACGGACTAATGGGGAGGATAAAATTGATTTTCTCCCTACAGTGCAGGGCTTTGTAGGAAACCTGGGGTCTGCATTTATTGGCTGTTTTTGACACAAACCACCAAACCAAAATGTTATTGGGAACCTTGCAGGCCATTCGTGGAAGTATGGATTGACCATTTGATCCATCCATAACAAACACAACTAGAGGATCGTGGATGTCCAGTGACAAAATAAAGTTCTGGGCATATTCAATATTAGGTGGGTTTTAACGTTGTAGCTGATTGGGTTCAGCCTTAACATCTGGACCTTTGCCATTTGACTCCATCATTTCATTACTTCTCTGACTTTATGTATATCTCTGCTCCCCCGGCACTCCATTCACATTTCCCATTCAGACTGCATCAGCACTTCCCTCTGCCTGCATCAGGAATGAAGGGGCTTGGCTCTGTGTGACCTGGTGTTATAATCTTATTTCAAGAGGTGACTGTGTGTGTGCATGTCTGTGTGTGTGCGTGCGTGCGTGTGTGTGTGTGTGTGCGTGCGTGTGTGTGTGTGTGTGCGTGCGTGTGTGTAGACTGCAGATGTGGCTGCTCTGAGTCCCCTGGGTGGGATTTGCAGGTAATCTGTCTGTGTAACTGCTACCCTGTGGCACCCTGCATCCCCTTTAAGCTCTGTGTCCTGTAAATGGAGGGCTTTTACTACTGATGAGAGGAGGGCAGCATAGAGACAAAATGCCCGGGAGCTTTCACTTTAGCTGTGAAACATTAAAAAAATCTGGCTTAAACTAAGCTAACACCAGCCTTTGTGTTGGCTAGGAGCAGCTAGATTTGGATACAGTGCAGGCATTTGGACAATTACAGAAATACTAATGCTCCAGGAGCTACCTGTGCTCCAGCTTGAGTGTTAGTTTAACAATTAAATGGGTTTAAGATTCAGATGTAATGAACACCATGAAAGTAACCCAGTCTCATAATACCTGTGACATATTATGAGAGAGGGTTACCTCTGCACCACCACGTGCTGCTGTTATACAGAGACACAAAAAAGGAAAATATGATTTTACGCTCATGAGAACAAATGTTATGGTAATGAACTTTTCTTACAGTATTATAGTGTGCTCAATATTATACATGCTACATATTGGGTGATAGTGTTTTGCTAAATCCTTCCAGGACTTAAATAGATTTTAAGTTACCTAATAAATAAAGTTCTTTTCAACACAGTATGGCTTTGCTCAGATGTACTTACATCTGTGTATTGTATTTGATTACTGTGGTTTCAATGGAAGCCTAACTTTGGCCTTCAGTTTTTTGCAGGGCGTGATCCAGTCAAACATACAGTAAGTAAAGATAGTTCCCCAGCATAGTTCTCTGTGAAGAACTATGCTGGTTTTACATGTCATGGTGTGTTTAGCATTAAAACCCTACTCCCTGGTAGGGTCAGCCATGGCAAACTGGTCCTGGGTGAGAGACCAGACAAAGAGTGATTCAAAATTTAGCGGGCCTTAGTCCATGGGGCCCAGCCAGGCACAGCTCGAAAAAGTGACATGGACCCAACCTCCTGAAGGTCCACCGCCTGCTGGAGGTGGCCGTAGGGGTTGGGTGCAATGTTGTCAGGCGGCGGACAGGAGGGGAGGCCCTGGTCGACCGATCCCGACTACCAAATCTAGTGATTTGGACATGGAACGTCACCTTCCTGGTAGGGAAGGAGCCTGAGTTAGCGCGTGAGGTTGAGAGAGACTAGATATAGTTGGACTCACCTCATCTCACGGCTTGGGCTCTGCTGGATAGGGGCTGGACTATCCAGCTGTTTAAAAAATTGTAGAATTTACGGTGAATTACTGGCAGCTGTGGTTGCCAGAATTTCACCGTGAAAAATAAATTGTAAATGTAGAACACAAAATGGTATCCTATTTTGGTAACCATAAATTTCACAGTAAATAATAATTATTTTTACAGTAAATGACTATGAATTTGAACCTAAATTGTAAAATTGTTAATGGGTAATTCATGTGAAAACCACAGACATTAGATTAACCGGATTACCGTCTTACTTCGTTAAATATATAAGAACGTAAGTGAAACTATATAAAATAATACGGTATCATACTAAAAAGTTGAATATTACGGTAAATTACTGGCGGCTGTGGTTGCCAGAATTTCACAGTGGAAAATATAGTGAGAATGCAGAATACATAACGGTATACTTTGTTGAGAAATGTAAAATTCACAGTGAACTTTGGTTTTTGCACAATAATTACATTGAAATAAAAAAAAACTAATATAATGTAAACCTGTTAAAATACATTTTAATAAGCTTGATTACCGTCTCCTATTGACAAAGCACAGAAGAGCTGTATAATACAAAACATGTCTTTTTATTCAAAAGTTCATATTTACAGTAAATTATTGGCAGCTGTTGCAGCCAGAATGTCGTCTAAAAAAATAAGCTCCAACAAATGAGGTAATAAACATAATAGGGCTAATTGGCATAAAACTTACATTATGACTTTTTGTTATAATTTGCTAGAAACATTAATGAAAAACCAGTAGAGAAATGATTAAATTAAACAGTTAATATTAAATAATCAAATTAATGATTAAAAAGGCACTGATCTAATTAATATAGAATAGAATAGAATTAGAATAGAATTCAACTTTATTGTCATTGCACATGCACAGGTACAGGGCAACGAAATGCAGTTTGCATCCATCCAGAAGTGCTTTAGTGATATAGATATATTACAATATATATTAGCAATAATATAGATATGTGAGTATATTACAGAAATGGGTCTATTATGGTATGTTATAATGTACACGGTATGAAGTATGTTGTGAATATTCTATAACTATAAGTATGTACAGGCTGTAGTGAGTACAAGCTATGAACAGGATATAAATATGAAATAAATAACTTTACAGAATCTGAGATATACAGCTATACAGAAATGGGAACTATACAAGTTGTAAACAGTTGTAGGGTTAAAAATTATCGTATGTACAGAATGATTATTTACAGAGCTATACAGTAGTGCAGTTAAGATAAGTGAGATATGTGGATAATTTCTACAGAGGCTATATAAAGTGCTAGTGGTTGTGAGTGGTGGTTCAGTCCGTGTTATTATTGTGTGTTTGAGGGTACAGTTGTCCATTGTGGGTGTGTGTATGTTCAGTCCATGTGTTAACGTGGGTCAGATGTCAGGAGGCAGAGTTCAGGAGTCTGACAGCGGTGGGGAAGAAGCTGTTCCGGTACCTGGTGGTCTTAGTCCGGAGGCTCCTGTAGCGCCTCCCAGAGGGCAGGAGGGTGAAGAGTCCATGTGATGGGTGACTGGGGTCTCTGATGATTTTCCCAGCCCTTCTCAGACACCGCTTCCTGTAGATGTCTTTTATGGCAGGAAGTGGTGCTCCGGCGATGCGCTGGGCAGTTTTCACGACCCTCTGCAACGCCTTCCGGTCCGAGGCAGAGCAGTTCCCGTACCAGACTGTTATACAGTTGGTCGGGATGCTCTCGATGGTGCAACGATAGAAGTTCACCAGGATGTCTGAGGACAGGTGGTTTTTCCTCAGAGTCCTCAAGAAGAAGAGGCGCTGGTGAGCCTTCTTGACCAGCTTGGAGCAGTTGGTCGTCCAGGTGAGATCCTCGGAGATGTGGACTCCCAGGAACTTGAAGCTGCTCACACGCTCCACAGCCGTCCCCTTAATGTGGATGGGTGGATGTGGGTCAGCATTCCTCCTGTAGTCCACGATGAGCTCCTTGGTCTTCTCGGTGTTAAGCAGCAGGTTGTTTGTGTTGCACCACTCAGCCAGACGATCCACCTCCTCCCTGTAGGCGGCCTCATCATTGTCACTGATGAGGCCAATCACCGTGGTGTCATCTGCAAACTTTATTTTTTTTCTTTTCTTTTTTTTTTCTTTTTGCCTGTCCCGTTTGGCTCTTTTGCCATCAGAATTGTTGTCTAAAGGCAAAGAAAGATGCCCAACGGATTTACTTTACCAAATTGACCATCCCAGCCTTGCCGTAATGGTCCATTTGATTCACCTTTTATTGTTTATTTTATTTTCACTTACTGAATACGGGACAGACTTGACTGGGGGAAAGAAGGGGAGAAAGAAAGAGGGAAAGAGAAACAGTTGAGAAGAGGGACGGGGGAGAAGGGCAAAATACAAAAACCAACAGAACGGGCAGAAAAAAAAAAATGCATATATCAATCACCTGGATCACCTGCTGAGAAAGAAAAAAGAAAACAAGCAGAAGAGAACAAGAGTAATAGAATAAACAACATCACAATGATATATGGGAATATGACAGTAAATACTAAATATTAGACATTATTGTGCAGCACATAAGATCAACAGAACACAGTGTGCTTTGAGGTAGGAGCCAAAAAGGGTGTAGTTTGTGGGTGTGATCACCCGTGTGTACACCTGTGAGCATGGACGCGCTTGTTTTTTTTTTAAAAGGTTCCTTCATGTAATAATCTGCTAGAGGGTGTGGGGGGGGGGGGGGGGGGGCACAGCCCCGTCCTCCAGGGCATGAAGCAGGTATGGAGGAGATCAAAACTCCAGACATCCAGAGGCCCCCAGAACACAAGAGACCAAGGAAGACCAACAGAGGGGCAGCCGCGCCACTGTCCCAGAAAGAGCTGAGGAGAGTCCCAGATGAGGGCTCACTCAGCAGCCATGGAGCAGAAGCCAGGGGGGGTTGCAGTGACGCGCCCGTGAGCTCCGCCGGCAGCCAGCCGTGCCTGAGTGACCGAGCCCCAGGCCAAGAGGCCGGGGGCACCCCACCTCCGAAGTGGCCCGAGCGAGCCCCAGGCTCCAGGCCCCGATAAGCGGCCACCAAGGAGTGAACCAGTGTGTACCTGGACGCCCATCCCCGGACACAAAGAACCACTCAGGGCCTGAGATGTCCCCAGAGAGGTGACGTCTGACACCCAACCTGACATATAGACACAGACATACAGGCACACACAGACACAAACATCCATTCCCACCCTCATGCTCTCATATGCACTTACTTCACACTCAACCAACATGGAGACAGACATAAAGAGACGCTGTACACACGATCACACTCCCCAAGCATACTCTACGAACCGGGTCTAGGTACCCTTGCCCCTGGAGGGGGGAACTGCACCCAGACCCAGGTGGTGTTGCCCTTTTCCCTGCGGTGGGGGGAGGCAGACCGCCCCGACTCCGCAGCAGCAGGGAGGCCCCACACTCCAGACCGCAGTCGGACAACCAACTCCTCCTCCTAGCCCCCCCGCTCCAGCAGGCCGCAGAGAATGGGGTGAGAGAAGACTCCAAACCTCCCTCCACCCGCTCATTGTAGTGTTGATGCATGTGTGTTCTAAGGTGCATTTAAAACCCAGGAGAGCATGGAGCTACCTGCCAGAGAGCAGCAGGTCATCTGCAAACTTAATGATGGTGTTGGAACCATCAGCAGGTCTGCAGTCGTGGGTGAAGAGGGAGTAGAGGAAAGGGCTCATCACACAGCCTTGTGGTACACCGGTGTTCATTGTGATGGTAGATGAGCAGTGGTTATCCAGCCGGACATGTTGGGGGCGGTTGGTCAGGAAGTCCAGTAACCATTTGCAGATGAGGGAACTGATGCCCAGGTCTGTCAGTTTCCTGATGAGTGGTGAGGGGTGGATTGTATTGAATGCTGAACTGAAGTCTATAAACAGCATTCTGGCGTAGGTGTTGTTGTTGTCCAGGTGTGAGAGGACAGAGTGCAGTGCGATGGAGACTGCGTCCTCTGTGCTCCTGTTCTGGCGGTATGCGAATTGGTGGGGGTCCAGGGTGGGGGAAAGACAGGATTTGAAGTGTGCTAGGACCAGCTGCTCTAAGCACTTCGTGATGATGGGGGTGAGTGCTACTGGGCGATAATCATTGAGGCAAGATGGGTTGCAGTTTTTGGGTATCGGGACGATGGAGGTGGATTTGAAGCAGGCCGGTACCACAGCGTGGGCCAAGGACAGGTTGAATATGTCTGTGAGCACTCCTGCAAGCTCCCCAGAACACGCTCTGAGAACACGCCCGGGGATGCCATCAGGACCTGCAGCCTTGTGGACATTGATCCTGCTCAGCACCGCTCCTACATCGGTGGGGGAGAGAGTCAGAGGTTGGTGGTCTGGCGTCACGTCTGCTTTGGTTGTGGTTGTGGGGTTCCCTCACCCAAAACGAGCATAAAAGTTGTTGAGCTCGTTGAGGAAGGAGACATCAGAGGATGCGGGGGAGGGTTTGGTGGTCCTGTAGTCTGTGATGGTCTGGAGTCCTTGCCACATGCGTCGGGGGTTGGAGTTGGAGAAGTGTTCTTCTACCTTCTTTTTGTAATGGTGTTTGGCTTTTTTGATGCCCTTCTTTAGATTAGCCCTGGCTGTGCTGTAGGCGTGTGCATCTCCTGACCTAAAGGCGGTGTTGCGGGCCTTCAGGAGGAGACGAACATCCCGGTTCATCCAAGGCTTCTGGTTGGGGTACATGGTGATCCGTTTCTGGGTGGTGACACTGTCTGTGGTTTCGGAGATGTAATCCAGTACAGATGAGGCGTACTGGTCCAGGTCTGTGTGGGTGAACATATTCCAGTCTGTGTTTTTAAATCTGTCCTGGAGCACTGCGTCTGTCCCCTCTGGCCACACTTTAATTGTCCTCACAGCAGGTTTCACACGTTGGATGAGTGGTGAATACTGTTGGAATCTCCCAATTCTTTGAATCTTTGGGCTGAAGGAAGGACAATACTCGGTGCATTTATGCTCAATCAACAATCATTTATTTCCATAAATTCAACACTTAAGAGCATAAGGACCATCATGATGGGGAGACATGCCTGAAGAGGGTCACCGCAAGTCTCGAAATGGTGACGTGTTACTCAGCTTCTTATAGCCGCTAGTGGCCCCCACCTAGTCGTAAAAGCCCAAACATTCACATTCTTTCTCTCTTACGGCGCCTAAGTTATGACCTCGGCAGTTGTTTCTCTGCTCTCTGTAAGGTGGGGGTGTGGAATGTGGTCCATCTCCCCTGTCTTAGACACCAAGTCTCCTGCTTACAACCTTCTTTTTATGATTCAACAATAAAGCATGTCAAGAAAACAGTGTAACACATTCCCAGCAGATCAAGGATACAGAGTGATGCACACTTATCTAATGAACTACAAATGATTATGTTCTTTTAACCCAAAAGTATAATGAGAACTAAACTACATACACAGCACACCATCTAAACTAAAGGATAATATATGACCTACAGCAGTTAACATAATTCAACTACTTTAACTACATATATAAGATAAGATATAATAACAGAATAATCTCACAATACCTAGGTGTGAGGAACAGGGAGAGATGGTCCGATTGTCCAATGTGGGGGAGGGGTGTGGCTTTGTAGGCTCCAGCCAGGTTGGAATACACATGGTCTAAAGTCTTGTCTCCTCTGGTGTGGCAGGAGACATGTTGGTGGAATCTGGGGAGGACTGTCTTTAAGTTGGTGTGGTTGAAGTCGCCAGCAACAATAAAAGCAGCCCCGGAGTGTTTATTCTGGTGTTTGTTAATGGCTGCAGAAAGTTCTTTCATGGCCAACCTAGCATTAGCGTCGGGGGGTATATACACGGCAGTGAGTATGATCGAAGTGAGTTCTCTGGGGAGATAATAAGGTCTGCATTTGACCATTAATATCAAACTTAATACAACCAAAAACAAATAAGAACCTAATAAACAGTCAAACAAAATTTAAAACACTTGATATGTGCAGTGGTTGATAAAGTTTCCTTTTATCCAGATTGATAGTAGAGGGCTTTCAAAACAGTCTCTGATGGTGTCTGAGGAACTGGAACAGGTTTTGGATCCGATGTGTTTGAAGACTTGCATGTTGTTCTTCTGATGCTCGGTGTAGATTAGCATTCTTTCCTAATCTAGCAAATACAAAGCACATAAAGCAAACTGCCCATTTAAAAACAAATAGACATGTATCAAGCAAATAAACAATCTTACATCTAATAGAGCTGACACAATTAATCGTATAATGATTTACAATTGTGATGTATTGCAATGCGGACATAAAGCATTTGTAATCCATTCAGAATAAACTAATCGATTATTAAATACAGTCCTGATCAAAAGTTTAAGACCACTTAAACCACTTAAAAATCATATTTTGCATGGTTGGATTTTAACAAGGTTCCAATATCATGCAACAAGCAGAAATGGGAGGTACACACAACATTTAACTTACATTTAACAAACTTAAACAGGGACAGGCTGTTTTACAGCTGATCAAGAGTTTAGGACCACATGCCTTTAAAAGGCCAAATCTGTGCAAATATGTGTGTATTCATTGTCATTTTCTGTTAGGTAGTCACACTGTCATGACATTCTGATGGCAAAAGCAAAAAAACGTTCCTTTTTAAACGTGGTCGAACTGCATAAGCACGGTCTCTCACAGCGTGCCATCACTGCCGAGGTGGGACGCAGTAAGACAGGCATTTGGAATTTCTTAAATGATCCTGGGGGTTATGGAACAAAAAAGTCAAGTGGAAGACCCAAAAAAATCCTCAACCCAAATTAAGGCCATTAGTGGAGCCGACTGCAGCAAACGGCATCTGAGACTGAAGGGCTTCAAAAACAAATTCTCTGATGAGAAAAAAAATGCAACCTTCTTCTGATGGTTTCCAAAGTTACTGGTATGACAAGCAGATCCCACCTGAGATGTTGTCTACGCGCCCCAGTGGAGGGGGCGCCATAATGGTCTGGGGTGCTTTTTCCTTCAGTGGAACAATGGAGCTTCAGGAGGTGCAGGGCGTCAAACGGCTGCTGGTGATGTCCAGATGTTGCAGAGAGCATCCCTCATGAATGAGGGCCCTCATCTGTGTGGTAACGACTGGGTTTTTCAACAGGACAACGCTACAGTACACAATGCCCGTAGGACAGGGACTTCTTCCAGGAGAATAACATCACTCTTTTGGACCATCCTGCCTCTTCCCCTGATCTAAATACAGCTGAGAATGGACAACAGTTCCAGACAGTAGACAGCCTTCGTGTGGCCGTCTTCACCACTTGGAGAAATGTTCCCACTCACCTCATGGAAACGCTTGCATGAAGTGATCAACAATAACAGCGAACCTATTCATTACTGAGTTCAAGTTTGGAACTTTGATTTCTGTTTTTTGGAAGTGTGGCCCTAAACTTTTGATCAGCTGTAAAACAGCCTGTTTCAGTTTAAGCATTGTTTTTAATAAATTACTCAAAAAGTGTTTTGCCTCACTCCTATTTCTTCTTGCTGCATGTTGAAGCTCTACTTGGAGCCTTGTTAAGATCCAACCATGCAAAATATGAGGGGTTTTTTTTGCCATTTTTCAAATGGTCTTAAACTTTTGATCAGGACTGTACAACCTAAAAATAACAGCAATTTGTTTTCTTCAGCCACCTCCTCCAGCAACCTCCATTGTTTGTTGATGAAAACAAACAAACTGAAATGAAGTTATTGTGATGCATTGAGATATTGAATTGTATCACTGACATGAAAATTCCATTTGAACTGAAATGCAAGTAGGGCTGGGTAACAACACACGATGCCTTTTTAGTACTGCCTAAAAACATTAAGTAGGTATCGATACAGAAAAAAATAAGATTTCTGTTCATTTCTAATTAAATCTCTGTTTTTGAGCCTCACGGGTCTTTATTTTCTGCTGCTGCGCATCACATGCCAGCAGTGGCTTTGCACATGCGCGATTCATTTGCAGTCTCGATGCGGTGTTGTAAAAATCATCTGTTCCATCTTCCACTCTGTCACCAATTATGAGAGGCAACAGCCTTAAAAAGTTCCAGTTTTGTATTAAATGTCCTGAGAGTTTGTTTGAGGACTGATCTCACACAGCTTTGAAGAGGTATCAGAGTCAGAGTATTTAAACTCTTTACTGCTCCGATTCAGAATGGAGTGGGTGAACCATTCTTTTTTTTTCATGAAAAATGTAAGAAACAGCACAACATCATATGACAAAATGCCCTAAAAATGCTGTGTCCTACACAAAATGGCAAACCTGGCTGACAGATGTGAAAATATTTTAAACAGTTGAAAAAGGACTCAAACTTTACTCCTCCTATATCTGGTGTATCTTCAGTCTTGAGGGGAGTTGTACATCTCTATGTGCATTCTGCTCCACACTGATTTGGATCACCACCCTGAAAAACAGATTGTGTCATTAAACAGTATCTACAGAAATGTTGTGTACGACTGGAACCAGTCTCCTGGAGAGGGGCTGGTCTCAGTCTGGAGTTGCCCCTGGTGAGAGGCGGTGGGCTGGGGTGGGTATTCTAATATCCCCTCGGCTTGCTGCCGGTACGTTGGGGTTTTTCCCGGTGAATGAGAGGGTTTGTTCCCTGCGCCTTAGGGTCGGGGAACGGGTCCTGACTGTCATCTGCGCTTATGCAAAGGCCTGAGCATTTCAAAGGTTACTGTGTCTGATGTGGGCCTGTCTGATCATTACTGTGTTTTCTTTGAAAGTAAAATCTCAGCCCACACAAATATATCAACAACAGTGATCACAAAACGGTGTATAACTGAACACAGTAGTGCAATTTTTAACCAGGTCTTCCCATTAACACCTGACCTGCCCAGAGGGTCAGTCAATGAGCTCGTCAATAGCTTCAATGCTAACATGTTAAATGTAATGGACACTATTGCTCCCATTAAGGTGAAGGTTATCTCTGGAAGGAAAAAGTCTCCATGGAGAAACTCCACACTGGTGAAAAATGAAAAAAGAGAGTGTAGGAAAGCTGAGCGCAGATGGAGAAAAACAAACCTCCAGGTTCATTATGACATTTATAAAGAGAAACTTCACAATTATAATTTACAACTGAGGAATGCAAGGAGGTCCTACTTCTCTGACATCATCACTAAAAACAGCCATAATGCTCGGGTCTTATTTTCTACAGTTGACAGGCTAACAAACCCTCCTGTGTCAGTGGCAGCTGAACTTCATTCGACCATGGCCTGCAATGACTTTGCCAAATTCTTCACTGAAAAAATCCAAAAAATTAGACAAGCAATTGGTACATCAACAGCAGATCCAGGATATGTACTGTGTCCACCAAAAAACTGTTTAAACACCATGAAACAGTTTCAACCTATTAACAGCAAAGACCTGGAGGACATCTTAGGTCAACTGAACTCCTCCTCCTGCTGTTTAGATGTCCTGCCAACAAGTTTTTTCAAAAAGGTCTCAAAGACTTTAGAGTCAGACCTGTTACAGATCGTCAACTTTTCTTTATTATCAGGTGTGTTTCCAGAATCACTAAAAACTGCTGTAATCAAACCTATACTGAAAAAGGACAATCTTGACAAGACACAAATGAACAACTACAGGCCGATCTCAAATCTCCCGTTTTTAAGTAAGATCATTGAAAAAGCAGTTTCTCAACAGCTCAGTTACTTCTTAAAACAGAATAATTGCTACGATGCCTTCCAGTCAGGTTTTAGACAGAACCACAGCACTGAAACCGCTCTGACCAAAGTGTTTAATGACATATGTCTGAATACAGACAGTGGAAAAATGTCAGTCCTAGTTTTACTGGATCTCAGTGCAGCATTTGATACAGTTGACCACAACATATTACTCAAACGACTGGAGAACTGGACAGGTCTTTCAGGAACTGTACTAAACTGGTTCAAAACATACGTAGAAAACAGGAAATACTTTGTATCAATAGGTAACTTCACATCTGAGCAGACAAGTATCACATGTGGAGTTCCCCAAGGTTCCATCTTGGGACCCCTTCTGTTTAACATCTACATGCTCCCACTGGCACAGATTATAAACAACAACAAAATAAACTATCACAGCTATGCAGATGACACACAAATATATATCACAATGTCACCAGGAGACCGAGGCCCTGTACAGGCTCTTGGTAAATGCATTGAGGAAATCAATGACTGGTTGTGCCACAATTTTCTCCAGCTAAACAAAAACAAAACTGAGGTAATAGTCTTTGGTGCCAAAGAAAAACGATTACAGGTCACCAGAGAACTTCAATCTATACATCTAAAAACCACAAACCAGGCGAGAAATTTGGGTGTAGTGATGGATGCAGACCTAAACTTAGAAAAACACATTAAGACAATAACAAAGTCAGCTTACTATCACCTCAAGAATATATCAAGGATAAAAGATCTGATGTCTCAACAGGACCTGGAAAAACTAGTCCATGCATTCATCTTTAGTAGGCTTGATTACTGTAACAGCATCTTTACAGGTCTACCTAAAAAATCAGTCAGACAACTACAGCTCATTCAGAACTCTGCTGCTCGAGTCCTCACTAAGACCAAAAAAGTGGACCACATCAGTCCAGCTCTGAGGTCCTTACACTGGCTGCCTGTCCGTCAGAGGATAGACTTTAAAGTTCTGATGCTGGCCTATAAAGCTCTGAATGGTTTAGGACCAAAATACATCAATGACCTCCTGACCCAGTATGAACCATCCAGATCCCTCAGGTCATCTGGATCCGGTCTTTTATCAGTTCCCAGAGTCAGAACCAGACACGGAGAAGCTGCATTCAGCTTTTATGCTCCTTATATCTGGAACAAACTCCCAGAAAGCCTCAGATCAGCTGAAACACTCAGTTTATTTAAATCCAGGTTGAAGACTCACCTGTTCTCAGCTGCATTTGAATAAAGCACCAAATCCACACTTTAAGCTTAAATTTCAAAACTTACATTTAACTACTGATTTTATCTACTGTTCTGATTTTATCTGTTTTGATTTTATATACTGTTGTTTGTTTGTTTGTTAATTAGTTAGTTAGTTTATTTGCTTGTTTTATTCAATTTTAAATCATGCTTTTTATTTGTTCTTGTTTCTAATGTCTCTGTAAAGCACTTTGAATCACCTTGTTGTTGAATTGTGCTATACAAATAAACTTGCCTTGCCTTGCCTTGCCTTGCCTTATGCGCCGAGTGGCAGTTCGGAGTACCCAGCCTCCTTGGGGGGGGGGGGTGCTGGAAGGTGCTCCACCTGGAGATTCTGTTGTCCTGCTGGGAGACTTCAATGCTCACGTGGGTAACAACAGCGAGACCTGGAGGGGCGTGATTGGGAGGAACGGCCTCCCTGATCTGAACCCGAGCGGTGCTTTGTTATTGGACTTCTGTGCTAATCCCAGTTTGGCCATAACAAACACCCTGTTGAACATAAGGGTGTCCATAAGTGCACGTGGCACCAGGACGCTCTAGGCCGTAGGTCGATGATCGATTTTGTAATCGTATCACCAGACCTGCGACCATATGTTCTGGACACTCGGGTAAAGAGAGGGGCTGAGCTGTCAACTGATCACCACCTGGTGGTGAGTTGGATCAGGTGGCGGGGGAGGATGCTGGACAGACCTGGTGCACCTAAACACGTAGTGAGGGTGTGCTGGGAACATCTAGCAGAGGCCCCAGTCCGCGAGATCTTCAACGCACACCTCCAGGCAGAGCTTCAACAGCATTCCGAGGGTGACTGGGGACATCGAGTCCGAATGGACCATGTTCAGCGTCTCCATTGCCGAAGCTGCTGCATTGAGCTGCGGCCGCAAGGTGGTTGGTGCCTGCCGTGGTGGTAATCCCCGAACCAAATGGTGGACACCAGAGGTGAAGGGAGCCACCAGGCTGAAGAAGGAGTCCTATCGGGCTTGGTTAGCCTGTGGGACTCCGGAGGCAGCCGACAGGTATCGACAGGCCAAGTGGAATGCGGCTCGGGCAGTGGCTGAAGCAAAAACTCAGGTGTGGGAGGAGTTCGGAGAGGCCATGGAAAAAGACTTTCGGACTGCCTCGAAGAGATTCTGGCAAACCGTCAGGCGTCTCAGGAGGGGAAAGCGGTGCTCTACCTGCACTGTGTATAGTGCTGGCGGAGCGCTGCTGACGTCGACTGAGAAAATTGTCAGGCGGTAGAAGGAATACTTCGAGGACCTCCTTAATCCCACTGACACGTCTTCCGAGGAGGAAGCAGAGTCTGGGGATGAGGGGACTGACCTGCCAATCTCTGGGGGCGAGGTCACTGAGGCAGTTAAACAACTCCTTGGTGGCAGAGCCCCTGGTGTTGATGAGGTCCGCCCCGAGTTCCTGAAGGCTCTGGACGTTGTAGGGCTGTCCTGGTTGACACGCCTCTGCAATGTTGCGTGGAGATCAGGGGCAGTACCTGTGGACTGGCAGACCGGGGTGGTGGTCCCCATCTTTAAGAAGGGGGACCAGAGGGTGTGTTCCAACTACAGGGGGATCACACTCCTCAGCCTCCCTGGGAAAGTCTAGCCAGGGTGCTGGAAAGGAGAGTTCGTCCGCTAGTCGAACCTCGGATACAGGAGGAACAATGCGGTTTTCGTCCTGGTCACGGAACACTGGACCAGCTCTTTATCCTCTCGAGGATACTTGAGGGTGCATGGGAATTTTCCCAACCAGTCTACATGTGTTTTGTGGACTTGGAGAAGGCATTCAACCCTGTCCCTCGGGGTGTCCTGTGGGAGGTGTTGCGGGAGTATGGGGTGTCTGGCCCATTGCTACGGGCCATTCGATCCCTATACAACCGTTGCAAGAGCTTGGTTCGCATTGCCAGCAATAAGTCGGACTCGTTCCCGGTGGGTGATGGGCCGGAGATCGACAGACGGATTGGGGCTGCAGTAATGCAGACGCTGCACCGGTCCGTCGTGGTGAAGACGGAGCTGAGTGTAAAAGCGAAGCTCTCAATTTACCGGTCGATTTACGTCCCTACCCTCACCTATGGCCACGAGCTGTGGGTAGTGACCGAAAGAACGAGGTCGCGGATACAAGCTGCAGAAATGAACTTCCTCCGAAGGGTGGCTGGCCTCTCCCTTAGAGATAGGGTGAGAAGTTCGGCCATCCGGGAGGGGCTCAGAGTAGAGCAGCTGCTGCTCCACATCGAAAGGAGCCAGCTGAGGTGGTTCGGGCATCTGACAAGGATGCCCCCTGGGCGCCTCCTGGGTGAGGTGTTCCATTCATGTCCCACTGGGACACAGGCCCCGGAGCAGACCCAGGACACGCTGGAGAGATTATATCTCTCGGCTGGCCTGGGAACGCCTTGGTGTTCCCCCGGATAAGCTGGAGGAGGTGGCTGGGGAGAGGGAGGTCTGGGCCTCTTTGCTTAGGCTGCTGCCCCCGCGACCCGGCCTCGGATAAAGCGGAAGAAGATGGATGGATGGATGGATGGACGACTAAAGCAGAAGCCACCAGTGCAACGTGAGCCCAAATTATCTCCAGCATGCAAAACAAGGTTCCTTTAACTACAGTTTTATCTATTTATTGCTATAAGCTAAAGGATTAAAAACTTAAAAACTTACTGAAGAGGAGCATGACCCCCTCTCTTCAGAAACTGGGTCACAGGACAGTATTCCAACATGATAACAACCCCAAACACACCTCCAAAAAGACTAGTGCCTTGATAAATAAACTGATGGCAAAGGTACTTGGCTGGCCAAGCATGTCTCCAGATATTTGTCCCTCAAGTGTTTCCCACTTCTTTGTATGTTCCCTCATGTCGTTTCTAATGGTTTTGGCAGTCTCCCTCCAGGAATTTGCTGACATCTGTAAGTCATCATATTGTGACAAAGATTATTATTATTTAGCAGAAAAAGTATCCAGAAATGCATTTAAGGAACCTGAAGTGAACAGAGCAGCTGAACAGTTTTGTAAAGCACCCTCTCCTACCTTTTTATCTTGTCTCATCTTTTTCATCCTCCTTGCCTTGCTTTCTCAGCTCCTCCCACCTATTGCACATCATTATGCACATCCACCCCTTCAAGTGGTTGACCTTTAATTGCATTATCCAACACACACACACACACACACACACACACACACACACACACACACACACACACACAGCAAAAAACAAAACAAAAACACATAGCTGCAGTTCTCTGGACAGACACATGGGAGTGCTGCAGTGCTTCATAACTATTAAACAATGTCAGTGACAGTTTGAAGCACAAGTCACCTGAAAACAGTGAGGCACACCCAAAAAACATTCAAATGATGACTTTGCACACACTGGAAGGAGATGTAAATGATATGAGGAGGAAGAAGACTTGCAGCAAAAGGAGCAAAAACTATGGAGAGAAAATAAGAATCTTGACCTTTGCACACCAAAGCCTCACTATTAAACCTTCACTGGAATAAAAGCATACGTTTCCTCAGACTCAGTGCACTATAGCACTTTAGGAATATGTTTCAGACAGTTTGATTGTCTGATTGAGTAAAGCTGCCTGCAGTGCAAAGGCCATTTTATAGACGCAGTGTGCAGGCTTTTCAACTTCAATGATACAAATACTTTCTGCAAGCCAAGGTTACTAAATGTTTGAGAAAGTGAATCTTTAAAAAGACAGAAAGCTTTTCCTCTGTTTTGTCATTTTAACAGCAGCAGTTTTTGTAATAATTAAAATACAGGATACACTCTTTTACCCAGTTTATCTATTCACTGATTTACATTAATCTTTTTTAATTATTTAATTATCAATTTTATTGATTATATTTATATAATAAATATATATTTATATTATATTTATTATATTTTATTATTTCATTTGCTGCCTTGTTAGAAACACACAGTGTTTATCTGCTCCATATGCTGTTGGTTAGTTTCATTTGTAACAAAGCATCAATGGTTCACAGCCCTGTGACATATGGCACAGAAACAGAACAATTTAACAGTGTTTCCTAAATTTCATGTTTTGTTTGACCAATTCTTTGATAGCATCTAATTTTACAATAATGGATTACAGAGCACTGGAAATTAAATTTCATTACAGTCGATAAGCTTCTGGAAGTGCTGTGAGTGAGTTTAAGGATTGGATAAAGCTTACAGTGAGGGCTGGATCAGGGGAGACGGATCCATGATGCCCTGAGCATTTCTCATTCACTCACTTATTTTCATTCTGTTTTTGCACAACTTTGCATTTAATTATTATTTATTATTAATCTCTGTCTCTCTCTTCCATTCCATTGTCTTTTGTTCTGTCTCTCTCCCCTCACCCCCAAAGAACTGCGACAGATGGCCCCGCCCCTCCCTGAGCCTGGTTCTGCTGGAGGTTTCATCCTGTTAAAATGAGTTTTTCTTCCCACAGTTGCCAAGTGCTTGCTTAGAGGGGGTCATCTGATTTTTGGGGTTTCGTTCTAATATTGAAGGGTCTTTACTATATGATATAAAATGTCTTGAGGTGACTGTTGTTGTGATTTGCTACTACCGAAATATAACTGAATTGTATTTTACATTTAAAATCTCAATCTGAATCTTAATGTAAATCCTTGCTCAGTTTACAAAGTAGATGTTCAAATGGAAGATGTGGCAGATTTAAAAACCCTCTACAGCATTTTCTTTTCCTCATTCAAGTCTGTCCCATATCTAGCAAGTGAAAATAAAAGAAATAAAAAAAAATAAAATAAACAATAAAAGGTGAATCAAATAGACCATTACGGCAAGGCTGGGATGGTCAATAAGAAAAGAAAAGAAAAAAACAAAAACAAACCCTCAACAGCAGATTAACAGAAGTTGTGTCCTTAAGAAACAGGGAAACATGCTGTTTCGTAAGGACACAGAACACACAGAAACAGTAAAGCCCTGACACAGAACCTGTGAGACGTCCTTCAGTTAATCCAGCTACTGTTCACCAAAGCTGCATCAGAAGTGGTCTCAGTGGAAGGCCGGCTGTCAACAAGCCAATTTCTAAGGGAGAAAAAGCTGTAGTATGTCAAATTATTCAAAATTATTTCCCATTTTTATAGTAAAGTTTAAAGAAATGAGGGTGACTCAAGCATTTACACAATATTTAATAGGAATATAGTTTATTTTTATTTAAATATTAAAAGAAAAACTAAAAAAAAAATCCAGGAGATAAAATCTAACACCTAAATGGGTGTTCTGGAAATTTTCTGTTCCCAGCCCCAAAAGAAGATGTAATGGATCAAAACTGCTGTTCAACATTATAGCAGTATTTACACACGAGTGCAGCAGTCAGCCAGGTCAGCATGTGTGTGCTTGCTGGTAGCTGTTTTTACCTCCTAGCACTTACTCTTAAACACACAAAGGACAAAACTTCTAGCCTGATGCCAAGAATGAGAACTTCTTTGGTAGAGACTGAGACTGAGGTCAAAGGTTGCAGTCATAGGTTAGTAAGGCAAATATATTTATATATTTTATATATTTATATACGTTTTCATGAGCGTGTTTATGTTTATCAGTTCTCTATACTGTCTCTGACTTGTCTAAGTACTCTGGCAAATGGTGACTAATTGGTCATGTAAGCCTATGTGTGTGTGTGTGTGTGTGTGTGTGTGTGTGTGTGTGTGTGTGTGTGTGTGTGTGTGTGTGGTGGAGCATAAAGTTGTAAGGTCATCACCATTACCAGAACGCATCAGACACTCCCCCCCTCCCTCAGGCAACAAGTGTGTACCCGTGGGGTTACCCAAGTGGAAATGACAAGGCAGTGAGTGTGGGAGTTTATGTGTGTGTGCGTGAATCTGTGCGTGTGTTGTCTTCTTCTAAAAAGTGACCGATGAACGAATGCACATTGATGCTGTTTGTTTTTGCATGTAAATGTAAAGCAGAGGAGGCTGAGTGGCCCCAGGCAGCTGTCAGAGATGCTGACTGACAGACGTACACGTAAACACACACTGACACAAAACTGACAGTATGTGTGCGTGACTCAGGTCTACAGAGCAATACTTGACATAGCAGTTAGGTACCAAGGATGGCTGAACATACAAAGCTACTAAATCAAACTGACCAGTCAAACTGGAGATGCTGCTCATTATTACTGCTCAGTGAACACACACACACCAATTTGAGATGATTGATGTAGTAGTAAGACTCTATTGAACCCAGTTCTTTTTATTCTTCTACTGGACAGAGAAGACGCAGACTCAGAGGGGTCAAAGTATTTATAATCATTTTATTCAATCATCTTCCAGAAGAGAGATGTGCACAGCGCTAAGCCACTTGCAGATCTGAAGCATTAGAAGCCTATAACCTATATGATAATCAGGTCCCTCCTGTGTTATTTTGGTACTCAAGACTTCCTGTTCTGCACAGCTCCAGTCTGGCTGAGCAATTGGTTTGTGACTCAAAGCTGGCCTGTTATTAAAATACATAAACAAAATAATCAGAAAATAAGCACTAAGAAAATATATATATTCCTCAACAACTCTTATTCTATTTACCCTTTTCCTCGCCTCACCACACTTACTTGGTGAGGTAGACACAGACACAGACACACTTACCTTGTTTCTTCTTTTACTTTCTCATCACTGATTGGCTCTCCCATAGTTGAACTCACCTGGCACACATTATATAAGGACTGCACTCACTTTGACTCACTCTTTTCACTTCCATTTGGGGTGGCAGCTGAGCTGAGTTTGATTTGTGCTTCTGAGTTTAATCCTTTGAGTTAATGACATAAAATCCAACCTTGTTCATTCTTTCAGAGTTTAGCAGTCCATGTGTGTCTTCCACGCCATTAAATCAACAGTAGTCTGAGTAATCACATGGCAGCAGCAGGTTGCGGTGCATGATTCTTGACCTTCCCCTCCCTTGCTCTGGTTTCACCTCATACACGGGGAGGCCTTCTGGAACTTGACGGATGACAACATTGATGTCCTGTTCCCAGTGATTACGAAGCTTCCCCGTTCCTCCTCTAGTGGTCAGATTTCGGACAAGAACACGATCGCCAGGGTATAACACAGAGCTTCTCACTTTCCCATCATAATGTTTTTTACTCCTGTCTGCTGACTTCTTTGCATTCTCCCGTGCTATGTCATATGTCTCTTGCATTTCTCGTGTCCATTTCTCCATGTAGGTTCGGTAGTCTGTTTTCCCTGTCTCAGAGGTGAGACCAAACAGCAGATCAATAGGTAACCTTGGGGACCTTCCAAAGAGAAGGTAGAAAGGAGAAAACCCAGTTACCTCACTTCGTGTGCAGTTATAGGCGTAGATAAGCTTGTTCAAGGACTCTTTCCAACTTGTCTTCTGCCTATCAGTAAGTGTCCTCAACATTTGTAGTAACGTCCGGTTGAACCGCTCAACTTGTCCATTCCCTTGTGGGTGGTATGGTGTAGTTCGGGATCCCAATATGCCACAGTTCTTTTTCAGCTGAGCAAAGAGCTGGTTCTCAAATTCGCCACCTTGGTCATGGTGTATCCGTGCTGGCAGTCCAAACTTCAAGGCGTAGTCATTAAAGATGCGATCAGCAACCGTTTTGCCAGACTTGGAGGTGGTGGCATAAGCCTGTGCAAAACGAGTAAAGTGGTCAACAATCACCAAAATATACTCGGAACCACCCTTACACTTGTCCAAGTGGAGAAAATCTATTGACACCAGTTCAAACGGCTGTGTGGTAACAATACTGGTGAGCGGTGCCCTCGCTTCTTTACATGGTATCTTTTGTTTCAGGCAAGTGCAGGTCTTTGTCACATAATGTTCAATGTCTCGTTGCATGTAAGGCCAAAAGAATCTATCTCTGATCAATGATGTTGTTCGATCAGTGCCCTGATGACCCATCTCATCATGCAATTCTCTCAGTACAGTCTCTTTGTACTTTTCAGGCAACACAAGCTGTCTCTTGGTTGTGGTTTTTCTGCAAAGAATACCATCTTCATCAATATGAAGTCTTTCCCATTCACGCAGGAGACACTTGCTTTGGGCACTTAGTGTATTAAGTTCATGCCTTGTTGGCTTTTCATTACTCATTTTGCACTGCATTATTAGGCCAATATTTCCATCATCTTGCTGTGCTTGTTTGATCTCTGTAACCGAAAATTGGTTGTGTGGTTCTTCACTCACTGATGTACACTGGAGACGGGTGAGTATGGGGCAGACCATTGGTGAGTTGAAATCTGGAGTCTCCACAACTTGGGTTATTGCTGCCACACAATCTGAACCCATTTCCTCTGTACACTGTTCCATCATTTCCTCTATCTCAACAGGCATTCTTGAAAGACTGTCAGCATCCACATTCTCTCTACCTGGGCGATGTCGGATGGTGAAATGGAAGTCTGCAAGCTCTGCCACCCATCTACATCCAGTTGCATTTAGCTTGGCACTTGAAAGGATGTAGGTGAGGGGGTTATTGTCAGTGAACACGGTGAAAGTAGGCGCATAATAAAGATAATCTCTGAATTTCTCTGTGACGGCCCACTTCAGTGCGAGAAACTCCAGTTTTCCTGAGTGAAGATGATAGTTTCGTTCAGCTGCAGTCAATGTCCGGGAGCCATAAGCGATCACACGAAGTTTATTATCTTGTTGTTGGTATAGGACTGCTCCGAGGCCTTGAGCTGAGGCATCGGTATAGAGGATGAATGGTTTAGAAAAATCTGGGAACCCGAGGACTGGTGGCTCAACTAGGCAGTCTATTAGTCGTTCCAATATGCGCTGATGTTCTTCAGTCCACACAATTGACTTGTGTGATGGAACCCCTTTACTCTTTCTTGTGACTTGTTTTGTGTTTGTCTGGTTCTGGGATACATTGTTATCTTCCGTTGTGCACTTCAACAAGCTATACAGTGGACCTGCAATACGGGAGAAGTCCCGTATGTACTGCCTATAGTAACTTAACAAGCCCAAGACAGTTCGCAGCTCTCCCACATTGCTTGGTCTCCTGTCCTTCAAGGCTGTCACTGCATTGGTGTCATCTGGATCAATTTTGCTACCTTCGGCTGAAACAATTCTCCCTAAATAGCGAACCTCGTGTTTGAATAATTCACATTTACTGGGTTTAAGCTTGATCCCATACTTCCTGAGTAGTTGAAGCACTTTTCTGACATGATTGACATGATCATCAAATGAATGACTGTACACTAGAGTGTCATCAAGGTAGGGTACACATATGTTGTCTCGCACCTCTTCCAGACACTCTTCCATGCAGCGTTGGAAGGCTGCAGGTGCATTCATCAGCCCGAATGGAATCCTTATCCATTCGTACAGGCCCCATGGTGTCACAAAAGCAGTTAAAGGTCGGCTGCCTTCATCCATAAAGCCCTGATGGTAGGCCTTGCCTTGGTCTAACAATGAAAACCATGAGTTGCCGCCAAGACTGTCGAGAATGTCCTGCACTCGAGGGATTGGTTGTCTGTCTGGATGAGTCTTTTTGTTTAGTTCTCTGTAATCTATACAGAGACGTAAGCTGCCGTCCTTCTTTCTCACGCAGACAACTGGTGAGGCATAAGATGAGTTCGATTTCGTGACCCATCCTTGTGCAATAAGGTTGTGCAGATACTCTTTCATCTCTTTGTATAACGGCTTTGGTACCGACAGGTAAGTGCGTGCTACAGGATCCATATCCTTCAATGATATCTTCAGTTTCAACTTGTTGATACATCCAATATCATCATCTGATTTGGAAAAGGAAGAGCATTCCTCACGGAGCATCTTTTGCACCACCCCCCTTTCAGATTCACTCAGATGCGTAAGGTCAATTGGTGGGTCCCATGAGGTGCCAGGAATTTGCTCGCTCTCTGCATTCACTTGATTCACCAATAATGGGGAGCACTGGTCAGATTTCTCTAAAACCGTCGCTGGGTACACAGCTTGAATTTGCTCTAAGGTGCCCACAACAGTTTTTCCTGACAGCTCAATGTCGTGATCAGTGGGATTTTGCACATCAAGAACAATATAGGGGGGGACCCCCCTTCTGAGTTCTACTAGTGTCTCACAAAACTCCAGACCTTCAGCCCACTGAGGGTTTATGTCAGGCTCAAAGAGAAGTGTAGTGTCTTTCTTCAGCGGGTGGGTCTGCACCTTACAGTCAATCTGAACAGAAGTGTGTTTGGGTACAATGACTTTCTCTTTTGTTGTTCTCACAACAAAATCATGTGATTGTTTAGCAGTCACTAAATCAATAAAGGTTGTGACATTTTCTCTTTTAAGGCAAGGGAAAGCCCCTCTTAATGCCTCGTGCAGCTGCTCAGTTCTTTCAGCATCCATTTGCTCTATAGTACTAGTTTTCAGTATTTGCTCAATGACATTAAAGCCTAGAATGGGCTGCGAAAGACTTCCGCCTCTCATCACTAACATGGGGACTACAAGTTCTTTAGGGTTTGCTCCCTCAGCAGCTAGACCAAAAGTGACTTCAATGAAACCCTTGTAAGGGATGTTTTGACCATTAGCAGATGAGATTTTTAAATCGTCAGGTGCATCAAGTAACTCAGAAACATCTCTTAATTTCTCATGTGGTAAATACTTCTTTTTCCACTTTTCATCAACAATACACACTTGGGAGCCTGTATCCCATAAGGCTTGAGTTTGGTGGCCTTGTAAATAACAGTCAACTATACACTGTTTCCCAACAAGAGCAACAAGATGGGACTGGCTGTCCACCCTTTTGGGGTGAATAACACTTGCCTTTGGGTGCGTGTGCTGATTTACTTGAGGCTGAGAGTGTTTGTTGCATTGTTTTCTGTGTCTGGGCCAGTGCTCAGCTTGGCACATCTTGGAACAATAAGTGCTTTTTTTACAAGACGCACACCTTCTGAGTCTTTTGAGTTTTCCCAGAACACCACAGTAATAGCAAAGCTGTTGGGACGTTACACTATTATTGGTTACTCCCTGTCCCGTGGGGGCAACCACTGTCCGTTTAAAGGTTGATCTTTGTCTGGTCTAGTTAGTTTCGCCCTGCAACCTGCGAGAAAGTGTTCACTGCTACCACATCGATAGCAATGGTTGCAGTACTCAGTCCCACTTTGCTGGAAGCCAAAGCATTTCCTTAGGCATGCTCTGTTTAAAGCAGGATATTGACGTTGTGGTGCAAACCTCTGTTGATACTTAGCTGTATCACCTCTCCGTCCAGGTCCCACAGGAGGCCAGTAGTTTTGTGGCAGATGCTCAAGATGAGAAAAGGGAACACATTCTGGTACTGCAAGTGAGGCAGAATACTGTGTTTGTGCCGGACTAGGCTGTTGAATTATTTCTTTGATTTGTGCGACTTCAGCACCAAGATTTTTCAATAATGCCATGTCAGAACGGATTTCTTTAAGTTTATTTAGTAGGTCAGGCTGAGCTTTGCTGATGGATTCAGGTTTTAGGTTTTTCCCTTTTTTATCTGCAGGGGTGTCAGACTGAAGTGAATGCACAGTGGTTGGCCGCTGCTGGGAGAGTAACTTCTTTTTATTTTGTCTCTCTGCTTCATTTGCACAGGCAACATTGAGTTTCTCAAGGAGGAGCTCATCACTGGTTGTGGTTTCCTGTAGGTAGGGCTGGAGGTCACTCTTAATGTTATCATTTTGTAGGCCTGTCAGAACTGTATGAAGGAACATGCTCTGTACAAGCACAGGATCATATCTTAAACCAGAGTCAGCTTCTTGCGATGCAAACAGAATTTTCTGTCTTAAGTCTAGGGCACGGATTAAGAAAGTTTGTGGGGTTTCTTTAATGCTTTGGACCTCTGACGTGAGTTGTTTGTAAAGTTCTGTTGCCCCTCGTTCTTGGTAGTGGGACCTTAGAATCCTCCTCAGGGTAGGCAATGTAAGGTTGGTTTTGCCCTCTAGGTAGCTACGCAATTGTAAGCCTGGTGCTATTGCCCTGATTACTGCATCAACTATTTCTATTTCAGGGACTCCTTTGCTGATGCCTTGTTCAATCTGAAGAGCTAGGCTGGAGACAGTTAGTTTATCCTTTTGGCCGGGCTCACCAATCTGACCTGATATTTTGAATTCTCTGCCCCACGGTAGTGTCAGAAAAGGTGGGGGGGTTTGTTTAGCACTATTGTCCCCCACACTCATCGACAGTTTGGCTGTACTAGGTTGCTTCGCCTTGTTCTGTCGTGATAATGCAAGAGCCAACTGAAGCGTCTCTATTTCCTTTATCAGTTGTTCTTCTTCTGAGGCCTCACCAACCTGTTCCTGCACCTCATCTGTCTGGTTAGTATCTGAGGTTTTGTGTCCCGATGTACCATTCTGAGCAGCCTGTTGCAACTCAAAAATTTTGTCTTTCAAAATCAGTAGCTCAGACATTCCCTCATCTTCAAGCTCATCCAGCTCCTCTCTTTCTAAGTGCTGTATTATATAGGAAATGAGAGAGGAACGACTTTTACCCGATACCCTTTCAAGTTTTGAACCAGCAATATTTAGGAAATCACAAACTTCGATCAAAATGTCTCTTGTCACTGTATACAATGTACCAGCAACTTCTAACTTCAGGTCCTCTAGCCCTGAAGACTCCATTTCAGTCTGTGGCTTGTGGAAAAGATTAGTGTGATGTAAGACCTCTTTGCAGAAGAGTCAGTGCAGCTTCCCTGGTACCAGTAGTTAACCTCAGGTTGCATGCAGGTCCCTCTGTGTAACTGTCGAAACTAGCACACTGTATCTCCCACCGTGGTATTTGATGTGAGGGGTTGAATGATGACTGGGGCGTCTATCTGGGACAGCGGGCCCTCATCACATTTATCCCAGCAGTGCCTCCAAAATGTTACACCCTGAAAAGGGGCTGAAAAGGGGATAAGTCAATGACGACGCTCAGACACGATGCTTCTCTTTCAGCAGCTTCATTGCGAATGATTCAGAAATATAAACATACATACAAAAGTATTAAACATCTTAACAACAATGTACAGTCTCTGTTAGTTGTAAGACAATATATCTCAAGACTGTTTCCTTTCCTTTTCTATAAGTTACAGATTAAATTGAATGTAACAATTTACAAAAGCAGCTTATGAATCAATAAACAAACTTAGATCATTAAACTGAAATGTACAGAAAATAAACAAAATATTCATATAAAAATACTAATAGGCATTTGTCCCTTCACACAAAATAAACATGTTCTTCGTCCAGATCAAATGCAAAATGCACACAATGTATGTTCCACACACAGTCTGGCACGATAATGTTTCATGCTAGCCACCAACAGAGCGCTTAGCTTAGCTTGCTGCTTATAGCTTATCCTAACATCACAGTTAACACAGGTCATCTAAGTATTCCTAGTATCCTCTTGGTACATTTGGAAACATGGTCAGTACAACTCAACATACATATTTGTAAAGTCCAACAGCAGAATTGCACAATTATTACCTGAAAAGGGGATAAGTCAATGACGACGCTCAGACACGATGCTTCTCTTTCAGCAGCTTCATTGCGAATGAGGCATCGTGGCCAGAGCTCCCCCTTCCAGCAACGGCAGCCATAACTAATCAATCATGATCAC
This sequence comes from Mchenga conophoros, assembly GCF_057382185.1. Classification (NCBI taxonomy): domain Eukaryota; kingdom Metazoa; phylum Chordata; class Actinopteri; order Cichliformes; family Cichlidae; genus Mchenga; species Mchenga conophoros. Next base: position 210,784 of record NC_140527.1, read on the forward strand.
TAAATCACATGGATTATTCCCCAGGCTCGACAAGTAGATCACAGATTGAATGTTACACAGGTTGTAGTCACATTAAGGATTATTATCCGGTTGAACATAGTCATGAACTCTTTTAACTATTTTAGCCTGTGTTACATTACGTCTCTTAATGGGACTTCTTTTACCCTTGTTTATACATTTACATATTTGAAATAAATTGAATAATATATTGGGTAACTTTTACCCACAACTTTTTACTCCATTATGAACAGTGTTGGGGAGTAACGGAATACATGTACCGCCGTTACGTATTTAAAATACAAAATATGAGTAACTGTATTCCGTTACAGTTACCGTTTAAAAAGGTGGTATTCAGAATACAGTTACTTTGTTGAAATAAATGGATTACACTGCGGTACTTTGTCGCGGGTCAGGACTGTTTGGGTTTTGTTTGACAGCTACGTTCTGTTGTTCCACGCGGCAGCGTTACGGTTGCCATGGTTACAGGGCGACGCGCTCTCTCTCTCTCTCTCTCTCTCTCTGCGACTGTGTGTTTCCTGGGTGAAAGAGGCCTTTTTGTTGTTTTTGTGCTAAGCTAACAGGCAGAATGCTACAGGTATAGCTCTAAAGAATGTAGCATCATGGGCAGTGTAGTCCGTGCTGCAGGGAGAATGGACTGCCATACACGTTACGTGTCTGTGAGCGAGGGAGGGAGAAAAAGGCAAAGTACGAGTTGTCATCAAGCAGAAACGGGAGCTGGAAGCATGTAAATATAATAATAACCACTGCAGCCAAGAAGAGTGCCTGACGAGCCCAGTTGTAAGTAAGCTATTAAGACTCGACTGTACACCGTGTTCGTGTTTTCTTCCGAAAACAATAAGTTCCGTTGGAGCAGTCTTTCAACGCCTCTCTCTGTCTCTCGCAAGAAAAGTTGACCCACACAACAAAGTAAAGCTATTTTTCGGCTACGAGCCGACAGGGACCCCGCCGTATTAGTCAGAGGTCCCTTTACTACAGTTCGGAGTCGCGGACCTTCAGTAATAGTAATAAATCACACAGCAATAGTACATTCACGTTGTTGTAAAAAGCATGATAATATATTAAGTAATCCAAAGTATTCAGAATACGTTACTGTCATTGAGTAACGTAACGGAATACGTTACAGAATACATTTTGGGGCATGTAATCTGTATTCTGTAATGGAATACATTTTAAAAGTAACCTTCCCAACACTGATTATGAACTTCAACAAATAATCAATCTATCACACATATGTATCCAATGAAATTTCCAGTGGCATTTGTTATAGACAAACTGTGCATGGAAGAACACACTCCAGTTCAGATTGGGCAGCTGGTTCGGCTGAATTGGTGCCCATCGAGTGCTGAAGTCCCCAACCAGCCACTTCTCACTGAAGGCCACTCTAGAATGGTGAAGAGTCCCACACTTTCCAGAAGACTGGTTACAGAACCTGAACACATTGGTTGTGAACTAGGGCTGGGCGATATGAGGAAATCTAATATTGTGATATGTTTTGGCTATGTTGCGATATACAATACTGGTCAAGCTTCAGAACAGCCCAATTTATTCAGTTGTTTATTACAATTCAAGTGGTTCAAGTCCAATGAATAACTTGAAATGGTACAAAGGTAAGTCGTGAACTGCAAGAGGTTAAAAGAAAAAAAAGATAAGGTTACCACAAACTGAAAAATACATTTCAGTTATACAAAAAGGCAATATCTCATCTCTGCTTTTCACAGATGATATGGTCCTGTTGGCTTCATCAGGTGATGGGCTCCAGCTCGCCTTGGAACGGTAATGGGATTTTCTCCCTGTCAGTTACCGTTCAGCAGGAAGCCGCATGGCATGTTGGATCTATATAGCATTTGTATTCTATTTTTATGTTATTGTATATTTTATTCTATTTTATTCTACTCTATATAGTATTTTATTTTTATTCTATTCTGTACAGTTGTGTACTGTATTTATTCTTATTTTATTCTAATTTTTGCTTCATAACTTTTGCACTGTCCACTTCCTGCTGTGACAAAACAAATTTCCCACGTGTGGGACTAATAAAGGTTATCTTATCTTATCTTATCTTATCTTATCTTATCTTATCTTATCTTATCTAATTAAAGAAAACTGTGGAAGGTCCGAGGCGGGCTAAAAATGAAATTCTATATTTTCTGGACTTGAGAGGAAAGCTGCACACATTGGGGAGGTTATCATGACCTATGCCCAGGAACATCAGTAATGCCTGTACAATACAGGGGCCTGACTCGGGGATGGACTCAGATAAGGTGCTTGTGTTACTCCCTTCCTCTAGTTCAAAGATTACCCACAAGTAGCAAGGACCCTTCATGGTCACATGGAGGATGTCAGCTATGAAGTAGTACAGTCAGACAGGGAGGGAGCCACACATTTAGCACCTCAACCTCCTCAAAGCATGCAGAGAGCCTGAAACGGCTTCTCTGGTGAGCCTGGTGAAAGACAGCTGAGTTTGGACCGGAGGTACCAAATTCCACCATTACCAACTTTCTCCATTGTAATAACCATCTCACACAGGCCTTTTGAGATCAGATGTTGCTACATTACTACAGCGATTTGCAGATGTGTTCTCTTCCCTGGCTGTAACACTCTCATAGAGCACCATTTTGAAACACGCGCTGGTGTACTGGTGCGTTTGCAGCTCTATAGGTTACCTGAACATAACAAAAATTGTCCAGAAGGAATCTGCTGACAGGCTGAAGATGGGAGTTACTGAAGAGTAACACAGCACGTGGTGCAATTGTTGTGGTGAAAAACGTGGATCAATACAGTTCTGTGTTGAGTACCACAAAGTGAATGAAGTATTGCGGTTTAATGCTTATCCCATGCCCCGTTTAACCAAAGGCTACTGGCAGACTCCCTTGTCTGCAGAGTCCAAAGAAACACAGCCTTCTCCACTCCAGAGAGGGCTCTCTGTGGGGAGCCCCTGCTTCATACCTAACTTTCCCTCCTGTTTATTCTGCAGACTGACGTCTCGAGGGATGGGGGCTATCTGGCCCTGCGGGTAAGGAGGGTCTGCCGGCCGTGTACATCAGCCAAAACCTATCAGAACGAGACACCCGCTACAGCACAGTGAAGAAAGGGTGTTTGACAATCTGGTGGGTTGTCAGCTCCCAGTTATTACTTCCCCAGCCTATGATCTGAACAGTCCAAATAAATTGGTATCGAAAGTAACTGTACATAATGTTAAGTCTGTGGATGGTTATGATTTTTTTTTTTCTTAAAATGTCATTCGTGAAGAAATTTGAAGTTGTTAATGTTTTAGTAATACTTGGCTCAACAGAGCTCTGACTACAGTGCTGAAGGGAAATGTCGAGATGAAATATTATTTTACTGTTACTATTCATAATCCTTATTATTATTGTTGCATCATTTATGATTTATCATTATTGTCATTTCATTGACACATTTATTGAAACTGGTGAGGTTATATTAAAGTCTGTATTTCAGGTGTTAGCATAAGCATATAATAATCTTTCATTGCAGGTGCAAATGTAATCATGTTATACATATATTGCATAATTAAAGGGTTGAAGCTCGGTCAAGTTAATTAATGGTTTGAAGCTACGGGCAGCGCGATGTCTGGCCGATCAATGGAGCAAAGTTCAGCTATTGAAAGGTTGCCTACATGTTTACAGTATAATTTACTACATGTTGCCTGTGTGCATTTAGCAGCCTGCTGCACTGGAGTTTGCCTGGTAACAGATAACAGAAAAGGGAGAAAGAAAGAGGGAAAGAAAAAGAGCGAGGAAGAGGGACGTGATAAAGGGCAAAAACCAACAAAACAAACAGACAAAAAATACATTTACGATGGTTTTTAATAGAGCAACAAACTATTTTTCAAGGATAAATGAAGATCTTGTAAATTTGTGAGAAATCATTTCCTCTCCAGCCAGCAAGTTATCTGCTTCACAGTGCACATTTGCCAGTTATACCAGGGGGTCAAGTACTTCTGATCTGAGGCTTTAGTTTTTTATAGGAGACATAGTAACCAGAGCCACACATACTGAAGCTGTAATACTAAGAAGATAATGGACCTCTGTGGGAGTAGTGTTCAGGTAGCTGCTCTGTCCTGTTTTAGCACACAGCATTGAAGAAGATAATGGTGCAGGAATTTTATCCTTAAACCTTGTTACAGCCCTTTCAGAAAGACATTTGCTTGTATTGCTGTATAATCCATTATTGTAAATTCAAATGTTAATCCTGATGTATCAGGATATGATTTGACAAGAGGGTTTTCAGGGAACACTGTTAAATGTTCAGTGATCAAAAGTCAAAATCAAGAGTGTGATTAAAGTGGTGTGTGGGTTTGTTTACATTTTGAGAGAAACTAATTGAGTCTAACAATGTATATTTTTTTTCTTTACATCACGTTGCTAGCTGGGTCCATAACGCCTCACACCTGGATGCACTATGAGAAGAAGGCAAGGAAGCAAAAGTAGTGTGTTGCTTTTGGAATGCTCTGCTGGGAAACCTTGGCTCCTCCCATACACATGGAGTCTGATCCATCCAGCCCCTACCTCGCAATTTACTAGACTTAAAGAATCTGCTGCCAACATCTTGGTTCCAGATACCACAGCACACCATTGGGGATCTAATGGAGTCAATGTCTCAATGAACTTCAGAACAGCCCAATTTATTCAGTTATTTATTACAATTCAAGTGGTTCAAGTACTGAACTTCAATAACTTAGTGAAACTTAAAAGAGTGTGTTTAATATATAAAGTCTTACACCCCCTTGCTCCACCACCACTAAAGCAGCTCATTAGGCATAAAGAAAGCTCAAACAGGACCACTCGAGCTACAATCCGAGGAGACGTGTTTATACCCCACAGATGGACAGCATTTGGGCAGAACGTCCTTTCTGTCCAAGGTGGCCATCTGTGGAACAGTCTTCCTCAACCCATTAGAGAATGCTCGACATTCAATTTGTTTAAGGCAAAGGTTAAAAACTGGTTATGGACAAATCAAGTGTGTGATCATGTATGAGTTGTATAGTTTTAATGTTTTATTTGGGAACAGAATGGTGAGTATGTGTAAGTTTGGTGATGGAGTTTTTATTATGAATGAATGATGAATTTTTATGAATTTTTATGTCTATTTTTTATGTTTAAGGATAACAGATGGAAATTAGCCTTTGGCTATAATCTGGCATGTTTACATTCATGTAATTTTTTTTTACATTTATGTTCATTAACATGCACTGTCCTAAATAAATAAATAAAATGGATCTGGCTGCTGCATTCGTAAAGCCACTAGCACCATGGTTGACCTGCATCACCCCTCCCACCAACTGTTTACTCCCCTTCCATCCAGAAGATGACTCTGGAGCATCAGGAGCAGGTTGGAGATATTGTGCAATAGTTTTGTTGTTGTTGTTTTTTCTCCCCCCAACCAGTCTGGCTCCTCACCACCACCACACTGGACCCCCTTTCTCCACACACTCGTACTGCATAACACTGTTCTCGCACTCACAGTACTTGCATTATTCTGTTTTGCTCTGTTCTACTCTGCGTACTATTGCATTTATTCTCATTCTTTTCGATTTCTTATTCTATTTCAAGTACAATACTGTTGTACTCATTCTTAGTTTCTTATTTCTGTGTAGCTGTATATTTGAATTTTTATTTTTACAGATTGCACCCTCGATCCAGGAGGATGATATCTCGTCCCACTGTGTACTTGATTGTATATTGTTGGGTTTACAGTAAAACTCGACAACTAGACAAAAGGACCAACATGAGATTAGGTAGTTACAATGTTATGCTTGATTTCTGTTAAATGATTTATCAAATCTTTAATCTTGAGAAATGAAAAGGAAAGCAGGTCTGTACATGCAATGCACATTATTTACACTTACTAGTCAAACACAAACTTTGTTGAATTTGTTTTTAGCAGTGCATTGACCCAATTCAGCTAGTTTTACGGTTTCACAGCTTACAGAGGCCTAACCCAGCAGCAACGTGAGAATGATCAGCAGACTGCAGGTTCTTCAGTCTGTCTCCTAAAGTGAGTCTACCCTGAGAGTCTCCCGTGTTAAAATGTTAAATTTCATACCATAAAGACACATTTATAGCCTGGACACTAGCATTTTATAGTTGGAAAGCAGTACACTGTGAATTGTGCTTTGGTGTATGTTATCATCACTGCCAGCCAGGGAATCATGTGATATTTCTTTTGAGTAACTGCTCGAACTCCTTGTTGCCTGGCAAAAGTGACAGTATTTTTTTAATTATTATTTGATTTAATTTTTTTTACTAAGCAGGCTCTCTGACCAGCCTCTCTATTGGCTGCACATATCCCACAATGAGAAACACAGTTGCCGTAGTGTTCCTTTGATACAGACAAGATGGGGTGAAAGTGACAGAGAGGAAAAGGGCCAGGTACAAAGATGGAGAAGCACCATCACCCATATGAAAGCGCATATATAATGCTCTCTTTATGATTATAAAATGATACAAGACAGGTAAAGGAAAAGTAGAAACACATTAGTAAACAGAAAAAACAGTGGCAGGTGACCAATATTGGGTTGTTACATTATTGTAATTACATTACACATTACATTACATACCTCACAGAATTTCCACAGTATATGAGGACACAGGGCTGTGTCTCTGACATGCTGGTCTGCAGTACGGGGCCCCACAGGGAACTGTGCTGGCACCGTTCCTCTTCACCCTCTACACTGCAGATTTCTCCATCAACTCCCCACGCTGCCACCTACAGAAGTTCTCTGACGACTCTGCCATAGTCGCCTCATCACAGGTGAGGACGACTCAGAGTACAGACAGTGGACTCTGGACTTTGTGGACTGGTGTCAGCAGAACCACCTGCTGATCAACACTGGGAAAACCAAGGAGTTGGTGGTGGACTTCCGGAGACGCAGACCCACCACACTGACAGCGGTGAACATCCAGGGAGTGGACATTGAGATAGTGGACTCTTATAGGTACCTGGGTGTTCACCTGAATAATAAACTGGACTGGAGTCACAACACTAATGCTCTTTACAGGAAGGGTCAGAGCAGACTCTACCTGCTGAGGCGGCTGAGGTCATTTGGAGTCTAGGGAGCTCTTTTAAAGACCTTCTATCACTCTGTGGTGGCATCTGTCATTTTTCACAGTGTGGTATGTTGGAGCAACGGTTTATCGGCAGCTGAGAGGAAGAGGTTGGATAAACTCATCAAGAAGGCCAGCTCTGTTCTGGGATGCACCCTGGACCCAGTGCAGGTGGTGTGAGACAGAAGGACTCTGGCCAAAATAACATCTCTGATGGACAGAGTCTCCCACCCCATGCATGTAGATGTTGCTGAACTGCAGAACTGCTTCAGTGACAGACTGCTGCATCCTCGATGCATGAAGGAGCGTTTCTGCAGGTCCTTCCTCCCTGCAGCTGTCAGACTGTACAATCAGAACTGCTCCCAACAAACGTGGATGTTTACATCTGCGCTGTAACTGCAATAATTAAATCAACCGATTCGCACTACAACCTGCTTTGCCTCCTATCTGTAGTTATCTTTATTTAATTTAATAACTGTACAGTACTCTCTGTATATAGTAACCATTGTCCTTAATGTAAATATGTAAATGTAATGTAAATCGGACTCCGCAATACAACTACCGGGGTTCTCCGTGCATCGCGCGGACAGGTCACAGGATCTTACTGGGAAAAGCAGAGGCGGTGGTGTGTGTTTCATGATCAACAACAGCTGGTGTGATTATGCAAACGTGACCCGGTCAAATCCTTCTGCTCACCGGACCTGGAGTACCTGATGATTAAGTGCTGGCCATTCTGGCTACCGAGGGAATTTACAGCAGTGATTATTACGGCTGTTTACATTCCCCCACAAGCCGACACTGACCGAGCACTCAGGGAACTGTACAGCGCGATCAGCAGTGAGGAAACCGCACACCCAGAGGCAGCGTTTATCACAGCCGGAGACTTTAATAAGGGAAACCTGAAGAAAGTCTCACCCAAACTCCACCAACACATCCATTTTAACACTCGTGGAGACCGGCTACTCGACCACTGCTACACCTCTTTCCGGGATGCGTACAAAGCCCTCCCCCACGCCCCATTCGGCCAATCAGATCACCGCTCCATCCTGCTCCTACCCGCCTACAGGCAGAAGCTGAAACAGGAAGCTCCAACCCGGAGGGCGGTGCACTGTTGGACGGACCAATCGGAGTCTGCGCTGCGGGACTGTTTTGATCATGCGGACTGGGAAATGTTTCACGTGGCTGCTAGGGACATTGATGAGTACACAGACTCAGTCTGCAGATTTATCAGGAAATGCGTGGAAGATGTCGTTCCATCCAGAACAGTTAAATCCTTCCCAAATCAAAAACCCTGGATTAACGGAGATGTTCGCGCGGCACGGAGCACCGCCTTTGCCTCCGCGAACACATCGGACTACAAACACACACATTACCAACTCCGGAAGACGATCAAAGCAGCCAAACGTGAGTACAGGGACAGGGTGGAGCAACAGTTTGACAACCCTCGGAGTATGTGGCAGGGACTAAACACGATCACAGACTTTAGAGGGAAAACCAGCACACCGCAGACCACGGCCTCTCTGTGTGAGGATCTAAACGTATTCTACGCTAGATTCGACACAGCGAACACCACGAGACCGGACAGTGTGCGCACTGACGTCATCCGCAGTGCGCACACTGTGTCTGAGGAGGATGTGCGGAAGTGCTTCAGGAAGGTGAACGCATGCAAAGCTACTGGTCCGGACGGGATTCCCGGCCGCGTCCTCAAGTCATGCGCGGCTCAGCTGGCTGGAGTGTTCATGCACATCTTCAACCTTTCCCTCTCTCTGTCTGTAGTCCCAGCCTGCTTCAAAATGGCCACCGTCGTCCCTGTACCCAAATCCTCCACCATCTCCTCATTGAACGACTGGCGACCTGTAGCCCTGACTGTAAGCAGATGCTTCGAGAAGCTGGTCAGGGACTTCATCTGCTCTGCACTAACCGACTCACTGGACCCTCTACAGTTCGCATACCGCCACAACAGGTCCACTGATGATGCCATAGCCCTGACACTACACACTGCCCTGTCACACCTGGAGAAGAGAGACACGTATGTGAGAATGCTGTTTGTAGATTACAGCTCAGCATTCAATACCATCGTTCCCTCGAAGCTGGACAGGAAACTGCAGGATCTAGGACTGAGCAGCTCCCTCTGCAGCTGGATCCTTAGCTTCCTGTCTGACAGACGCCAAGTGGTCAGACTGGGCAGCATCACCTCATCCCCCATCACACTGAACACTGGTGCTCCACAGGGGCGTGTACTGAGCCCTCTCCTGTACTCACTCTACACCTACGACTGCACGGCCACTAACAACTCCAACATCATTGTGAAGTTTGCGGACGACACTACAGTGGTGGGTCTTATCACCAATGGTGATGAGACGGCTTACAGGGAGGAGGTCAGCGCCCTGACCCACTGGTGTCAAGACAACCATCTCACCCTCAACGTCGCAAAGACAAAGGAGTTGATAGTGGACTTCCGGAGGTGCAGAGAAGTACACACCCCCATCACCATCAACGGCGCTGCTGTGGAGAGAGTGAGCAGCTTCCGGTTCCTTGGTGTACATCTGGCTGAGGATCTTACGTGGTCAGTACACACAAACAAAACAGTGAAGAAGGTGCAGCAGCGCCTCTTCTTTCTCAGGAGACTGAAAAGATTTGGCATGAGCCCCCGCATCCTCAGGACCTTCTATCACTGTGCCATTGAGAGCATCCTCACTGGATGCATCACCACCTGGTATGGCAACAGCACCGCCTACAACTGCAAAGCTCTCCAGCGAGTAGTGCGGTGCTCTGAACGGATAATTGGAGGTGAGCTTCCCTCCCTCCAAGACATCTACAGGAAGCGCTGCCTGAGGAAAGCGGTGAGGATCATCAAGGACTCCAGTCACCCCAGCCATAAACTGTTCAGACTACTTCCATCAGGAAGGAGGTTCCCGTACCAGCAGACTGAGAGACAGCTTCTTCCACCAGGCCATCAGACTGCTGAACACGTCATAGACACCTCAGCTTCACTACTGAAGGCGATCGTGGCTCAAGAGTTGGGAGTTCGCCTTGTAATCAGAAGGTTGCCGGTTCGAGCCCCGGCTTGGACAGTCTCGGTCGTTGTGTCCTTGGGCAAGACACTTCACCCGTTGCCTACTGGTAGTGGTCAGAGGGCCTGGTGGCGCCAGTGTCCGGCAGCCTCGCCTCTGTCAGTGCGCCCCAGGGTGGCTGTGGCTACAATGTAGCTGCCATCACGTGTGTGTGAATGGGTGGATGACTGGATATGTAAAGCGCTTTTTGGGTCTCTAGGGACTAGAAAAGCGCTATATAAATACAGGCCATTTCAGGCCATTTACTGGAACTTTAACATTATGCACTCCATACTGTACAGTAATGCCACTGTTTTGCACATGTCTCAAGTCTGTATATTTTTATATATTTTATTTATTGTTGACTCTATTTAATTTGTAAAATATGTGTACACACACACACACACACACACACACACACACACACACACACAGAAAAATATTTAGTATACACATCCAGAAATGCATATACTATTATACACTCAACAAAAATATAAACGCAACACCTTTGTTACTGCTCCCATTCCCCATGGGATGGACGTAGAGACCTAAAATTCATTCCAGATACACAATATAACCATCCCTCCCAAACAGTGGTCACAAATCAGTCCAAATGTGTGGTAGTGGGCACATCTGCCATATTGAGATAATCCATCCCACCTCACAGGTGTGCCACATCAGGATGCTGATCTGACATCATGAGTAGTGCACAGGTGTACCTCAGACTGCCCACAACAAAAGGCCACCCTGGAATGTGCAGTTTTGTCTCACAGCAAAATGCCACAGATGCCACAAGCAATGAGGGAGCGTGAAACTGGCATGCTGACAGCAGGAATGTCAACCAGATCTGTCGCCCGTGCATTGAATGTTCATTTCTCAACCATAAGCCGTCTCCACAGGCGTTTCAGAGAATATGGCAGCACAACCAACCGGCCTCACAACCGCAGACCTCGTGTAACCACACCAGCCCAGGACCTCCACATCCAGCAGGTTCACCTCCAAGATCGTCTGAGACCAGCCACCCAGACAGCTGCTGGAACAATTGGTTTGCACAACCAAACAATTTCTGCAAAAACTGTCAGAAACCGTCTCAGGGACGCTCAACTGCATGCCCGTCGTCCTCATCGGGGTCTTGACCTGACTCCAGCTCGTCGCCGTAACAGACTTGTGTGGGCAAATGCTCACATTCGATGGCGTCTGGCACGTTGGAGAGGTGTGCGCTTCACGGATGAATCATGGTTCACATTGTTCAGGGCAGATGGCAGCTGAGAATGTCCCAGTTCTTGCATGACAAGCATACTCACCGGACATGTCACCCATTGAGCATGTTCGGGATGTGCTTGACCGGCGTATACGACAGCGTGTACCAGTTCCCACGAATATCCAACAACCTCGCACAGCTATTGAAGTGGAGTGGACCAACATTCCACAGGCCACAATTGACAATCTGATAGACTCCATGCGACGATGTGTTGCACTGCATGAGGCAAATGGTGGTCACACCAGATACTGACCGGTTCTGGGTCCCCAGACCCCCAATAGCGCAAAAAACTGCACATTCCAGGGTGGCCTTTTGTTGTGGGCAGTCTGAGGTACACCTGTGCACTACTCATGATGTCAGATCAGCATCCTGATGTGGCACACCTGTGAGGTGGGATGGATTATCTCAATATGGCAGATGTGCCCACTACCACACATTTGGACTGATTTGTGACCACTGTTTGGGAGGGATGGTTATATTGTGTATCTGGAATGAATTTTAGGTCTCTACGTCCATCCCATGGGGAATGGGAGCAGTAACAAAGGTGTTGCGTTTATATTTTTGTTGAGTGTATATTGTACATATATTTATTAGTTTCAGATGTAGCCATTCTTGTATTTTTCTTGTTTACATTATTGTATTTTGCACAACTCTGTTGCTTGTGAAGCTCGCACACAAGAATTTCACTCACATGTGCTGTACCAATGTACCTGCACATGTGATGTGACAATAAAAGTGATTTGATTTGAAATATGTAAGAAAATTGTGTATGTTTCTGTTCTGTGTCCTGTGTACTGTTTGTTTGTCTTTCTGGCTGCTGTTACAACCAAATTTCCCCTTGTGGGACAATTAAAAGGTAATTCTTTTCTATTCTATTTTTCATTAAATGTTATTATAGTTATAATTATGTTGCCCAAAGGGTTCATGGGAGAATTAAATGAAATGTCAAAGTTTAAAATTGTAATCCATTTTCATCAAAATGACTGAAGGTGAGCAAGGGTCAAAGATCTAAATGTTTTCTGAATCAACAATGTTTACTGTCAGCTTATTTTTCCTCTTCAGAATTTGAGTACAGGGCAATCAGCCAGTCTATTAATAAAAACATATTAATGAAATCTGTCTTCTCTTGAAAAGGCCTACTTGTTGTTCCTAGAGTATTTAAAAGTAGAATGGGAGGCAGAGCCTTCAGTTTTCAGGGCCCTCTTCTGTGGAACCAGCGTCCAGTTTGGATTCAGGAGACAGACACTTGCTGTGTCCGAATTCAGGGGAAGGATGCTCATAAGGACACTGCCTACCTACGTCACAAGGTAGTGTCCTTAGACGGACAGGTAGTCAGGAAGCGAGCGGCTGTGGACAGCCCCCTTTTTTCTCCATAGAAACTTTATTGAACAAACAATGAGTATACAACAAAACAGATGGGCTGTGGACAGCCTTCTAGCCTTCAACTCCGCCCTTACTTGCGTGTTTTTCCGGTCGCTGGCACCACAGCGTGAAAACTTTAAAATGGACCCAGAAATGTCACTCTGTTTTTTTATGTACATTTGTAATTCTCGAGGAGCTAGAAAAACCTTATCGTCGTCGCCCGCACGTTTTGTACCTTAGGCTCATCAGAGACAATCATATCCAGGTAAAATAATTTCCTTTAATCTACATGCATTTAGGAATTACTCAGCTAATTACACGGATAAGTGAATCATTGCCGGTGTTGTGCCAAAAAGTGTCTGCCTGCCAAAAACTGATTTCCAATGTTTCCGTGTGTAATATGTGTAATATCTTTATGTATGTTGGTAAATAGACTTCGGTGAACAGGGTTTACTAAGGGGTTATATAATTTCAAAATCACCTGTTTTTGAAGTGTCTTTATAACTCTGTGTTATTGTACCTACACTATAACCAATCCGATCCTTTTTGTCCACTTAAACTATGTTTACAGAACTGTTGATATATTTGTTCCGCTGTCTGCTGTCCTCGTGGCCAGATAACTCGTAAAAAATAAATTTTCAATGTCAACAACATTTTTTTTTGAACTGGATAAATAAAGGATATTTAAAAGTCACTACCAAAAACTATTGCAGCTTCTACCTTGTTACAGGAATGTTGTTTGTGGCTCAATGATATCATTCACGAGGGATACATTTTACATATGTTTCACATATTATAGACCAACAAGTTATTCATAGCAGTTTAAATACGAGCAATCAGTTTTCGGCTGACGATCATTTTTTAGCACAACACCAGTCATTCATACACATGTACTGTATCATATAAAATATATAAACCAGCGGTCTTTTAAACTTATAGAATCTAATCTTTTGCTTTCTTTTACATAGCACTTTATCAAACTGTTGTCTGCTACAGAGTTACAAGTATTATACTACAGGGTGGGCCATTTATATGGATACACCGTAATAACATGGGAATGGTTGGTGATATTAAAGTCCTGTTTGTGGCACATTAGTATATGTGAGGGGGCAAACTCCTCAAGATGGGCGGTGACCATGGTGGCCAGTTAGAAGTTGGCCATCTTGAATACAACTTTTGTTTTTGCAATAGGAAGAGAGCCATGTGACACATCAAACTTATTGGTTAAAAGGAATATATATGAAGACAGCTTTACAGAGGTCAGGTTTGAAAGGCGACATTGATTGTTACATCTAACATTTCTATTGAGTTTTCTTTGTTTTGCACATTGCTCTTCATGTTGTCCTGTGTTGATTGTCTGTCATATGTAGCACTATGGTCACAGAGGAACATTGTCTCATTTCACTGTGTACTGTACCACTGCACATGGTTGGATTGACAATAAAGCCACTTGACCTGACTAACAGTGGTCCTGTTTCTGGACAAGAAGAAAGAGAGAAATAAAACAGCAAAGATAATGTTTAACATCTAAAAGCCAAAGTGGAGAAACTCAACAAATCATCTTCTCATAAAAGTACATTTGTATCACCATGGCAACTGCAGGTGGAAATGAGGGTCCATCATTTGAGTAAGTGGGGCAGAGTAAGGCCCACACAGTGTTAGATTGAGCAGTGGTTTTCTCCGCCGGTGTCACTTTGACTGTGTGGCTGCTGCTGGCACAAACACTGCTAATAAATAATGCGCATATACACACCATTGGCCAATCCACTGCTGTCAAAATATCAAACAAGTGGGATGGAGTTTCAATGTGATCCAATGATTTCAATACTTGCTCAGTGACTCTTGTTGCCTCTCTCCCCTGCATGCTGCTTGGCAAAAGCTCGCACTTGTCTCAGTTTAATTGGTTCAAAAATCAAAGCAGAGAATGAAGCGAGCTGAAGGCTGAAAAAAGAAGCTTGGAGGAAAGCTCTGCCTCTGATCCTGAGCTTGTAATTACTTCAGACTTTTTGGCGGATAAATCGGAGGCTCTTTCAGTGATGTTTTTCGGGGGAAATCAGCGAGGGCGGCTTATACGATTCTTTGGCATCTTTCACTTCCCTTTCCTTTGTTAATTCATTCGAGGTCCTCAGGCTGAATCTCTTTGTTTTAGGATCTGAATGCTTCTCTGCCCACTGTTCATCAGGTTTGCCAGCACACAGTGGCATTAATCTGCTCCCTGTGAATAATGATGGCCTCCATAATGTTCTCACTGTACATTACAGCCATCTGTTATTCTAACAAATGACTTGGAGCACACAGCATGGGTCATGACTTACAATAGTGATCACACAAACAACACACATCACTAACTCAGACAGCACAACTCCAACATGATAATGATGAGTTTTGTTTGGACACCAGTTCCCAGAAGGCAATGGGAGAGTTGATGAGGCTGAACTACAAAAAGATAATAGATCAGATAATACAACTGCAGAGTCACACTCTGTGTTATCAGAAAGAGTGTGTGCCTACCGCAGGCTAAGAGGAGACGTCCTGCTGTCCGCACAGCATCAGAACATCATCCCATCACACAGTAATGCTCAGTTTTTGTTTTCTTTTTTCATCTTAATGAAGTGCAAGATGGATGAGTGAAAAATCTCAAGAGCAATGTATGATGATGCACTGATTTACAAATCAAACCATGGCTGGATGTAGCTGAAAGTGTCAGAGCAGCAGAAGTACGTCTGTTAGAAGTAGTAGCTAGTACAGTGGTCCCCAAACTTTTTTTGCAAGGCCCCCCTTTGTTTTTCAAGAAAAATGTCCCCCCCCTGCACGTGCACACGCACGCACACACACAAACACATCCTCCAACCACACACACCCATATTTTGCTCCATTGCGGTTTATTTCACACCTCAAACATTCAGTAAACAATTAAGCAAAACCAGTTATCTACAGTAAATTACAGGTAATAAGAAAATACACTACTAACTCTTTTATGCTACGTTCACACCTACACGGGTACACGCAGTTACTGTCCCTCCATTTACAAAGGCAGAGGCGTCACGGTGTGATTATTTTACGTGTAGTTGTTTTTTTCCTGTGTAATAATATTCAACATTGCAATCAATGCATTTTTCAAAAAATGCCTCTCTGTGCAAAATGGGTTTAAAAACATAAACAGCTGTGGGATCCTGTTTGTCTGTGATTTAAACAGGGGGAACAAATCGTGGCAGGATCAGCCTGATGTTATTTGTATCCCGCTGTAACTTTACTGTATAAGGAGCAAACATCTCCAACATGTCAGGAGCAGTTAGTCATTACAACAAGTGTTTGTGAACTAAAAATCAAGAATGTGGGATACTGTTTGTCCGTGATTTGAACAGCCCAGCGCTGCTCCCGACGAAGGGAAAACCAATCCTGCAGGGAGACCTACCTCGGCACTTGTGCAGATGAAGCCAAAGGGCAGATATGCTTCACCATATTTTCTAGTCTTTGGCTTAGAATGAAGTTGGTTTAGAAACATATTCAGCGATGCTTCATCTCCTGCTTTGCGTTTCTGTGGGCGCCCATGCTAGCAGTAACCAAGTGTTGTTTTTTCGTTTTTTTTTTCCCCTTTTCATACCGCACACCGCCTTCAATGGCTCTGTGCTCTGCGCCCCACCTAGGTGTGTGTTTTGCATGCTGAAGCTTAGCTGCCCACTGAGTCTTTCATGTGATCTTTCTGAGTTAACTTCAATAATTACTTCCTCCAAACCATCAACGTGTCTTTTAGACCCCATTCCTACAAAACTGCTCAAAGAAGTCCTGCCATTAATTAATTCTTCGATCTTAAATATGATCAACCTATCTCTAATGATCGGCTATGTACCACAGGCCTTCAAGCTAGCTGTAGTTAAACCTTTACTCAAAAAGCCATCTCTAGACCCAGCAGTCTTAGCTAATTATAGGCCAATCTCCAACCTTCCTTTCATATCAAAAATCCTTGAAAGAGTAGTTGTCAAACAGCTAACAGATCATCTGCAGAGGAATGGTTTATTTGAAGAGTTTCAGTCAGGTTTCAGAGCTCATCACAGCACAGAAACAGCTTTAGTGAAGGTTACAAATGATCTTCTTATGGCCTTTGACAGTGGACTCATCTCTGTGCTTGTCCTGCTAGACCTTAGTGCAGCATTCGATACTGTCGACCATAATATCCTATTAGAGCGATTAGAACATGCTGTAGGTATTACAGGTACTGCACTGCAGTGGTTTGTATCATATCTATCTAATAGACTCCAGTTTGTTCATGTAAATGGAGAGTCCTCTTCACACACTGAGGTTAATTATGGAGTTCCACAGGGTTCAGTGCTAGGACCAATTCTGTTTACATTACATTACATTACACACATATTAAACAAATATGTAAGACTGCGTTCTTCCATTTGCGCAACATCTCTAAAATTAGAAATATCCTGTCTCAGAGTGACGCTGAAAAACGAGTTCATGCATTTATTACTTCCAGGCTGGACGACTGTAATTCATTATTATCAGGATGTCCAAAAAACTCACTGAAAAGCCTTCAGCTAATCCAAAATGCTGCAGCAAGAGTCCTGACAGGGACTAGAAAGAGAGAGCATATTTCTCCTGTTTTGGCTTCCCTTCATTGGCTTCCTGTTAAATCCAGAATTGAATTCAAAATCCTGCTCCTCACATACAAGGTCTTAAATAATCAGGCCCCATCTTATCTTAATGACCTTGTAGTACCATATCACCCTATTAGAGCACTTCGCTCTCGCTCTGCAGGCCTACTTGTTGTTCCTAGAGTATTTAAAAGTATAATGGGAGGCAGAGCCTTCAGTTTTCAGGCCCCTCTTCTGTGGAACCAGCTTCCAGTTTGGATTCAGGAGACAGACACTATCTCTACTTTCAAGATTAGGCTTAAAACTTTCCTTTTTGCTAAAGCATATAGTTAGGGCTGGACCAGGTGACCCTGAATCCTCCCTTAGTTATGCTGCAATAGACATAGGCTGCCGGGGGATTCCCATGATGCATTGAGTTTTTCCTTTCCAGTCACCTTTCTCACTCACTATGTATTAACAGACCTCTCTGCATTGAATCATATCTGTTATTAACCTCTGTCTCTCTTCCACAGCATGTCTTTTATCCTGTCTTCCTTCTCTCACCCCAACCGGTCGCAGCAGATGGCCGCCCCTCCCTGAGCCTGGTTCTGCCGGAGGTTTCTTTCTGTTAAAAGGGAGTTTTTCCTTCCCACTGTTGCCAAAGTGCTGCTCATAGGGGGTCATATGATTGTTGGGTTTTTCTCTGTATCTATGAAGCGCCTTGAGGCGACTTATGTTGTGATTTGGCGCTATATAAATAAAATTGAATTGAATTGAATTGAATGTGTCATTTCTGGATGTTGGATTTGGTTGTTTTGTAACACCAGGCAACATATTTTTGTCAACTTCTACAGAATGAGCAGTTAGTCCAGTTCAAACACATACGTTTTCCGTTCGAGTGTCTCTCAGTACTGCTGCCGGTCATGCTTCCTCTCATAATCATGAGCTCGTCACAATAAAACCGGATACTTGTAAAAATGAACCATGTATGATGAAAATGCTCTTCTAAACTAACACATTGCACTTTTCACAGTACCATTAATATTTAAACAGTTTAACATGGATTTGAACGTTTTCAGCATTTCAACACATTTTAATAAATGGCAGTTTTAACCTGTTATTTAAAATAAACCATTTACAAAAAAACAGGAAAATGTAAAATAACAAAAAACACCCACATGTACAAATAAATTAATAGTCTAACACAGTCACATCACAGTCATTTTTTAAATAATCTGTATTTATATGTATCATTTTGATGAAAACAATTTGGTATATGTAAAAAAATATTATATTTATTAGTCATATAAATCCCCTGCACCTGACGTAGACATCTGAAAAATTACCCAGTCCAAAGTTGAAACGTTAAATGTCATTTAGTCGGGTCGTGGTTGAACGTCCAAACTGTGGAACTAGTTTCATTCTATATCTACCTTCAACAAATTAGATGCCTCATGTGAAAGCTGATACATTATGAGAATAAAGTGCTGTCTGCTTTGGTTAGGGGAAGGGACTGAGCCTGCCACCTCTGTGAGGCAGGAAATGCACGGGCCATCCCTCCCGAAGGAAACCCACCCTGCTGGTTGTTACGATTACCCTAACCCTAACAGCTATGAATGAGACCATGTGATCAGCTTTACAGACAGTGTGACTGTGCAGTCAGTGACTGCAGAGCAGTGCTGACCCCAGGAGCACAGCTTTGAACTGATCCACAGAGGACCATCTACCCTCAAGCAAGGTGAAGACAGGCCACCCAGGCCTAATCTAGTGCTCACGTACACGAGCATGTGTTTATTAAAGAAACGTTAAAGGCAGAAATGATATCCTCAGGACTTCTGTTTTTATGTTGAATTGATTAAAGGAAAAGCTAAGACCTGCGTGTTTGCTTAAAACTGTCAAAACATGTTACTGAGGTCGATGACCACAGATTGTAAGCCTGGTGAAGAGTGAGGGTTTACAGTAATGTCCTTAGGCGCCTGACCGAGAACATTCAGCAGAACTGTGGGAATATAAGCATGCCGTCGTCTGTACTGTTGGCCACACCAATGCAGTCTTTGCTCACTTCACTTCTTCAAGCTGAAGTCAAGTCTGAAGCGTTACACAAGAGGACATGACAGCCTATGAATTATGAATTCACAACCCACTGTGAAATAAATATTTATTTAAGTATTAAATGATATATGTTCGTGGGGTGCTTGCACACACACACACACACACACACACACACACACACACACACACACACACACACACACACACACACACGAGACCTTTTCTATTGCTCCAGTGTCCTCACGGCGTTCTGCTCTTAAACATGGTAGATGCATAAATCAATAGACAGATAACTGCACAATGGGAATGAAGGCAGACACACACACACACACACACACACACACACACACACACAGTCCTGCAACTTTATTGGGACTGAGATGGAGCTACATTTAGTCAATGTTGTGGCGTAAATAATAGAGTGCTGTGGGTGTGTTGGTCCATTAAAACTCTTCAGCATCAGAGGGAAACCTTGTATCTTCCTGCTAGATTTCACACTTTCTAACTTGAAGCATAAAGTGTTCTTCCATGAGTTGAGAGCTCTTTCTGCTGCTTGAGGCTCCTTGTGAAACTATTTCAAAATTCATCAGAAAATCACCTTCCATGCTTTAGCTGGAGGCCAGAGCATGGGCCCACAGATAGAAGGCTTCCACCTGCAAGCAGCGAATGCTTTGCCTGGAGCAGGCAAAGCATTCGCTGTTTGTGTTCATAAAGTTCAAGAAGCTCTGTTTTATATTTTCTTGCTTTTGTTGTTTTTTTCAAAGGTGATATGGAAAATGTTTAGTGCTTTCTGATTTGGACTCAGCATTAAGATCAGAGCACATTCAGATGCGCTGACGCCTCAGTCCATTTCATCACTGTGTTCTGTGCTCATTCAGTCTTGCACGGTGTGTGATGTAGGAGGCTGATAGCTTGCAGGACAGCTGCTCAGGAAATGCTTTGCAAACTTCTGGCAAACTTTTGATGGAGAAGAGCTTCAGATATAGGTGTTAGGGCCGCTAGTCGAGAGAGAGAAAAGGGATGACAATGTAAAAGATCATTTTATGCTAATGTGTTGGTAATAAATGCTCACAGAGCTAAATGCTGGTACAAAAGAAAACAGACAGTTGGGCCCTGAATGTCTGCCAGAGAAATTCTTAATTTAATTATTACATTATTTGAAAGTTAAAAATAAGGTTTATATGTGCTTGTGTGCTTGAACTTTTTAAAATCATTTTGCAAGAATTTTCTTTTCAGTACTACAGCAAAGAGGTATGGATGATGATTTGGAAGGCCACAACGCTATCTGTAACTATCTGTAGACCTCTGACACAGGATTGAGGCACAGATCTGGGGAAGAGTACACAAACATTTCTGCAGTATTGAAGCTCTATGTCACGGTCCTGGGTCGGGTCGACCCAGTATTTTGAGTTTCTTATGTTTTGGTTTATTTTGCATTATGGATTAGTTATTCTCTGGTGATACTGTTTTGATTACAATTATATTCTGATTCTTTAGTTATCTGATGATGATGTTGATGATGATTATTTCTGGTTTAGGTTTTGTTATCTTGCCCTTATGTTTGGTTTAGGTTGCCTGTGCTTAGTCTTCTCTGCCCGTATGTCCCTCTGTTTGTCCATGACGTCATTATGCCTGTTTACGAGTCTGTCTCTGTCTGGCGTGTGCTTCCTGTTTTATTTTGTAGGTCTGTGCCCTTTGTCAGTGCGTTCAGCTTTGTGCTCTCCCTGTCTCGTCAGTGTAATCAACGTCAGCCGTGTCTCCAAGCTGTTTCCTCTTTGCTCCGTTCACCTCTTGTATTTAGTGTCTGTGTCTTCCCCTACTCGGTGTCGCATCGTTAACGTCTGTTCACCCTCGCTTCCTCTGTGTGCTCCGTTTGCCAGCCAGCCTTCCTGCCTACTTATTCCGTTCTTCCAGTTTAGTTAGTGTTTTTCTGTTCTGCTTCTTACCAGCAATAAAGCTGTGTGTTTTGAATTACTTCCGCCTCAGTGAGTCCTGCATTTTGGGTCCTCTCTTCCTGCCTGCCCACACTCAGACATGACAGAACGATGCGACCACAACCAGGACCCAGCGGACTCGTCCCGGGAGTATGACCTCTCCCGCATCCAAGGTTTGATGAAGCGGATTTCCCACACCAAAGACACTAAGACCATGGTGGTTGGGATTAACGCCATCAAAGCCGTCCTGGAGGGAAATCCTCACCTGCGCCAGCTGAGAGGATTTATGGGCTATATGGACCAGCTGCACGAAGCCCAGGAGGTGCTACAAGCTCGGGAACTCGCGGCTTTTGCCCGCTCCCAGTTTGCTAACCCGAAGCCACCGCAGCAGCAGCCGCGGAGCACGGAGCTTCGCGCTACACAGCAGCGACGGTCACGGGGGAGAGGCGTCTCCACTCCTCTGCCGCGGGATTCCTCCGCGTGCTGTTCCGAGCCAAATTCACCGGCCTCCTTCTTGGCAGCGATGTGGTCAGAGGATGAGGAGCAAGTTGTCATCCCTCCGCCATCACAAGTTTCCTCCGCCACTTCCGTTCCCTCGTCTGGGAGGAAACGCCGCTCACGCCGCCGGCACCCCTTACCTCAACTGGATTCGGGAACTTCTGAGCAGCCGGCTGGGGTGAGTGACAAGAACACTTTTTCTGTCTCGTCTGCGGGGGGCTGTTCCCTCTCAGGGGATTTAAAGGACTTTGTTCATTGTTCATGCTTAGAACCATACACGACAAACCGAAGGTTAACCCAGAGACTAAAAATTCCAGAGAAGCGCTTGTTGCTGCTAAACTAGCGTCTCCTGACCCTATTGGGCTAGTGCAGCCTGCTCTTCCCCCCACTGGCAGCTCAGCCGAGCCGTCTTTGCCTCCTATTTCTACTAAGAGCCCAGACGAGCTCAGCCTGCCTTGTCACAGTACGGCTGTGTGCAGGCAAAAGTAGGACCCAAACGCAAACTCACAGAGACAAAAGGTAAACTCAAAAAACACAGCTTTATTGCTGGCGTGGAGTGGGACACGAAAAACAATACAAAATAAACTAAACTGGGAAAAACTAAAGCACAAGGAGCCACAGGGAAAAATCACACAGCTATGATGGAGGACGCAACACTGACAAAGAGAAACATGGGGCTTAAATACACTGAGGGATAACGAGGGGGAATGAGCCACAGGAGGAGAGCACAGCTGAGAGTAATTAAGCAGGACGAGGCAAGGGAAGCAAAACTAGAAACATTAACATAGAACAGACTGTGAAAGTAAAACAGGAAACACACTGACGGAACTCAAGACATGTGGACTTAACAGACTGGGGGAGACAGAACATAGGGATCTGAAACATGGAACAGAAAGGCACAGTAGATCAACATGAACATAACAACGCCACAGGGAAGAGTAAAACTGAACACGATGAACACAGAAACACCAGACCTCTTCACAATAAAACAGGAAAGATAATGAGACGTAGACATGACAACCCAAACTTCACAATGTAAGACACAGACATGAAACACATGAAGAGCAGGGGAGATTTACCATAGTTGGAAACACGAGGGGAAAATAATAAGAACTAGAAACACTTAAGCATGATAACAAATGAACTTAGGAACCTGAAGGGCTTACATAAACTAAAACATCAAAATTAACTAAAACTCAAAACACTGGGTCATAAGACCCAGGATCGTGACATGCCTGCTAAAGACTGTTTTTTACCTGCCCACTCAGAGCAGGGGAACCCAAGGAAAACTGTTTTCTCTGAGCCCATCCAGCGGGTTAAACTGTGCTCTGGAGGCTCAGGAGAACATAGGCCACCACCCTCTTTACGTTTGCTACAAACACCTCTTCAGCCAGAAGCTCAGTTAGCTGCCCGGCGGTCCCCGGTTCAGTCTCCTCCTGTTCTCCAGTCAGTTCAGTCGAGTTCAGTGCACTCTCTTGTATTGCCAGCACCTCAGCCACTAGCACTGCCTGCACCTCAGCCACCATCTCCACCCACTCGTTTTCAGGAGGAGGATAGCCCCACACAGACTTTTGTTGCTCCACAAGACCTGGCTACCTTTGTGACTTTTGCTCTCTCCAGGGCCTCCCCAGAGGTTAGATGTCAGCATTCAGTTAACTCTGGCCCCCTGGATGTAAAGAAGCCAGCGCTACCTGTTTTTTCCCTGCCAGAGGTCCCCGTACCTGCTGGTTCTGTTCCGTGCCTGCCAGAGGTCCCCGTGCCTGCTGGTTCTGTTCCATGCCTGCCAGAGGTCCCCGTGCCTGCTGGTTCTGTTCCGTGCCTGCCAGAGGTCCCCGTGCCTGCTGGTTCTGTTCTGTGTTTTCCAGAGGTCCCCGGGCCTGCTGGTTCTGTTCTGTGTTTTCCCAGAGGTCCCAGGGCCTGCTGGTTCAGTCCTGTGTGTGCCAGGGGCCCCGGTGCCCGCTGGTTCTGAGACTGTTTTTGCTGGGGGGCCCGAGGAGCCCGTCCAGCCTCCTGCCTCGTCAGCTGGGGGGCCCGAGGAGCCCGTCCAGCCTCCTGCCTCGTCAGCTGGGGGGCCCGAAGAGCCCATCCAGCCACCTGCCTCGTCAGCTGGGGGGCCCGAGGAGCCCGTCCAGCCTTCTGCCTCGTCAGCTGGGGGGCCCGAGGAGCCCGTCCAGCCTTCTGCCTCGTCAGCTGGGGGGCCCGAGGAGCCCGTCCAGCCCCCAGCTGCAGCCTCGCCCACGCCGCCGGCTGCTGCAGCTTCATCGTCCTCGCCTGCTGCGGCCTCAGAGTCTTCGGCCTCGCCTGGTCCAGCCCCCGTGTCTTCGGCCTCGCCTGGTCCGGTTTCAGCATCTGCGTCAGCATCCTCATCGCCTGGTCCAGCATCTGCTTCAGCATCCTCCTCACCTGGTCCAGCGTCTGCTTTGGCTTCATCCGCTTCGCCTGGTCCAGCCACGGCTTCATCCTCGTCTGGTCCAGCCACGGCTTCATCCTCGTCTGGTCCAGCCTCCGTGTCTTCATCCTCGCCTGGTCCGGCTCCAGCATCCTCATCAGCACCGCCTGGTCCGGCTCCAGCATCCTCATCAGCTGCTTCGCCTGGCCCGGCTCCAGCATCCTCACCAGCTGCTGCCTCGCCTGGTCCAGCTTCAGCCTCCTCACCAGCTGCTGCCTCGCCTGGTCCAGCCTCTGCTTCTGCTTCAGCCTCGCCTGGTCCAGCTTCCGCTTCAGCCTCGCCTGGTCCAGCTTCCGCTTCAGCCTCGCCTGGTCCAGCTTCCGCTTCTGCTTCAGCCTCGCCTGGTCCAGCTTCAGCTTCAGCATCAGCTTCGTCTGGTCCAGCCTCCGCTTCCGCCTCGTCTGGTCCAGCCTCCGCTTCGCCTGGGGCTGCAGGGGCCACGAAGCCTTCAGGTCCCCTACTACCGCCTCCACATCGTCGGTCGTCTGCCAGGCCACTTGTTGGGCATCTCCGCCACCATGGGCGCCCTCCTGAACACCCTCCTGAACGCCGCCACTGCCTTCCGCGTGGCCGGCCCCCGGATCTGCTCTGTCGCCGCCACTGCCTTCCGCGTGGCCGGCCCCTGGGTCTGCTCAGTCGCCGCCACTGCCTTCCGCGTGGCCGGCCCCCGGAACTGTTTGCCCGTCGCCGCAGTCGCCGTCCACACGGTCGGCCCCCAGAACTGAACTGTTTTGGCCTCCTGCGCTGTCGGCCTCCGGGTCGGCCCCCTGAACTTGACCTTCTGGGTCTTTCTGGGCTCTGTCCCTCCTTCCTGGTCCCCCGCCGCCCGCCCTGGTTGGGTTGTTCTCTGTTTTTGGCCGTTTTTTGTGCTTCTGTTGGGCGGTCTGGGGCCCGCCCTTGAGGGGGGGGGGGGGTACTGTCACGGTCCTGGGTCGGGTCGACCCAGTATTTTGAGTTTCTTATGTTTTGGTTTATTTTGCATTATGGATTAGTTATTCTCTGGTGATACTGTTTTGATTACAATTATATTCTGATTCTTTAGTTATCTGATGATGATGTTGATGATGATTATTTCTGGTTTAGGTTTTGTTATCTTGCCCTTATGTTTGGTTTAGGTTGCCTGTGCTTAGTCTTCTCTGCCCGTATGTCCCTCTGTTTGTCCATGACATCATTATGCCTGTTTACGAGTCTGTCTCTGTCTGGCGTGTGCTTCCTGTTTTATTTTGTAGGTCTGTGCCCTTTGTCAGTGCGTTCAGCTTTGTGCTCTCCCTGTCTCGTCAGTGTAATCAACGTCAGCCGTGTCTCCAAGCTGTTTCCTCTTTGCTCCGTTCACCTCTTGTATTTAGTGTCTGTGTCTTCCCCTACTCGGTGTCGCATCGTTAACGTCTGTTCACCCTCGCTTCCTCTGTGTGCTCCGTTTGCCAGCCAGCCTTCCTGCCTACTTATTCCGTTCTTCCAGTTTAGTTAGTGTTTTTCTGTTCTGCTTCTTACCAGCAATAAAGCTGTGTGTTTTGAATTACTTCCGCCTCAGTGAGTCCTGCATTTTGGGTCCTCTCTTCCTGCCTGCCCACACTCAGACATGACACTCTAAATGAGCACAGTGACCTCCGTCACCCATAAATGGAAGTAGTTTGGATCCTCTGGCCTGCTGACCAGGGACGAAAAAGGACCATGCTCCCAAGAACACAGCCAAGATAACACAGGAGTGGGGGCTCACTCTGTCTTTGAGTGGGCCAGTCACAACCAAGACCTGATTCAACATTGATCTCAAAATGGCTGTAAGGTTTCTGTAACTATCATAAAAAGCATATATTTTTATATCTTGATTGATTGATTGGTAATTTATTTCAAACATGTAAACAATATACAGGTACATTTAGAAAAGAAAATAAGAGAGAAAAAAAATACTATACAAAAAAATTCAATACATTTCAATATCGCTGCCGTTCTGATTAATTTACATGTTGAAAGGGAAGAAGTAAACATTATTTAATCCCACCCCTTTGCCATAAATTAGCAGTTAATATTTAGTCAGCTTCCTTACTGATATAATTTGTAATAAAAATAGTAAACAGATTTCTGATATACTATATACTATAATATCACATCATGAGTTTTTTTTTTTTTTTTTTTTTAAATAGAGACATTCATTTAATTTAAATATTTTCCTTTTCTTTATAGTTCGAGAAGATCATATTTTTATAACGCTTTTTGAACAGTTTTATGTTTGGACGTTGCTTTAATTCTATATATTCAGACTGTTCCACAGTTTCAGTCCATGAACAGAAACACAAAAACTTTTTCTTGTAGTACGAACCTTCCCTGTTTTGAAGTTACAAAAACCCCTTAAATTATAACTTCCTTCTTTCAAAAAAACATACTCTGAATATTACCTGGCAGTTCTTTATTTTTTGCTTTGAATAGAATTTGTGCTGTCTGGAATTTCACTAGATCGACTGCAAAAATAATGAGTTTGTATGTTCCCTATAACCTGCATTGTGGATGATTCGAATTGCTTTTTTTTGAAGAGTAAAAAGTGAATGTAATGTGGTTTTATAGTTGTTGCCCCAGACCTCTGCACAATAGCTTAAGTATGGTGAAACCAGTGAACAGTAGAGAATATGAAGTGATGTTATGTCTAATACCTGCTTTGCCTTGTTTAGTACTGCAATGCTTCGTGATACGTTGGAATGAATATTTCTTACGTGAGCTCTCCAGTTAAGTTTTTCCAGCTATTATTACCCCCAGAAATTTATTTTTACTGACTCTTTCAATATCAACACCATTTATTTGAATCTTTGCATTTGTATTTAAACTACTATTTCCAAATACAGGGAGTGCAGAATTATTAGGCAAGTTGTATTTTTGAGGAATAATTTTATTATTGAACAACAACCATGTTCTCAATGAACCCAAAAAACTCATTAATGTCAAAGCTGAATGTTTTTGGAAGTAGTTTTTAGTTTGTTTTTAGTTTTAGCTATTTTAGGGGGATATCTGTGTGTGCAGGTGACTATTACTGTGTATAATTATTAGGCAACTTAACAAAAAACAAATATATACCCATTTCAATTATTTATTTTTACCAGTGACACCAATATAACATCTCCACATTCACAAATATACATTTCTGACATTCAAAACAGAATCAGCGACCAATATAGCCACCTTTCTTTGCAAGGACACTCAAAAGCCTGCCATCCATGGATTCTGTCAGTGTTTTGATCTGTTCACCATCAACATTGCGTGCAGCAGCAACCACAGCCTCCCAGACACTGTTCAGAGAGGTGTACTGTTTTCCCTCCTTGTAAATCTCACATTTGATGATGGACCACAGGTTCTCAATGGCGTTCAGATCAAGTGAACAAGGTGGCCATGTCATTAGTTTTTCTTCTTTTATACCCTTTCTTGCCAGCCACGCTGTGGAGTACTTGGACGCGTGTGATGGAGCATTGTCCTGCATGAAAATCATGTTTTTCTTGAAGGATGCAGACTTCTTCCTGTACCACTGCTTGAAGAAGGTGTCTTCCAGAAACTGGCAGTAGGACTGGGAGTTGAGCTTGACTCCATCCTCAACCCGAAAAGGCCCCACAAGCTCATCTTTGATGATACCAGCCCAAACCAGTACTCCACCTCCACCTTGCTGGCGTCTGAGTCGGACTGGAGCTCTCTGCCCTTTACCAATCCAGCCACGGGCCCATCCATCTGGCCCATCAAGACTCACTCTCATTTCATCAGTCCATAAAACCTTAGAAAAATCAGTCTTGAGATATTTCTTGGCCCAGTCTTGACGTTTCAGCTTGTGTGTCTTGTTCAGTGGTGGTCGTCTTTCAGCCTTTCTTACCTTGGCCATGTCTCTGAGTATTGCACACCTTGTGCTTTTGGGCACTCCAGTGATGTTGCAGCTCTGAAATATGGCCAAACTGGTGGCAAGTGGCATCTTGGCAGCTGCACGCTTGACTTTTCTCAGTTCATGGGCAGTTATTTTGCGCCTTGATTTTTCCACACGCTTCTTGCGACCCTGTTGACTATTTTGAATGAAACGCTTGATTGTTCGATGATCACGCTTCAGAAGCTTTGCAATTTTGAGACTGCTGCATCCCTCTGCAAGATATCTCACTGTTTTTGACTTTTCTGAGCCTCTCAAGTGTTGATGTCATTAGACCACACCCCTTCTCATTACAGAGATGCACATCCCCTAATATGCTTAATTGGTAGTAGGCTTTCAAGCCTATACAGCTTGGAGTAAGACAACATGCATGGAGAGGATGATGTGGACAAAATACTCATTTGCCTAATAATTCTGCACTCCCTGTAACATAAGTTTAGATTTATTCAAATTTAATGATAATTTGTTTTTATGAAGTCGGAACTTCATTTTACTTATTTCATATCCTCCAATAAATTCTGCAGATCAACACCAGAGCAAAAAGTGTTTGTATTGTGAGCAAAGAGAACCATTTTTAATACTTTGGACACTTTACAGATGTCGTCAATGTACAAGTTGAAGAATTTTGGACCCAAAACTGACCCTTGGGGTACACCACAAGCACTGTCCATACATAAGGAGAAACCACCATTTAATTTCTCAAACTGTTTCCTGTCACCTAAATAACTCTGGACCCAATCTAAAGCTACTGCTCTGACACTTTATATGAGCTGTTATAGCTTTAGGACAAATTGATCTGTCATCATCAGAAATATTTGGCCCTGTTTTATTTTCACATGGGCGTCAGTGAAATGAGCCTGTCTTTGACCAGCGTTCAGTGTTATTTATTGTGTGGAACAGAAAATTGTCTTAATTATCAGTGAGTCCACAGCACTGAAACCCATTCTTCACTGAAATGCTGGTAATAATAATAATGGATTGGATTTATATAGCACTTTTCAAGGCACCCAAAGCGCTTTACAATGCCACTATTCATTCACTCTCACATCCACACACTGGTGGAGGCAGCTACAGTTGTAGCCACAGCTGCCCTGGGGCAGACTGACAGAAGCGAGGCTGCCATATCGCACCATCGGCCCCTCTGGCCAACACCAGTAGGCAAGTAGGGTAAAGTGTCTTGCCCAGGGACCAACGACCAGGACAGAGAGCCCAGGGATCGAACCGGCGACCTTTCGGTTACAGATGCAATTACCAACCCCCTGAGCCACGGTCGCCCGTAATGCTGTAGTTCAGTTTGTATTGAAATTTATGCAGTTTAATGTCTCACTGCACTCTGAAATGAAAGCATAGTACCAAAAAGCAACTGGAATTAAAACAGAAATCACAGAATCAGTTTATAGACCAAATGAATTTTAAACTTTGACTCATCACAGTCGCCTCCTCTGTCAGAAAGAACAGCTGACCACACCCGTGAATTCTTTCTACAAATCAAATGTTCTTCAGAGTTCTTCCATAACTGTTGCAGAAGTAGGAATTAGTAGCACCAGCCTTCACGGCTTGATCAACCTCAATTCCTGCAGAACATTGTTTAAATGATTTTTTTAAATTGTTAAAAATTTTGTGAAAACTGCCTTTTTGTAGAATTCTGACGTGTAATTTCTTTTTTTAGTTTTGGGCTTCTTTTTAACCTCTCGCAGTTCACCACCTTCCTTTTTACCATTGCAAGCTGTTCATTGGACTGGAATGACTTGAATTACAATAAATAACTGGAAAAACTTGGTTGTTCTAAAACTTTTGACTGGTAGTGTAATGTTGAACACTCAAAGTTTTGGTGCTGAAGTAGTTTGAGACAAACATATAGAGTAAATTGCAGCTTCAGGAGAGATGTTTTGATCAGATCTGACTTCATTATGACAGACTGCCACAAAGCGTCTCCCCCTCATCTGTTGCTGACACCACTGAGATCTGAGACGATCACATGCCCACGCACACTCACAAACTAGAAATGCATGCAAAAACATACTTATTTGCATACATATGTACAGCAGCACACCGACCTGTATATCTGTCAAACATTTACAAAACAGGATTACAGTTAATATATAAATTTTATTGATTTTCTAACATTAACACATGACAGCTGCTTAATGAACAGTAAGACCTGGTGCATTTCTCTGTGGACATAGATGACAATGAGCTATCAGAGGTCAAGAAGCTTTTACATACTGCTCAAAAAATAAATATAAATGAAAGGAGGATGTTTTAATCAGAGCCTAGCATCAAGTCAGTTAAACTTCTTGGATATTGATCTGGTCATTTAAGCAGCAGAGGTTATCAATCACATTCAGCTGCTTTAGTTTTAATGAAGTTAACATCACATGCACTAGAGGGGCAACAAAGAGACAACCCCCAGAACAGGAATGGTTTTACAGGTTTACTTGTTGACTGTTTTCTACTTTCTTTTGCATTTGGCTAGAATTCCTCTGAGAAATGTGTACCTGCTGGTAACATGAGACAATACCAGGACCATACAGAGGGTGCACAGCTAGTCCACCTCCTCCAGCAAGTCACATCATTATGTACCAGTGACAGAAGGTTTGCAAGTCTCACAGCACAGTCTAAAGAGTATGGAGACGTTTCCAGGAGACAAGCAGTTACTCTAGGAGAGCTGTACATAGAAGGTCCTTTATCCATCAGCAGGATTGGTGGACTAATTTGTCCAAGGAGAAACAGGATGACCACTCCCAGAGCTACAAAATGACCTTCAGCAGGCCACTGGTGTGAATGTCTCTGGCCAGACAATCAGAACAGACTTCAACAGACCTCCTCTAGTGCTCACTGCCTAGCACCGTGGATCTGGATTGACAGTTGTCATAGAATACTAGAATTGGCAGGTCCACCACTGGTGCCCCAGTGAGATAAGAGTGAATTCACCCTGGTGTTTTCTTTGTAAATGGTCTACAGACCATTACCGCAGCTGAATAACTTTTACTGCTGGTGAGGGCAAAATTTACTTTTAAATACATTTTTATTAAAGCACAAATTAAGTTGGTTGTTGTGTACATCATCACCATAGAAAACCAGTTTTCAATCAGATTTTAGTGTTTAAATGCACAACCATAAAAGCTATAATAGACTGTGGCAGACATCAGTCATTGCCAGATTGTTGCGTTAGCCAGGTAACGTGCTCGGTTCAGTCTGTTCATCTTGTCCTGCATTAATCATTGTTGCTGTGCAGACCTCTATGCAAATCCAGAAACCAGTAAGCCTAAGAGACAGTGAGTGTGTATGTTGTCAAGGACGGCTTGCAATACCTTACCACATACAGTATCACCGACTGTGACAAACTTTAAACCTGTTTAACTTTTCCGGTTCCCAGCGTGTGGCTCCTGCACCCTCAGGCTCTACAAGTATTCCTCTTCCTTTCTTTGGCGTGTGCTGTGTATTGTCTTTGTACAGTGGTACAGTATTTAGCACCCTCCTAAGTGCTGTAGTACTACAGTCCTCATTAACACTTGTGCTGTTCACCTAACATTTACACACTGACATTTTGGTGGATCCATGAGGTGTAACGTAAGAATCTTGCCCTGTATTATTGCAGAGTCTTTACCTTAAAATATACAGAGCCTTGAGGCAGCTGTTTGTTGTTGTCAATTGGTGCTAAACTGTATGAAACCTAACTATGACTGTATCTGACTGAAATCTTGACAGAGACTGGGTCTTAACGTTTTAAGATTTCAGTTCAAGGCGATCAGACTCTGATCACCTTTAAGATCAACTTAAGGACACAGACTCTGTTGTGGTTGTCTTCTGGGTGATGAAGGTCATTTAACGAGGTCCACAAGCTCAGCAGCATTTTTTCATAGCTGTGATCTTAAATAAAATGAATAGGAGTAAGTTATTATTACGCTACAGTACAGATGGTGGACATTCCCCCAGAAACTTATCTGAGCCAAACAAATCTGATTCAAATACCATTTGATTACTTAAGTCATCCACGGCAGTCTGTATTTACTGAATCCCTGATAGGTCAACTACATGACCACATAAGCGTATCAAACCAGCAGCATCACAGTATAGTAGCATCAGTTCTCATAAATCTGGTTGCCATGACTACAAAAGGTTTTCTGGCAAAGAGAGAAAGGACAGAAAGATTTTAGCTTTCATCAGAACCAGGTCAAAAATCATTTTGGGAAATTGTTTGTCTTTTGCTTTCAGCAAGGCATAGCTTGTGTCCCCTCCACTCGGTCTACCGCTGTCAGAGCAGCGAGTAGTTGTGTTACATTTACTAACTGTTAACAAAATAACATTGTCTATAGATAGGGTAACTGGTTTGTATTCTGCAAAAAGAAACAGATGCTCTACAAATATATACATTTTGCATTATTATTTCCTTTAATAGAGACTTGTGCTGACCCTGTGGGGTAGCCCTTGCAACTGCATGACTGCAGGACTTACAGCTACGAACAACAAACTCTTTTAACAGATAAAGACTCATCTTCAAGAATAGTTGGTTTGCTGAAAGAGGCAGGTATGAAGAATAAGAGTTTTTATCAGTCCACTGTTTCACAGACAGAAGGATATGGTAAATGGTAAATGGCCTGTATTTATATAGCGCTTTTACTAGTCCCTAAGGACCCCAAAGCGCTTTACATATCCAGTCATCCACCCATTCACACACACATTCACACACTGGTTCATATCTCTGGAAGGCTGGTAGTTTGATTCTTTGTTTGATCTGCATCCTGACATGGCTTTGGCCAAGGTAATGAACCTCTAATTGCTCATGGTGCATTAGTGTGTGTATAGTTGATCCCATATCCAGTGTTGGGAAGGTTACTTTTAAAATGTATTCCATTACAGAATACAGAATACATGCCCCAAAATGTATTCTGTAACGTATTCAGAATACTTTGGATTACTTAATATATTATCATGCTTTTTACAACAACGTGAATGTACTATTGCTGTGTGATTTATTACTGTTACTGAAGGTCCGCGACTCCGAACTGTAGTAAAGGGACCTCTGACTAATACGGCGGGGTCCCTGTCGGCTCGTAGCCGAAAACTAGCTTTACTTTGTTGTGTGGGTCAACTTTTCTTGCGAAAGAGAGAGAGAGAGGCGTTGAAAGGCTGTTCCAACGGAACTTATTTTTTTGGAGGAAAACACGAACACGGTGTACAGTAGTGTCTTAATAGCTTACTTACAACTGGGCTCGTCAGGCACTCTTCTTGGCTGAAGTGGTTATTATTATATTTACATGCTTCCAGCTCCCATTTTTCCTCGATGACAACTCGTACCTTTCCACTCCCCTTTTTCTCCCTCCTCGCGCTCACAGACACATAATGTGTATGGCAGTCCATTCTCCCTGCAGCACGGACTACACTGCCCATGATGCTACATTCTTTAGAGCTATGCTTGTAGCATTCTGCCTGTTAGCTTAGCACAACAACAACAACAACGAAAAGGCGCTCTCTCACCCAGGAAACACACAGTCGCAGAGAGAGAGAGAGAGCGTGTCGCCCTGTAACCATGGCAACCGTAACGCTGCCGCCTGGAACAACAGAACATAGCTGTCAAACAAAACCGAAACAGTCCTGACCCGCGACAAAATGAAACAGGAAAGTACCGCAGTGTAATCCATTTATTTCAACAAAGTAACTGTATTCTGAATACCACCTTTTTAAACGGTAACTGTAACGGAATACAGTTACTCATATTTTGTATTTTAAATACATAACAGCGGTACATGTATTCCGTTACTCCCCAACACTGCCCATATCTGCAGGTCATTAGATCAGCCCAGCTCCCTTGGTCTGTTGTTGCTGCACCAGAAGCTGCTGAGACAGGCAATGTGCTATCAAATTTGGCTCGTGGTACTCTAGAGACAGCTAACAGATACTGGTAGGCCAAGAGCCAGTAGTTGTGGTGAAAAGCTGAATGTGGGAGTAGCTGTTCCACTCAGTCTCTCCTTACCTGCAACAGTGGGGCGCCGACCTGGAAATATAAGCACATTTGATCCTTGCTACATATGATCATATAAATGGTAATGGGAAAACATAACTGCAGCTGATATTCAGGTAATCTCTAAAAATTGTTTGCCTTAATAGAGTGCATGGACCATAAGGAGCTCAGTGTTAATAGTTAAATAGCAGATAATCTATGTCAGACGTGAATTTCTCTAAGGGATCAATAAAGTTATTCTTATTCTTCTGTCATGAAGCCATAATGTTCTCCCTGTGAGACTCATACCACTTTTTACATTTCAAACTTAATAAATTTAATTAATTAATTAATTAATTTCAAACTTAGGAAATCGTAGAGGATGTTTTACATGACAGCAGGCCCTGAGCTGGCATCTCCTGCTACTCAAATTTAAAGCAGAGCAAACCATCAACAGAGCCCTTAACAGGCCATGGCCGCCACCCGGGTTGAGCCCTCCAAGGAAGATGCTCCTGGGGAATCCTCCGACGCCCTAAGCCTGTCCCTACCCCCACACCAATCACAACAGTGAAGGCGGGACCAAACTATGACCCCCCACCCCCACTAGGTGATGGAGCTGACAAAAGGAGCCCAGAGCAATTGATCTGATGTGGTGGCAGAGGCTGTGTCAAGACTAATGTAATCTAATAGATAATTTCTATATTGGTTAGAATTAAGATTATTTTTATTTTTCCAGTTCATGAGGACTGTTTTCTTGGCTATGCATAGGGCAGTGAAAACCATATGGGCTATATTCTTTTCTGTAGTGACATTATCTAAGCTGCCCAACAAACACACTAAGGGGGAAGTTGGAATGTTACATTTCAGACACTTCGATAAATCTTCACATATCTCGCGCCAAAACTTTTGCACTGGTGGACAGAACCAAAGAGCGTGGATATAATTGTCCGGTGAATTGGTTTGGCAGTGTGAGCAGTTGTTGGTAGACGTAAAGCCCATCTTGTACATCCGATGACCTGTATAGTGCACTCTATGTAGTATTTTGTATTGAATTAATTGAAGACTGGGATTTCTAATTAAATGAAAGGCTTTCAAGCATATCTGAGACCAGAAGTTTTGGTCTAAGTTAACTGATAAACTAAACTGCGCCCTAAACTAAACTCTCCCCGTTGTTCTCCAGGGTGTTGGAGATGATTTAGACAAATGTTGTTAGTTATAAGACAATTGCTAAGTGTATTTGGTAAAATTTAAGCTTAAAGGAATTTGTTCAATTCTAAGCTACCATTCGCTTTAATTTTCCACCAAAATCTCCGGCGACTGACGTCAGTTACAACATGAGTCACATACCTTGTCCGTCACTTCCGTCACTTACCTCTCACCCTCCGTCAGACAGCGGGGCTAGTGGAGGGTGTGTGCTGACGGACGTGGGTTAATGACCTGGTAGCCTGGCTGCCCCTGGGTGGGTCCGGGATAGGCGTGAGGTTCTGGGGGCACTCCGTCTCTGGGCTGGGGCCCTGGCTGGGCCTTGGGTCCTGGTTGGTGTGTCGCCGGGGTTGTGAGGAGGTGGGTGTATGGGGGCTCAGCCCTGGTGCGGGGAGCCGCCAGTGCATCGAGCCACCTGAGGGGCTCTTCAACTGGTGGGGGAGGCTGTTACGTTTTGCAGGAGGTCTCCACTCTTCAGGTACTCACTCTGCAGGTGGGGAGAGATATAGGAGAGGTGGAGGAAAAACTCAGCCTGGGTGTCTATAGACTTGTGTAGTCTTGAACGTGATTGGATGATGGGGTGGGTGCAGTTTCTCTGTGGTGGGGTCGGGTGGGCTGTCCCGGGCTCTGTGGGGCCGGGCGGCGCTGCTGAACTGGGTCCCGGTCCGGATGGGCCTGGGCCCCCTTGCGTCCAGGTGCGCACCGGCTTACTCCTGGTGACTGCTTGGGGTGGGGTGCCCTCGGCCTCTCAGCCTGGGGCTCGGTCACTCTGGCACAGCTGGCTGCCGGTGGAGCTCACGGGTACGTCACTGTAACTCCCCCTGGCTTCTGCTCCGCGGCTGCTCTCCTCACCTCTTTCCGGGAGAGTAGCACAGTTGCCCCTCTGTTGGTCTATTGTGTTCTGGGGGCCTCTGGATGTCTGGAGTTTTGATCTCCTCCATACCTGCTTCATGCCCAGGAGGACGGGGCTGTGGCCCCCCCATACCCTCTAGCAGATCATTACATGAAGGAACTTTTTAAATACAAGCGCGTCCATGCTCACAGGTGTACACACGGGTGCTCACACACACAAACTACACCCTTTTTGGCTCCTACCTCAAAGCACACTGTGCGCTGTCGATCCTACGTGCTGCACAATAATGTTCAATATTTAGTATTTACTGTTATATTCACATAGATCATCATGATGTTGTGTATTATGTTGCTCTTTTTTTCTGCTTGTTTTCTCTTTTTTCTTTCTCAACAGGTGATCCAGGTGATTGATAGATGTATTTTTTGTCTGTTTGTTTTGTTGGTTTTTGCCCTTTATCCCCGTTCCTCTTCCCCGCTGTTTTTCTTTCCCTCTTTCTTTCTCCCTTTTCTTTCCCCCAGTCATGTCTGTCCCATGTGTAGCAAGTGAAAATAAAATAAAATAAACAATAAAAGCAAAGGTGAATCAAATAGACCAATAGGGCAAGGCAACGAGGGTCCAGTTGGTAAAGTAAATCCGTTGGGCTTCTTTCTTTGCCTTTAGACAATAATTCTGATGGCAAAAGAACCAAACGGGACAGGTGAAAAAAAATAAAGAATTAACCTCTTAGGACCTGGCGTCCACATATGTGGATTATTTAGACCAAAATACTCCAAAATACTCCAATTTGCTCTACAGGGGCCTGATATCCACGTACGAGGACATTATACTGCTAGTGTTCTATCGAAATTTTAAACAAATATCTTGATATGTTGCTCTGATTTTTCTTATAAAACAAAAATCAGGTAAAAAAAAATCTGGTTATTCTTTGTTTTTACATTCATCAGGTCCCCATCAGCCCAAATATCAAAGAGAAATTAAAGATGCATGCCGTGGAAGAGTTCGGGTCTTAGGAGGTTAAAGCAGAGTGATGGGGAGGAGGGAATATGGGAAAGCTGCACATCAGGGGTAAGAGCTGAGAGTTTAGGTACATCCTCTAAATGTCCCTCCAGGTCATATATTTTGGACGTTTAAGTGCTGTTGTGTTATTTTCTGTTGGAAACATCCTGATTACTGCACAGACCTGAAGGGATACATGATCTTTCCTGCAGCTTACATGCACATATATACACACAGGGTGTTCGCTCGCTCTGCGGTAGAGTATCACTTCCTGTTCCTGCTCAAACACAGTGGTGTTTCTGAGTAGCTTATTTGCTTAGCAATTTAATTAACAACTTTTAAATACATTCTTTTTCATAGTATAATCTTCACGTGCTTCATCCGAAGCACACTTTCTGTGTACTCACTACCTAATTTATAGCCAAAGTATTCACTCACTGTCTCTGTACTGTTTCGCGAGCTTAGCTTAGCTTAGCTTAGCTCGTAGCCGACTCGTTAGCACCATGGCTACTTCACCTGTCCCTCCTGCACTTTCTTGCTCATTGTGTCAGATGTTTAGTTACTCCTCGGCCTCCTTTAGCAGTAATGATATCTGTAACAAATGTAGCTTCGTACCCTTCATTCACCCATAGCTAACCAGGCCCCTGTAGCTGGTGCAGCTGAAGATAGCGTAGGCCCCGCTAGCTGTTCCCCGGCAGACCCCAAGCAGCTGGGGAAAGAGGGCGGCTGGGTCACGGTGAGGAGGAAGCATAGTCCTAAACAGAAGCCCCAGGTACACCACCAACCCGTTCATGTGTCTAACCGTTTTTCCCCACTCGGCGACACACCCGCCGGGGGTCAAACTCTGGTAATTGGTGATTCTGTTCTCAGACATGTGAAGCTAGAGACACCGGCAACCATAGTCAATTGTCTTCCAGGGGCCAGAGCAGGCGACATTGAAGTAAATTTAAAACTGCTGGCTAAGGGTAAACGTAAATTCAGTAAGATCATAATTCACGTCGGCAGTAATGACACCCGGTTACGCCAATCGGAGGTCACTGAAATCAATATTGAATCGGTGTGTAACTTTGCCAAGACAATGTCGGACTCTGTAGTTTTCTCTGGTCCCCTCCCCAATCAGACCAGGAGTGACATGTTTAGCCGCATTTTCTTCTTAAATTGCTGCCTGCCTGAGTGGTGTCCCAGAAACGATGTGGGCTTCATAGATAATTGGAAAACCTTCTGGAGGAAACCTGGTCTTGTTAGGAGAGACGGCATCCATCCCACTTTGGATGGAGCAGCTCTCATTTCTAGAAATATGGACAAATTTATTAAACCCCCCAAAATATGACTATCCAGAGTTGGGACCAGGAAGCAGAGTTGCAGTCTTACACGCTTCTCTGCAGCTTCTCTCCTCCTGCTACCCCCCCAAAAACCCATCTCCATAGAGACTGTGTCAGCTCCCAAACAGACAAAAAACAAACTAAAAACCAGCAACAAACAACTTAAACATAAACAATTACAAAGAAAGAACAATACAGTATCCACATCTGAACCAAAGAGTAAAACAGTGAAATGTGGATTATTAAATATTAGGTCTCTCTCCTCCAAGTCTCTGTTAGTACATGACTTAATAATTGATCAACAAATTGATTTACTCTGCCTTACAGAAACCTGGTTGCAGCAGGATGATTATGTTAGTTTAAATGAATCAACATCCCCGAGTCATTCTAACTACCAGAAATCTTGAAGCACAGGCCGAGGGGGCGGTGTGGCAGCAATTTTTCACACCAGCCTATTAATTAATGAAAGACCAAGACAGACTTTTAATTCATTTGAAAGCCTGATGCTTAGCCTCGTCCACCCCAGCTGTAAAATTCAGAAACCAGTCTTACTTGTTATCATCTATCGTCCACCTGGGCCTTACACAGAGTTTCTGTCTGATTTCTCAGACTTTATATCTAATTTAGTTCTGAGCTCAGATAAAATAATTATTGTGGGTGATTTTAACATCCATGTAGATGCTAAAAATGACAGCCTCAACATGGCATTTAATCTGTTATTAGAATCAATTGGTTTCTCTCAAAATGTAAAAGAACCCACCCACCACTTTAATCACACTCTAGATCTTGTTTTAACATATGGCATAGAAACTGAACATTTAACAGTGTTTCCTGAAAACCCTCTCCTGTCTGATCATTTCCTGATAACATTTACATTTACAATAATTGATTACACAGCGGTGGAGAGTAGACTTTATCAAAGTAGATGTCTTTCTGAAAGCGCTGTAACTAAGTTTAAGACTATAATCCACCCACTGTTATCATCTCCAATGCCCTGTACCAACATAGAGCAGAGCAGCTATCTGAACGCTACCCCAACAGAAGTCGATTATCTTGTTAATAATTTCACCTCCTCACTACGTACGACTCTGGATACTGTAGCTCCTGTGAAAACTAAGGTTTCTAATCAGAAGTACCTGACTCCGTGGTATAATTTTCAAACACGTACCCTAAAGCAGATGACTCGTAATCTGGAGAGGAAATGGCGTGTCACAATTTTAGAGGATCATCATTTAGCCTGGAGAAATAGTTTGCTGCTTTATAAGTAAGCCCTCCGCAAAGCCAGAACATCTTACTATTCATCACTGATTGAAGAAAATAAGAACAACCCCAGGTTTCTCTTCAGCACTGTAGCCAGGCTGACAAAAAGTCAGAGCTCTTTTGAGCCAACAATCCCTTTAACGTTAACTAGTAATGACTTCATGAACTTCTTCACAAATAAAATTTTTATCATTAGAGAAAAAATTACGAGTAATCATCCCACAGATGTAATATTATCTACAGCTACTCTTAGTACCATTGATGTTAAGTTAGACTCTTTTTCTCTAATTGATCTTTCTGAGTTAACTTCAATAATTACTTCCTCCAAACCATCAACGTGTCTTTTAGACCCCATTCCTACAAAACTGCTCAAAGAAGTCCTGCCATTAATTAATTCTTCGATCTTAAATATGATCAACCTATCTCTAATGATCGGCTATGTACCACAGGCCTTCAAGCTGGCTGTAGTTAAACCTTTACTCAAAAAGCCATCTCTAGACCCAGCAGTCTTAGCTAATTATAGGCCAATCTCCAACCTTCCTTTCATATCAAAAATCCTTGAAAGAGTAGTTGTCAAACAGCTAACAGATCATCTGCAGAGGAATGGTTTATTTGAAGAGTTTCAGTCAGGTTTCAGAGCTCATCACAGCACAGAAACAGCTTTAGTGAAGGTTACAAATGATCTTCTTATGGCCTCTGACAGTGGACTCATCTCTGTGCTTGTCCTGCTAGACCTTAGTGCAGCATTCGATACTGTCGACCATAATATCCTATTAGAGCGATTAGAACATGCTGTAGGTATTACAGGTACTGCACTGCAGTGGTTTGTATCATATCTATCTAATAGACTTCAATTTGTTCATGTAAATGGAGAGTCCTCTTCACACACTGAGGTTAATTATGGAGTTCCACAGGGTTCAGTGCTAGGACCAATTCTGTTTACATTATACATGCTTCCCTTAGGCAGTATCATTAGAAGACATAGCATACATTTTCACTGCTATGCAGATGACACCCAGCTCTATCTGGAGTCATTTTTGACCAGGACATGTCCTTAAATACACACAGGACTGTTTTGATCACGCGGACTGGGAAATGTTTCACGTGGCTGCTAGGGACATTGATGAGTACAAAGACTCAGTCTGCGGATTTATCAGGAAATGCGTGGAAGATGTCGTCCCATCCAGAACAGTTAAATCCTTCCCAAATCAAAAACCCTGGATTAACGGAGATGTTCGCGCGGCACGGAGCACCGCCTTTGCCTCCGCGAACACATCGGACTACAAACACACACATTACCAACTCCGGAAGACGATCAAAGCAGCCAAACGTGAGTACAGGGACAGGTGGAGCAACAGTTTGACAACCCTCGGAGTATGTGGCAGGGACTAAACATGATCACAGACTTCAGAGGGAAACCCAGCACACCGCAGACCACGGCCTCTCTGTGTGAGGATCTAAACGTATTCTACGCTAGATTCGACACAGCGAACACCACGAGACCGGACAGTGTGCGCACTGCGGATGACGTCAGTGCGCACACTGTGTCTGAGGAGGATGTGCGGAAGTGCTTCAGGAAGGTGAACGCATGCAAAGCTACTGGTCCGGACGGGATTCCCGGCCGCGTCCTCAAGTCATGCGCGGCTCAGCTGGCTGGAGTGTTCACGCACATCTTCAACCTTTCCCTCTCTCTGTCTGTAGTCCCAGCCTGCTTCAAAATGGCCACCGTCGTCCCTGTACCCAAATCCTCCACCATCTCCTCATTGAACGACTGGCGACCTGTAGCCCTGACCCCCATCGTGAGCAAATGCTTTGAGAAGCTGGTCAGGGACTTCATCCGCTCTGCACTACCCGACTCACTGGACCCTCTACAGTTCGCATACCGCCACAACAGGTCCACTGATGATGCCATAGCCCTGACACTACATACTGCCCTGTCACACCTGGAGAAGAGAGACACGTATGTGAGAATGCTGTTTGTAGATTACAGCTCAGCATTCAATACCATCGTTCCCTCGAAGCTGGACAGGAAACTGCAGGATCTAGGACTGAGCAGCTCCCTCTGCAGCTGGATCCTTAGCTTCCTGTCTGACAGACGCCAAGTGGTCAGACTGGGCAGCATCACCTCATCCCCCATCACACTGAACACTGGTGCTCCACAGGGGTGTGTACTGAGCCCTCTCCTGTACTCACTCTACACCTACGACTGCACGGCCACTAACAACTCCAACATCATTGTGAAGTTTGCGGACGACACTACAGTGGTGGGTCTTATCACCAATGGTGATGAGACGGCCTACAGGGAGGAGGTCAGCGGCCTGACCCACTGGTGTCAAGACAACCATCTCACCCTCAACGTCGCAAAGACAAAGGAGTTGATAGTGGACTTCCGGAGGTGCAGAGAAGTACACACCCCCATCCCCATCAACGGCGCTGCTGTGGAGAGAGTGAGCAGCTTCCGCTTCCTTGGTGTACATCTGGCTGAGGATCTTACGTGGTCAGTACACACAAACAAAACAGTGAATAAGGCGCAGCAGCGCCTCTTCTTTCTCAGGAGACTGAAAAGATTTGGCATGAGCCCCCGCATCCTCAGGACCTTCTATCACTGTGCCATTGAGAGCATCCTCACTGGATGCATCACCACCTGGTATGGCAACAGCACCGCCTACAACTGCAAAGCTCTCCAGCGAGTAGTGCGGTGCTCTGAACGGATAATTGGAGGTGAGCTTTCCTCCCTCCAAGACATCTACAGGAAGCACTGCCTGAGGAAAGCGGGGAGGATCATCAAGGACTCCAGTCACCCCAGCCATAAACTGTTCAGACTACTTCCATCAGGAAGGAGGTTCTGCAGCATCCGGTCCCGTACCAGCAGACTGAGAGACAGCTTCTTCCACCAGGCCATCAGACTGCTGAACACGTCATAGACACCTCACCTTCACTACTGGAACTTCAACATTATGCACTCCACACTGTATATAAATGCCACTGTTTTGCACATGTCTCAACTCTGTATATTTTTATATATTTTATTTATTGTTGACTCTATTTAATTTGTAAAATATGTGTACACACACACACACACACACACACACACACACACGTAGAAAAATATTTAGTATACACATCCAGAAATGCATATACTATTATATATTGTACATATATTTATTAGTTTCAGATGTAGCCATTCTTGTATTTTGCTTGTTTACATTAATGTATTTTGCACAACTCTGTTGCTTGTGAAGCTCACACACAAGAATTTCACTCACATGTACTGTACCAATGTACCTGCACATGTGATGTGACAATAAAAGTGATTTGATTTGATATTAAACAAATATGTAAGACTGCGTTCTTCCATTTGCGCAACATCTCTAAAATTAGAAATATCCTGTCTCAGAGTGACGCTGAAAAACGAGTTCATGCATTTATTACTTCCAGGCTGGACGACTGTAATTCATTATTATCAGGATGTCCAAAAAACTCACTGAAAAGCCTTCAACTAATCCAAAATGCTGCAGCAAGAGTCCTGACAGGGACTAGAAAGAGAGAGCATATTTCTCCTGTTTTGGCTTCCCTTCATTGGCTTCCTGTTAAATCCAGAATTGAATTCAAAAT
Organism: Mchenga conophoros; assembly: GCF_057382185.1. Lineage (NCBI taxonomy): Eukaryota > Metazoa > Chordata > Actinopteri > Cichliformes > Cichlidae > Mchenga > Mchenga conophoros. The sequence goes on from NC_140527.1 coordinate 254,143, forward strand.
CCTGCTCCTCACATACAAGGTCTTAAATAATCAGGCCCCATCTTATCTTAATGACCTTGTAGTACCATATCACCCTATTAGAGCACTTCGCTCTCGCTCTGTAGGCCTACTTGTTGTTCCTAGAGTATTTAAAAGTAGAATGGGAGGCAGAGCCTTCAGTTTTCAGGCCCCTCTTCTGTGGAACGAGCTTCCAGTTTGGATTCGGGAGACAGACACTATCTCTACTTTCAAGATTAGGCTTAAAACTTTCCTTTTTGCTAAAGCATATAGTTAGGGCTGGACCAGGTGACCCTGAATCCTCCCTTAGTTATGCTGCAATAGACATAGGCTGCCGGGGGATTCCCATGATGCATTGAGTTTTTCCTTTCCAGTCACCTTTCTCACTCACTATGTGTTAACAGACCTCTCTGCATTGAATCATATCTGTTATTAACCTCTGTCTCTCTTCCACAGCATGTCTTTATCCTGTCTTCCTTCTCTCACCCCAATCGGTCACAGCAGATGGCCGCCCCTCCCTGAGCCTGGTTCTGCCGGAGGTTTCTTCCTGTTAAAAGGGAGTTTTTCCTTCCCACTGTTGCCAAAGTGCTGCTCATAGGGGGTCATATGATTGTTGGGTTTTTCTCTGTATCTATGAAGCGCCTTGAGGCGACTTATGTTGTGATTTGGCGCTATATAAATAAAATTGAATTGAATTGAATTGAATGTGTCATTTCTGAATGTTGGATTTGGTTGTTTTGTAACACCAGGCAACATATTTTTGTCAACTTCTACAGAATGAGCAGATAGTCCAGTTCAAACACATACATTTTCCGTTCGAGTGTCTCTCAGTACTGCTGCCGGTCATGCTTCCTCTCATAATCATGAGCTCGTCACAATAAAACCGGATACTTGTAAAAATGAACCATGTATGATGAAAATGCTCTTCTAAACTAACACATTGCACTTTTCACAGTACCATTAATATTTAAACAGTTTAACATGGATTTGAACGTTTTCAGCATTTCAACACATTTTAATAAATGGCAGTTTTAACCTGTTATTTAAAATAAACCATTTACAAAAAAACAGGAAAATGTAAAATAACAAAAAACACCCACATGTACAAATAAATTAATAGTCTAACACAGTCACATCACAGTCATTTTTTAAATAATCTGTATTTATATGTATCATTTTGATGAAAACAATTTGGTATATGTAAAAAAATATTATATTTATTAGTCATATAAATCCCCTGCACCTGACGTAGACATCCGAAAAATGACAGATCAAAACAACAACCAAATTAAAAATACCATAAAATCATTACAAACAATAAAATAAATAAGAAGGTGTCAGTTTCCTACAGAGTTAAAAGCCAGGGAATAAAAATAGGTTTTCAATCTGGACTTAAAGACCTGCACTGATGACGCTTGTCTAATTTGGAGGGGAAGGTTATTCTAGAGCATCGGAGCCGCAATTGAAAAGGCACGGTCTCCTCTGCATTTCAGCCGCGACTTAGGGACCGACAGCAGAAGCTGCTCAGCTGAACGGAGCGAGCGAGGAGGAACATGTGGCTTCAGCAAGTCAGATAAGTACACAGGAGCCAGACCATTTAAAGATTTAAAAACCAATAAAAGGACCTTAAAACGAACCCTAAAATCAATGGGAAGCCAATGCAAGGAAGCCAGAACCGGAGTGATGTGATCGAATTTCCTACTACCGGTTAAAAATCGCGCCGCCGCGTTTTGCACTAACTGCAGGCGTGACAAGGTGCCCGACCTGACCCCTATTAAAAGGGAATTACAATAGTCCAGATGTGAGGTGATAAAAGCATGAATAAGAGTTTCCAAATTGGGTTTGGAAAGGAAAGGCTTAACCTTCGACAGGCGTCTGAGGTGATAAAAAGCTGATTTTACCACCCCACTTACATGACCTTCAAAAGTAAGCGCAGAATCAAGTTTAACACCAAGATTAGTGACTGAACTTTTCAGATGAGAGGTCAAATCACCAAAATCAACATCTGGAGAATCAGTAGAACGATGCGGGCCATATAAAATTGCTTCCGTTTTGCCTGGAGGACAACAGTGAAGGGCTGGGGGAGCACCTCTTTTTGTTGTCTCTCACTCCCATACACAGCAAATGAAGCCGCATTTTATTCAGATAAACAAAAAAAGGAACAATGTCGAATCATTTTGTAATGAGAGAGCACCTGCTTTGCCCTGTGGTGTACATGCCCTGATCCATAGGTGCTGAACAAATGTGTCCTCAGAGACAGCAATCTGGCCTTCAAAGCAGAAAACACATAAAACAGTGATGGATGAAGGCAGTCTACCCCTGTGCTGGTTTCTATGCTACATTTTGACATGAATGCTGTCACCAGTTACTAACATCTTGTCTAGTAAGTCTTTAATAGGGATGGGTATTGATAAGATTTTCACGATTCCGATTCCATTTTTCATACTGTTTAACGATTCGATTCTTTATCGATTCTCTTATCAATTCTTTTTAAAAAAGGAGAACACTAAGGTTGATTAGCTTAGAACTTTGTTTCATATCTTCTCTTTGAACAAGATAGAAATTTAGGAGTAACATGGCCTTACAAACCCAACAGTGACATCTTAAGAGATCCACAGCCTACGGCTCTTCAATGGGGTGTCACAGGGTCCCCAGAAAAAAAAAATTGTAAATGTAAAATAATAAAATAAATATTCTTCTGTAGCAATAACAAAGTAGGCGCCGTGTTTCCTGCCAGGTAAATGACGCTCCGCAACATGGTGGCCTCGCTTCTGTCAGTCTTCCCCAGGACAGCTGTGGCCATAGCTGGACTGGCCATCGGGCATACCGGGCATTTGCCCGGTGGGCCGCTGGCGATTTTTTGTTTTTATGGGCCGATGGATATATATATATATTTTTTAGTAAGGATATATATAATGAAAGGCGTTGGATTGGCCAATTGGTCATGATCGACTCTGGGCTGGACCAATTACAGCCGAGGAGGCCGGATGCACCCTCCCCCTTGTTTAGCAATCACGTGATTTTCGCGCATTGCATGCCGGGAACTCGTGGCAAAACAATCCAAGTACCGCATCTAATGCAAGCATTTGCAGCACCGCAAAACGTTCATTCTCCGGTTCCAATACCTTCTTGTTTTTTCTTTGCCGCACAAAAAAGGAATGTACAAAACAAAAGGACAACAATGCCGGTCCGTACAAAGACAGACTCGACGAAAAGTCAAAGAAAAGATACGAGGAAAAAATCAAAGGAGTGAAAGGGTCAGACCCTTACGAGCACACAGAGTGGACAAAAGACGTTAGAGTGATGCCCAATTTTCACCACGCGCAGATTTATAATTATACGGTTCTTGGAGTGAGTGCATACACTCATGAAGTTTAGTAACTTCAGGTCACTGCAACAAGCCCAGGTACAGTTTACCGACGGATGGGTACAGGACCTTGAAATGCACCGTGTAGAAAGTAAAGACCATCGTACGAACAAACGTAAGATTTCCAGTCTCACAAATCGTCGTCATAAATACACATTCGTTAACCGTTTATTAATATAACCTTTGAGCTCAACGGTAATTAATTAGTAGTGGAAATAATTTCTGGTAGCATTACAGAAATGTAGCAGTGACAATAATATTGTATGTTGTAATTGCACTGGACAATTAGTGATACAAAACAACTGTTTTATCCTGTGAATAAAAGTATATGTTTTTGTCAATGTACCATGGTAATAACAGAAGCGAAACACAATATTGTGTCAGGACAATTCACTATTTATGCACAATAAACAAAGGAGCATAGCGCGACAATTTCTGTTCAGCGCCAGACTTGCTTGTAACCTATATCACCAATTATGTTAAGAAAAATGACGTATTAACTACTACAAAACTCTGACCTTTGTGGGAATGCTGGGAGCAGACTAACATGTGAGCTGCAGTGTTCTGAGACGCTATATTTGGTATATCCAGACCATCCGTCGGCTCTTACTTCGGAAACATGGCTTAAAAAATTTCTCTTCAACGACGTAATCCGATAAAAAAAACGATCTCTTTACCCGTCGGCTTCCCGTGGCTGTCATGCGACCGGCTATTGCAGTTAATAATACAACAGCTTCTTGCCATTTTTTGGGTTTCTTTTTATCGCTGTGTAACTGAGTTCAATTGAAAGCCTGCGTGCGCTAGTACCTCTTGCCACAAGTTCCCAGAATCCTTTGCGGTTTTACCCCTGAATGACGTCACATTTTCAATCTTTATCCTGGTGGGCCGGTCTCTAGTTAAAATGCCCGGGCCGATTTTTTGTCCCAGTCCAGCCTTGGCTGTGGCTACAACTGTAGCTGCCTCCACCAGTGTGTGAATGTAAGAGTGAATGAATGGTGGCATTGTAAAGCGCTTTGGGTGTCTTGAAAAGCGCTATATAATATTATTATTATTGTTTGAAAAAATGGCAAACAATTCCAAGGAATTGAAACAGTGGGAACCGGTTTTCAACAAGAACCGGTTTTCGATACCCATCCCTAGTCTTTAAGCTCACCAATCTGGTGCTTTTTTTGGACATTCTTTAGATTTCAATTCAATTTGATTTATACAGCGCCAAATCACAACAACAGCTGCCTCAAGGTGCTTTATATTGTAAGGTAGACCCTACAATAATACATACAGAGGACACCCAACAATCATATGACCCCCTATGAGCAAGCAAGCACTTTGGTGACAGTGGGAAGGAAAAACTCCCTTTTAACAGGAAGAAACCTCCAACAGAACCAGGCTCAGGGAGGTGTGGGGCCGTCTGCTATGATTGGTTGGGGTGAGAGAAGGAAGACAGGATAAAGACATGTTGTGGAAGAGAGACAGAGATTAATAACAGATATGATGCATAGAAACATAGATGCATCTGAACATGTGTAGAGAATGACTGTGCCCCCAAATTGCCAAATTGGTGTCTTAACATTGACTTTTGAAAGGAATCTCTGGTGATTTGTCACAGTAATCCAGTGAATGTTGAAATATCCCAGTTATGACCCAAGTAACCAAGCATCTTTACTTTACATCGTTACTTTAAGATGGCGGCGCGTGAACAACGTGAGGCTCAGTGTCTCTCCAGAATCTGCTATTTAGCGGGTTTTTTTCTACTTTTAACCGGATTATTCGTCCAGAATTGCTGTGCATTGCTGACCTACAGCAGACAAGAGCTTCTGAACATCTGGACTCATAACTCCAACAGTTTTATCGCCGATCTCCGACTCATCCCAGAGATCTCCAGGACACCGGAGGCTGCCCACTCTCCCCGGCCGGGCGGAAGTGCATGCAGACGGCCCCGAGATCATAAACAAAGGCAAGGTAGGCGCGGAGGGCTACGGGCTAAGCTAAAGCTAACACCACACCAGCTGCCTTTACCCCAGGACAGATTTAAAAACACAGACTGGAATATGTTCACCCACACAGACCTGGACCAGTACGCCTCATCTGTACTGGATTACATCTCCGAAGCCACAGACAGTGTCACCACCCCGAAACGGATCACCATGTACCCCAACCAGAAGCCTTGGATGAACCGGGATGTTCGTCTCCTCCTGAAGGCCCGCAACACCGCCTTTAGGTCAGGAGATGCACATGCCTACAGTACAGCCAGGGCTAATCTAAAGGAGGGCATCAAAAAAGCCAAACACCATTACAAAAAGAAGGTAGAAGAACACTTCTCCGACTCCAACCCCCGACGCATGTGGCAAGGACTCCAGACCATTACAGACTACAGGACCACCAAACCCTCCCCCGCATCCTCTGATGTCTCCTTCCTCAACGAGCTCAACAACTTTTATGCTCATTTTGGGTGAGGGAACCCCACAACCACAACCAAAGCAGACATGACGCCAGACCACCAACCTCTGACTCTCTCCCCCACCGATGTAGGTGCGGTGCTGAGCAGGATCAATGTCCACAAGGCTGCAGGTCCCGATGACATACCCGGGCGTGTTCTCAGAGTGTGTTCTGGGGAGCTTGCAGGAGTGCTCACAGACATATTCAATCTGTCCTTGGCCCACGCTGTGGTACCGGCCTGCTTCAAATCCACCTCCATCGTCCCGATACCCAAAAACTGCAACCCATCTTGCCTCAATGATTACCGCCCAGTAGCACTCACCCCCATCATCACGAAGTGCTTAGAGCAGCTGGTCCTAGCACACTTCAAATCCTGTCTTCCCCCCACCCTGGAACCCCACCAATTCGCATACCGCCAGAACAGGAGCACAGAGGACGCAGTCTCCATCGCACTGCACTCTGTCCTCTCACACCTGGACAACAACAACACCTACGCCAGAATGCTGTTTATAGACTTCAGTTCAGCATTCAATACAATCCACCCCTCACAACTCATCAAGAAACTGACAGACCTGGGCATCAGTTCCCTCATCTGCAAATGGTTACTGGACTTCCTGACCAGCCGCCCCCAACATGTCCGGCTGGATAACCGCTGCTCATCTACAATCACGATGAACATTGTGTACCACAAGGCTGTGTGATGAGCCCTTTCCTCTACTCCCTCTTCACCCACGACTGCAGACCTGCTGATGGTTCCAACACCATCATTAAGTTTGCAGATGACACCACGGTGATTGGCCTCATCAGTGACAACGATGAGGCCGCCTACAGGGAGGAGGTGGATCGTCTGGCTGAGTGGTGCAACACAAACAACCTGCTGCTTAACACCGAGAAGACCAAGGAGCTCATCGTGGACTACAGGAGGAATGCTGACCCACATCCACCCATCCACATTAAGGGGATGGCTGTGGAGCGTGTGAGCAGCTTCAAGTTCCTGGGAGTCCACATCTCCGAGGATCTCACCTGGACAACCAACTGCTCCAAGGTGGTCAAGAAGGCTCACCAGCGCCTCTTCTTCTTGAGGACTCTGAGGAAGAACCACCTGTCCTCAGACATCCTGGTGAACTTCTATCGCTGCACCATCGAGAGCATCCTGACCAACTGTATAACAGTCTGGTACGGGAACTGCTCTGCCTCGGACCGGAAGGCGTTGCAGAGGGTCGTGAAAACTGCCCAGCGCATTGCTGGAGCACCACTTCCTGCCATAAAAGACATCTACAGGAAGCGGTGTCTGAAAAGGGCTGGGAAAATCATCAAAGACCCCAGTCACCCATCACATGGACTCTTCACCCTCCTGCCCTCTGGGAGGCGCTACAGGAGCCTCCGGACTAAGACCACCAGGTACCGGACCAGCTTCTTCCCCACAGCTGTCAGACTCCTGAACTCTGCCTCCTGACATCTGACCCACGTTAAACTCATGGACTGAACATACACACACACACACAACCACCTACACACACACACAATGGACAACTGTACCCTCAAACACACAATAATAACACGGACTGAACCACCACTCACAACCACTAGCACTTTATATAGCCTCTGTAGAAACTATCTACACCCTGGTCAGCAGCTCACTGCTGTGTGACATTTCAGACACTGAGATTCATCCTATAGCTGTCAGCGATCATGCTCCTGTATCTTTAACACTAATGCACAAGAATAACACTACGCCAAGAAAAAACTGGAGATTTAATATATCACTACTTAAAGATGAAGACTTTATTAAATATTTTAAAAAGGAATGGACTTCATATTTAGACTTTAATGACACTCCCGGAATATCTGCTTCTGTTCTATGGGAAGCAGGGAAAGCTGTGATGAGAGGTAAAATAATTTCTTTCTCATCACACAAAAAGAAAGAAGAAAACAAAAATATTCAGGAATTAGAAAAAAACATCAAATCACTAGAAGAAGCCTACGCGTGCAACCAAGATCAGGAAACATTGAACAAAATATGCAAAACAAAACTAGAATTAAATGAAATTATTAATAAAAAAACACAATTCCTTATACAAAGACTACGCTTGCAGAATTTTGAACACAGTAAGAAATCAGGTCGATTTCTAGCAAACCAGCTAAAAATAAATAAAGAAAAAACAACTATATGTGCTGCTAAAGATTTATCGGGGAACACAATATATGATCCTGGAAGAATAAACAACATTTTTAGGGATTTCTATGAAACTTTATACTCACCACAAATAAACCCATCTAAAAATGAAATTGATCTGTTTCTTGACAACGTAACTCTTCCAAAATTACTAGACAGTCAAGCAATGGAACTGGATTCGCCACTGATGCCAAGTGAACTCCAGGAAGCCCTGATAAGTATGCCCAATAATAAGGCTCCAGGTCCAGACGGCTTCCCTGCAGAATTCTACAAAGAATTCTGGACAATTTTGGCACCAGTATTCCACGGAATGTTGCAGGAAATCGAGGAAAATGGCAGACTACTACCAAATATGAATTCTGCCAACATTAGTCTCCTACTAAAACCAGGCAAAGACCCTTTATTTCCCTCAAGCTATCGTCCAATTTCTCTTTTAAATGTAGACCTTAAAATAATCTGCAAAGCTCTCTCAAAGAGATTAGAGAAAATGACCCCCCTCTTAATTCATCCTGACCAAACTGGTTTCATAAAAGGTCGGCACTCCTCAACAAACACTCGTAGATTACTTAATTTAATAGACTACTCATACGATAAAAACATCGAAACCATAATATTATCTCTAGATGCAGAAAAAGCATTTGACAGAGTTAACTGGAAATTTTTATTCGCAACTTTACACAAATTTGGTTTTGGAAACTCTTTCATAAACTGGATAAGAATATTATATAATTCCCCAACAGCTCGTATCAGAACAAATGACCAGACATCCTCCAGCTTCTGTCTCCTGAGGGGCACCAGACAGGGATGCCCACTCTCCCCTTCACTTTTTGCAATTTTTATCGAACCTCTAGCAGCAGCATTTAGACAGGCTACAACAATTAAGGGCATAAAATGTAAGAACATAGAACATAAAATCAGTCTCTATGCGGATGATGTGTTGCTTTTTCTGCAAAACACACAAACCAACCTCTCTGAGGTAATTATTTTAATAAACTGGTTTTCAAGAGTTTCAGATTATTCAATTAACTGGTCAAAATCTACAGTTCTCCCCATTAACTGCTCCTTCCATAATTCTTCCTCTGCCCCACTGCAATTCGGAAATATTAAATATTTAGGTATTAATGTCTCTCCTAAGCTTTCAGACTTAACTAAATTAAACCACATCCCACTTCTAAAGAAAGTAGAAGGCGATCTGACGAGATGGAAATCTTTACCCATATCACTCATGGGCAGTGTTGGGGAGTAACGGAATACATGTACCGCCGTTACGTATTTAAAATACAAAATATGAGTAACTGTATTCCGTTACAGTTACCGTTTAAAAAGGTGGTATTCAGAATACAGTTACTTTGTTGAAATAAATGGATTACACTGCGGTACTTTCCTGTTTCATTTTGTCGCGGGTCAGGACTGTTTGGGTTTTGTTTGACAGCTACGTTCTTTTGTTCCAGGCGGCAGCGTTATGGTTGCCATGGTTACAGGGCGACGCTCTCTCTCTCTCTCTGTGACTGTGTGTTTCCTGGGTGAGAGAGCGCCTTTTCGTTGTTGTTGTTGTGCTAAGCTAACAGGCAGAATGCTACGAGGATAGCTCTAAAGAATGTAGCATCATGGGCAGTGTAGTCCGTGTTGCAGGGAGAATGGACTGCCATACACGTTATGGGTCTGTGAGCGCGAGGAGGGAGAAAAGGGGGAGTGGAAAGGTACGAGTTGTCATCGAGGAAAAACAGGAGCTGGAAGCATCTAAATATAATAATAACCACTTCAGCCAAGAAGAGTGCCTGACGAGCCCAGTTGTAAGTAAGCTATTAAGACTCGACTGTACACCGTGTTCGTGTTTTCCTCCGAAAACAATAAGTTCCGTTGGAGCAGCCTTTCAACGCCTCTCTCTGTCAATAAAAGTTGACCCACACAACAAAGTAAAGCTATTTTTCGGCTACGAGCCAACAGGGACCCCGCCGTATTAGTCAGAGGTCCCTTTACTACAGTTCGGAGTCGCGGACCTTCAGTAATAGTAATAAATCACACAGCAATAGTACATTCATGTTGTTGTAAAAATCATGATAATATATTAAGTAATCCAAAGTATTCAGAATACGTTACTGTCTTTGAGTAACGTAACGGAATACGTTACAGAATACATTTTGGGGCATGTATTCTGTATTCTGTAATGGAATACATTTTAAAAGTAACCTTCCCAACACTGCTCATGGGAAGGGTCGCCACTATAAAAATGATGATATTGCCAAAAATAAATTACTTATTTTTGATAATCCCTAACAAACCATCACAAGATGGGTTCAGATCTCTGGATTCATATATTTCCAAATTCCTTTGGAAAGATAAACCCCCGCGTATCAGCTTAAAAACGTTACAAAGAACCAAGGATAGAGGAGGATTAGATCTGCCTAATTTTCACCAATACTTCTTAGCCAACAGGCTTCAGTTCATCTCAGAATGGTTAAAACATACCTTCTTAGTTGAGCCCTGGCTAGATGTTGAACAGGCACTATGCAAGGATCTAGAGATTTCAGACCTACCATTTATTAGCTCAAACATCAAAAGACATGAATGCTTTAAAAGTATCAACATCAGCTTTTCTCTGACAGCATGGTGGGAGTTTCTAAAAATAACGGAGTCTTCATTAATCCCATGCAAACGTACACCTATCTGGAATAACCCTGACATATTACAAAACAATAACATGACTAATTTCCCAGAATGGTGTTGTAAAGGAATTAAATACTTAGAACATATATTAGAGGGAACAGAATTTATTCCATTTGACAGACTAGTTGCACAATATGGGATCAACAAGACAAGATTTTTAGAATATCAACAAATTAAATCCATAGTAAAAAAGAAATTTAACCTCAGTCAAGTTGAATTACAAACACCACTAAGTGCGGCACATTTTCTTACTCTTAAATCCCCCAAATTATTATCTAAAATATACAGAACACTTTCTAAATTAGATGAATCAATATCCCTTCCTATTGCAAAGTGGGAAGCAGATTTATCAGTCAGCTTAGACCAAAACTTCTGGTCTCAGATTTGCTTAAAAACCTTTAAAGTAATTAAAAATCCCAGTCTGCAATTAATACAATACAAAATACTACATAGAGTGCACTATACAGGTCATCGGATGTTCAAGATGGGCTTTACATCTTCCAACAACTGCTCACACTGTCAAGGCAATACACCAGACAATTACATCTACGCTCTTTGGTTCTGTCCACCAGTGCAAAAGTTTTGGCGCGAGATATGTGAAGACTTATCAAAGTGTCTGAAATGTAACATTCCAACTTCCCCCTTAGTGTGTTTACTGGGCAGCTTAGATAATGTCACTTCAGAAAAGAATATAGCCCATATGATTTTCACTGCCCTATGCATAGCCAAGAAAACAGTCCTCATGAACTGGAAAAATAAAAATAATCTTAATTCTAACCAATATAGAAATTATCTATTAGATTACATTAGTCTTGACACAGCCTCTGCCACCACATCAGATCAATTGCTCTGGGCTCCTTTTGTCAGCTCCATCACCTAGTGGGGGTGGGGGGTCATAGTTTGGTCCCGCCTTCACTGTTGTGATTGGTGTGGGGGTAGGGACAGGCTTAGGGCGTCGGGGGGTTCCCCGGAGGCATCTTCCTTGGGGGGCTCAACCCGGGATAGCGGTCCTGTCCGGTTGGGGGCTCTGTTGGCTCTCAGGTGACTGTTTCCTCGCGGCTGTGTGCAGCGGGGCTAGGGGAGGGTCTGTGCTGACTGACGTGGGTTACTGACCTGGTAGCCTGGCTGTCCCTGGGTGGGTCCGGGATGGGCGTGAGATTCTGGGGGCGCTCCGTCTCTGGGCTGGGGCCCGGGCCGGGCCTCGGGGGCTTGGGTCCTGGTTGGTGTGTTGCCGGGGTTGTGGGCGGGTGGGTGCATGGGGGCCCAGCCCTGGAGCAGGGTGCCGCCGGTGTGTCGAGCCACCTGGGGGGCTCTTCAACTGGTGGGGGAGATGGTCACATCTTGCAGGAGCTTTCCTCTCTTCAGGAACTCTCTCTGCAGGAGGGGGAGATACAGGAGAGGTGGAGGAAGATCTCAGCCTGGGCGTTTACTGTCTTATGTAGTCTGGAAGATGAGTGGATGGTGGGGTGGGTGCAGTTTTCTCTGTGGTGGGGTTGTGTGGACTGTCCCAGGCTCTGTGGGGCCGGGAGGCACTGCTGCACTGGGCCCCGGTCTGGATGGGCCTGGGCCCCCTTTCCCTGGCGGGTCGCGGAGTGTGAGAGTGCCTACTGGGGTCAGCGGGGGAGCTGGCGCGAGTACTACCCCCCCTCTGTCCCCTTCTGGCTGCCTCTGCCTCAATTTTATCCCACAACTTAGACATTCACATTATTCACACTCTCATTACACATACATATAGGATCTTGGGGGTGGGCACAATCACGGAGTCCAAATTACCATCAGGGTGTACACCTCACCCCTGGCGTCGTTGCCCACCTCTCAATTTTAAATACACTTAGACATTGAGGGCTATCAGGAGGGACTATGCGCTTACCTGCTGCTCCTTGGCAGGTAGCTCCATGCCCTCCTGGGTTTTAATTGCACTTTAGAACACACATGCATCAACACTACAATGAGCGGGTGGAGGGAGGTTTGGAGTCTTCTCCCACCCCCATTCTCTGCGGCCTGCTGGAGCGGGAGGGCTAGGAGGAGTTGGCCGTCCGACTGCGGTCTGGAGTGTGGGGCCTCCCTGCTGCTACGGAGTCGGGGTGGTCTGCCTCTCCCCACCGCAGGGAAAAGGGTAACACCACCTGGGTCTGGGTGCAGTTCCCCCCTCCAGGGGCAAGGGTACCTAGACCCGGTTTGTAGAGTACGCTTGGGGAGTGTGATCGTGTGTACAGCGTCTCTTTATGTCTGTCTCCACGTTGGTTGAGTGTGGAGTGAGTGCATATGAGAGCATGAGGGGGGGGGAATGGATGTTTGTGTCTGTGTGTGCCTGTATGTCTGTGTCTATATGTCAGGTTGGGTATCAGACACCACCTCTCTGGGGACACCTCAGGCCCTCCAAGGTTTGGAGGCCTATCTCCACCCACCACCACTTCCCCTGCCAGTGGCGGACTCCCTCAGGTGTCGGTGCGTTGGTGGTTCTTTGTGTCTGGGGGTGGGCGTCCAGGTATACACCGGCTCACTCCTTGGCGGCCGCTTATCGGGGCCTGGAGCCTGGGGCTCGCTCGGGCCCCTTCGGAGGTGGGGTGCCCCCGGCCTCTCGGCCTGGGGCTCGGTCACTCAGGCACAGCTGGCGGCCGGCGGAGCTCATGGGCGCGTCACTGCAACTCCCCCTGGCTTCTGCTTCGCGGCTGCTGAGTGAACCCTCATCTGGGACTCTCCTCAGCTCTTACTGGAACAGTGGCGCGGCTGCCCCTCTGTTGGTCTTCCTTGGTCTCTTGTGTTCTGGGGGCCTCTGGAGGTCTGGAGTTTTGATCTCCTCCATACCTGCTTCACACCCTGGAGGACGGGGCTGTGGCCCCCCCACACTCCCTAGCAGATCGTTACATGGAGAAACCTTTGGAATACAAGCGCGCTGATCCACACAGGTATGCACATGGGTGTTCACTGCTCGTAGACCCAAATTACACCTTTCTTGGCTGCTACTTCGAAGCACATCTGTCCTGCGTGCTGCACAACAACATTGAATATTTAGTATTTACTGCTGTTTACACTTAGCTAGATTAATGCGATGGTGTTGTGTTTAGTATGTTGCTTTGTTTTGTTTTTTTTGTCTTTTTTGCTTGTTTTCTATTCCTCTCTCAACAGGTGATCCAGGAGATTTTTATTTTTTCTCTCCCCCCCTTTCTCACTGTCCCTCTCCCCTTCTGTTTTTCCTTTCCTTCCTCTTTCTTTCTCCCTTTCCTATCCCTCACTCATGTCTGTCCCGTCTGTAACATCTGAAAATAAAATATAATAAATAATAAAAACAAAGATCGACCAAATGGACCAATACGGCAATGCCACGATGATCCATTTGGAAAGTAAATCCATTGGGTATCCTTGTTGGTCTTCAGACAACAATTCTGATGGCTAAAGAACCAAATGGGACAGGCAGAAAAAAAAAAAAAAAAAAAAAAAAAAAAAGAAACTATCTACACCCTCACTTATCTTAGCAACGGCAGCAACGGCCGGATGCGGTCCTCAGCTGGCTTCTTAACCGCCAGGGGTCCAGAGTCTGCTGGGGGCTGAAACCCAGCCTCTGGGGAGGCCCTGGAGTGAATCTCAGTCTCAGAACTGGCCAGCTTTTGAGGACTGATAACAATATTGTTTGGTTTGTCTCTCTGATTAGGATTCGAGGTTGTGGAACAGTTCTGTAAGAGTTGGATAGACATAGCTTGCTGTACCGGAGGTGTAGGTGAAGATGATGGCTGTATAGGTGGCTGAGCTGAGGGCGACTGAAGAAAAGGTCGGGAAAATGATGGTTGTGAAGTTGGAAACCGAGCTGACGATAAGGCTGATGATTCCTCTACCAACTGAACTATTGACTGGGCTAAGGATTGAAATAAGGTTTGTAGTAAGTCAGGCTGTGGATGTGACTGTGCTATGGGAAGCGAGGCTGAATGTGGTGGAGGTGGCGACTGAGCTTCGGGCCGGGTGGCTAACTGAGCTGACATAGCCCCAGAATAAACAGTTCCAGATGAAACAGTCTTAACTCCTGGGTCCGAAGGAGCATCAGAAGCACAGTCTTTTGAACCAAAGCGGAAACGATCGCTCTCAAAATGAATACTGTCATTTTCTCGAACAGGAGGAACAGGAGTTCTAGAGTTCATGAAGCTGACGTTAGCGGCCTTGGGGGAAACGGTACGTTTATCCCTCGACACAGAAGGCGAATGTAGGGGGACTTTGTCACTCACCCTAGGCGGTTGGTCGAGAAAAGTCCCAGGCTCCTACTGGAGCCGTGAGTGCTGGCGGCACGTTCGGCGCTTCCAAGTAGAAGAGGGAGCAGCGCTGGCAGAATGCGACAAGGAATGACTCGGCTGTGGCTGCTCCTGCTGTGATGTGGAAATGCTGGGTGAGTCGGGTGGCGCTATAATGATCCCTAACATCTTGAAGAAAGCTTGAGCTGGTGTAAGCTGGTTGCTCGCGGTCTCATAGTAATCGGCAGGAGCGTTTTCTGTGAGACCGGGGCAATCCGGGGGGAAGAAGCAGGTGAGTGGACTGAAGGGTAATGTCACAGGCTGGGTCTCTGACCCAGCGCTCTGAGCCTCTCTTTTGTATTTGTTTCATTTTTGATATGTTATTAGTTTTTGTGTCAGTTCCAATCTGTCTTTAGTTTGGGTTGTTATTGTTTATTGTTCCTTGGTTTTCTATGTTTTGGGGCTTTGGTATTTATCATTATGAATTTAGGTCTGTTAAGTTTGTGTTGCCATACTTAGTTTTAGTGTTCCTGTTTTATTTTGACAGTGTCTTGTGTTCCTTGTTCATTATAGTTAGCTTTCCTTTCTTGGTCCTGTCATTAGGGCTATGTCTGTCAGCTGTTCCCTCATGTGTCTCCACTTCCACTGATCACCTCATGTGGGTATTTAAGCCTTCTGTTTTCTGCTTGTCATTGTTGGTTCGTCTGTTTATTTGACCTCAGTCACAGTCATGGTTTTTGTCAGTTATTCTACGGTAGTTTAAGTCATAGTCTTTGCCTGTTATCTTCCACCACAGTTATAGTTATAGTTTTTTGGTCTCAGTCCCTCTTAGTGTTTTAGTTTCTTAGTGTTTTTGTCAGTTTGCTTTGGTTTCCTGTGCCGTCATTAATAAAGGATCACTTTTTTGTTACAACTTACAACTCCTCGTCCATCATCTGCTTTTGGGTCCTGCTTCCTCACACATCGGCGCACCCCGCCGTGACAGAACGAACCGACCAGTCATGGACCCAGCGGATTCAGCTCTCACCGAGTGTCTGGAGAAGACGGCTTGGATCCAAGCGATCCTCGACCGCATCTTTACAGCACCCGATTTGAAGAGCAAGCTTGTGATGGTTAACGTTGCTGAAGCTATTATGGAGAGGGATCCCTGCCTCCTTCAGCTCCCGGGCTCACCTGCTATAGTGGATGCTTTTACAAGGGTAAAAGAGATGCTGCAGGCCCAGGAACTGTCGAGTCAGGAAATGGCTTCCAGCACCTACCAGTCACAACAACCCCACAATCAGTCATCTCCATTGCTGCCTCCGGAACCTGAGTGTGTTCGTGTCGGTTCGCTGAGATTCGCCGCAGCGTCACCACCTCTCAGCTCACCAGTTTCCATGCCCTCATCACAGTCTCGCCATACTCCTGCCACTGTCCAGCGCGAGGAAGCGCTGGACACCATTGATTTGGACCACGACGAGCGTCAGTCGATATTCTGCGCTCTATTGGAGGAGGAGCTCCGGTGGAAGCCATGGCTCATTCCGGAGCACGAGCCCTCTTTCCGGGGTACTCGACTGGCTCTCAGGGGACCTCGGAGTTACCAGGGACTTCCACCTATTGCACCGCCGTCTTCCACTCTCAAGAAAAAGCGGCGTGCGTGCCATCGACGCTCCACACCACGAACACAAGTGAGTGACTATATCTTGGCTCCTCATGTTTTTTCTCCGGAGATTATTGGAACGGACACTGCCTTTCCGGGTCATGAGCCCGGCTATGATGAGACTGTTTTCACTGGAAATGCTAGCCATCAGGCTCAGCTAAGCTGTTGTGGGACTGCTATCCAGGCCGGTTTGGAGCCGGAGACGGAGGTGCAACTTGTGCAGCCTATTTCAGTGTCAGCTGGAGGGCCCGGGGAGCCCGTCCGGCCTCACGTCTCGTTTGCTGGAGGTTCGGGAGAACCCAGCCCGCTTCATGTTTCGTCTGCTGGAGGTTCGGGCGAACCCAGCCAGCTTCATGTTTCATCTGCTGGAGGTTCGGGCGAACCCGTCCAGCCTCACGCCTCGTCAGCTGGAGGGCCCGAGGAGCCCGTTCAGCCTCACGCCTCGTCAGCTGGAGGGCCCGAGGAGCCCGTTCAGCCTCACGCCACGTCAGCTGGAGGGCCCGAGTAGCCCGTTCAGCCTCACGCCACGTCAGCTGCAGGGTCCGAGGAGCCCGTTCAGCCTCACGCCACGTCAGCTGCAGGGTCCGAGGAGCCCGTTCAGCCTCACGCCACGTCAGCTGGAGGGCCTGAGGAGCCCGTCTGGCCACCTTCTGCTTCACCACCTGTGGCTGCAGCGCCACCTCCTGCGGCTCCCATGCCGCCGCCTGCAGGACCACCACCTGCTGCGCTACTGCTTGCTGCTTCTGCGCCTCAGCCTGACGCCTCGCCTGGTTCTGCCACACCTCAGTCTGAGAACTCATACAAACTCATTTCACCCACTATAGACTGTGTGTTGCTGCAACTTGAAGAGCAACCTGCCTCGTCAGCTGGAGGGCCCGAGGAGCCCATCCACCCTTCTGCCACATCAGCTGGGGGGCCCGAGGAGCCCGTCCAGCCTCCTGCCACGTCAGCTGGGGGGCCCGAGGAGCCCGTCCAGTCCCACGTCACGTCAGCTGGAGGGCCCGAGGAGCCTGTCCAGTCCCACGTCACGTCAGCTGGAGGGCCCGAGGAGCCCATCCAGCCACCACCTGCGGCTGCCTCTGCTACGCCTGGTCCAGCCTCTGCCTCTGCTATGCCTGGTCCAGCCTCTGCCTCTGCTACGCCTGGTCCAGCCTCTGCCTCTGCTTCTGCTACGCGTGGTCCAGCTTCAGCCTGTGCTTTGCCTGGTCCGGCTTCAGCCTCAGCTCCTGCTTCGCCGTCGCCTGGTCCGGCCTCAGCCTCGGCTCCTGCTTCGCTGTCGCCTGGTCCGGCCTCAGCCTCGGCTCCTGCTTCGCCGTCGCCTGGTCCGGCCTCTGCTTCTGCCTCGCCTGGTCCGGCCTCTGCTTCAGCCTCGCCTGGTCCGGCTCCTGCTTCGTTGTCACCTGGTCCAGCCTCGGCTTCAGCCTCGCCTGGTCCGGCTCCTGCTTCGTTGTCACCTGGTCCAGCCTCGGCTTCAGTCTGTGTTTCGCCTGGTCCGGCTTCGGCCTCGACTCCTGTTTCGCTGTCGTCAGTTCCAGCCTCGGCTTTTGTTCCTGCTTCGCCTCCGCCTGGTCCGGCTTCGGCCTCAATTTCTGTGTCGGCCTCGCCTGGTTCTGCGGTTGTGTTGCTGTCGCCCAAGCCTCGTGTTGCCCCTCGGGATCGCCGGCCGCTTTCCGGGCCGTTTGTTGGACATCATTGCCGTCCGGGTCGGCCCCCTGAACTTTTGATCTCTGGCCTGCTGTGCTCTCGACCTCCGGGTCGGCCCCCGGAACTCATGGATTTTGGACTGCTGGACCGTTGGCCTCCTGGTCGGCCTCCCGAACTTTTGTACTCTGTTTTGCTTTTCTGTCGACCTCCGGGGCGGCCGCCTGAACTGCTTCGCCATTTGCTCCTGCTCTGCCGGGTTCCTGGTCGCCCTCCTGAAGCTGGGTCTCGGACTCTTGTGCCCTTGTTGTGTTTGCTCTGTGTGTTTTCGCTGCTTTGTTTTTTGTGGTTTTGTTTCTGGCCCTCCTTCCTGGTCCCCCTCCGCCCGCCCTGGGGGGGTTGTTTTTGGCTTTGTGTTGTGTTTTCTTGTTGTTTTTTCTTTTTCGGGCATCTGGAATCCGCCCTTGAGGGGGGGGGCTCTGTCTGACCCAGCGCTCTGAGCCTCTCTTTTGTATTTGTTTCATTTTTGATATGTTATTAGTTTTTGTGTCAGTTCCTATCTGTCTTTAGTTTGGGTTGTTATTGTTTATTGTTCCTTGGTTTTCTATGTTTTGGGGTTTTGGTATTTATCATTATGAATTTAGGTCTGTTAAGTTTGTGTTGCCATACTTAGTTTTAGTGTTCCTGTTTTATTTTGACAGTGTCTTGTGTTCCTTGTTCATTATAGTTAGCTTTCCTTTCTTGGTCCTGTCATTAGGGCTATGTCTGTCAGCTGTTCCCTCATGTGTCTCCACTTCCACTGATCACCTCATGTGGGTATTTAAGCCTTCTGTTTTCTGCTTGTCATTGTCGGTTCGTCTGTTTATTTGACCTCAGTCACAGTCATGGTTTTTGTCAGTTATTCTATGGTAGTTTAAGTCATAGTCTTTGCCTGTTATTTTCCACCACAGTTATAGTTTTTTGGTCTCAGTCCCTCTTAGTGTTTTAGTTTCTTAGTGTTTTTGTCAGTTTGCTTTGGTTTCCTGTGCCGTCATTAATAAAGGATCACTTTTTTGTTACAACTTACAACTCCTCGTCCATCATCTGCTTTTGGGTCCTGCTTCCTCACACATCGGCGCACCCCGCCATGACAGGTAAGCAGCTAGTGAGGAACGGCAGCATGGAGGCCCTCCAAGCGCTAGCCGGGTCCCGTCAAAGGCTGAGCTGCGCTTCCTCAGTGAGTCTGCTGGATCCATACTGGTCGTGTCGTTCTGTCATGAATCGCTGTGTGGCAGGCAAGCAGGAGTGGTGGACCCAAAATGCAGAACTCAGACACGGAAGTGAAACTTAAAGCGCAGCTTTATTGCTGGGAAAAACCTCCTACAAACTAAACTCACCAAAAGAAAACCAAAAGTCAGAACAGAGGAACCAAGGACTGAAACACTGGAAAGAAACACTAAACTGGAGCAGGAGACCAAACACTAGGAACATAGAAGCAGAACACACAGCTAGTTGAGGGTACGACGCGACACTGACGCAGAGAAACACAGGGCTTAAATACACAGATGGCAGTAATCAAGGGATTAGAGACAGGAGGGGAACACACCTGGGAGAAATCACAGCTGACGAGACAGGGGAAACGTAAACTGAGCACACTCACATACGACACAGACCTTCACAATAAAACAGGAAACTCAGACACATGGAACCAGACAAGACATTGAACTAAACAGACAGATTCACAAACAGATGGGGTGACACCATAGACAGACAGAGAAACAGACTCCAAGGCAGACCAAATATAACACATAGAACTCAAACAATAATAATCATCATCATAAACTAGAAAATGATAACTAAAAGCGCTGGGTCACCGACCCAGGACCATGACACTTTCCTTCTGACAATTCTGTCTGTGTTGAGCGCTCAGTGGATCTACGCTTGACAGTGCAGCCTAGGCGGAGTAGTCGAAAGCAGATTCACTGAGCGCAGGACAAGCTAGCGAGACAGAAGTTAAGCTCTCCTTGCAACATGGCAAATTGAACCTCCCCCACCCTCATTCAGATCTGGCGTTTGGAACTATTTTGGTCATATGACATATGACCCTGAAGGTAAGCGCGTCATGGACTAAAGTAAAACAGTATGTCGGATGTTCCACGCAATGCTCAATTACATTGGTGGGAACTAGTGTGTTAGCGCAGTTAGCTCGTTAACATGTTGGCGGTCCAGCCCCACGCACGGGGCGATCCGCGGTAGCTTGTTAACGGAGATTTGCCGTGTTGTGGCTTTAACGTCATTTCAACGAGATTAACGCTGACAGCAGTAGTGGGAACACAACGAATATGACTGCACATTTACTCTGACAGCATCCTAGTGCAAAGACAAGTGGAAGCAGACAAAAACAACAAGCACGCATGCTGCAAACTTTACCCAAGTCATTTAAACGGCCGTTAGCACATGATTCTCCTTATGGGGACCTGATATGTTTAATATGCTGCTGAGAATATAGCCCAGAAGAAGCGGATAGTATAGCTTTTATTTTGGAAAGAGCCATTTCTCTGTAATAAACTCTCTTTTCCAAAGATGAGTGATTTCTCGATCAGATATATTTATTTGTTTTTTATTATTTTGTTGTTTCAGCAACATTAAATTTAAAAACTGTACTTTTGAGTTAAAATATATATTTATAATTTTAATAAATGACAAATTAAAAAAGCATGAACTTTTTTTTGTATCGAAAAAATATCGAACTGTGACACCAAAGTATCGAATCGAACCGAACCGTGAATTTTGTGTATTGCTGCACCCCTAATATATATATATATTAAATGTTTCCATTTTAATCTGATTGTGTGACATGTTTGTGTAGACTGCTGAAGGTGAAGTTGCTTTAGATACTGTTAAAGTCTTAAGTGGTTACGTTATAAGTTTACTTCACATGTTCTTTTGAAGAGCACCTTTGAACTGGATAGTATGTCATTAATAACAACAGCTCAGTGGCAAACAAGACTGGAAAATGCAATTCTAAATGCTGCTGCCTGGAAGTTGTAATTAATGTAAAACATTGTACAGTATTGTATCTCTTCATCACCATAAATATTATCTCAGATCTTCCCCATTCCCCAGTATAAACAAAACATACGGACGGAAGAAGTAACCATGAGGGAGGTGAAACGTAGGTCTGCCCAATCAGAAGCTACGCTACAGGAGGCATTCAATGACGTAGACTGGGACATGTTCAGAGCATGCGCAGTCGACATCAACGAGTTTATGGAAGTCGCAGTATGCTTCATCAATATGCTAGCGGAGGAGATTATCCCCACTGCGAGAGTCACCACATTCCCGAACCAGAAACCATGGGTGGACAGATCGATCCGCGCTGCAGTGAATGCCAGGACCGCCACCTGCAACGTGTGTTTCGCCACTGGCGATATGAGCGCCTACAAACCAGCCTCATACGGCGTACAGCGCGCAGTGAGAGATGCCAAACACCGGTACACGTGGAGTCTCGCTTCCACCAGGGTGGCACACGGAGTATGTGGCACGGACTACGCACCATTACCGACTACAAAGCCAGGGACACTGTGCCGATCAACGCCGACTCTGCATTCACCAACGAGCTGAACCAGTTCTATGCCCGTTTCGAGGTTAGCCACGCGGCTAATGCTAACTACCGCCTGACTACCGAGGACACTGACGTCACCAGTGAGAGACCGGTGATCAACATCGCGGAGCACGACGTCTGAGCGACACTGAGGAGAGTGAACACAAGGAAAGCAGCGGGGCCAGACGGCATCACCGGCCGTCTCACTGCAAAAACTCAAAATCTTACCAAGTATATTTGTCTTATTTCTAGTCAAAATTATCTCATTACACTTAAAATAAGACACAATCAGCTACAGGGCAACATTTCAGTAAGCTAAAGGAACTTGTTTCAAGACAGTGAATCTTGAAACTAGAGAAAAACTAGAGATTTTTCACTTGTTCCACTGGCAGATTTTTTCACTTAATACAAGATATTTTAGCTTAAAATAAGTGAAAAAATCAGCCAGTGGAACAAGTGAAAAATCTCTAGTTTTTCTCTAGTTTCAAGATTCACTGTCTTGAAACAAGTTCCTTTAGCTTACTGAAATGTTGCCCTGTAGCTGATTGTGTCTTATTTTAAGTGTAATGAGATAATTTTGACTAGAAATAAGACAAATATACTTGGTAAGATTTTGAGTTTTTGCAGTGCTGCTGTGCTGCTGTGCTGACCAGCTAGCAGGTGTGTTCACTTCCATCTTCAACGAGTCCCTGGCGAAGTCTGTGGTCCCCACATGCTTCAAAAGATCCACCGTCATCCCTGTGCCCAAGAACAGCAAACACCCATCCATGAACGATTACCGGCCAGTTGCACTGACCTCGGTAGTAATGAAGGTGTTCGAGAGGCTGCTGAAGAACATCATCTCCTCCGCCATCCCAGACACCACAGATCCGCTCCAGTTTGCCTACCGAGCCAACAGATCCACAGAGGACGCCATCGCCCACTTCCTGCACACCACCCTCAGCCACGTGGACAAGAAACAGGGTAACTATGTGAGAATGCTGTGTGTTGATTACAGTTCAGCATTTAACACTATAGTGCCCAGTAGACTGTTCACAAAGCCGAGGGATCAACAGCCATCTGTGTGCATGGGTGTTGGACTTCCTCACTGGCAGAACTCAGGTGGTGAGGGTGGGTAGATGCGTCTCTAACAGCATCACCATCAACACAGGAGCACCACAGGATTTGTCCTCTCGCCCTCTACTGCCTCTACACTTTAGATTGTGTGGCCACCCATGGCTCCAACACCATTGTGAAGTTTGCTGACAACACAGGGGTGTTGGGCACCATCTCCAACAACGATGAGGCGGCCTACATGGATTAAGTGAAGAATCTGGCATCATGGTGCCAGGACAACCACCTCCAGCTGAACGTTGACAAGACCAAGGAGCTGGTGGTGGACTTCAGAAGGGGTCAGCACAGAGACTACAAGCCCATTATCATCAATGGAGCTCCAGTGGAGAGGGTGCAGTCCTTCAAGTATCTCGATGTCCACATTTCCTCAGACCTGACATGGTCTGCCCACATTCAGGTCCAGACCAAAAAGGCTAGGCAGCGCCTGTATCACCTACGACAACTGAGGAAGTTCCGGGTCTCTCCAGAGATGCTCAGGATTTTCTATACAGGTGCTGTGGAGAGCATCCTCACACAGAACATCACATCCTGGAATGGAAACAGCTGTGTTAAGGACCAAAGAGCTCTCTAGAGAGTGATCTGTACAGCAGAACGCTGCTGCAGGATTGCTCTCCCCCCTCTTCAGGACACCTACACCAGGAGATGCCGGACTAGAGCAGCGCAGATACTGAAGGACCCGTCCCATCCTGGCAACAAACTGTTCTAACTTCTGCAATCCGGCAGAAGGTTCCGCATCATCCGGGCAAGGACAGAGAGACTCAAGAGGAGCTTCTATCCCCAAGCCATCTGGGCCCTGTTAAAAGGGAGTTTTTCCTTCCCACTGTCGCCAAAGTGCTTGCTCATAGTGGGTCATATGATTGTTGGGTTTTTCTCTCTATCTATTATTGTACGATCTACTGTACAATATAAAGCACCTTGAGGCGGCTGTTGTTGTGATTTAGCACTATATAAATAAAATTGAATTGAAATTCCTTTAATTTTAAATGTTCATACTGTCTATTTTGTAAAATAGTCAGATTGTCTATTCTTATTTAATTCGCTTAATGTACAGAATTCACCTGCTTGCTGCTTACATGCTACTACTGCACATCCACCTAATGTATATATTATGTTATGTTCTTCCTTCCCCCCCCCCTCTTTTTTTGCAAGTCGAGGAGCATGTCAGGTTACATTTCACTGTGTGTTATACCTGTATAACTATGCATGTGACGAATAAAGAACCTTGAACCTTTAACCTTGATTTCCTTGAAACACAGTGATATATTCCAAGGCTGTATCACCCAACCCTGCGCAGAAATAGCTGTGACAAACTGGCGACGAGTGACAGGAGAGCTGGTTCATAAATACACACAGGTCTGCTGAATAATGAAGGACAGGTGTATCGGTCCAATAAAGACAGTTCACAGAACAATTAGTTCACAGAACTCAAAAAAACTATTTAAATTCATTGCCTCGAAAAAATTGAGTAAAGTTTTACTTAAGATCATTAAGCTAGGGCAACTTACCCATTTTGAGTACACTGTACAGCCTCATTAGTTCACAGAACTCAAAAAAACTATTTAAATTCATTGCCTCGAAAAAATTGAGTAAAGTTTTACTTAAGATGATTAAGCTAGGGCAACTTACCCATTTTGAGTACACTGTACAGCCTCATTAGTTCACAGAACTCAAAAAAATGAGTAAAGTTTACATAAGATGACTAAGTTAAGGCAACTTATTCATTTTGAGTATAGAGTAAAAGCCTATGTAGCTTCCAGAATTAAAAAAAAAAAATGCAAACTCGTTGCCTCAAAAAAACGAAGTAAAGCTTACTTAAGATGACTGTTAGGACAACTTCTTCATTGCAAGTCTGCAGTATTGAGAATAACTTGATATTTCTGACTGTACAATACTAATTGTTTACCTACTGACAAACATTTCAAGTTCAACTAAATGAAAAAAAAATTGTGGTAACCTGAATATGACTAAAAATAATTAACAACACTTTTTGTAATGATGTTAAAATCAGCCCAACTTTTATTTTCAAACACAACAAAGTATAACAGCCAACATACTGGACACTGTTCTGCTGAACAACAAACAATTATATTGCCATCACTGTTATAATCTTACTGTCACGATCCTAGGTCTTTTGACCCAGCGTTTTGAGTTTTAGTTTATGTTTAAACCCTTCAGGTTTTCTAAGTTCATTTTTATCATGCGAGGAGGTCTTGTGTTCCTGTGTTCATCATGGTTAGTTTTACTCTTCCACTGTGACGTCGTTATGTTCATGTGTGTCAGCTGTTCCCCCATAAAGCATATAGCTAGGGCTGGACCAGGTGACCCCGAATCCTCCCTTAGTTATGCTGCAATAGACGTAGGCTATTCCCATGATGCATTGAGTTTTTCCTTTCCAGTCACCTTCCTCACTCACTATGTGTTAATAGTCCTCTCTGCATTGAATCATATCTGTTATTAACCTCTGTCTCTCTTCCACACAGAGACAGTTCAGGAGGGCCTTCGCCTGAGTGGCCGCCGCCGCCTTCCGCACGGCCGGCCCCCGGACCCTCTTCGCCTGAGTGGCCGCCGTCGCCTTCCGCACGGTCGGCCCCCGGACCAGCGCTGTCATCGCCGCCGTTGCCGTCCGCACGGTCGGCCCCCTGAACTGTCTCGTCTCGACCGCCGCAGCCGCCCACCAGACCGGCTCAGTGGTCACTGCTGCCTTCCACGTGGCCGCCCTCCTGAACTGTCTCTGTGTGGACTCCGTCCCTCCGTCCTGGGCCCCCTCCGCCCGCCCTGTTCTGGTTTTTCGTTCTTTTGGCCGTCGGGTGCCGGCCTTGGCGGGGGGGGGGGGGGGGGGGGTACTGTCAGGGTTTCTGGGTCTTTGACCCAGTATTCTTAGTTCATGTTCACTGTTTATCTACTGCCTGTTCCACTTCCTGTTTTATTGTGTTAGCCTTGGTCTGTGTGCATTATGTTCAGTCCTTTTCCCATTATCATTAGTTCATTATGTTCAGCTGTGTACTCACCGGTCTCTCATTATCATCATTATCACCAGTCCGTGTATTTAAGCCCTCTGTTCTACCCATTCAATGTCGGGTCATTAATGATGTATGTCTGATGTCAATGTCGTCTGTATGTCCAGTCAGTCAGTCAGTCAGTCAGTCAGTCAGTCAGTCAGTCAGTCAGTCAGTCAGTCAGTCCTTTGTTCGTTCAGTCAGCCAGCCATTTCCTCCCTCTGTACTGTTTGCTCACTCCTTCGGCAATAAACATCCACCTTCACCTACCTGCCTGTGAGTCCAGCGTTTGGGTCCTCCTTCTCTCATCCACGACACTGCCCTTGACACTACTGTGTCTGAATGTGTAGTATTGGCACTGTCAGTTTAGGCCTAAAGAGACATGTGTTTAAAAAAAGACCACCTAATTTAAATATAATCATTACATGCTTGTTGAAAGTTAACTTCCAATATATAAAGTTTCTAATAAGCAAAATGACCAGATCTAACATATGGTTTCTTATGATTCAACTGTGTAATTTAACTTAATTCTTTAGAAACACAACCTATATTACTTTATTCTCAAGTATAAAGCCAACCTAGACTTTAACCATTTAACAGGCCACTAATCTGGATTATAGCTTTCACAACAAAACTTGTTTTTAAACACATTTTTAACAAAATAAATACTATTATTATTATTATTATTGTTGTTATTTAAAATGTAATAAAACAGAAAAGTCAGTTAAATATAAAAGCAGTTTCCTTATGTTGTTAAACAAAGGCTAGATTTGACATTAATAGATGCCACAGATGTTCAAAAGCTGACGCAAAGCATGAAAAAAATAGACTTCTCCGAAAACATTGGAGCATTTTTGCAAATATGTGATGTCTTGATAAATCGAGCAGATATTTGAACTTTACACAGCTACATTCTCGCCTGAAAATATCTTAAAAGTTTATTTTGTGACCCAGAAAAAGTAATACGTTTTTTAGCTGCTCTCCTCCACCATTGCCACGCTTACAAGTACGCACAGGCTCCGACAACCGGCCGATAAATGCAATCCTCCTTTTCCCCAGACTACCCTTTCTGGGTCACAAAATAACCTTTTAAGATATTTTCAGGCAAGAATGTAGGTGTGTAATGCTCAAATAAATACTTAATTTATCAAAATATCACATATTTGCAAAAGTGCTTCCACGTTTTCGGAGAGCTCTGTTATCCACCAGGGTGATAGCTGACCGGGAGCTCAAGGCTCGATAGAGCCGGCGAGCACAGCTGACTCCTGGCGTATTGTTTTCAACCCCCTTGCGGTCTTTTGCTACTCAGGTTAAACATGATATTTATAGTTAGTTAGTTATGGCTATGGATTGAAAATACACCCCGCCCCTAACGGCTGCACCTCCCGAAGAATTTTGTCTGGGCTCTCATCTCACTTTTTTATTTGAAACAATCAACAGAACATTTCCCAGACATATTTTCATTTAAGGTTTTTAAGGCTGTGGTGTTAATTTTTAGGTAACATGAGCCCAGCGGCAGCAGCAACGCTAGGCTAACACTAACTAGCTAGCAAGAATATAAACCAGGTGCTAAAGTAGGAGAAGCCACAGAAACAGACCTAGCAGAAAACACACAAACAACAACAACAAAAAGCCCCATAGGATCCAACAGAGTCCTGACAGACTGGAAAAACCATGGTAAAGGATGAGGATTCAAAAACACAAAGACAGAGAGGTTCAAAAAGTCTTTGGATACATCATTGACCTCAAAGACTGCTGTAGCAGTGGTTAGTCAGTGGTTAGACAGTGGTGTACTTAATGCAGTTTTTCATTCACCTCTGGACGATAAGCGTTTCTCAGATCCAGCTCTGTGAATAGAGCGGCTGCCTGCAGAAGCTCAAAAGCAGAGTTAATGAGTCGAAGTATATACTTCTTTAAATACTTGGGTAGTTACATGTTTTGATTAAAGCATCCTATAATCAGTACAAGCATGCAGGGTTATATCTTTCTTCTCCATGGAGGGGAAGGTGGGCAGATTACGCCTACTGTTTTCAAAGCTTCCTATATGAAACCTCTATATGAAACCTCTATATAACCTCTGACGAAGAGGTTATATAGGTGGCTAGGAGGAAGCGGGACGCAGAGTAGAAGATCTTTGGGCAAGTCAAAAGGAAGCTGGAATAGCAGAGACGAGGCTTGAGTGTTGCTCAAGACGTCCCCCACGTCATGACAGATTCCTGCTACAGCGCACTGATCTGGGGGAGGAGGTGTAAATTTATCGGCACTCAAAGGAACAGCAGACTGTGAGCAAGTAGATAAAGAAAAATTACTCCAACTGATAACACAACCATCAGACAAATCAATAGCAGGACTGTGCATCAGTAACCAAGGATGACCTAAAACAACGGAACTGTGGAAAAGAATACAAACAGGAGAGACTCACAATAACTGCCAAACACTGTTAGTTGGAAAA
The DNA here is from genome assembly GCF_057382185.1 of Mchenga conophoros. NCBI lineage: Eukaryota > Metazoa > Chordata > Actinopteri > Cichliformes > Cichlidae > Mchenga > Mchenga conophoros. The sequence continues at coordinate 282,430 of NC_140527.1, forward strand.
GAAGCAGTCAACACCATGGCTGAGTGTTTCTGGCTTTGAACTGCTGTGTATCAATGAGAGTCTCAAAAACACAGATTCAGACAGCCAGACACAAGGCAACGCTAAGAAACCAATACTATCAGCTTATAGCATGACTTAATAAGTCATTATCAGCTGTTTAATATGTCCATGCAGCAGGAGAACTGACCCACCTTCACTACGGAGTCAGAGAGTTTTGGAAATGAGTGTAGGGGTGTGTCTACACTGTAAAAAAAACAAAACTGTAGATTTTACGGTAAAACGCTGGCAGCTGTGGTTGCCAGAAATCTACCGTAAAATTACGGGTGAAACATTTTCTTCTTTAACGGTAACAAGGTATTGTTATTGTTGATTTTACGGTTAAAAACAGTGCTAGGGTCAATATTTTACCGTAGAAGAAAATGTTTTAACTTGAAGAAAAAATGTTTTTCCCTAGAATTAACATGAAAATAACATATAAAATAAAGTTTGTGCCAGAAAACATTTTTTCCCTGTAAAATTAACTATCAAAAAATAAAAAAATACAATTTTATTCTGTAACCGTTTTTAGACTAGAGTGCTCTTAAGTGTTCTACTCTGTGCCTGGGGCCTGGGGCTCGCTCGGGCCCCTTTGGAGGTGGGGTGCCCCTGGCCTCTCGGCCTAGGGCTCGGTCACTCAGGCGCAGCTGGGGGCCGGCGGAGCTCACGGGCGCGTCACTGCAACTCCCCCTGACTTCTGCTCCGCGGCTGCTGGGCGAGCCCTCATCTGGGACTCTCCTCAGCTCTTACTGGGACAGTGGCGCGGCTGCCCCTCTGTTGGTCTTCCATGGTCTCTTGTGTTCTGGGGGCCTCTGGAGGTCTGGAGTTTTGATCTCCTCCATACCCGCTTCACACCCTGGAGGACGGGGCTGTGGCCCCCCCACACTCCCTAGCAGATCATTACATGGAGAAACCTTTGGAATGCAAGCATGCTGATCCACACAGGTATGCACACATGGGTATTCACAGACGCGGACTAAAGCTTTCTTGGCTGCTGCCTCAAAGCACACTGTGCGCTGTCTATCTTGCGTGCTGCACAATATCGTTTATTACTTAGTAAATACTGATATCTATGACTAGCTAGTTTATCGTGATGGTGCTTTGTTTTCTCTATTATTATGTTGCTCTTTGTTGTTTGCTGTCTCCTCTGTTTGTTTTTGTTTGTTTGTTTGTTTGTTTTTTTCTCCATACAGGTGACCCAGGAGTTTTTTTTTTGTTTTTTTTTTTTTTGTCTCTCTTCCCCCCCCTTCTCACCGTCTCTTCTCCCCTTTGGTTTTCTTTCTTTCTCTCCCCCTCTCTCTCTCATTCATTCCCCCTGTCCTATTTATTAAAAAAAAAAAAAAAAAAAAAAATGACAAAGGATGAACTGAAGCTCTGCCATCACGTAATGTCGCATACTGCTGTTTCTGATGTCATTTAGAAAAAAAAAAAGAAAAAAAAAAAAAGTGTTCTACTCTGTAAGCTTAATACACAAATCATGATTTTATTCAAATTACTAAATGTAACACAAAAATGTCCACCTTAAATTTCCAAAAAAAGTATTTTATTTAACATCTTTGATGTTTTGAACATCAAACATTTACATTTGTACTCAACAAATCACGAATAGTTACTAGTTATCTCCATGACAGTAACAGTGAGGAATCACAGAATTCTTACAAGTTCTGTTCAAACTGTGCAAAACCAGTGCTGTAAGTTGAGCACACATTATACTTCACATTACCTTTAGCAGACAATTCAGACACCTTTAAGTGTTTTGGTGCTGTTCTCACTACATAAATGTCAGTACATGTAAAATCTTGACTTTTCAAATTGCCCAAATACAAATATAGAGAATTAAACATTTTTTCTATAATTGAAAGAAAATCTGAATTGAAGAAATTACAGGAACAAGTTTACACCCACATATTTTGCACACAGAACTGAGCAGTAAACCTGAAAATGTACATCTTAAAACTGCATCAGGTACAAACAAAAACTTTACACTTGTTTTGAGAATTTCAACTGCAATTTTTTGGGTAACTACAAAATGCCAGCAATGTACATGCAGCATACTTTTACACTATTGGAATACAAATATCTTTAAAACTGGGAAAATTAAAATCCAAGAAACAAAATCGCAGGTTTACCACATTTTTACCAGATAAATTTTTCAGATATAAAACAGTGAATCAAAAGTAGACCATGTACTTTTACAAATTGTGTCTAGTAAAACTTCACATTGTTAAACTTCCCACTCACAATCAGAAATGTAACAATTGTTTCAAAAACAGAACACCTGTAGAGTATGTAACATAGTATACCTTTATCACTTTGTCTCAAACAAGAGGGGTAGGACTAGATCCACTCATGGTCAGCAATGTCTGAGATGAGAGTGAGGACTCTGGGATTGACTGAGAACACTTTTTTCTTCTTGGATTCAACCTTGGTGCCTCTCTCAGGATTTATGGAAAAGAGACACCTTCATGAAAAAAGGGCGAGAGAGATTGAGGAAATTAACAACCTGAGGTGGGATATCAAATGGCCAAGTTTGAAAAGCACAAAAATAAATCCATAATAAAATAAATTTTACCGTTGAAGGAATTCCAGTGTTGATCGTAGTTCTACAGGGTAGTGTATGTTAAAGCAGTAGTAACTGCCAAACATTAGGCAGATAGCAGAGGTGAAGGTTCAGAGCGTTCTCACTCCCGAGGCGTAACATGTCGACGTTTTGTCTCGTCCCACGGCGTTCCTGAGGAACGTGAAAGGAGACCTTCGGCGTTCTTAGGGTACGCGGCGGGTTATGGCTGGAATCCAGTGCAATGACGCTCCCGCGGTAATAGACGTTCCAGCCCTGTATTCCAGCCCTAAACCTAACCTTATCCCTAGCCCTGACCATAACCTTATTCCTGACCTTAACCAGGACTTTAATTTAGTAAGTAGTAGTAGTATTTATTTATTGTCATTGTCAAGAACAATGAAATTGCGTTTGGGGCTTCCATACAACCCCAAAAAAGAAGAAAATAATAAATACCCCTTAAAACCCAAGTGTACATATTTAACCCAGTGTGACTCCAATGCAATAAGACAATCCTTAGCAATAATGTTCGTAGAAATTCAGACAAAGACCTGAGAAACATGACAAAATACAACAATGCACCCATTCAATATTATTGTACTGTGAGATATGATATCAGATATGATAGTTATCTATTTAAGAAAGAGGGGGGGGGGGCAGGAGGGGGAAGAGAATAAAGATATGATGCACCAATGCAGACCAGTTCATTGCTATTAAGAAGTTGGATATGGTTATTGTCCGTGAGAGGGGGGCAGAGAGTTCAGGAGCCTCACAGCCTGTGGATACAGGCTGTTGGCCAGTCTGGATGTTCTGGCCTGTATAGACCTGTACCTTCTCCCTGAGGGCAGCATATGGAAAAGGTGGCGCGCAGGGTGATGTTGGTCCCGCAGGATACTGTGCACCCTCCTCAGACAGCGAGTGGGGAAGATATTACTGATCTCTGGCAGACTTGTTCCAATAATTCTGCCAGCTTCTTTCACCATCCGCTGGAGTGCTTGCTGATCGGCCTTGGTGCAGCTGGGGAACCACACTAGAAATCCATACGTCAGAACGCTGCTGATGGCACAGTTGTAGAAGTTCAACATCAGAGATCTGGGAATGTGTGCGCTCCGCAGTCTCCTCAGGTAGTAGAGGCGCTGTTGGGCCTTCCGTACAACTGAGGTGATATGGTTGCCCCAGGACAGGTCCTCGGTCACAGTTACCCCCAAGAATTTTAAACTGCTCACCCTCTCCACCGCCTCACTACCAATGAAGAGAGGCAGATGGTTGTTATGGCCCCTCTTCCGGAAATCTACAATGATTCCTTGGTCTTTTTGGTGTTTAAGACCAAGTTATTGTCGTGGCACCATGACTCTAGTTGTTGCACCTCTGTCCTATAGTTTGTCTCATCATTGTTGGATATATGTTAAATGATGTTAAATAGCGTGTTTCTAAGCGATTTGAAGAAAAAGAGCGAACATGTGTAGATTCAGTCCAGAGGGTTCTCATATTTCCTCTGTTTTCCGAGGTCGTCATTTAGGAACGTGGTGGGTAGCCGAAAACGTAATATGGTGACGATTTGTCACCTAGCGTAAAATGTTACGCTTTGGGAGTGAGAACGGGTTGGAAGGTTGTGATGCGGTCGTTGACAGTCTTCTTATCAATGCTCAACATGAATGTTTCAGCAGCGAAGCAGGAAGAACCTGAGAATTAACACAACAACAACAACAAATTAAAAACTTTAATAACAAGAGCTTTAATGTCAGTCATATATACAAATGCAGAGATACTTGTTACATGGATCATAGGATGAGTTTTGTTACTAGTTGAACTTATATGGTTGTGTTATCCAGTGTATTAGTGAGGAAGCAACAGAACATGAAACTAAACAAGCCAAGAGTACAAAGAACGTGGCAGTTACAACAGAAAAAAAAAAAAGTTGAATTTTGCTCTTTCAGCTTACCGCAAACAATGATGAAGGGTGTTAGTGGGATGTTGAGTAGAGAGAAGTACACAGCCAAAACCTTGTGCTTCTTTTTGGCAGAACCAAGTGGGTTCACTACTTCAAATGCATCCTGGTATAGAACCAGCTTGAGGCAATGTGGATTTTCCTGAAAAAATTTGTTTGACACAAACACGTTACCATCACAACAGTCCCTGAGAATATCTGGTCTTGAAACATTATTAGGATTCACTGATATGAGACCTTGCCAAAAACTTGATTCCAGCATACCCTTCAAAATATTTAGCGGAGGAACATAATAGGCAAATCTCTCCATCCTGTTCTCGTCCCTGCCCAAAAACACTTTTCTGGGTTCAACATACTTGAACACATCTTTAAAGCACTGAACTCTTGAATAAGCAGTTCTCATGGGCCCTGTGTGACAAGCTGAGAACAAGTCAGATTGTTTTACTGTGTCACAGATTTTTATGTCTTCATCTGAAACTGACATATCTTTTAGAAGATGCTGGCAGAAGATGCTGTCCCTGTAGTTTAATGTAAAACATACATACATTTCTGAGATACAGGTCACTGAAATTAGACCCATCCATACCAGGGTCTTCTATATCTGATACACTGGCACCTTCCTGTATGGTGGCACTTGTAGATGGACTCTCTGAGTATCTTTGTTTAAACCACAAATCACATTTTCCTAACGTTTGTGTTTTCTAGACATATGGGAGGTAAATGTAGATTTTACAGAGAACTCACTTTGGCATCCTCTCACTGGACAAGTTACATGCCGTCCCTCTTCTATGTGTTCCTGTAAGTGAGCAATCAAAGCTTTAGTTCCCTCACACTGGCATTCACAAAACGTGAGACAGTGCAATTCAAATCCATTAAGGTAGCATTCTGAGAAACAGTTGCGGTACCAGTGTGGTGGCGGTATAAGTGAGACTTTAAAGCAGCATATCCAGAAAACACCTGCTTACAACTTACTTCAACACATAAATACACCGGGGTTCATTACGATGCAGTCTGCAATGCAAAACATAAGCTTTCACGGACTGAACCGATTCTCCACATATGCTGCAAAAATACATAATCAATATGACACAGCTGCGAGGCTAGCTAACTTAAAGCTTCAGCCGGATGTCAAACAAGGCGGGAAAATCCAGGCCGCATTTAGACAAAGCATTCAAATGTAGCTATACTAATTAGACGGTTTCCATTAATATATCCGTCTCAAAACGCGCACTGCTGGTTTTGCAAGGCTCTTTTCAGCCTGATGTAGCTAATGCTAGAAACGAGCTAAAGCTAACGTAAATTTATCATTTGCGCCTTCACTGCCTGCAACACAATGCTGTCGATAAATAAACCAAGTTGGATTATTTTCTTACCGTAGTGACTGAAGACGAGCTGTGGCAGACGTTAAATTTTAAAAAATGAGAAACAAGTCCACGAAAATGAAGATAGCGTGCTGCCGTAGTCCAAAGCAAAACTTGTGTGGAGCTGTACAGACGTTATCTGCGGTGGAGCCTGATGCAGTGCGCTGATTGGCCCGTTTGAAATCAGGCGCCTTGATGTGAAACGGTGCTCTAAACGCCTAGTTTTGGGAGGAGGTGCTTTTAAAATCTTTTTTCTTCATATGATAATTAACTATGAATAAATAGAACAGACAACAGATTATTGTTTTAACACTTTTGGGATTATATGAATTCACTCAATAATATAGTATGTCTATCATTAGCTGTAGGTCTCTCAAGTTGTTGTTAGCTTTTACATTTTAAACTCATGGTTTATTGAGTTCAACAGAATGTAGATTTAACAGCTACATCCCATATTCTTTACAAAAACTACATCCAAAAATTGCCCTAATACATTTCTAGCATAAAGATCTTGGGACATATGTACCTGTTATATGAATATGCTGTATTAAATGTGCTATGAATCAAGAATGGATTTAATGTAAAGTGCTTTGGGCTTCGTGAAAACTGCTATCTAATCCATTATTATTATTATGTGAAATTAATGCAAAAATCACAAAGTCATATTACAGCATGTATCCATTACCAGCACAACCATGCTTACATTCAGCAATTAAAACCTGTATTTTTTTCAATAAATAAATGTAAAAAAAATTGTGTTTGCCTGTTCTAAACTTTATTGGAATCTTCCGTTAAAAAAACTATGCAAGAGTGATTTACAGTAGGTTTATGTATTTTTTTCAGAGAAAAAATGTACATATTACAGTTTTTCTACATTTCTTTATTTACGGCAATTTCACATCAAATCAACAGTTTTAAACTGTTTTATAGTTAACAGGTTTTTCCTGTCGTGTTTTTACTGTCTTTCACTGTTAAATATACGGATCTTTTTAAGATAAGATAAGATAAGATAGAACTTTATTAATCCCTCGGGTGGGTTCCTCTGGGAAATTCGACTTCCAAAAAGCACAGCAACGACCGAAGTTACAGTTACAGAATTGTTATATATATATATATACACACACACACACACACACACACACATATAAATACAGAGACAAATATAAATAAAATATACAAAGGGGATAAATAGAATAAATAGGAATAAAAAATAAAAATACAAGTGAATTGCACATTTCAAGTATTGAGTCTATTGCACTGTTGACTATTTACAAAAGTATTGCACAAGGTATTGTACAGTGAGGTGAAGAGGCACTACAGCTTAGTTGTTCCCCCCTCCTTTGTCCTCCTGTTTCCCCTCCCTCTCCCCTCCAGAGAGGAGTTAAACAGTTTGATGGCGTGTGGGACAAAGGTGTTTTTAAGTCTGTTAGTTCTTGTCTTGTCTTATCTTGTCTTTTTTACAGTGTACTAAAGATAACAAAGGTGTTGAGCTATAGCTGTCATGGTGAAATGTAAGTAAAGGACTCAGGTGCGAGACTTCTTGCAGAGTGACAGTGAATTTATTCACAGTGAAAAGGTGAGTCAATAGTTTGAGTCTGTAATCCAGAAAGAGCAGTGCAGTAATTATCCAAAACCGCTCCTATGACTTCTCCCCTCAGTGACAGTGCTGTAATAATCCAAAACCGCTCCTTGTGCCGGCTCCTCCTCCGATCTCTGAATCCTGGGGGCAGATGAGAAAAACACACGCACGGTAACTCAACCGTTCTCTCTTTCACAAGCTGAGTATACTAGCCACGATTACGCTACCCGGTTTAGTTCAACGTTCCAGCGTTGGTTGTGACTCGACTGCACCGTTAAATAGGGCTGCTTCAGATCAGTTGTAGCCGGCGAAATAATTACGTACAGGTGCGACGCTTCCAGCTCCGGACCCTCCCCTCCGGTCAGCTGCCGTGCCGTGCCACGGCTTCCAGAGGTACATGTCTCCGCAGCAAAACACATGCACAAGATGGAGAGGAGAACACGACGCAGTACACACAAACACCCCCAAAAAATGGCAAGGTAATCGGTGAGGACCACCTATCCGTGACAGTACCCCCCCCACTAACGGGAGCCTCCCGGCGACCGACCAAACTTGTCAGGGTGCCGGCGGCGGAACTCTCTCACCATGGCGTCATCGAGAATCGCAGACCGCGGCACCCAGGAACGTTCTTCCGGACCATACCCGGCCCAATCCACCAAGAACTGAAAGCCCCTACCGCGGCGCCGGGCATCCATAATGCGGGTGATGGAATACGCCGGGGTGCCGTCGATAACCCGGGCGGGCGGCGGGGGCCCGGAGGGCGGGCACAAAGGGCTGGTCCGGACCGGTCTCACCTGGGAAACATGAAACACATTATGAATCCTCATGGCACGAGGAAGGGCCAAGCGAACAGTCACTGGGTTCAGAACAGCCTGGATCGAAAAGGGCCCAATGAAACGCGGGGCCAACTTCCTGGATTCAGTCCGCAAAGGAACATACCTGGAAGAGAGCCACACCTGCTGCCCAACACAATAGGCAGGGGCAGGGGTGCGGCGACGATCAGCCAGCCTCTTATTCTGTTCCGCCGTCCTCAACAGAGCCGCCCGGGTGGCGCGCCACGCTTGCCTGCAGCGTCTCATATGATGCTGAACGGAGGGGACGGCCAGCTCGCCTTCAGTGATGGTGAGTAGAGGCGGCTGGTACCCCAGTGACGCCTCAAACGGAGACACCCCAGTGGCCGCTGACATGCTGGAATTGTGAGCGTACTCGACCCAAGCTAATTGGCCACTCCAGGTGGATTGATTCGAGGAAACCACACAGCGCAACATAGACTCCAACTCCTGATTCGCCCGCTCCGCCTGACCATTCGTCTGAGGATGAAAACCTGAAGACAAACTCACTCCGGCCCCCAGTTCCGAACAAAACGCCCTCCACACCCGAGAAGTAAACTGGGGACCCCAATCAGAAACAATGTCCCGTGGCAGTCCATGTAATCGAAAAACATGATCAGTGAGGAGCCGAGCAGTCTCCAAGGCCGTCGGGAGCTTAGGCAATGCCACAAAGTGCGCAGCCTTGGAAAAACGGTCTATCACAGTGAGTATGGTCGTGTTACCTGACGACGGCGGTAGACCGGTGACAAAATCCAAAGCGATGTGCGACCAGGGGCGCTTGGGGACGGGCAGAGGGTGCAAGAGACCGGCCTGGGGAGCACTGGGGGTCTTATTCCGAGCACAGGTGGGACGGCCGCCACATAGTCCCGAACATCCCTGAGGAGAGAGGGCCACCAAAACAAACGTCGCAAAAAACTAATGGTGCGGTTCTTACCAGGGTGGCAGGAGAACTTTGCGGTGTGGGCCCAGTGTATAACTCTGCCCCGGACCGTTGTGGGGACGAACAACCGTCCATCAGGGCCCGTCCCTGGGTCTGGCTCCTGCTGCTGGGCCTCTCTGACCGTCCTCTCAATCTCCCATGTGATGGCCCCCACGATGCATGAGGCGGGCAGAACGGGTCTCTGCCTCTCTTCGTCATCCATGTGGGGTGAAAATTGGCGTGACAGAGCATCGGGCTTCGTGTTGCGTGATCCCGGTCTGTAGGTTATAGAGATATTGAAACGTGTAAAGAACAGGGCCCACCTGGCTTGACGAGCGTTGAGACGCTTAGCTGCCTGGATATATGCCAAGTTCTTATGGTCTGTCCAAATCACCACGGGGTGTTCTCCTCCCTCCAACCAGTGCCGCCATTCCTCCAGGGCCAGTTTGATGGCGAGGAGCTCCCGATCGCCCACGTCATAGTTCCGTTCCGCTGGTGTCAGCCGTCGAGAGAAAAAGGCACATGGGTGCAGCCTGCCCTCCACCCGCTGGGAGAGAACGGCCCCCACCCCTGAGTCCGATGCGTCCACCTCCACCACGAATGGTTGGGTGAGGTCAGCCTGGATCAAAATGGGAGCAGAGGAAAACAGACGTTTCAAATGGGCAAACGCCCGCTGTGCTGAACTAGACCAGAGAAAAGGCTGCTTGGGAGAGGTGAGCCGTGTGAGAGGAGAGACCACCGCACTAAAGTTTCTGATGAACTTAGTATTTTAGTATTTTTTTAGTATTTATTTATTTATTGTCATTGTCAAGAACAATGAAATTGCGTTTGGGGCTTCCATACAACCCAAAAAAAAGAAGAAAATAATAAATACCCCTTAAAACCCAAGTGTACATATTTAACCCAGTGTGACTCCAATGCAATAAGACAATCCTTAGCAATAATGTTCGTAGAAATTCAGACAAAGACCTGAGAAACATGACAAAATACAACAATGCAACCCATTCAATATTATTGTACTGTGAGATATGATATCAGATATGATAGTTATCTATTTAAGAAAGAGGGGGGGGGGCAGGAGGGGGAAGAGAATAAAGATATGATGCACCAATGCAGACCAGTTCATTGCTATTAAGAAGTTGGATATGGTTATTGTCCGTGAGAGGGGGGCAGAGAGTTCAGGAGCCTCACAGCCTGTGGATACAGGCTGTTGGCCAGTCTGGATGTTCTGGCCTGTATAGACCTGTACCTTCTCCCTGAGGGCAGCAGATGGAAAAGGTGGCGCGCAGGGTGATGTTGGTCCCGCAGGATACTGTGCACCCTCCTCAGACAGCGAGTGGGGAAGATATTACTGATCTCTGGCAGACTTGTTCCAATAATTCTGCCAGCTTCTTTCACCACCCGCTGGAGTGCTTGCTGATCGGCCTTGGTGCAGCTGGGGAACCACACTAGAAATCCATACGTCAGAACGCTGCTGATGGCACAGTTGTAGAAGTTCAACATCAGAGATCTGGGAATGTGTGCGCTCCGCAGTCTCCTCAGGTAGTAGAGGCGCTGTTGGGCCTTCCGTACAACTGAGGTGATATGGTTGCCCCAGGACAGGTCCTCAGTCACAGTTACCCCCAAGAATTTTAAACTGCTCACCCTCTCCACCGCCTCACTACCAATGAAGAGAGGCAGATGGTTGTTATGACCCCTCTTCCGGAAATCTACAATGATCTCCTTGGTCTTTTTTGTGTTTAAGACCAAGTTATTGTCGTGGCACCATGACTCTAGTTGTTGCACCTCTGTCCTATAGTTTGTCTCATCATTGTTGGATATAAGTCCGAGCACTGTAGTGTCATCTGCAAACTTAACAATGAGATTGGACGCGCAGGAGGAAATACAGTCATGGGTGAAGAGAGTGTATAGCAGAGGGCTCAGAACACACCCCTGAGGGGCACCGGTGTTGACCACAAGGGTGGAAGAGGTGTTCTTACCCACTCTGACACTCTGTCTACGGTTAGTGAGGAAGTCCACAATCCAGTTGCACAGAGAGGAGTTAAGTCCCAGTTGGTGGAGTTTGGGACGGAGTTTGTATGGCCGGATGGTATTAAAAGCCGAGCTGTAGTCTACAAAGAGGAGCCGTGCATAGGTGTTCCTGTGTTCCAAGTGCTTCAGTAATGTGTGCAGCACTGTGGCGATCGCATCCTCGGTTGACCGGTTCTCCCTGTATGCAAACTGTGCGAGTCCAGGGATGGTGGAAAAGCAGCTCTGATGTGTTTAATGACCAGTCTCTCCAGGCATTTGGCGGGAATGGGGTGAGTGCCACAGGTCTGAAATCGTTCAGACATGTGACATTTGACTGTTTTGGGATGGGAACGATGGTTGCTGCTTTGAAACAGGATGGTACCAGTGAACAGGACAACGAGGTGTTATATATAGAGGTGAAGACGTCTGCCAGGTCCGCAGCACAGTCTTTTAGCACCCGGCCCAGCACTCCATCCGGCCCGGCCGCCTTCCTGGTGTTAATGCTCCGGAACACACGCCTCAGCTCATGAGTGCTCAGGACCAGAGCAGGGTCGGTTGAGGGGAGAGGGGACAGGTCAGGGTCGGTGTTCTCCCTGTCAAAACGGGCATAAAAGAGATTTAGATCCTCAGCCAGAGTAGAACTGTCGGCTGAGGGTGATGGTGTTCTTCTTTTGTAGTCCGTGATAGCCCTGATGCCCTCCCAGACCTGCCTTGGGTTTGTGTTGTTCTCAAACCTGGCCTCGATACGCCTCCTGTGCTGCTGCTTGGCAGTCTTGATGCCTCTTCTCAGGTTGGCCCTGGCAGCACTGTATGCCTCCTGGTCCCCGGATTTGAAAGCGTTGTTCCTTGTTCGAATAAGTTGTTGAACTCCGTGTGTCATCCAGGGTGGATTATTAGGGAACACACGGAATCGTTTCCAAGTTGTTACATTGTCCACACAGAAACAGATGTAGTCCAAGACAGTGGAGGTGTAACTGTCCAATGCGACACGATTGTCAGTGTCCTGCACCTTGAATACATCCCAGTCTGTGCAGTGGAAACAGTCCTGAAGCATCGGAATAGCGTCCTGCGGCCATGTTCTCACGGTTTTGGTTGTAATCCCAGTGCTCTTGATCTTTTGTGTGTATATTGGGTGTAGCAGAAGGGAGAGATAGTCTGACAGACCCAGGTGGGGATAAGCCTGGGCTCTGTACGCATTTGCCATGTTGGTGTACACCTGGTCCAACGTTCTATCTCCTCTGGTAGCACACTTCACATTACGGTGGAAATTGTGAAGTACAGATTTCAGGTCCGCGTGGTTAAAATCCCCAGCCGCAATAAAGACACTGTCCGGGTGTGCTACCAGGCTGTTATTGATGCTGCTGCTCAATTGTGCTAATGCTAGCTTAGCATTAGCATCTGGTGGAATGTAAACAGCGCAGATGTAAACGGCAGAAAATTCCCGAGGGAGATAGAATGGACGGCACTTTAACACCAACAGTTCTACCTCTGTACTGCACAGTTTTTCCGTTACCGTGACGTTCGTGCACCAAAGGTTGTTAATATAGATGCACAGCCCCCCGCCAGTCTTCTTACCCGAGTCCGCAGACCTGTCGGCTCGATAGGCGGTGCGGCCTGCTAGATCGATAGCCGCATCGGGAATGGCGCTGTCCAGCCAGGTTTCAGTGAAAATCATGCACGAACAGTTATTAAAAGTCCGTCGAGTGGCGATCTGCAGTCGTATTTCATCCAGTTTGTAACGGATTGAACGGGCGTTGGAGAGGAATATGATCGGGAGTGGTGGTTTAAACGGACTAGTCTTTAGCCGTGCCCACAGGCCTCCCCGCTTGCCTCTCTTCTGCCTCCGCTCGCAACGTCTCCTCCTGCGGCTTGCTGTTGCGGGTAGCCCCGGGGGTTGCTTAACGATCTCCGGGGGGATGAGATACTCGGATGTTAGTTGAAGATCTCCATGGCTTAGTTGTAGTAGATCATCTCTGTTGTATTGAAGTAACCCCAGACTGTGTGAAATAATACACAGTACCACCAAAAGTGCAAAAGTGTAGGAGCTCCGGGCCGCTGCGTCTGTGCGCGCCGCCATCTTAAATCTTTGTAGATGACTTTTTACTTCCTGTAAAAGTTGGCAAACCCGAGAAACCTTTGCAGTTCCCGACGTGTCTTGGGCTCGGGCCACTCTACCACTGCCCTCACTTTGGCAGGGTCGGCTCGCAACTGCCCCTTCTCCACAATAAACCCCAAAAACGGCACAGACTGAACATGAAACTGGCACTTCTCACCCTTGACGAAAAGCCGATTCTCCAGCAAACGCTGCAGCACCAGTCTCACCTGTTTCACGTGTTCGGCTCGGGTCCTGGAGAAAATTAGGATGTCGTCTAAATAGACAAACACAAAGTGGTTAATAAAGTCACGCAGCACATCATTAACCATAGCTTGAAAAACAGCGGGGGCGTTGGTGAGTCCGAAAGGCATAACCAAATATTCGAAGTGCCCCAGATGGGTGTTAAACGCCGTCTTCCATTCATCCCCTTTGCGAACACGAACCAGATGGTATGCATTACGGAGGTCGAGTTTGGAAAAGATGGTCGCCCCCTGGAGTAGTTCGAACGCTGAGGCCAGAAGAGGGAGGGGATATCTGTTCTTGACTGTAATCTTATTCAGGCCCCGGAAATCTATACAGGGGCGGAGAGACTTGTCTTTTTTCTGTACAAAGAAGAATCCAGCCCCCAGCGGGGACGTGGATGGGCGAATTAGACCGGCAGCAAGGGAGTCTGTGATGTAACGCTCCATCGTCTCACGTTCGGGTTTTGAGATGCTGTAAAGCCGGCTGGTGGGTAATGGGGCGCCGGGGTGCAGATCTATCCCGCAATCGTAAGGGCGATGAGGCGGGAGGGACACTGCCAGGTCTTTGCTGAATACCTGAGCCAAATCGTGGTACTCCGGAGGGACGGCTGAAAGATCAGGTGCCTTCACTTGAGCCGCTGGAGTTAGGGGCAATAAACTGGGCACCGCTGCACGTAAACAATGTTCATGGCACCACTCGTTCCATCCTGTCACGCGTCCCTGAGCCCAGTCGATCCGCGGGTTGTGTTGTGTGAGCCATGGGAACCCCAAGACCAATGGTGTGCCGGGGGCTCTAAACAGAAACAGGGAAACTCTCTCGACATGGTTACCAGAAAGAACTAAGGTCAGATCGGCTGTGCGATGAGTTATTTCCGCTAACGGGCTGCCGTTAAGAGCCAACACTTGAAGGGGCTCCTGGAGAGGGACTGCAGGAAAACCCAACCTCCTAGCGAGCGATTCATCCAGAAAACTCTGTTCGGCCCCAGAATCCACTAACGCACTACACAGATGGGTGTGAGATTGAAAAACCAACTTAGCAGGAAAACTCAGATGGGAGGCAGTGTTCATGGTCGCACCCGTCAGTATTCCCACAGCTACTGACGGGCTTGGTCGTTTCCCCGAGAGGGGCATGCGTCAGCAAAATGTCCCTTCTTCCCACATGCAAAACACTCACCCGTCTGGCGTCTCCTCCTCCAATCTGTGGAGCTCAATCGTGTTCTGCCTAGCTGCATAGGCTCCTCCGCCTCCGTAGGTCCGTCCCTCTCCATTCCAGAGCCGGCAATTCCGCCCGCCACCTAGCGCCTCCCGGTGTCCGCCTGCCGAACTCCCGCAGGTGGTCGTCCAACCTAATACATAAATCAATCAACGCACTCAAAGTGTTAGGCAAGTCTTTTGTAGCCAACTCACGCTTCAGTCCCTCATTCAGACTGTTCAAGAAGGCGCCCCGGAGCGCCGTTTCCTCCCAACCAGTCTCCTCAGCGAGGATCCAGAAGTCCACCGAGAAGTCAGCGACGCTCCTCCGGCCCTGCTTCAAGGTAAACGTCCTATGCGCAGCACTGTCAGGGTTAGTTCCTTTATCAAAAACGCCACGAAATTTGTTCAAAAACTCAGTGTAAGAAATCTGAGGCTGGGAGTTCAGGACCGCTTGCGCCCACTGCAAGGCTCGGCCCGTCAACAGCTCCACCATCAAGGCTATTTTAGAACCATCAGTGGCGTAGGCCTGAGCCTGCTGCCTAAAGATGAGGGCACACTGCGTCAAAAATCCCCTACTCTTGTCTAATTCCCCAGAAAACTTTTCCGGGACAGGCAATGAATGTTCCCGTGGCGGTGGAGGAGGGGAGGGAGGCAGTGGGCAAGCAGCAGCGACGCTGATCGGGGGTGGCGCTGGTGAAGGGCCCCCCGCAGCTCCAGACGGAGATAGCAGCATACCTTTTAGCTCCGTCACAACCTGGATTAGCGCAGATTGCTCCCTGGAGACATGGTGTAACATTTTCTCGTGGCGTTCTAATTGCCCCGCCTGGAGCGACAGCTCGCGCCGCCAGGATGACGAGTCCGCTGAGTCCGCTTGACTGGAACGTTCTGTCATGGAGAAATGGAAGTAAAGGACTCAGGTGCGAGACTTCTTGCAGAGTGACAGTGAATTTATTCACAGTGAAAAGGTGAGTCAATAGTTCGAGTCTGTAATCCAGAAAGAGCAGTGCTGTAATAATCCAAAACCGCTCCTTGTGCCGGCTCCTCCTCCGATCTCTGAATCCTGGGGGCAGATGAGAAAAACACCCGCACGGTAACTCAACCGTTCTCTCTTTCACAAGCTGAGTATACTAGCCACGATTACGCTACCCGGTTTAGTTCAACGTTCCAGCGTTGGTTGTGACTCGACTGCACCGTTAAATAGGGCTGCTTCAGATCAGTTGTAGCCGGCGAAATAATTACGTACAGGTGCGACGCTTCCAGCTCCGGACCCTCCCCTCCGGTCAGCTGCCGTGCCGTGCCACGGCTTCCGGAGGTACATGTCTCCGCAGCAAAACACATGCACAAGATGGAGAGGAGAACACGACGCAGTACACACAAACACCCCCAAAAAATGGCAAGGTAATCGGTGAGGACCACCTAGCCATGACAATAGCTACGCCATTTTACATTACAAAGATATTTTCTGTGGTTTGGCAGAGGAGGTGGGCGGCTGTTGAATGTTGACTGCAACTAATGAGTTTCCAGCATAATGATTTTTCTGATTAGTTTCTTAATCATTTAATTTTTGTTGCTTTTTAAAGAACACGATGAAAAAATGCTTTCAAGCCAATATTCCAATAATTAAAGAATAAAGGAAAAGAGCCAAGTCATAACCATAGTATGTATATTATGTTGGATAGTTTCATTAATGAGAGTGCATATTATGTATGTTTTATAATTAAATCTGGATGCCTCTAAAGCAGCTCCGTAAAATTATAAAGAAATGTAAAACAGACATACTTCAGATTCACATCATGTGTGTGTGTGTGTGTACACAATACAAGAGCAACTGTCCTCACTTACATGTCATCAATTGTGTGGCATCACCAACAGGACTAGCTGGATCCTTTTCCTACACTAACCATCATGTGTCCACAGAGCTGTGTCATTGCTCTCGTGTTGGACATTAACATGCATCCAGCCTCTTTTCTTCTGTTGACTCCATGTACTCCACAGATTGTGATATCTGATCAAATAAAGGACGAGGGAACACAGTAAAGATAAGAAAAGCTGAATCAAAGTTCTGTCCTGTTTTGAAGTTGTGCCAGACTTGTGATGCAGATAGTTGAAAGCAGCGGGTGACAGATGAAACAGAAACATCACTCCATATTCAACGTGCCTCTGATCTCAATTTGTGTAGTGCTGATTAACTTATGTACGTTTCCTGTGTTTGTGTATCCTTTTAATTTTTACTTGTATATGAATTATTTATCACAATATCACATTTATAATAATGTTGCCTTGTTTTTGTCACCATCACCACAGAAAATAAATTGATGTTTCAAACATGGTTTCGCTGTAGAGTTCTCATATACGTGCAGCCACGTGAAAAAGAAAGTTCTTACATGAATAATCAAATTCATTTGATCTTCAGGAAGTGTCACCACCTCTGTAGAAGCAGAGGTTTTCACACTTTGCTGATCTGAAGCATGTAGACCTGTGCTGATAAAATGTCACAATCTTCACAGGAGTGAAAGTCCCAGGAAATTCACCCCTAGGTCAAACTGTGTAATGTCAACTGCAATAAAAGAGTCCTTACAAAGGATGTTAAATGTTAAGGTTAATGGCTTGTTTGGAACAGGGTTAAAATGAAGGTTAAAAGGGTTAGGGTTGGGTCCTGATTATTTAAGACCTTGTATGTGAGGAGCAGAATTCTGGATTTAACAGGAAGCCAATGAAGGGAAGCCAAAACAGGAGAAATATGCTCTCTCTTTCTAGTCCCTGTCAGGACTCTTGCTGCAGCATTTTGGATTAACTGAAGGCTTTTCAGTGAGTTTTTTGGACATCCTGATAATAATGAATTACAGTCGTCCAGCCTGGAAGTAATAAATGCATGAACTAGTTTTTCAGCCTCGCTCTGAGACAGGATATTTCTAACTTTAGAGATGTTGCGCAAATGGAAGAACGCAGTCTTACATATTTGTTTAATATGTGCATTGAAGGAAATGTCCTGGTCAAAAATGACTCCAAGGTTCCTCACAGTGTTACTGGAGGCCAAGGTAATGCCATCCAGAGTAAGAATCTGGTTAGATACCATATTTCTAGGCTTTTCAGGGCCGAGTACAATAACCTCAGTTTTATCTGAATTAAGAAGCAGAAAGTTAGCGGCCATCCAGGTCTTTATGTCTTTAAGACATTCCTGCAGTTTAACTCATTGGTGTGTGTTATCTGGCTTCATGGACAGATAGAGCTGGGTGTCATCTGCATAGCAGTGTAAATGTATGCTATGTCTTCTAATGATACTGCCTAAGGGAAGCATATATAATGTAAACAGAATTGGTCCTAGCACTGAACCCTGTGGAACTCCATAATTAACCTCAGTGTGTGAAGAGGACTCTCCATTTACATGAACAAACTGGAGTCTATTAGATAGATATGATACAAACCACTGCAGTGCAGTACCTGTAATACCTACAGCATGTTCTAATCGCTCTAATAGGATATTATGGTCGACAGTATCGAATGCTGCACTAAGGTCTAGCAGGACAAGCACAGAGATGAGTCCACTGTCAGAGGCCATAAGAAGATCATTTGTAACCTCAACTAAAGCTGTTTCTGTGCTGTGATGAGCTCTGAAACCTGACTGAAACTCTTCAAATAAACCATTCCTCTGCAGATGATCTGTTAGCTGTTTGACAACTACTCTTTCAAGGATTTTTGATATGAAAGGAAGGTTGGAGATTGGCCTATAATTAGCTAAGACTGCTGGGTCTAGAGATGGCTTTTTGAGTAAAGGTTTAACTACAGCCAGCTTGAAGGCCTGTGGTACATAGCCGATCATTAGAGATAGGTTGATCATATTTAAGATCGAAGAATTAATTAATGGCAGGACTTCTTTGAGCAGTTTTGTAGGAATGGGGTCTAAAAGACACGTTGATGGTTTGGAGGAAGTAATTATTGAAGTTAACTCAGAAAGATCAATTAGAGAAAAAGAGTCTAACTTAACATCAATGGTACTAAGAGTAGCTGTAGATAATATTACATCTGTGGGATGATTACTGGTAATTTTTTCTCTAATGATAAAAATTTTATTTGTGAAGAAGTTCATGAAGTCATTACTAGTTAACATTAAAGGGATTGTTGGCTCAAAAGAGCTCTGACTTTTTGTCAGCCTGGCTACAGTGCTGAAGAGAAACCTGGGGTTGTTCTTATTTTCTTCAATCAGTGATGAATAGTAAGATGTTCTGGCTTTGTGGAGGGCTTTCTTATAAAGCAGCAAACTATTTCTCCAGGCTAAATGATGATCCTCTAAATTTGTGACACGCCATTTCCTCTCCAGATTACGAGTCATCTGCTTTAGGGTACGTGTTTGAGAATTATACCACGGAGTCAGGTACTTCTGATTAGAAACCTTAGTTTTCACGGGAGCTACAGTATCCAGAGTCGTATGTAGTGAGGAGGTGAAATTATTAACAAGATAATCGACTTCTGTTGGGGTAGCGTTCAGATAGCTGCTCTGCTCTATGTTGGTACAGGGCATTGAAGATGATAACAGTGGGTGGATTATATTCTTAAACTTAGTTACAGCGCTTTCAGAAAGACATCTACTGTGATAAAGTCTACTCTCCACCGCTGTGTAATCAATAATTGTAAATGTAAATGTTATCAGGAAATGATCAGACAGGAGAGGGTTTTCAGGAAACACTGTTAAATGTTCAGTTTCTATGCCATATGTTAAAACAGCCAAAACGGGTTTTTCATAATGGTGTATTTATTTCAGGTCATTTAACAACTGAATTTCTTAGTCAGGCAATCAGGGTCAGTGGGTGGGACCTGAACGCTCATTGGCTGCTGCTTAAAAAGCTGCTTAAAATTCAAGTGTCTCAAAATGTTTCTATTATTACAAAAAAAAAAAAATCGAAGTGAAAGAAATATTTAATCAAATATTATAATGTAAAACAAAAATTCAATGACACATTTTTAACATTTTGGTGTTCCATAGTCTAGTTCATATTAAAAAGTTAAATATTGTATTAGCACTAGGTTAGGTTCCTGTATTCCTCCGTACAAACACCAATCCCACATATCACACGAAAGTCTGGGCTACGGCTATGAATTGTATTAATATGACTCAAAAGAGATGTTCATGTTAAGGCAACAAAAACAAAACAAATCCCACACCACCAACACGCCATCTTGTTTGGGAAAAAAGACCTGAAAGAAGTTCTTGGCGGGCAGAGTAGTAGGGGTCAATACCAAGTTTGAAGGGGTGGTTTATACCAAGTCTGCATTTAACTTGTAATGTAATGTAATTGTAAAGACGACTACCACAGTCATAGTAATTGATGGGTTATTTGTTAAAATTTGTTTTTCTAATGCCAGTTCATTATGTACGGAGCCCCGCAAGGGACATGGGATAAAAAAAAAATTAAGACAAACTTTTGCGAGTAACTTGGGATCTCGCAAAACTTATATATGTTTTTCTGTCCTCAGGTTCTGACAAAAGCTACACCAGAAAATCATGGAGGGTTTGGATGATTGCAACTTTTCGGTTCTAAATGGTAGGCCAAGCATATGCATATTTATGCAAATTAATGTCTAAGTGAATTTTGTGTTGCACACACTGACAGTGATCCTACATAGAATCAGTTTTATGTTGTCAAATCAATAAAATATTTGAAATTACATTTAAATGTATTTGACAAAATGACCATTTGGAATTGTTTCCTTTCTTGAACAGTGAAATGTATACATTTAAAGAGATGTACAACCTTTACATTTCTGAAAGTTACTGACTTTTATTTAAAGCTGCCAACATAGATGAGGTCTTGCTCCACACCCTCAGTAGGGACGATTTAAGGGACCTGCTTCCAGGGCCTGAAAATTTTATGAGGAGGAAACAGTTCGGCTCATGTTCACAAAGAGGCAAGTTTTGCCGCTTTTGATCTAAAAACACCTAGCACGACACATTGTGTTTAGGACTCCTGTAATATAACTATTTTCGTTTACTTATTTAGGATGAAACTAAAGAAAAGGCGTCTCATGGATATCTCACCATGTCACCAGGGAGAAGATTATGATGCAGAATCAAGTAGTGGATCAAACATGCTTTTGCCACCAAGTAGCAGTTCTGGTGACAACAGTTGTAAGTGAAAGATTACAATTATAGCAATAATATTGAACTGAAAGTTGATTTAGTTCTTTCTTTCCTGTTCTGTTTAAACATAGCCCTGTTCAGTACACTACCAACTCTCTTCCCATCACGAACTGCACCACCCAAGAAGATGGGACATGCCAGTGAAGCACTGATTCTTTTCCTTCAGGTCTGGGTTTCTTCATATTTGTTATCAAATAATACCCCTAAAGCTGAAAATAAATTGGAAATAATTATATATTTAACTATCACAGGTGCAGTGTGTCATTTCCTAAAGTGTGTAAAGACATAATCCTAACGGTGATGAGGCAGAATTTATTACATTTTTCAATGGCATGGATATTTGGGATTTTCTATACAGTATTTGTCAATCTAAAGAAAAATAACATTAATATGGTCTGTAGCGCATCTGATCTATGGTTGTCATCATTCATGTATCACCCTAAGGATGCAACCCAAAGGGATCAATGAAGTTAAGTCTAAGTCTAATACATACTTGTGGTTAAGTATTTGAACTACCATGATAGCTTTGGAGTTTCTCCGTACATTGTACAGGGTGGGCCATTTATATGGATACACCGTAATAACATGGGAATGGTTGGTGATGTTAAAGTCCTGTTTGTGGCACATTAGTATATGTGAGGGGGCAAACTCCTCAAGATGGGTGGTGACCATGGTGGCCATTTAGAAGTCGGCCATCTTGGATACAACTTTTGTTTTTTCAATAGGAAGAGGGCCATGTGACACATCAGACTTATTGGTAATGTCACAAGAAAAACAATGGTGTGCTTGGTTTCAACGTAACTTTATTCTTTCATCAGTTATTGTTACATCCTGTGAGGCTGTGGGAGTGTGTGGGCGTGGTGTTGTCTTCTCCCTCTCCTCCTCTTGCCCCTCCCCTTGTCTCTCTCTGCCCCTGCCTTCTCCTTTAGGACACACCTGCTGCTCATCTGCCCTCGTTACCACCAATTACCCTCAGAGGTGATAAGCTGGAGAAGAGCAGTGTGGTGGTGTGGGAGAGGCTGCTGGTGGATTTCCTCTGTGTTGGTCAGTGTGTGATACTGGTTTAGGTATGGAAAAGGCCTGCTGTGTGTGACCAGCCCCACTGTGCGTGGCTCTTTGTGAGTAGTGCTTAACTGAGCGGTGGTTTCCCTTAAGTGACGGCGGCCTCCATTATTTTGTTTGGCCTGCCTGGTTATTGTTAATAGCAGCGTTGCTGTCTTTTTCTGTTGTTGCTGTTGTTGCCTTGTTGTTGTTTTCTTTTGTCGAAGTGGTCACTATCTCTTTGGGTTGACCTGTCTGATTTATCATTAAAGCAGCGGTGCTGTCTCTTTTTGTTGTTACTATTTATATGATTATTGAGGTATTTGATTATAATAAAGATTTATTTTGTGTTAAATACCTCTTCCTGGCGTTCTTTTCATTTCACCCAGCTCCAACTGTTACTGTCCCCCACCCTCATCGCCTAGCTTTTATGTGGGGACGTAACAGTTATTTACGAGTTTCTGAACACTTATAAAATGTGTTCAATGTGCTGCCCATTGTGTTGGATTGTCAATGCAACCCTCTTCTCCCTCTCTTCACACACTGATAGCAACACCGCAGGAGAAATGCCAGCACAGGCATCCAGTATCCGTAGTTTCAGGTGCTGCACATCTCGTATCTTCACACCATAGACAATTGCCTTCAGATGACCCCAAAGATAAAAGTCTAAGGGGGTCAGATTGGGATACCATGGGGGCCATTCAACTGGCCCACGATGACCAATCCACTTTCCAGGAAACTGTTCATCTAGGAATGCTCGGACCTGGCACCCATAATGTGGTGGTGCACCATGTTGCTGTAAAAACTCAGGGAACGTGCCAGCTTCAGTGCACAAAGAGGGAAACACATCATCATGTAGCAATTTCAAATATCCAGTGGCCTTGAGGTTTCCATTGATGAAGAATGGACCCACTATCGTTGTACCCCATATGCCACACCAAACCATCACTTTTGTTGGTCCAGCAGTCTTGGAGGGATCCATCCAATGTGGGTTAGTGTCAGACCAATAGCGGTGGTTTTGTTTGTTAACACCACTCACATAAAAGTTTGCCTCATCACTGAACAAAATCTTCTGTGTGAACTGAGGGTCCTGTTCCAATTTTTGTTTTGCCCATTCTGCAAATTCTGTGCGCCGATCTGGGTCATCCTCGTTGAGATGCTGCAGTAGCTGGAGTTTGTAAGGGTGCCATTTGTGAGTAGCTAATAACCGCCGAAGGGATGTTCGACTAATGCCACTCTCCAGTGACATGCGGCAAGTGCTACGCTGTGGGCTCTTGCTGAATGAAACTAGGACAGCCACTGGTGTTTCTTCATTAGTGACAGTTTTCTTGCGTCCACATTTTGCCAAATCCAACACTGAACCAGTTTCACGAAACTTAGCAAGCAGTTTGCGAACTGTAGCATGGGAGATGGGTGGTCTCATAGGGTGTCTTGCATTGAAATCTGCTGCAATGACCAGGTTACTGCGTTCACCAGCTATCAACACAATTTCGATCCGCTCCTCAGGTGTTAACCTCTTCAACATGTCAATGGCTGTGAACAAAGAGAAACTTGTAAATAACTCATGAAAGAATAAAGTTACGTTGAAACCAAGCACACCACTGTTTTTCTTGTGACATTACCAATAAGTTTGATGTGTCACATGGCCCTCTTCCTATTGAAAAAACAAAAGTTGTATCCAAGATGGCCAACTTCTAAATGGCCCCCATGGTCACCACCCACCTTGAGGAGTTTGCCCCCTCACATATACTAATGTGCCACAAACAGGACTTTAATCTCACCAACCATTCCCATGTTATTACGGTGTATCCATATAAATGGCCCACCCTGTACAATTTTGTCTTTGTTTTTCTTTTTGCCAACAGAAGATCCAGCGTCAGCCCCTTTCTGCTCTTTGAAGGGTCATTGCATTGCATTATTGCAGTTTGAACCACTCCCATCACTACATTTGCCACAGATGACCTTGGAGAAGGTTTGCTGTATCTTATGGCATACTACTACTCACCTATCCTAAATGTGTGGCAGCGCTTCTGTCTGTCATTCAGATTTAAGTGTTAAAGGACAATATCCATGACCAAGACACCACAGGCTCATACAAAACAGTCTTGGCAGGCTGTAGAAATTTTTATTGAAACGTAGAGCTGTTTGAGCAAGATGTAACTGAGGTCTGTGTTGGAAGGTTTGGATCTGATAGCGTTGAAGTTGCAATTTACACTTGAATTCTTTTTTTTAAATTCTTATTAATGTAATACAAAGTACTTTTTCCTTTAAACACATCTGTTCTGCAAATTCTGTTTGAAATTGCAAATGCTCTTTTTATTATGTTTTATATGTTGCGTAGCTAACTGGTTTAGCAGTTCGAAAAGGAACACAAAATAACAAAGTTACACTTACAATGTGTCTTTAAATTTTTGTGTACTATGATAGACTGAAGTTACTGTTTGTTACTGTTTGGACAGTTCTTTTCCAATAAAGGTCATGTACACAGTATACTGTGCCAGACTTTTTTGACTTAACAGAGTTTTTGGAATAGCTAATTCACAACTTGTTTTAAGATATCTGTTAGGTATTTTAGTACCATGGGAGCATTTACTGGATATTGTTTTATAGTGACATTATACAGGAAAACTCTGTCATTCAACAAGGTTGAAATACCACAGAGATCACTCCCTCAGCTACATTAGTTTCTTAATCTTTTAGACGCCTGTTGAAGGCCAAATGGTTTGTTTCAGATTTCACTAATGAAAGAACTCTTCGTTTTGTGCCTTGAAAATATGTCGCTGAGATAATCACAATTGTAGCTGAACTAATAAACTACACAAAGGATGCTTCTTCACCCAAGGGCAGGAAGACGCTCCCTTATCTTGGTCTGTACTGGTTTAAACTGATAAATCTGCTGTCTCATGAATTTTACCCTCTATATAAACTGTTGTACTTGTGAATAAAGTTGAGTCACTTTGGGAAGACAATCTAAAGCAGTCTCTGTTTTCTTGTTCTCCCAAGCTGCTCCCGAGCTGCTCGTACTAACACGCTGAATGGCATGCTTGAATATTACTTGAGAATATATTTGACTGTGTTACAGACTAAGGGACATTCTCTGCTGATAGGTGAAGGTACATTCTCTGCTGATAGACGTCCACGCCTCGGAGGAAGCCGATCCACGGATTAGGCCCTGGAAACCGTTTCCTTCAATTTTGGTGTCAGAAGTGGGATCCTGACGAAGGTAGGCACTCGTCTTTTATTTTATAAGACTGTGTTATGCCTTTCTCAGTGATCCACATAGAAACGGGATACGCTGACGAGGCCTTCTTCAGTGGCCCACATAGTAACAAGTGGGATACACTGAGGAGCCTTCTTTAGTGGCCCACATAGAAACACAGGAAGTTGCCTGTTGTTTTGTAAATAAAAGCAGAAAGGACACAGGAAGTTGCCTGCTGTCATAAACTAAGAAGTTGCTCACCAGCAGAAAGGACACAAGAAGTTGCCTGGGGTCATAAAACGAGAAGTTGCTCGTTAAAAAGTGAGAAGTTGCTCACTAAAAAGATAAAATTGCTAGCAAAAAAATCAAGTAACCTCAGGTGTGCCACAGCAAAAATAAAAACTAACTTAAATCCTTCAAAGCGTCTAAACCCCTCTGGAAATCACTGACCATGGGTCAGAATAATTCAAAGACCTTAGACGGGTCCGATAAAAAATCAAAATTAACTGTAAAACCGAAAAAAATAAAATATAAAATCACAAATAGCGGCTCAGTACGACTCCCACTTCCGGTTACGTTTAACCCACGCTCGCGAATCAATGAAGACTTCCATGATTACGTATCCAGAACATGCGGAAGTGCTTACGTGACTGATTTCGTCTCGAACTTAAGAACTATAACTTTAATGCATCCTAATGTATTTCCGGAGCCCTATCCCGAACGATTATCGCCAGAAAACAGGTCAGTAGAAATGTTAAATACTATTTGTGATAAGGAAAGTAGGCTGATTAAAAAGTCCTGTAAAAAATATATGATAGAATGTCGTGATGTGACCAATCGCATGCTACCACTATGGAAAAAAGGACCCGAGCCAGACGTAAAAGCTTTAAATCAAGCCAGTGTAGGCTCTAGTAAATCCACTGCAGAAAAAACTAGCCTTATATGCCCATCCGTTCAACCTACGGCTCCGCCGCCTTATGATGAAAAAACAGAATTAATAGCTGCTGCGGCGGCTGCACGTCACCAGCGCGTATATCCTGATATAACAGCAGAATCCCAAAGGAGTGAGGAAGGCACTGAAATGACACCTAAATCAGAAGAAGATGACTGGTTTAACCTAGATCAAAGACAGGAACGAGAATACACTGAACGAGAAAGAGAGTTACAGGAACATAAAAAGCAAACAAAACAGTTAATGACAGAGTGTGAGGAAATCATGAAAGATCCTTTAACTGAACGTACGGAAGCTGAACTGCAGGAAGCCGTTTCCGTCATAGATAATCATGTTCAGCGCCACACTAGAGTAGCGAATGGTTTAACTGTGCCAAAAGCAATAACTAACACCAGAAATTTAATAAGGAACTACTTAAAGCAGAAAAAAGAGGAAAAAACTCAAGAGGGCCCCCACAAAAACACCCGTTATAAAGAAAAGCAGGGATCACAATTTAATGACGTCAGCACCTCCCTCCCGTTCATGATAATAGGGGACATGTGTTGCATTCAACCCCCTAAAATTTCAGAGTTAGCAGCAACCATTAAAGAACTTCCCGATCCTCTACAAAATCCTACAGCCTTTGTTTCTGCATTACAGAGAAGTACCAGATACCACCACTTGGGTGGGCCTGACTATAGATATATATTATGCCAACGAATCCCAGGTGTGACTGAATCTCAGCTTATTGAAGAAGTAGAGGAACTAGACCCTAAAAATGACCAAGCAGCCAACACCACCTCGTTTTTGTGGATAAACGATGACAAAATCACAGCCTTTTTTCAAAATCTAAAGAAATTTCTGCTCACAATGTCTAGAGATAAAATTGATTTAAATGCAGTAACCATGTGTAAGCAAAAGCCAGATGAATCCATTCTAGTGTTTATGAAACGTTTCACACACTGCTGGACTAATGAGGCATGCATGCCTGAAGGAGGAAATGATCAGATTTTCATAACAACATTCTTAAACAATATTCATCCAGAATGTTCACAACTATTGAAGCTGACTGCCACTGATAATCTCTATGACATGAAAATAAAGAACTTTATCACACTTGTCAAAACAAAAGCTGGTGCAGATCTTTTCCCCAACAGCACGAAGGCTAAAACTGTTAAGATGATGTTGAATTTTGATGTTGAAGGCTCAGAGGAAAGTGAAAAAATGATGTATGCAGGGGCCCCGTCCCCTCAACAAGCGCAGCAGGGAGATTTCAGAAGGAAAGATAGGAGTGGAGACATATGTTTTTATTGTGGAAAAATAGGACACTGGAGGAGGGAATGCAAATCAGCAGCACATAGGTCTCAACCACAAAACACAGGACCAGCTCCTGCCACTAGGCGTCAGCAGAGGTCTTACAGACAAGGTAACTGGCAACGCAGACAGGAATCACATCAAAATAATGGCCCCTTTGCACTTAGGCAGCAACCTTATAATCCACATTTTAATCCCCACCCATATGATAACGAAAGACTGGACCAACCATAGGGAGGCCCAGGTGATGATGAGGGACAGTGTGAAGCACTACACACGATGCTGCATTTGCAATTGTCCCGTAACACAGAAAGCTTGCCCATGTTAGATATAGAGATAGGTGAAAAGACGTATTCCTTTTTAGTTGACAGTGGAGCCACTAAAAGTTCACTGTCTGGAAAATTCTATAGTGGGCCTGTTTCCTCTGTGTGCATCAACACCATGGGAATAAACGGAACTCTAGTGCAATGCCCCAAAACTCATTCTCTAAAAACACGCTGGGGCCCAAAACCAGATGAAATTACATATCATCCATTCATAATTATTCCAAACTCGCCTGTGAATCTATTAGGCAGAGATTTAATGGCAAAAATGAACTTGTGTATTTCATTTAACACAAAGGGTGAAATGTTTGCAGATACTGATAACAGCTATGTTTTCTCTGCCCTATGCACCGACACCATGGAGAAGGAACAGCCTCTGTGTCAGCTGGACGCCTCAGCGGAGAATGAACTCAATATCCATCTGACTGGTATCCCACGTCACACTCTGTGTCAAAAACATGTGCAAACACCGTTACCAGGTAGCCCCATGCCTGGAAGCCACATATTTGTTTCTCTCACACTGTTCAACAACATGATAACTGCTCACACCAGTGAAGGCCAAACAGTGGTTTTGTCACATAACTCAGACATAGGCTATGACATCACTGCACCATGTCGACACATAGATCTAACCTACCCCATACACTGTACTATCTCTGCTGTCACATTGCCAGCTGAATATCAAAACATGACATTATGGTCAAGAGGTGAGAATGATGTAGGATTTATTGACTGTACACCTTATCATGCTCAGCTAAAAAAACAACAAGCCGGTATATGTCAAGCAATATCCCATTTCCGCTGAAAAAGCCGCAGCCTTAGACATCATCATAGGAGATTTATTGACAGCTGGAGTAATAAAGCCCACAGTATCTCCATATAACACTCCTGTCAATCCTGTGCCAAAGCCTAACAAACCTGGCGTATGGCGTTTCACACAAGACTTAAGGCAAGTTAATGCAGTCATTATGCCTCTGCCACCTATTGTCCCAGATGTTCCCAGCATACTGACATCTATTCCAGCAACAGCTACACATTTTACTGTGGTGGATTTGTGCTCCGCCTTTTTCTCAGTACCTGTGCATGAAGACACACAGCCGATATTTGCTTTTACACATAGAGATAAGCAGTACACATGGACTCGCTTACCCCAAGGCATGGTAGACAGCCCTGCGGCTTTCTCAATGGTGGTACGTGCTACCCTGGACGGCTTCACTCCTCCAGAGGGCTGTACTCTGATCCAGTATGTAGATGATCTCCTCCTCTGTGCTGAAAGTGAAAAACTATGTCAAACTGCCACACACATGCTACTCCAGCACCTCCAACAGACTGGCCACAAAGCATCAGCAAAGAAAATGCAGTACTGTCAGACTTCTGTTCAATATTTGGGATTTACACTGTCTCACGGACAACGTTCTATGACTACAGACAGGGTCAAAGCTGTGACCTCTGTCCCTAAGCCCACTACACAGAAGGAAATGCTGTCCTTCCTAGGCATGGTGAACTATTGCAGACAGTGGATACCAGACTGTTCTTTTCATGACCACATTCTGCGTGAATGCTGCAAAAAAGACAAGCCTCCTCGAATACTGTGGTCCACAGAAATGACTGCCTCTTTCAATGCATTACAGGGAGCGCTGACCTCCGCCCCTTGTTTGGGTCTGCCTGACTACCACTTACCGTTCCACCTGTACGTCACAGAGAACGGCACAACCTGTGCAGGTGTATTGGCCCAAGAGCATGGCTGTGGCTACCGTCCAGTAGCCTTCTACTCAAAGGTGCTGCCAGCAGTAGTTCAGGGGATGCCGGCCTGCCTGAGAGCAGTAGCAGCTTGCTCTATCATGATAAGGGACTGCGAGAAGCTCACACTCTCACATGACACTATTCTACACACCAATCACCAGGTCACGACCATTCTAGCAAACATAACTACACAACACATGACCGCACAACGTCGCTCAGGTTATGAAGCTACACTGACTTCAACAGCAAATCTCACTATAAAAGCAAGCAGCACACCCAATTCGCCAGCACACTTACTCATTCGTATGCTGTGTTCCTCTGACCGACAGGATGGTTCAGACGACCCTGACGATCATGATTGTATGACACGTATACAGGAATCCACAGCACCACGCCCAGACTTAGAGCAGACACCAATCCCAGACTCAGTCATTGTTTATGTGGACGGGTCCTGTTCAAAACCAAATGACAACTTATTTCTTTGTGGCTATTCGGTGGTGACATTGCCTGACATCATACTAGAGGCTCACTCATTACCATTTCACTCAGCACAAAAAGCAGAGCTCATGGCTTTAATACGCGCCTGTGAGTTACATGTGGATAAGCGGGTAACAATTTACACTGATAGCCGTTATGCATTCGGTGTGGTGCATGACTTTGGCACATTGTGGAGACAAAGAGGATTTAGATCTGCTGATGGAAAATCGATCGCTAATTCTGACCTTGTTCAAAGACTTTTGCAGGCTATACAGCTGCCATCGGCAATTGCAGTTGTTAAAACGAAGGGGCACAGCACGGCTGACACAGACGAGGCAGTGGGAAATGCTCTTGCAGACGTAACCGCGAAAGCAGCTGCTGCCTCACAGCAACCACCCAGAAGGGAAGTATTATCTTTGCCTTTACAGCTGCCACTTGTCACGCTCCCAGACTATTTAGAAACAAATGTTGACCTAAAATTCATACAAGAGCAGGCCTCTGCCTTAGATTACACTTACTGGGAAAGTAATGATTGTACCTTAGATAACAGAGACGGCTTATACAAAAACCTTGAGGGTTTAATTGCCCTCCCATCTTCAATACTGCCAATCCTTGTCCGCCATTTTCACGGTGTGAGTCATGTCGGACAAAGAGGGGTAATAGGAGCAATAAAATCAAGATTTGTAATCGAGAAAACATCACACGCAGTAAAACGCATATTAGCAACCTGTCTAACATGTGCACGAACTAATGTAGGAAAACCAAAAGCAAAACATCAGCATTTACCACAACCAGATTTCCCATTTCATACATTACAAATTGATTTTACACACATGCCAGCACAAGGAAGCATCAAGTACTTACTGGTAATAGTGGACCAATTTAGTAAATGGGTAGAAGCTTACCCAACATCAAAAGAAACTGCAGAAGTAGTCTGTCAAAAGTTGTGCAATGAAATAATACCCAGATTTGGAATACCTCACCAAATTAACAGTGATAGAGGACCTTCATTTACATCAGAAGTAATTCAAAAGTGTGCTAAAACTCTAGCAATAGACTGGAAATATCATGTGCCATACCATCCTCAGAGCTCAGGAGTTGTAGAAAGAATGAATAGGACCATAAAAAATCGCCTGACTAAAGCAATGATAGAAACAGGAATGACCTGGATCAAACTACTTCCTCAAATCCTCTGCGAGATTAGAATGACTCCATCCGCAGCAACCAAATTATCTCCATTTGAAATAATCATGGGAAGACCGTTTCCAACACCATGGTCAGCCTCCAGAGGGGCACCGCTATTGGAAGGGGACATAGACACTGCATTGTCTGACTATGTTCATAACCTGGTAGAAACACTGAATAATAACTATCAGAAAGTTTGTCTCTCTCAGCCTCTCCCTTCCATAGATCCAACCCATCTGTGGAAACCAGGAGATGCGGTATTGGTAAAGTTGCTAAAACCAAGGGCACTCGGGGAGGCCGCGTGTTCCAGCCCCCAGACTGTACTTGCAGTGACGAGAACCAGCATCCTAACAGACGGACAACCTCAGTGGATTCATGCCAGCAGGGTTAAGACCAGCCCCACCAAACCACCTAAGGCGTCGGATCAAGTAGATGACGTCTCCGGCGAGCCAGCGCCCGGATTCAATACACCTATAGATGACGACTCAGGCGAGCCAGCGCCCGGATCCAATCCACCTACACACACACAATCACTGATTAACACACAACGCCTGAAAGAGCCAAGACTCAGAAAGCCCTTTGATCCCCCGCCTGAACAACAACAAGGTACTCGAACATCCAGCAGGAACAGAAAGCCTAGAGTACCACACAATGTCTAACCTGATAAAGATAGACTCGTTTCATCCTGATAATGGAGAAAATGAAATGCCCATTGTCATCACACGACGCTTATACGGTGTCTCTCGAACCTGGGACCAGGCCAGGAGACGACTAAAGAACTGTCTTTTTTATATATTTAGGTTATTAATCATATCTACTGCATTAACCTTAGGATTTTTATTTACTATTTCGTATTGTAAAGTGCAACCCTGTTCACGTTTCTGCAAGCCACATTTTGCTGACAATACCTCATGCTCCACTTGGCAAGACACCCACCTAGTACACTCGTCACGTTCTCTAAAATCAGTAGAAAGCAACACAGACACCACCAATAAACCATCTTATGCACCCCCTAGAACAGGAACTAACGCCTGGTATGACAATGCCAGAATAGCCGCTCGTGACTTAGGAAACAGTAACTGTTATGTCTGTTCAAAGGGTAATCCAGAACAGGTCATAGTGGGATATCCAATTTCAGGTTTTCCCTTAACAAAGATGCTATTCAAAAATGATAAAAAGGGGCCCTTAACAGTAACCCTGATTGAAGCGGTGCGAGTAGAACTAAGTCCTTTAGATTGTTTATTCATATACACAGGACAAGTCTCTAGTAAGGATGTTAGCATGATTAATGATTCTACCCACCCCTGCAACCAAATGAAGCGCCCCGAAGACCGCACCGAACCTCTTTCGCCCCCAACACAGGTGCGCCATCACCCAAATATCTTGATGACATGCATACACCGACCAAAACTTGAAAACATAAATTATGACACACAAAACTATACGTTCTTTTCTGACTCTCCAGGAGCACGCTGTAACGAAACATGGCTAGCAGCGAGTGTTGACAGGACACAATATAAACATATGTTTTCTTATATATATGCATATATAAGTACGCATTCAGATAACTCAACAATCCTGCATTCGCCCAACACACTAAACGACTCGTACTGGGGAGGCATATTAAAAGGCTTTACAGCTTCGCGCCTGACCAGACCAATCCCACATGCTTATTGGATGTGCAATAATACTCTTAGATTAGCCTTACCTGTTAATTGGACCGGTACCTGCGGTCTAGTAACTTTAGCTCAAGAACTACTGATACAACAAACCTCGGATCTGCCTGTATCCAGCAGACGGACGGAACGCTCCGCTTATTCACATAACGTTTACATAGATGCTATAGGAGTTCCACGCGGGATACCAAATGAATTAAAGGCACAAGGAGAAATATCAGCAGGGTTTGTCTCAATACTACCGTGGATACAGGTAAACAAAAATGTAGGCTGGAGCAATTATGTTTATTACAATCAGCAAAGACATACCAATCTGACCAATACGGCCCTTAAAGCCCTAGGAGAACAGATGTCTGCTGCCTCCTTAATGACCATGCAAAATAGAATGGCCTTAGATATGCTGTTAGCTGAGAAAGGAGGTGTTTGTGCTATGTTTGAAGATGTTTGTTGTACTTTTATTCCCAATAATACCGCCCCTGACGGTTCATTTACACAAGCTATGAATAAACTTGAAGCATTGCAGATAGAACTAAGAGCCAATACAGGTCACGGTCAGTGGCTAGACAAGTGGATGCAGGACACGTTTGGAAAATGGAAGGAACTCATTGTAGCCTTTGTAACAGTTGTAGCATGTATTATTTTGTTTTTGATGATTATTGCCTGTTGTGTGATACCCTGTGTACGCTCAATGATAACCCGTATAGCTACTAGTACAGCTACTTCAATGTATTTGCAATTAGCACAAATTGATCCTGAGGATGTGCCAGATGTTACCAATGATGTTCCTGATGTGTATATTGAACATTGGGTTGTGAACTATTACATTTTATGATTTGCTTTTTATATTATGTTATTACATTTGTGATTTTTCCTTTCTATTTGAGTTATTATTTTTTAAAAAAAATAATAATAAAAAAAGAGTGGAACTGTTAGGTATTTTAGTACCATGGGAGCATTTACTGGATATTGTTTTATAGTGACATTATACAGGAAAACTCTGTCATTCAACAAGGTTGAAATACCACAGAGATCACTCCCTCAGCTACATTAGTTTCTTAATCTTTTAGACGCCTGTTGAAGGCCAAATGGTTTGTTTCAGATTTCACTAATGAAAGAACTCTTCGTTTTGTGCCTTGAAAATATGTCGCTGAGATAATCACAATTGTAGCTGAACTAATAAACTACACAAAGGATGCTTCTTCACCCAAGGGCAGGAAGACGCTCCCTTA
Source organism: Mchenga conophoros (assembly GCF_057382185.1). NCBI lineage: Eukaryota > Metazoa > Chordata > Actinopteri > Cichliformes > Cichlidae > Mchenga > Mchenga conophoros. The sequence continues at coordinate 316,455 of NC_140527.1, forward strand.
TCTTGGTCTGTACTGGTTTAAACTGATAAATCTGCTGTCTCATGAATTTTACCCTCTATATAAACTGTTGTACTTGTGAATAAAGTTGAGTCACTTTGGGAAGACAATCTAAAGCAGTCTCTGTTTTCTTGTTCTCCCAAGCTGCTCCCGAGCTGCTCGTACTAACACGCTGAATGGCATGCTTGAATATTACTTGAGAATATATTTGACTGTGTTACAGACTAAGGGACATTCTCTGCTGATAGGTGAAGGTACATTCTCTGCTGATAGACGTCCACGCCTCGGAGGAAGCCGATCCACGGATTAGGCCCTGGAAACCGTTTCCTTCAATATCTCTTACTTGTCTAAAGCCTAGATATTTTTTCTTAGTTTGAGAATTCTTATCAAGTGCAACTCTCTTACTGCACTGGCAGATTATTTCACCAAATTTAAGAAGATTTAGACTACAATCTATTTTTTTTAAACTTATTTCAAGATGGGTAATTTTTGCAGTGTATCTTTAAAATTATTTAATGTACTAGTTTTTAGATTATTTGCCTTGATTTGTTCCTTAGAATAAGTGTTTTATGCCTGTTTTTAGATTTAATTTCTTCAACATTTTGCTTAGAACAAGTGGCTAAAGCTTATTTTAGGTTTCAATTGCCGTGACTGGTTGCCTGGAATACGTGTGTAAGGCTTATTTTTAGCTTTATTTAAATCTAGATATTGTTCTTATTTCAAGAAATCTTAGTAAGAAAAAAACACTTACCCCACTGGCAGATAATTTCACTTGTTTTAAGCAAATCTTCACAAAAATAAGTGTATTTATCTAGTATTAAGGAGGTGGGTTTTTGCAGTGTACCGTGACATCACAATGACGCTGACTTCCTATAATGAGTAGCTTGATATTACTATTAAGTTCTCCTTAAATAAATTGAGAGATCATTGAATCTTTACATTTTATACAAATCCTGTGTGTCTAAAAAAACAGCAAACAGACTGCAGACTGGCCAGTGCAGTTGACTGAGATAAGCGTAATCCTGCTCCATGTAATCAGCTGCTTCCCATGCCTGGCAGCAGCAGCATTGGCAGCTTGCTCAGTGTGGCCTGTCAGAGCCATCATGTGATAGAAAGAGAAAGAGAGGGAGACAGTGGAGCACTCTGGGGCCCTGAAAGGATTTTGGTGTCTCAAGAGCCCTCAGTGAAACTCAGTGTAGCACACACACACACACACACACACACACACACACACACACACACGCACTAGAAAACAAACATGCACTCACACTAAGAGCAATGCTGGAGCTCAATCAGTGGCTAGAAGAAGGTCTCTAAAGCTGGAAAGACTTTAAACTAAATAACATTTAATATTTCAAAGCTTTTCAAATCTCGGGGTTACCATTGAGGGTAAAAAGCACATTTGGTTCTTTTTCAAGGTTTTACATTCTCTTGACTTTCCAATACTTTAGATAAACACCAGGCAGGCAAATGATCACAAAAGGAAATAAGCTGAACGGAGACACAAACATCTTATAGGGGATTCTAGATATTTGCTTGGTGCTGAGCTTGTAGTTCAGTGTAGCATAGCTACTGTAGATCGTCAGCAATGAGTACAATGTGGGTGCAAACCATAAACTGTATATCAAAGATGGGCTTGTATCAAATAGTCAAATTTCCATAGAAAGATTCCTCAGTGAGTGAAATGACCACAAGTATGGAATTCTTTAAATACAATGTTTCTCTTATGATCTCTATCAGCACAAGATATACTGGACCATCCTTCATGAAAGGATGGGAAACAGCAAGCACATCAGACAAACATGTATGACTGCCTTCATTCATCTGTGCAACATCTCCAAAGTTAGAAATATCCTGTCTCAGAGTGACGCTGAAAAACTAGTTCATTCATTTATTAGATCTTAGCTGGACGACTGTAATTCATTATTATCAGAGGTCCTAAAATCCCCTTAAAAAATCTTCAAACAAGAATACTGACAATGGACTAGAAAGAGAGGCTATTTTACCCACATTAACTTCTCTTCATTGGCTCACTGTTATATCCAGAGTCAACTTTTAATTTAAATGTAAGTAGGTATTCGCCACTCAGTGTGGTGGTCGATCATTCCTCTGTTCCTTCGCTACATGCGAATGACAAAGCATATTGTGGCAAACGAAATTACACATTTAAATTGTTGGTTCACTTTTCATTAGTAGAAGCTGTTGAAAATGAATATTCAAGCGCGTCTTTACTCCTGGTCCAAGTAATTACACAAGCTACAGTATTTTGTGTCTGACTCACCTTATCTTCACTTCTTAGTAGCAGATTTTGAGAAGTGGAATCATCACAAAAATCGTCAAGGTAACAGTACAGCAGGGGTGTCCAAACTTTTTTTCACTGAGGGCCACATACATAAAAATATAGGAGGGGCTGGGCCACTTACTAGAAATTAGGTATATAACCTTAACTTTAGTGTATTAAAGTTAGAAAAATCACTTAAAAGTAGCCGAATATGTTATATTGTTGAATATAATTAAAGACAAAACTGCCTTCATCACAGCTTTCCATAAATGGATCTTTATTTATTTATTCAGACAAAGCTTTGGTAGCTCATTCTCAGAACAGCTGCCTCAGATTTCTTCTTAGACAGAAGATTTACAGCACAGAGAAAAAACAATAAAGGGGAAAATGGGACGGGTACATTTCAAGTTTGTTATTTAAGTTATTAGACTTAGCAACACACCTATTAACGTTCGTTTGAAACCGTTATCAACATTAACAGACTGAACTGGACTTAATAACAGGAGTCCATATAATTTTAGTAAATTATTCTGGTGAGTATCAGCTGCACTGGGTATGTAAATCGGGCTGTCCAGCTGCGGTGCTGATCACCACTCGTGCCAAAAATCCGGACAAATGTCACTTGATCAAGGAGCAAATCTGCGTCAGATAAGATCAGCTGACTTTGCGTGTGCGTGCGCTGTGCACAGCGGTGTGTACTCTGTGTCTTAACAAGAAAAACGCATATAAGAAAGTGGTGCACAAAAGCAGGGTGGTGACAGAATCAATGCGCATTATTGATATTTGAAGCATGTGTACCTGCACATTAACACACGGGTACTGTGGAATATATTTTTTACTCACCTAAAGCGCTCGTGCTCTCGTCCACTCCCCGCAAAAAATAGCAGCTGTGCGGTGTCTGTGGCGTTGGTGCTCTCATCGCCTGCGATGGAGTAAAAATCAAAAGCATAGCTTTATCAGACAGTTGCAGTTTAATGTTGGCCGACGAGTCTTCAATGCGTCGCACGACTGTATTTCTGGACATGCTGACGTTGTTGAAGTCCTGCAATTTTTCCGGGCACATTATTTCGGTGACTTTAACGAGGCCATGTTTTATGAGGTCTCCATCTGAAAAAGGCACGCCATGTCTTGTGATGAGTTGGGCGACCTCATAGTTGGCTATTGGAGCCTTTTCCTGGACCTTTTGAGCACGAAATAAATACTGTTGCTGACCCTGCAGGAGAGCTACCCTTTGCTTTAATTTCTGCCCGATGTTTGGTTTCTTAATGATGTCGTACATTATACTCTTTCATAACTGCCACAGTTTCAGTGCAGATCAAACAGACACACTTCTTGAATTCTTTGAAGAAATATTCACTCTCCCATCGTGTCTGAAATTTTCTGCACTCACTCTTTCGTTTCTTTGGTTCTGCCATGTTTAGTAACTTGGGGTAAATTTCTTCTGTGATTGTCCTTTTTGGTGGAGCAACTGCCTTGATCAACAGCAGCTCCACCTGGTGTTAAAACTAAGAAGTGCAATACACTCAAGCAAAAGTTGAAGTGCGGCCATATTCTATTCTATTTATAAAATTACTTGCGGGCCAATTAAAAATGGGCCCGCGGGCCGGAGTTTGGACACCCCTGCAGTACAGTCATTAGTTTCAAACTGGTTTTTGAACAACAACCATTATCTGTTTCTGAGGAAAAGGGCAACAATAATGCCAAAATCTATGAATCTAAAGCACCTGAGAATGTTTACAGGCGTCTTCTGGTCACTACCCACCAATGAGACAAATCCTCTAGATACGTATGGTCTATAACTAGGGTCAATGGACTGGATTTCAAGTGAGTTTTTCTGAATAATCCCAGGAGTACTAGTGGACATGGTGTGAAACTGAACAGCAGCTATAACCTTAGCTAGGGGACAGCAAAGCCTGCAGGGGCAATAGGTTTCACTGAACGACTTCCTTGATTAGATGTAGCAGCTACTCGACACTGATTTTTCCAGTGACCTTTCTCTAAACAGTACGTGCATGTCATACTATCATCTTGCTTCACACTGGTGAAGTTTTGTTTAGTAATTGCATTCTGTGGTTCTGTTATTCCTTCCCCATGACTGAAAGGCAAGTCTCTATACTTCCAACAACTACTTCGTTTGACTAAACTCATCTGCCAAAACCGCAGCATCAGAAGCATTGTTCACTTTCTGCTCATTCAAATATGTAGCTACTGGTTAAACTTAAACTTAAACGACTTAAACTACTCAAGAAAAATAAGTTCCCTCAGCTGTTCAATATATATGTTCAATATACTTACTCCAGAGACAACCTGCTGAGGGTCTAACAAGGTTGTTAGCTCCTGAACAAACTCCACATAAGCTTGGCTCTCCTGTTTCTGGGAAGCTCTAAACTTTTGTCTATAAGCCTCAGGAACCAGTTTGCAAGCTTTTAAAACAGCCTGTTTAACTTTTTCACAGTGTTCACCGTCAGCCATTGATAAAGCTGGAAAAGCTTCCTGAGCTTTTCCAGTGAAAACACACTGCAGTAACCATATTTGTTGAGCATCAGACCACTGTCGTATTTTAGCCAAACTCTCGAAAAGCAAAAAAAAAACGTGTCAGGGTCTCTCAGAAAATATTAGCATGAGTTGAGAAACATCAAAGGTTTCCTGAAATCTGGTGAGTTGGCCTGACCCTAATCCTTCATGCAGACGAGTTTTTCTTTGCAACAGAAAAACTGCATCCTTTCTGGACCCGTGTTAATTCCACGTAATTCAGCGTTTGAAGACTGCCTCCTACCTGTCTGTTTGCAGGAGAATTCCTTCTCTTCTATCCTTCTCCGTCTCTGCCTCCTCGGATTTTCTCTCACAGACACCCTCCCCTCCGAGTCCCACGGTCTGACTCTGATTGTGAGCCTCAGTATTCTAATCCTTGCCTAGTTATGACTCTCCGCTCCCCTGCACACTGGGGCTATGTCTACACTAACCTGGACAAACTTGAAAAAGACGTTTTCGTCTAAAAATGCTCCGCGTCCACACTGTCGTTTTCATCCACACTGAAAATGCTACGTTCCTGTACTGTGCATGCGTGAAACATAGGACAATTTGACCTGCATCATTTCCGTCTGCTGTTTCTTTACTTTCCGGCTCTTTGAAACGTTGCGGCAAAATGCCGAGTAAAAGTAAGAGTTTCATCTGGAGCTATCTGGAGCATGTACAAACTGATATTAATCTTTAATAGGGCTTTCAAAATTGAGAGCAATCAAAACAACTGCTGTAAAATGCCGTCTGCCATCATAGTTGAATTTGCATCATATGACTAAAATGCATCATATTTTTCAATTACGGCAGGATCAGCCTGATATTATTTGTATCCCACTGTAACTTTACTGTATAAAGAGCTAACATCTCCAACATGTCAGGAGTAGTTAGTCATTACAGCAAGTGTTTGTGAACTAAAAATCAAGAATGTGGGATACTGTTTGTCCGTGATTTGGAGAGCCCAGCGCTGCTCCCGACGCAGGGAAAACCAATTCTGCAGGGGAGACCTACCTTGGCACTTGTGCAGGTGACGCCAAAGGCAAGATATGCTTCATCATATTTTCTAGTCTTTGGCTTGGAAGGAAGTTGATTTGGAAAGATTTGGCGATGCTTCATCTCCTGCCTTTGTGTGGGAGCCCTGTCAAAAACCTCTCCATTATGCTAGCAGTTTCCAAGCCTTCTTTTGTTTTTTTTGTTATTCATGCCGCGACCCCCTGCAATGGGTACAGGAACGCCTTTAGCCGATGCACGGGAAACATCTCAACACATAGAAAACCTCATTTCCGCTTCTTTTTCTTGTAACCGCAGCACGGTGGTCGACAGATAAAAGCCTGGTAGCAGTCTCCTTTGTTTTTATGCTCGATGTTCATGTCTTTCATGATGACATGAACACCATGGCATTTGTAGATGGTAGAAAGTACGGGGATAGCGAGTGCAAAAAAGGCGACTGCCCATGGACCTTTATCCATCGTGATTTTGTTGCAGGAAAAAGAAATGGAAATGACACTGTGCTGTTGTTGATGTCAATTGTTTTGACTACTTTTATATTATGTAGAAATATACATAATGTGTGAGGCAATGTAAACAGAGTGATGCAAATAAAAAACATCGACCCACAAATTACTATGCAACCCTATCATTAGTTCGGGTTACTGGGGACGGTTGTTGCCAATAAAAAGCTGTTGCTATGTTTAGGCTCCAATTAGTTCCTTACTTTTCTCCGGCCGTGTACGCACCACTTTGATTTATTTTGTCACAGAGAAAGACCTCATATTAACTTTGATATGTGTGTATAAATATATATACGTATAATGTCCCGCTGGGCAGCAACTTAAAAAACTTTTTTTTGAAGTGTTGTGAACACAGCGCGATGGGACGAATGTCCGTGTGTGCCCAATAGGAACGAGTCAGCCAGCCAGGCAAGCCCGGTCGATGTCCCCCCCCAAGATTCAAATCCCACCGTGATTGGTAGGTTCGTTCAGCTCTGCACACAACACTGTTAAGTGCCGTACATATCAAACTCACACTAACATTACATTTTCATATTAAGGCGGGGGCCAAAAACTATCGTCCTATGGGACACAAGTGGCCCGAGTGCTGTGTAGTCTTCATTTACTTAGTGCTGATATAAATTACCAACAAAATATTTACATATTTATTTATTTAACAGAAAACAATCAAGGAACTAAGAAAGCACCATTGCCTTCCCAAAACGATTCAGAGCTACAAACAAGCTCAAAATGATTTGTTGCAACGACAATTCGACATACAGAGTGTAATATAGTGGGGGTAAAACAACCAAATAGGTCTTCTACTGCACAATTAGAAATAGCAATTCTCTCGTAAGACCTTATTCTCCATTGACCAAGTTAAAAAAGAAAATCCAACAATTTCCCTTTTAGACCGCTGACTAAAAACAAATAGGTCTTTCTATAAGGCTTCTCCACAGTGTTAGTGTAAAGCAGTGGTTCCCAAACTTTTTTTGCTGGGCCCCCCTTTGTTTTACAAGAAAAATGTTCGCGCCCCCCGCGCGCACACAAAAATGCCTCTCTGTGCAAAATAGGTTTAAAAACATAAACAGCTGTGGGATCCTGTTTGTCTGTGATTTGAACCGGGGGAACAAATCGTGGCAGGATCAGCCTGATATTATTTGTATCTCGCTGTAACTTAACTGTATAAAGTATAGTATAGTATGTATATCTCCAAAATGTCAGCAGTAGTTAGTCATTACAACAAGTGTTTGTGAACTAAAAATCAAGAATGTGGGATCCTGTTTGTCCGTGATTTGGAGAGCCCAGCGCTGCTCCCAACGCAGGGAAAACCAATCCTGCAGGGAGACCTACCTCGGCACTTGTGTAGGTGAAACCAAAGGGAAGATTTGCTTCACCATATTTTCTAGTCTTCGGCTTAGAATGAAGTTGGTTTGGAAACATATTCAGCGATGCTTCATCTCCTGCTTTGTGTTTCTGTAGGCGCCCGTGCTAGCAGTGTCCAAGCGTTTTGTTTTTTTCCCCCCCTTTTCATCCCGTGCCCCCCCTGCCATACCTCTGCGCCCCCCTAGGGGGCGGGCCCCACACTTTGGGAAAGTCTAGTATAAAGCAACATTAAATAATTGGATCTTCCATCCTGTTTGTATAAATTCTGAAACTGAAACACACTCTTCATAAAACATTAAAACCTGATTAAAAGACAGCCACTGGGAGGAGACAGGTGCGGGGGTAGGTGAGCGAGCAAAGCAGTCAGTGCACATGATTATGTTTAGCTAGCAGGTTGTTAATGCTATCCATCAAGTCTAACAGTGTGCAGTCTATGAACTAGCTTCAGCTAACAATGTTCACTCAATGTTGAGTAGCCTTCAGCAATAGTAATAAATCACACAGCAATAGTACATTCATTTAGTTGTAAAAAGCATGATAATATATCAAGTAATCCAAAGTATTATATTGTCTGTTTTACCCTTTTATTATTTGTTATCTTATGTGCAGCACTTTGTGATTCTGTCTAGAAAGGTGCTACATAAATACAATTGTATTTATTTATTTATTCAGAATACATTACTCACATTGAGTAAGTTAATGTAATACGTTGCAAACTACATTTGCGGCATGTATTCTGTAATCGGTAGTGGAATACATGTTAAAACTAACCTTCCCAACACTGCTAGTCACTTATATTCTTCTGTTGTTCTTGCCTTGCATTATCCTACATGTGAACCAAGAAGAGACATTAAGTCTGATATTGTCAGCATCCAGAAGCTCAGTGTTCCTCCTGTTGCCCATCAGTTTGCCCTCTGAGCACATCTGCTGGCTTTGTACATCTGCTCAGACTGCATTCACACCTCTTCCTCCTCTCTGCAGGGTTTGTTAAGGACTGAGGAAGCTCAAACAAATAAAAGCGGGGGGGGGGGGGCTATGCCTTTCTAACTGTCTGATTCCACTTCTGAGACTAATTATCAAGGACCAAGCAGCCGAGAACATACAGGTACAGATGGAATTCCCAGAATATATCTTTTATTATAACCCCAAAAAGACAAAAATGTAATCTCAAAGCCTAATCAACGAAATACGCTATTTTAAGAAAAGAGGTTAACTAAAGCAAATTCTACTCAAAAACAAACGATTTCTGGAGAAGCCTGTCTCCAGTAGCAGCAAGCCTCCAGAAGAGGGAGCAGGGAGCGCAGTGCTGGCAGGCTCATCATCTTTAGCCCACATCTTAACCAACAAAGAAGCTGGACAGGAGTAGACTGGGACACTAGGCTGTTGGATGGGGGGGCTCAGTTTCTAGAGACTCAGGTGGAGAGTCAGGTTTAAGCTGTTGATCTGCCACCAGAGACCACGATTCCTCCTGCTAGGAGTAAGATGTGACGGTTGAGATGAATTGTTGGTCTGAGATGGTGATGGAGAACTGCCTGGCTGAAGGAGTGGAGAAGAAGCATGTTACTCTTCCTTGCAGAATATGCTAGAAAGTCAAACTCCAAAAATGCCATGATTTGGGGCTTGGAAAAGACACATTTTTTGAGAAAGGCCAAATGCACCAGCCTTTTATACAGTAGAAGTCCTTGACATATATCAAGCATATTCCGAAGTTTCTTTAGCTTGGCTTCTACTTTCGCTAACTCGTCAGGAACAGAACTCGAGTCTGTGGGGTCCAGATCCTGCATCCTGCCTGCCACATAGCTCCAAAAATGCCAGGATTTGGTGCTTGGAAAAGCAGGATTTGTGAGATGAGGAATAAACTCAAAGCCACAGGTTTATTGCTGTGAATCCAGAAAAAAGATCTGAATAAACAAAACAAACATGAAGGAGGGCAGGCTTGGTATTTAGTGTTGGCAAAGTAGCTGCTTAAAGTTATTATTCAGTTGCTGTTGATTCTTACACCTACTCTGGTGGTGCAGGAAGAAACTCATCTAACACTAGACTCCTTACAGTAGACTGTAGTTATTGTGGCAGCATATAAAAAGTAATGTGAATAAGAGTGAAATTGCCAGAATATAAGAGAGAAGTCCACCATGCTGTGCTGCAGGTGTGTGAGGTCATGCTGATTCTTGTTCAGGCTGTATCAGTGCAGATGTCTCTGTGTTCCCACGGGACTCTGGGCTCTTCTGGTATTGCTTTCTGATTTCCATCTTTGCATCATCTGACATTGTGCACCCTTCTCAGACACTGGGATCAGCTCAGTCCTCCACAGACACAGGCACTGCTGTGTGTGTGTGTGTGTGTGAACCTCACTGCACACACATACAGTGCGATGAAAAAAGATTTACACTTCCTGATGTCTCAGGTTTTTGCATAGTTGTTACAGCTCATTAAACAAGTGTTGATATTATACACCAGAATAAATAAAAAAAATGCAATATTTTAATGTTGCCTTTGTTCATTAAAGGAAAAAAAATATCCAGACATATCTGGCCTTATATGGAAAAGTCATTCTGGCCTACCAGGGACAGATATATAAATATAGATTCCAACAAGTACACAACAGTATGTATGAATATTTACATTTGTGGCAATTTGTGAGGCAAAATTATGGAATAATTGGAAATATTATGAACAAATTGTTGTAGTTGTACATGTAACATGCTTTTGGCCTCCTGAGACACCAGTTGTCAAACTCATCTGCCTCCATTCCCTGGATCCCTTACACGTTGCCATGTTCCCGTTCATTCACACATTCAGTCTTCTATTGACTTTCATTGCTCTTCTCTCCAGTGCATACTTCTACATCTCCACGCTCTCACTGTCCTGATACATGTCCTGCACCACCCTCACATACGTCTCATTCATTCATGCTGTATTATCATCCGCTTTCTCTACATCCACAAAGACACAACGAAACTTCATCAGACCTTCTCTATACTTCTCCATCAACAGTCTCAAAGCAAACATCACATCTTTAATGGTCTTTCTCATCATGAAGCCATACTGCTGCTTACTTATTAATAATCTGCAGGGGAAAGAGTCGCTGCTTAACCTAGTTTCAGCAACTCTTTCCCTGTCTTCATGGAATAACTAAAAAATGTAATCATCCCTTTGGTGCTAAAGCTCTGCTCATCACTCTTTGTCTTCAAAAATGATGCCAGTATACTTCTCCATTGGTCAGGCATCCTCTTTTCTCCATTTATTGTCAAAACGTTTACTGCTCTCGCTCCAAGACATTTCCACTGGTAATTTACCAATTTGTTGAGTGTTGAACGACAGTGCTGAGGATAAAAGCTAAGCTGTAGAAAGTATGTTCCTACCCTCACCTATAGTCATGATCTCTGGGTAGTGACTGAAAGAACGAAGTCGCTGATACAAGAGGCAGAACATCTCAGTGTCCCCCGGATGAGCTGGAAGACGTGGTTCTGGCTCTTTGAGTTAATACCTCGTCTCCCCGTCCTGTAGTTGGGTCCTACTCTGCCTGCCACACAGCCAAACCTGACAGGATCCACAGATGGAGCCATAACTTACAGTCACAACTGTGAGAAGCCGAAGGTCTTTTAATAGATATCATAATTCCCTAATATTCTCTGTAATATAGCTTTAATATGCAATGCATTGCAATAATGACCCTTTGAATTATCCTTGCTGTGATTAAAGAGTGCTGAAAGGGGTGCATATGTTAAAGAGAAAACAGTACACCCCCAGATCAGCAGTGTGTCATGTGTTCTCATTGTCCCTAGTGGAAGGGTGGGGGGGCAGAACATATGCAGCACTGATCAGTCCATCTGTTGAACAGCTCCAGACACACAAACACAAGTTACATCCCCAGGTTATTATAGGTGTAACACACACACAGAGTCGTGTTTTCATATCATTGTGGGGACATCTAATTGACATAATGCCTTCCCTTACCCTTACCATCAAAAATGAATGCCTAGACTTAACCATAATCTAATTGTAACCCTGACACTACAACCACATTTTGAGTCTCAAAAATGTCTTCAAACTCGTGCGGACGGAGATTTTGACCTCAAGGGCTGCTGCTCCCGCTGGGTTCCTTATGGTTCCTGGAGTATTTTATACTACAGGGTGGGCCATTTATATGGATACACCGTAATAACATGGGAATGGTTGGTGATATTAAAGTCCTGTTTGTGGCACATTAGTATATGTGAGGGGGCAAACTCCTCAAGATGGGTGGTGACCATGGTGGCCATTTAGAAGTCGGCCATCTTGGATACAACTTTTGTTTTTTCAATAGGAAGAGGGCCATGTGACACATCAAACTTATTGGTAATGTCACAAGAAAGACAATGGTGTGCTGTGGCACGCGTGCCTATGGTTGCCGACCCCTGCTGTATACTATACCAGCCACTTGGTTATGGAGCTCCATGTATATCCTGCCTGGTAACATCTTGCACCTTGCTGTTATGTTCTGGATTGTCTCAGGGGCATCTTTGTGTAACCTGCACCTGGTGTTGTGTCTGGTGTGGTAAACCCCTCTATCAATTTTGTGCTAAGATAAGTTCCTCACTCGATTCACAGGAATAAGCTTTAAGTCAACAAATACTTAAAACGAACCTTGGGGTTTTTTTGTACTGATATATGGCTTTCCTTTTCTGTATACAACTACATTAGCATGTGGATGCATCAGATTAAAAAGAAAGAAAGAGGTTGCACTGTGCATAATGTAGATTATTTATGGTCTACAATGGGTTAAGCAGAAATAGAGTATAACGAGTTGAGCACACCTTAACAGGGACAGAATGAGTTCGCATCAAATCATAACTTCCAGGATATTTGGAGACTGTTTCTTACTGATGGTTGTGCAGGAAATAGAGAATTGAGATGCCTCCTCAGATGTGGTGACAGCACTGCCAATAGGAACTCAAGCTGTCCCAATGACATCTTCAAATATGTATGAAAGTGGGCGTGATATAGCTCCAACTCCTGGAATAAACCATGAAATTCTCTGCAGCTGGATTCTCCTGAGAATAGGGTGAACCCATAAGCTCCATGTCTTCCTTTTCTCATTTAGAAACATCCTACCAGCTCATCATTACTTTAGGTCAATGGTCATTACCAGTGTTGGGACTAACGCGTTATTAAGTAACGCGTTACAGTAACTACGTTATTATTGTGGTAACGAGCACTGTTTTGAAGGAAGGAAGGTTCAGGGCTGAAGCAATCAGCATCATGGGCTCATCCGGTTAGAATAAGAAAAAGCAGTCATCTAATTCAGAATTATTCACAGGGTTCGCCTTTTATTCTTAAATCAATAAGGCAAAGAAGGAAGGGTAGAAAGACACACATGGACTGCCAATGCTGAAAGAAAACAGAGATTTAAGTTACTCATTACCTTAAACAATACATAAAATAAAAACCCAAACAGAACCTCACCTCAGCTGCCGCCCCGTGTGGAAGTGAGGAAAGAGTGAGCCAAAAGTGAATGCAGTCCTTATATACTGTGTGACATATAATGTGTGACAGGTGAGTGCAATCAAGGACAAGCACCACACCCAATCAAAGGTGAGAGAACTAAACAAGGTGCATCTGGTGAAGTGAGTGGGTGTGCTGGGATGTGCTAAAAGGTGGGTCTCTACAACAGCCGCCCCCATATTTCTAGTGAGAAATATGTTGATATGATCAGGATCAGTCTTCGTCAGGAAGCGGGGGCAGGGGGATCAGACAGGAGACAGGGCGGATATAGGTTTTATCCTGTACCAGGACCTCCACAGTTCTGATGCGGTCATCTGGGCTTTTCAGCAAGCGTGTAACTCTTCCTACAGGCCAAAGGGCACGTGGAAGGTGTGAATCCATAATCATGACAACAGAGTTCAATGTGAGATCTGGGTACTCCTTCTGCCATTTGGGTCTTCTTTGGAGGGATGGTAGATAGTCCTTTATGAAGTGCCGCCAGAAGTGATCTGCCAATATTTGTGTATGTCGCCATCGTCGTCGACCTAGGAGGTCAGAATCAGAATAGGATACTAAGGGAAGTGACGAATCATGTCGGCCCATAATGAGAAGGTTTGGGGTTATGGGGTCAATATCCGCAATGTCTGAGGATACATAGCCTAGGGGTTTTGAGTTAAGAATGCCTTCAATCTCAATTAGGACTGTTCTTAGGACCTCTTCAGTGACCATTTGGGCCCCAATGGTCCTCTTCAGAGCATTCTTCACAGAACGTATCTCCCTCTCCCAGGCTCCACCGAAATGGGGTGCATGCGGGGGATTGAATTTGAAATGGATTCTTTTAGTCATCAGGACCGGCTGTAGAGTCGGAGCAAGGTTGTTAAAGGCTGCCCGTAGTTCCTTATCTCCTCCTTTGAAGTTAGTTCCTTGATCACATAGAATTTCCAGGGGTGTTCCTCGTCGAGAAATGAATCGTTGGAGGGCCATGAGGAAGGAGTCGGTATCCATGCTGTTCAGGAGGTCAAGATGTATACACCGAGTGGTGAGACATTTGAATATTATTCCCCACCTTTTCTCCGATCTGCGGCCGGTCTTGACCTTGTATGGTCCAAAGCAGTCTATTCCTGTGGAGTAGAAAGGTGGTTTGAATAACCTAAGACGAGCAGCAGGCAAGTCTGACATTTTTGGAATGATGGGCTGTGCTCTCCATTTCTGACATGCAGCGCAGCTATACTGATGCCTGCGTACTGCTTCCCTTCCTCTGAGAATCCAGAATTTCCGACGTAGTTCAGCAAAAAGTCTTTCTGAACCAGCATGATTAGATTAGATTAGATAGATTAGATAGAACTTTATTAATCCCTCGGGTGGGTTCCTCTGGGAAATTCGATTTCCAAAAAAGCACAGTTTGTCATCATAATTTTGTATGATCAGTTTGGTCACTGGATGAGCAGGATCAAGTACTATTGGGTGAATGACGTTCAATTCCAAGTCTGGGCTTTGCCGTAATCGGCCTCCTACATGGATAAGTCCAGAATTCCTGCACAACACTGGTGACAAACACAATAGACGGCTGTCGGATGAAAGAGGTTTGTCTGACTGTAAACGGGCCAAATCTTCACCGAAACTGTCCAGTTGTGCCTGACGAAGGATTTCTTGTTCTGCTGTTTGATACTCAACTGCAGAAGGAATGTTACCCTTTTGGTTGGAGAGTGAACGAGCCGTGAAATCCAATAGCTCTTGATAGGTTCTGAAGCTGGGTGTGTATGTATGGGAGGGTATACTGACAATACCAAAGAAGTAAGATTTCTTTAACTCAGTCTGATCATCATCAGGATGGAGATCTGTAACTGTGGGCCAGTTATTTGGAGGTTCATGCAGAAACGAGGGACCCTCGGTCCACCTGTTTGAGCTAAGGAACTCTTTCAGGGATTTACCTCTCGTAACATCATCAGCAGGATTTGTGGCTGAATTGATGTATCTCCAGTCTTGACTGTTTGTGAGGTTTTGAATTTCTGAGACTCTGGCTCCTACGAATACCTTGAAACGGCAGGAATCTGACTGAAGCCAGTGAAGTACAGTTGTCGAGTCGGTCCAAAGGGTGTTTCTGCAGTGCATAGATTGCACAACAAGGGCTGCAGGTCGTACCAAAGGGGAGTACCTGCCACTCATACACTGAAGGGGGAGCTGCTTTGTTCATGTCACGCCACAGGAATCGGTGGAGTGGTTTATCAGGAGGCAGAAGACGGACTTGGTAAAACATGCCTTTGATGTCGCCACTTATTGCCACTGAATGTTGCCTAAAACGCAACAAAACACCGAGAAGTGTTGGGCCTAGGATTGGTCCTGGCAATAGGTACTTATTGAGACACTGACCTTGAAATGTGAAAGAGCAGTCAAAGGCTATGCGATCTTTATTGTTGTGACTTGTCATATGATGAGGAATATACCAGGTTTCTTTGCTATTGTGCATCTCCTCCGGGCTAAGTTTGACTATATAGCCTGCTTGCTCCAATTTCAAAATCTGATCCTTGTAAGACATGGCTTTGTCAGGATCTTTAGCTAACCGAGCCTCAGTGTTGCGGAGTCTAGACATGACTACAGTTGGAGGGACATTCAAAGGAGGAAAGTTTGCCATCCGAAGAAGAGGAGTGGCGTAGCGATTAACACCATTGATCTCAACCCTTTTTGTGGCCTGTTCAAGGAGTTCCAGTGCCAGTTGATCTTGCTTTGATCCGATCACAGATTTCTCACTGTATTCAGGTAAAGTGTCTAGTTGCCATAGCTTCTCAACATGATAACGCAGTACATCTGCAGATGAACTGAGAGATGTGAACAAACACTGCACATGCTCTGTACTGCTCTGGGGCTGAAAATCTGTGATCGGACCTTGAAGTGTCCATCCTAATTGGGTTTTAACTCCTGCAGGAGACCCATATGGTCCCTGTCTCAATGGAGCAGTGGGCGTGATGAGGTGAGTATGATCTGAGCCTATGAGCAGGAGTGGCGCTGCTTTATTAATAATGGGTAATGGGATACCTTGAAGATGCTTGTATCTCCGTTGGAGAGATGATACAGGGTAGGTGTGGTCTGAAAGTGCTAGGTGACTTGCAGTGAAGGCATTATTAATTGTGTAGGTTTTCTCTGGGTGTGCGATGGGTGAGATTTTGAAACTTACGGATGAACCTTGAATAGTTTCAACTTCTTGACGGACCGTTCTAAGTGATAATCTCTCTGCTTCCCCTGTTAGGTTGAGATGCTGTGCAGCCGATGTTAGAAGAATGGTACGCTGGGAGCCATCGTCAAGTACTGCATATGTTTCAAGGGTTCTTTTGCCGTTTCGCAGGAGCACTTTCACAACCTTTAAAAGGACACTAGGACAGTCACTAGGTCTATCAAAGTACAGTGTCCTCACTACAGGATTAGTTTCAGTTTTAGATCTCTTATTTACATCACATAGGATCTGTAGATGTAGTCCCATACAGGTGGCACATGCTTTCCTCAGGTCACACTTTGCGGCCTGATGAGTCCTAGCACAACGCCAATACCGTTTGTTTGCTTTTATCCAGTTTATTTTCTCATCCTTTGTCTTCTGAATAAACTCGGGACACTTACTAATGTGATGTTCAGGTGAGCAGCAATATGCACATGTAGCCTTAGTGGTTATGATCGGCTGTGCTGCATGTACAGGATCATCAGATGTATTTGCCCCATGTAATATTGTTGTAAGTGGAGAGGTGTACTTACGGGCAGGTCGTGGCTGGTTGAAGGATGAAACAGGACTGGCCTTCCTTGGTTGACACTTGCATTCCATTTGCAACCAGGATGAGAACAAAGGTAAGGTATACGTCATTTCTCCCTGTTCCCTGTAAACATGCCGTTTGAAGCGACTGAAATGCTCTGCAGGCAACTTCCCTAACAAGCGGTCGACATGGGAGCCACAATCTAGTTCTGCACGTCCTGGTTCTCCCATAGTGCTAAGCAACCCAACTAAAGCCTGTACTCGAAGAGCAAAATTATCAAGGCTCTGACCATCACCTGCTCTGATAGGAGGCAGTTCCAGTATATTCTTTAGCTCTTTCAATGCCAGCTGTCTTGGTTGCCCATAACGCTCATCAAGGGCTTTGATGGCTAGACTGTATGGGTCAGGAGCGTAGGAAAAGGCAAGAGCTAATCGTTTAGCTTGGTCTACTTTGAGGTGATCAAGAAGGACATGATATTTGAAGTGCTCTGTCTCATGAGGATCAAGAAGGTTTGTAAGGGCCATTCGTAACATCCTGTATTGCATTTCATCTTCTCTACTAAGGTCTGGAAACGAAGGACCTTCAAGCTTATATACATGTGTTCTCGTACTAGAGGAGTGACCCGAGCTAGCAGTACCAGGTATCAAAGGTTTCTGGTCATATGAGGCATTGGATGTAGCTGGTTGCTGCTCTAGAGGAGGGCAATGCTTGTGGTCAGATATGCGAATGAGAGGTTGAACAGGGTCTTCAGCTAAAGGAACAGCAGGTTGAACACATGAGATCTGGTCTGGATCCTGCCGTGATAAGGCCAGGAAATCAAAGGGAGTCTCATCTTCTGTAGCAAGGACTGGTCTAGGCAAACCAGTTGAAGGGATAGCAGCATCTAGTATTGTTGAATTAGGTAAAGGATGGCTGGCAGCTGTAACTAAGCCAGACTGACGGCTAATCTGCGGGGGCTGGAAGGGTGATTGACAGGTTACTGTATCAATCACTGGGAGCTGCTCATGTTGTTGATGTGTTTGAGGACTGGCTCGTAAACTGCATACAGATTTGATTCCATCAGATGAGACTGTGCGAATGGAAGATCTGGAGCTACGAGAATGGGAAGGAGATGATTGAATCATAAATTGCCTAATCTCCCTCATTGTTGTCAGGAGTTCCCTCATGACCTCATCTTGGTTGGTGGGTAAAGGAGCAGGGGATGTTTCTGGTTGTCTTTCTGACTCTCCGATAGGATCCTGCGGCCCATGTGTGTCTTTGTCACTATGCTGGCATTCGGTTTGGCTCTCTGTCTCACATGTAGCTCTTCTAGCTCCAGGATACTGAACATCATACTGCTGCAGGTAGGCAGGAGGTCGACTATCACGACTGGATCTTCTCAAACCTTCAGTCAATGGCTGCTTTGAATCCATGACGCTAATACCACTCCGGCTCGGAGGACCATGTTTTGAAGGAAGGAAGGTTCAGGGCTGAAGCAATCAGCATCATGGGCTCATCCGGTTAGAATAAGAAAAAGCAGTCATCTAATTCAGAATTATTCACAGGGTTCGCCTTTTATTCTTAAATCAATAAGGCAAAGAAGGAAGGGTAGAAAGACACACATGGACTGCCAATGCTGAAAGAAAACAGAGATTTAAGTTACTCATTACCTTAAACAATACATAAAATAAAAACCCAAACAGAACCTCACCTCAGCTGCCGCCCCGTGTGGAAGTGAGGAAAGAGTGAGCCAAAAGTGAATGCAGTCCTTATATACTGTGTGACATATAATGTGTGACAGGTGAGTGCAATCAAGGACAAGCACCACACCCAATCAAAGGTGAGAGAACTAAACAAGGTGCATCTGGTGAAGTGAGTGGGTGTGCTGGGATGTGCTAAAAGGTGGGTCTCTAGAACAAGCACGGTAACTAGTTATTATGCCAAAATCAGGAACGCGTTACTCGTTACTGGGATTTAGATAGGCTCGTTATTCGTTACTTCGTGTGGTGGCTATCGCGGAGCTTCCACAGATTCAGTAACATTAGCAAGTGGTGGAGGCCAGCAGGTGGATGAGGGAAAGGGGAGGCAGGAGGAGAGACCCGAAGCGGCCGCCGGTCCGAGTGTCAGGTGAACTGAACTTCAGGTAAGAAGTTATGACCTGCAGTCTCTCTGGGTCAGATATGAACCAAGTTTAGTTGGAGTTTATTTTCGTTGTGCTGACTTTTTCGTACTGCATGCTAGCTAGCATGACGGGGTTTCTATACAGCTGGGTGGTGCTATGTTACTGATGTTTAACTTTATTTTGTTCATACGGTTAATTATTAGAGTTGCCAACCGTCCCGTAAAAAACGGAATCGTCTCAAATTCAGAGAAATTATTACGCGTTTCGTATTGAGGTGAAAAGGAACAGTTTGTCCTTTGTCTCAGCTGCACAGCTGCCTCTTCTTCTCTCATTCTCTCCCCTCCCTCTCCTGTTGCTACTTTAATCATGAAACTGATCAATGATCAGCTGATCGGCTTTTCCCTCTTGTTTATTTATCGTCCGCTTTGCGCCAGAAAGAGGAAACCACCGGATGTCACGTTAAACAACAGCAGCACGTTTGATCAGCTGTTGTTAGAATTTATTTAATATTAATTTCTAGTATCAGCTGATGTTTGCTGGAGCCACAGCTGTAAAGCTGCTGGTCATGATGTCGGTTTGGATATGTGGTGAGAGGGAAACATGAAGATGAAACCAGGAGATGTCCTTACTGAATCATCAGAGCTGAACAGGTGATGGAGAAACAGGTTTACCTTTTAGGTGTCATGAATGAGTTGATGGGAAGTTATGAACTGTTTCTGAGAGACAAATAACACCAGGATCCTTTTCTAAGTAGCTGACAGCTGGTAACTGTGCAGGGGCGGGTCTAGCAAAGTGTTGCCAGGGGGGCAGGTAGGGCATTAACAGGGAGAGGGGGCACAAAGAAATACTTTCTTATTCTCATTTAAAATGTTAAGCTTTTAATAAATAATTATCTGAATCTTACAACAAACGATTGATAGATTGATGCATATATACCATCACTGTCACAACAGTGTTTATTTTCATTCAAAGGCTTTATGATTTTTGCTATAATGGCGGCCGGTCTCTAGTCAAAATGCCCAGGCCAATTTTCTGTCCCAGTCCAGCCCTGTATGCAGCTCATCTGCAGTCTGGTGTTACCTACATCTTCCTATTCGGAAGGCAGAATTTCTGAGTGCAATCAAAGCACTACGACTGCAGTTTTTGTGTTGGATGTAAAAAGCGCACATGACGCTGTAACGTAGGCTAGAATCATGGCGGCGGTCAACGACGGTCCAGGCGTGGGATTTCTCTCGTGGAAATATGCACATTATTTTTTCCTTTGGTAGGTGGCACAGTGCACTGTGGCAAGTAAGCAAGCTAGAAGACTGGCAGTCTGGCTGGGTATCCAGTTACAGAAGCAACACATTAACAAGAGAAGTCTGAGTAAAACCAAAGTTACTTTCCCTAGTAACTAATTACTTTGAAAGTAACGAGTAACTTGAAGTAACTGAGTTACTTTTGATGGAAGTAACTAGCAATGTAACTAAGTTACTCATTTAAAGTAACTTACCCAACACTGGTCATTACACAACAAATTTGGAAAATTCTAAATTTTATGTCTGCGGCAACCTACCTAAGTAACACATGAACAGCCTACACAACACTGAAAACCCTGGGTTAAACCACAAATTAAATATAATCCTGGTTGTAGTATAATAATCTGACATGGACTGGATGAACAGGAGGGGACGGCGCAGCTCAAAGGAACAAAGTGAAAACACAAAGTAAAAAAGCGACCACATATGAACTGCAGACTACAGTGAAACACACAGGAACACTGTTAGAAAAAACATCTTAAAAAAACGGTAATATTCCGGCAGCTGGGGCGCCAAAATACGACCGTAAAATAACAGAAAATAACTCCCACATAAAAATACGGTTATTTCCAGTAATGAAAATACAATTAGTTGTGCTAATTTGACATGGGATCTTGCCTTTTCATGTGCTTTTAGACATTAAATTAGGAACATTTTAACGTGATCAAACAATGAAATTACCTATAGATAGGGAAAAAAACATCTTAAAAAAACGGTAATATTCTGGCAGCTGGGGCGCCAAAATACTACCGTAAAATAACAGAAAATAACTTTCTCATGAAAATATGGTTATTTTCAGTAATGAAAATAGAGTTTTTTGCGCTACTTTCACGTGGGTTTCTGCCTTTTCCAAGTGCTTTTAGACATTAAAATAGGAACATTTGAACCTGATCAAACAATGAAATTACCCATAAACAAGGTCAATGAATGCGGCAATATGAATCATAATATGTAAATGTACAGAAATATACAGTTAACAGTTGGTTTAAATAATAATATTGCATGCCCTGGGACAGAGGCGAGGCTGCCATATCGCACCATCGGCTCCTCTGGCCATCACCAGCAGGTGAAGAGTCTTGACCATGGACACAATACCGAGACTGTCCGAGCCGGGGCTCGAACTGGCAACCTTCTGATAACAAGGCGATGCTGCCATCTCTTGAGCCACGATCGCCCCAGATAGTAATGATATTAATACTTATGTGATGTAACACAAGCTTATAAGAATCATGTTATATACTTTTCCATAGCATTACATTTGAATTCATGTACAGACAGATACATTTAATAACCATGAAAATTATGTTTTATTACATTACAGTGATTTAACGTTAATTTACATTTGAAATGTGAAATCACAGTCTATTTACGTAACTTTAATGATACTCTAGAAGAACAGAACAAAACTGTGAAATGCAGTAAAATACTTTTATATTAGGATGTTTTCCTACAGTGCAGCCATACCCGCGACCTTGTGGTTGTTAGTTCACATTCATTGGGCGTTGCTTAGCGTTATGTTATTATGTGTCCCAACATCCAATGGCATGTCACATTGTTTTCATGGCCACACCCTCCCCCCAGGTGCAGAGGCCTATTTCTGTTCAGGAATGTTGTGAATACTTTGAGATTTATATTAATTGCAATTCCTACCTCTACTTTTATATTTTTTAAATATATAATTAGCACAGCGTGGCCGTGCAATGTTTTATTTATTTTTTTTGTTTTAGTTACCTCTGAATTATTGAATCAGACCTGGATGACATGAAATTTTCAGCAAAATTATAATTCAAATACTCCTTTAATTATTGATTATTCTCATTAATTTTCAATCGTTTTATATATTTTCCATAGTATTACATTTGAATTTAACAGATCATTCTCTCACATAACAGACAAATATTTGTGAAATTATGATACATTTCTGAATGTATTTTTACAATCTAAATATGCATAAGTACAAAAAATATATTTAAAAAACAAGTAAATTGTGTTTTACTATATTTACAGTGATGTTATGTTATTTTACCTTTGACATGTAAAATCACAGTCTACTTATGTAAATTTAATGATATTCTAGAAAGACAGTACAAAACAGTAAAATATACAGTAAGATACTTTGACATTACTATTTTTTGGAACAGTGAAGAAGGAAAACACTACCATTAAAAAGTCATTATTCCAGAGGAAAAAAATGGATAATGACAGAAGCCACAGAATAACATTTGATATTTTCCTTTATAACATATTTAACTTGCATATCCATTCTGTATGGGTGCTGGGTTGTTGCTATTTATGTATGTGGGAAGACTTTGTTTGGCTGCTTAAGGGTAGATAACAGATTTAGCTAAACTCAAAAAAATGTGCTCAGTTCCAGAGTCACAGCAGTGTGAAGCTAAAGTTGAATTCTTTTCCTCCTCCGAGAACCATGTAATTGCCATAATGGCTGACTTTAGTTCACATAATATGGTCTTAACTTAATTTTTCTTGGTAATGCAGTGGAGAACATTTTGGTTCAAACACCATTACTGTCAAATTTCATTAATTTTATCACTGCAAAGATATGGATTTTTCCATTCTAGATGTTTGTGTGGACTTCTAAAGATGGAATCCACATAAAGACTCAGGCAGAGGTTAAAAAGGGTTGAGTCTGAGGGTGGTTGTTAAGATTTGAAGCAGTAAAAATACCAGAAGCTACCATTATAAGTGTGGAAATACAAATCTGTGACTGTCATATCCAACACACGCACACACAGACACACAAAGAGCCCCAGTCAATCCACTGCCATCAATTAGAGGCTCAGAGCCTCGGGGGTGACACTCCAAGACTTCAGTTCAAATCTCCACCTCCACTCCTTCCTCACCTGCCTCCATTCCCCTCCAACTAAAACCTTTCTACCTTTGGTTCCTCCACTGAGCACTGTGACAGCTGCTGGAGCAGGGACTTTCATCCACAGTGTCACCTGTCACCGCCATCTACTTGGTTTCAGTTGTTTTACCCAGAATGAGCAAGCGAAGGAAGTGGCAGGCAGAATGGCAGGCGGTAGGGCAAGGTGGAGGAGAGCTGACATGTCGGGTAATGATAAAGGACGTGAAGTGCAGAGTGGTGTCACAAAGTAAAAGACTGTTTGATTTGGAGTCACATTTACATTTTACACTGTCGACATTCAGCTGGCGCTTCTACTTTGCTGAATGACATGCAAAGAGTAAGGCAGATAAATGAGCTTCAGCTGCTGACTCTACATGCGCTATATCAGGGGTGGGCAATCTAAAATTCAAAATTCTAATTTTATTTGTCACGTACACAGTCATACACAGTACGATATGCAGTGAAATGCTTAGACAACTGCTCGTGACCTAAAGAAAAAAAAAGAAAAGGCTATGAATAAGATAGGAAATAAATATGAAAAATTAAAAAGGGTAAATTTAACTAGGAAGGAATAAAATATAAAAAAATTAGGTTAAAAATGAAATAACTGTACAACACAAATTAGAATGAAGGGTAAATTTAACTGGGAAAGAATAAGATAGAATATATAAATTAAAGTTGAAAATAAAATAACGGTACAACAAAATACACAATACACAGTAGGCTATAGAACTATATAGGAATGTATGAAGAAATATAAATATATATATATATATATAAAACACCCAGCACGCCCCTGCGGGCGGTTTATCCTTCAAGCTCGGGTCCTCTACCAGAGGCCTGGGAGCTGGAGGGTCCTGCGCAGTATCTTAGCTGTTCCCAGGACTGCGCTCTTCTGGACAGAGATCTCCGATGTTATTCCCGGGATCTGCTGGAGCCACTCGCCTAGCTTGGGAGTCACCGCACCTAGTGCTCCGATTACCACGGGGACCACTGTTACCTTCACCCTCCACATCCTCTCGAGCTCTTCTCTGAGCCCTTGGTATTTCTCCAGCTTCTCGTGTTCCTTCTTCCTGATATTGCTGTCATTCGGAACCGCTACATCGATCACTACGGCCGTCTTCTTCTGTTTGTCTACCACCACTATGTCCGGTTGGTTAGCCACCACCATTTTGTCCGTCTGTATCTGGAAGTCCCACAGGATCTTAGCTCGGTCATTCTCCACCACCCTTGGGGGCATCTCCCATTTTGACCTCGGGACTTCTAGGTTATACTCGGCACAGATGTTCCTGTACACTATGCCGGCCACTTGGTTATGGCGTTCCATGTATGCCTTGCCTGCTAGCATCTTGCACCCTGCTGTTATGTGCTGGATTGTCTCTGGGGCATCTTTACACAGCCTGCACCTGGGGTCTTGCCTGGTGTGATAGACCCCAGCCTCTATGGATCTTGTACTCAGAGCTTGTTCTTGTGCTGCCATGATTAGTGCCTCTGTGCTGTCTTTCAGTCCAGCTTTGTCCAGCCACTGGTAGGATTTCTGGATATCAGCCACCTCCTCTATCTGCCGGTGGTACATACCGTGCAGGGGCCTGTCCTTCCATGATGGTTCCTCGTCTCCCTCCTCTTTCTTGGGTTTCTGCTGCCTGAGGTATTCACTGAGCACTCGGTCATTTGGGGCCATCTTCCCAATGTATTCTTGGATGTTCCTTGTCTCATCCTGGACTGTGGTGCTGACACTCACCAGTCCCCGGCCCCCTTCCTTCCGCTTAGCGTACAGCCTCAGGGTGCTGGACTTGGGGTGAAACCCTCCATGCATGGTCAGGAGCTTTCTTGTCTTTATGTCAGTGGCTTCTATCTTGTCCTTTGACCCGGCGGAAGGGGCTACATGAATAGGATGAGGGACCTATGGATTCTTCGATATATATATATATATATATATATATATATATATACACAATAACAGCAGCTGTACAAGTATTAACTGGAAATGAAGAATGTAGTGACCAGTGTTGTGCAATCCACATTATGTCTTGTGCAGTGCAAATATGCTTAAAGTGATTTAAGTGATGAAGTGAAAACAATGTCCAGAAGGTCCAGTGTGTGTGTAAGAACCATATGTGTGGGTCAGTACTGTGTGGTGGTGTGATTGAGAGACCGTATCGCCTGCGGGAAGAAGCTCCTCCTCAGTCTCTCTGTGTTGGTCTTCAGGGAGCGGAATCGCTTTCCTGACCTCAACAGAGAGAACAGTCTGTTGTTGGGATGGCTGAGGTCCTTCACGATCTTCCTGGCCTTGGTCCAGCACCGCCTGCTGTAGATTGAGTGCAGGTCAGGGAGCTCGGAGCGGATGGTGCGGTCAGCTGACCGCACAACCCTCTGTAGAGCTCGTCTGTCCTGCATGGTGCTGTTCCCGAACCAGGTTAAGATGTTTCCCGTCGGTAGTGAAGAAATGATGAAGTCTCTGACCAGGCGTTCAAAGCACTTCATCCCTACTGAGGTGAGGGCTACAGGGCGATAGTCATTGAGAGAAGCAGGGTGGGGTTTCTTCGGGACAGGAACAATGATGGACTCTTTGAAGCATGTGGGGATCACCGACTGAGATAAAGAGATGTTGAATATCTCAGTGAACACAGGAGCTAGCTGGTATGCGCAGACTCTGAGGATACGACCTGGGATGCCGTCTGGTCCTGCTGCTTTCCTGGTGTTCACTCTCTTGAAGGCTCTCCTTACTTCATGCTCAGAGATGACGAGCACGTTTCCGGTGCTGGCAGTATCTTCCTGTCTGCAGCCGTTAGCGCCGCTAGCACTAGCATCATTGGAGTCCTTAGCTGCAGCCTCGAAGCGAGCATAATAGGTGTTCAGCTCGTCTGCCAGAGTCACGGCCGCGTTCGTCATACCGGTTGTTGGTGTTTTATAGTCTGTTATTGTCCTTAGTCCCCGCCACAGGCTCCTAGAGTCACTCTGTTAGAGTTGTGACTCTAGTTTCCTCCCATAGCGCTGCTTCGCCTCTTTCACCGCCTTCCACACGTTATATGACGCGGCTTTGTATGGGTCCATGTCCCCCGTCGTGAGTCCCGTGTTGTAGGCAGCGGTGCGGGATCTCAGAGCGTCGCGGATGGTTTTATCCACCCACGGCTTCTGGTTGGGAAACGTTGTGATAGTCTTTGTCTCCACGGTATCATCCGCTAGTTTCCCGATGAATCCCACAATCGCTTCCGTAAACACGTTGACATCATCATCGGAGCTGTTTCTGAACATGTCCCAGTCTGCGTCATCGAGTGCGTCCTGTAACGCGGCCACCGATTGATCCGTCCAGCGCGCAACCTTCCTCTGAACCGGAACTTCCTGTTTCAGCCTTTGTTTGTATTTTGGCATGAGGAAGATGGCGGCGTGATCGGATTTGCCAAACGGAGGGCGAGATTGTGCCCTGTAGCCGTCCTTGACCGTAGTGTAGCAGTGGTCCAGTGTCCTTTCACCTCTGGTGGTGCAGGTGATGTGTTGATAAAAGTTTGGCGCTGCGCGTTTGAGGTTGGCACTATTAAAGTCCCCCGTCACAATAAGTGCAGCGTCCCGGTGTTGTGTCTGGTGCTGTGTGAGTGCCTCATGCAGCTCGCATAAGGCGATGACCGTGTCCGCTTGTGGTGGAATATAAACAGCACTTACAATGACCGATGTAAACTCTCGAGGTAGATAAAAAGGTCGACACATGATGGACAGTAGTTCCAGATTTGGTGTGCAGGAGCGTGTGAGAGGAACAACGTTCGCACTGTTGCACCAATTCTTGTTCACCATTAAACACACGCCGCCTCCCCTTGACTTCCCCGAGTCCCGTCTCCTGTCCATGCGGTGAACCGAGAAGAACGTGGCGTGGTCCGGCACCGCTGGGTTCAGCCATGTCTCGGTGAAGCAGAGGAGATTGCAGTCCCGAATGTCTCTCTGGAACTTTATCCTGGCCCTGAGGTCATCAAGCTTGTTCTCCAGTGACTGGACGTTGGCGAGCAGGATGCTAGGCAGAGGTGTGCGGTGTACACGAGCTCTCAGCCTGTTCCTGACGCCGGCTCGCTTCCCTCTAGGCCGCCGCCGCTTCCCTTTGTTCTCCCTCAAGATCTCACTCGGCCAGCTCGGATCCGGAGTTAAAACCTTCGAATTGTATACCAATAGAAACAAGAGTGTCACTGTCATACCTAATGTACCCAATGGTGATGATTTTGCCGATTTAGAGACGCTGAAAACGAACTTAAAAAACAAAGACAAAGAAAAAGTGGTCGGAGCAGTCGTGACGGCAGCCGACCTCACCGGCGCCATCTTTCCTCCAATCTAAGTCCACGAGGGCCGGTGTCCCTGCAGGTTTTAGATCTCACCTTGGGTCAACACACCTGAATCACATGATTAGTTCGTTACCAGGTCTCTGGAGAACTTCAGGAGATGTTGAGGAGCTAATTTAGCCATTTAAATCAGCTGTGTTGTTTCGAGGACACATCTAAAACCTGCAGGGACACCGGCCCTCGTGCACTGAGATTGCCCACCCCTGCGCTATATTCTACCATGTGGTCATGCAAGGAGAGGGATTTAGGTATATTTTCAGAGCTCCACTCCTAACTGGTAATAATATGTGAATACTTTTCCCAATTTTTGAGTCTTACGAAGACCTGCAAAGGATTTACAGATGACCCCCTCGTGACTGTAGACAGAGATAAATAGTGGCCACCTGCAGGAAACTCATTTTCTCAGTAACATAGTTATACTCAGCGGTTAGATTGCTCGGTTAAAATGAACTAAACCAGAACAGTTAGTAGAACGGACCCAAGCTGTGGAAGCTGCAACACATAAAACCCAGATGTGCTGTCCTGGTGTCAGACAACACAAGACACAAAGAAACTTTCTGTGTTGCTGCCCCTACAGATCAAACCTGTTCAGGTGGCAAAGGGAGAACTAAGCTCAGGGTTTTGTAGTCAGCTGTGAGATCAGGGTTATAATGTCAACAATCAGCTGTTCCATCTGTTTCACTGTGACCCTTTTATATAAGGGTGCAACGATACTCGTATCGATATTGAACCGTTCGATACAATGCTTTCGGTTTGGTACGCATATGTATCGAACAATACAAACTTTTTAATTTATTTTATCAACTTTCCTTCTGACGATGCTTCCTGTGTTGATCGCTCAGTGGATCTGCGCTCAACAGTGCAGCCTAGGCGGAGAAGTCGAACGCAGATTCACTGAGCGCAGGGCAAGCTAGCGAGACAGAAGTTAAGCTTGTTGTAACATGACAAATTGAACCTCCCCCACCCTCATTCAGATCTGGCCTTTGGAACTATTTTGGTTTTCATATGACGTATGACCCTGAAGGTAAGCGCGTCATGGACAAAAGTAAAACAGTATGTCGGATGTGCCATGCAATGCTCAATTACATTGGTGGGAATTAGTGCGTTAGCGCAGTTAGCTCGTTAACGTGTTGACGCCGTCCAGTCCCACACACGCGGCGATCCGCGGTAGCACGTTAACGGAGATTTGCCGTGTTGTGGCGTTAACGTCATTTCAGATTAACGCTGACAGCACTAGTGGGAACACAACGAATATGACTGCACATTTACTCAGACATCATCCTAGTGCAAAGACAAGTGGAAGCAGACAAAAACAACAAGCACGAATGCTACAAACTTTACCCGAGTCATTTAGACAGCTGTTAGCACATGATTCTCCTTATGGGGACCTGATATGTTTAATATGCTGCTGAGAATATAGCCCAGAAGAAGCATATAGTATAGCTTTTATTTTGAAAGAGCCATTTCTCTGTAATAAAGTCTCTTTTCCAAAGATGAGTGATTTCTCCATCAGATAGATGTATTATTTTATTACTTTGTTGTTTCAGCAACATTAAATTTAAAAACTGTACTTTTGAATTAAAATATATATTTATATTTTCAATAAATGACAAATTTAAAAGGCATGAACGGTTTTTTTTGTATCAAAAAAATATCGAACCGTGACACCAAAGTATCGAACCAAACCGTGAATTTTGTGTATTGTTGCACCCCTACTTTTATACCGTCTTTATTTTGGCACACATGCTACATGCTACACGTTAAAATGCTAAAACACAGTTACACAAAGATATTCAGGGACACTGAAAATTACTCTAAAGTTCAAGTGCATAAAAATGCAAAAGGCCTGTACTCATCTGGACCCAAGTGCAGAACCAAGTGCTGAGACGACAGAAGTAGTTTTAACAGGTTTAACAGTTACACAGCGTAAGACTTGGCAAAGAAATCAAAAATCAAATCATTTTTTAAACAAGCAGAGAACTGAGAATTGGATCCATTTGTCATGTTCAAATTTTTTGAAGGAATTCAGGAGAAATGTCTGTCATTTAATAAGATTTCATTTCAAGTTTTACAGCGCTGGATCTTTGTGTGAACCAGCCAACTGCTTCAACAAAAAGATGACACTGAATCAGGCTGTACAGGTCTGATAATGCAACAATAACAAAGATTATTATGGCTGTCTTCTCCCAACACGAACATGGCGGTCTGCTGTAAATCCTCCCCGTTCAGTTCAACCTCGCCTCGTATCTGTTCCTCTCTCTGGATAGGTCTCCTGTGCTCCACTGCTGGTTTAACTCTTCATGTCCATGACTGCGATAATAACTGTGTGTCACAGCCACCTCTGTTTTGTTGATGGCTGTTATTGCTGTAATGTTTTGACCCACTTCTTCTCCCAAATCTGATTCAGAATGTGGATCAAAACATGGATTACCTGAGTTTAACTCCTTCATCAGCTCCAAGACTTATGTAAGTGTATACTGTTTTATTGGCACCAGCATTTTCTGTACTTCGTAGGGCTCATGCTAATTACTGTGCTATGTGTAACAGCACTCTGTTTTCTCCCCATGCATGGTGCACCTGCTTCTGTGCTTATTTTCCAATGTAGAACTGTTGAAACCACAGACCGTGGGATTTCTCAGGGGAGCACTTGGTGCAATTCACAGAAGTTTTCATCATTGGTGAAGATAGTGTTGACAATACTGCTGTCAAAACTATCTGAAAACAATGGCTAACTATCTCTTTTGTGGCATGACCACTTGAAACATCAGTACCTTCTTTGCATGTCTTTTTAGGTATTTTGGAGCTGTCGGTCTCTAGATGTACTCTGATGGATCTCCACAGCCATCTTTGCTTTTTGTTTGAAAAGGACGTGCTATTTGTTTTTCTCATTAGCTCATGTATGCAGAGGTTGTTCTCATTAGCATGACAATCGCAGCTGCAGCTGATAGGTTTGTAGCTTGAACCTATTCGCTGGAACGTTGAAGGCAATATAATTACACAGCAAGCAAGACACGAAGTAGGCAAAGTTCTTCATGTTTCTCGTGCACGGGAGAGAACCGGACAAACGCCGTTCCTTCGCTTGACCCCAGTTGCTCTCGTCCGTTCTCCCGTAACACTGCTCTTTTATTGAGGTTACATGAATATGCATAGGTTCATTAACATATGACGTCTACATACACACAAAGAGTACCTTGGCTTTGTGTGTGTGTGTGTGATTTGTGTGAGGTCAAGATGTGACCCTGTGAAGACTCCCCAAAGCTGGGGCCAGGAGTCTAGCGGGTCCATCTGAACAAAAGGCTCTTATACTTAAAGAGATATACGTGTGTTTGCTATACCATATATCAGCAAGAGAAGATACGACCTCTCCTAGGAGGTGTGTGATCTATGCCAGAACACTCTGTAGAGGAGTGAACGCACTCCCCTCTTCATGCTACACAGAGTTGTTACAGACCTCCTAGGATGAGACATTCTTTCAATCTACAAATGATTATACACCTCTAAGCATATATGGTTAAATATTTCTAAGCATAAATGACAGTCAACAATACAAAACCTAACATCAGCGATCATATTACTCCCTCTTTTTATGTATTTTGTGTATTTTCCGTGTTGTGTCTTGGTTTTCTCTCCTTTTTTCTCCTGGTTTCTCCGTGTGAGCTTCCGGATGTTTTGGTTCGCTGAGGAGACTGCAAACCCGGAAGTGTTTCTGCACTAGAGACAGCCACACCTGCCGCTCGTCCTCCTCTGCCAGTCAAGGGAGCGGTATTTAAGACTGCAGCTGAGCTGAGGCCGACGCTGGATGCTTGAGTCAGAACTCGAATCTGGAGCGGAGTGTGTTTTGAAGTCACGGTGTGGGAATAGGAGTTTTTTTGGAGTCGCCACTTTTCCCCTTTCACAGACATCTGCACTGTCTGGGATTCAGTAAGAATCGCCACAGGACCACAGTGCCTGGATTTTGTATATACACTCAACAAAAATATAAACGCACCACCTTTGTTACTGCTCCCATTCCCCATGGGATGGACGTAGAGACCTAAAATTCATTCCAGATACACAATATAACCATCCCTCCCAAACAGTGGTCACAAATCAGTCCAAATGTGTGGTAGTGGGCACATCTGTTATTTTGAGATAATCCATCCCACCTCACAGGTGTGCCACATCAGGATGCTGATCTGACATCATGAGTAGTGCACAGGTGGCAGTGAGGATGTTGTGTTTCTGCTATTTGGGCAGTGGGGTTTGCCATCGACTCCTCAGAAGGTTGTGTATTTAGGCTTGACTGTGGTTGCAGTTTTCTGCTAGATCGTCTCCTTTCCCAGAGTGTGCCATGACTGGAGGTTCAATTCAATTCAATTCAATTCAATTTTATTTATATAGCGCCAAATCACAACAAAAGTCGCCTCATAGATACAGAGAAAAACCCAACAATCATATGACCCCCTATGAGCAAGCACTTTGGCGACAGTGGGAAGGAAAAACTCCCTTTTAACAGGAAGAAACCTCCGGCAGAACCAGGCTCAGGGAGGGGCGGCCATCTGCTGCGACAGGTTGGGGTGAGAGAAGGAAGACAGGATAAAAGACATGCTGTGGAAGAGAGACAGAGGTTAATAACAGATATGATTCAATGCAGAGAGGTCTGTTAATACATAGTGAGTGAGAAAGGTGACTGGAAAGGAAAAACTCAATGCATCATGGGAATCCCCCGGCAGCCTACATCTATTGCTGCATAACTAAGGGAGGATTCAGGGTCACCTGGTCCAGCCCTAACTATATGCTTTAGCAAAAAGGAAAGTTTTAAGCCTAATCTTAAAAGTAGAGATAGTGTCTGTCTCCCGAATCCAAACTGGAAGCTGGTTCCACAGAAGAGGGGCCTGAAAACTGAAGGCTCTCCCTCCCATTCTATTTTTAAATACTCTAGGAACAACAAGTAGGCCTGCAGAGTGAGAGCGAAGTGCTCTAATAGGGTGATATGGTACTACAAGGTCATTAAGATAAGATGGGGCCTGATTATTTAAGACCTTGTATGTGAGGAGCAGGATTTTGAATTCAATTCTGGATTTAACAGGAAGCCAATTCAGGGAAGCCAAAACAGGAGAAATATGCTCTCTCTTTCTAGTCCCTGTCAGGACTCTTGCTGCAGCATTTTGGATTCGTTGAAGGCTTTTCAGCGAGTTTTTTGGACATTCTTTGGACATCCTGATAATAATGAATTACAGTCGTCCAGCCTGGAAGTAATAAATGCATGAACTAGTTTTTCAGTGTCACTCTGAGACAGGATATTTCTAACTTTAGAGATGTTGCACAAATGGAAGAAAGCAGTCTTACATATTTGTTTAATATGTGCATTGAAGGACATGTCCTGGTCAAAAATGACTCCAAGGTTCCTCACAGTGTTACTGGAGGCCAAGGTAATTCCATCATCACGACTCGGCACCAACCTGTGACTCTCTCTGGTTTGGCTGTAAGGAGAAACACTACAAGGCCGAATAGCTACCCTTCAGTCTCTCCATCTGGATCCTGCTGCCCACTCTCCACCACTTCTAACGTTGCCCACCGACCCACAGCTAGTCCACTGGCAAACCCTTCCTCCGTCTCCCCAAAGCTTCTCCGGATCACAAGCAAGACCTCCTTTTCCTCTCAGGTGCATATGCACAGCCTAGCCAAGTCCTGCACTAACTCTTATTTCCTCCTCTTGCAGACTCACCATGGTGTCCAATACCCATTTAACCCCCCACCGCCGCTCAGTGCCTTTGGTCACTTCCCAAATATTTCCCCGTGTGCATAAACATTTCTCTTTTTTTTTTTTTTGCCTGTCCCGTTTGGCTCTTTTGCCATCAGAATTGCTGTCTAAAGGCAAAAAAAGATGCCCAACGGATTTACTTTACCAAATTGACCATCCCAGCCTTGCCGTAATGGTCCATTTGATTCACCTTTTATTGTTTATTTTATTTTCACTTACTGAATACGGGACAGACTTGACTGGGGGAAAGAAGGGGAGAAAGAAAGAGGGAAAGAGAAACAGCTGAGAAGAGGGACGGGGGAGAAGGGCAAAAAACAAAAACCAACAGAACGGGCAGAAAAAAAAAAAGGAGACATTTCTCAATGTCTCCTTCTTGGGTCAGACGCACCAGTAATGACGACAAACAAATGTGTATAGGCTACTGTACAAAATATCATATACAATATAAACCTTCCCAACAGGTGGAGTGATCCAGTCAAACCATGAAACGTGCAATCCAAGTCTAAACCCCAGGCCCTGGCCCGGGTGACAGGGTCTTTGCTGTATATGCACAACATGTCACAGCGATGTAGCCACTCTCCTGCCACTGTGTCACAAAGCCACATCTGTGTCCTGCACAGCTTAGACAGATGTAGCTGATGACAGCGAAGCCTCCCTTTCTGCTTTGATGAACTGAAATCCATTGCCTTAAGCTTTCATAGTCGCTACAAAGCATGTACATCGTTGTCACTTTACTACTGCATTCACACTATGATGTCAGCATC
This sequence comes from Mchenga conophoros, assembly GCF_057382185.1. NCBI lineage: Eukaryota > Metazoa > Chordata > Actinopteri > Cichliformes > Cichlidae > Mchenga > Mchenga conophoros. The sequence goes on from NC_140527.1 coordinate 350,420, forward strand.
ACTGAGGACCTGAAAATCGCAACAGGTGACATACAGTGCTTTAGGTGGCCGGTCATTTTCAGAGTGAGAGCTCATATGTCTGTTTGACGCTTGATCAAAGTTACAAAACATGGTGCAGGATTTGTTTGCATCATCGCCCACAGTTCTCATCAAGATAAGGCCAGCGTGTTTTAATGCTAAAGATGCGGAAGATTTCAGGGGAATTACCTGTCATTCAAATGGCCCGCTGGGATATATTGGCTTTATATATGATGTGTGGCCTATTTAAACTTTAATCATATAATACTAATAAAAGGGACATTGTGCTTTATCCTGCTTACAAAATGCTACGTTGTCATCATAGTTTCTTTCACTGGACCTGTAGTAGCATCAAGTAACAGTAATATAGCATTATCAAATGATACCATCCTTTATAAAAATAAGAGACTTTTTAGACTGGTCTGTTCTGGAGTAAACCCATCAACCCAGCCATGATTACATCAAACTGAATCAATCTTTATATTTTCTCTTTCTCTGTGTTCTCTGTCAGTATGATGCAGGCGTGGATGTCACTCTTGGATCTTGCTGCATGGTGGCCATGGTCTCAGGATGTCTTCAGCAGGCACACCTGTTCTCCACCACCGCTATTCCCCAAACTGTTGTTTTACACATGTGGGAGTATAGCTCAGGCTTGTTGATTTGTATTCACTCAGGTTGTTTTTGTCTAATAATACAATTTGTTTGGAAGTGTGACAAATATGCAAACAAAGAAGAATTTGAGAAAGGGCCAATACATTTTCCCTTTGGCCACACCAGTGCTCCCAGACTGCTCTCCCTTCAGTTTCCCCCTAAATTAATTTAAAATCATCTCATCTGCAGTACGTGGCCATTTCTAGCCTACCTCACTCTGTCATTCATAAATTCACCTCATAATCATTCAGTCATTCAGCATCGACCTCGGCTCAGACTGGGGGTCATTTGTTAGCAGAGAGCACACTGAGTCTCACTGGGCATGTGCAATGAGCCAGGGTCAAAGGTGGGGGAACCTTAAGATCGGCTGAAGCACTGTGGAGCAAAGGATTACGTAACAAGTCCAACATGGCAGACTGTAACTGAACTGAACTTGACCACACTGCTTGATGCTTGCACCCTTTGCATGAAAATACAGCAAACTTGAAATTGTTTTACAAAATGTTTCACAAAAGTGGAAGTCAGGAAATTATCATTTATAGATTCATGATTTAAAAACTCTAAAATGAATGAATACATTACAATAATAATAATATCATACAGTGGGGCAAAAAAGTATTTAGTCAGCCACCGATTGTGCAAGTTCCCCCACTTAAAATGATGACAGAGGTCAGTAATTTGCACCAGAGGTACACTTCAACTGTGAGAGACAGAATGTGAAAAAAAAAATCCATGAATTCACATGGTAGGATTTGTAAAGAATTTATTCGTAAATCAGGGTGGAAAATAAGTATTTGGTCACCTCAAACAAGGAAAATCTCTGGCTCTCACAGACCTGTAACGTCTTCTGTAAGAAGCTTTTCTGTCCCCCACTCGTTACCTGTATGAATGGCACCTGTTTGAACTCATCATCTGTATAAAAGACACCTGTCCACAGCCTCAAACAGTCAGACTCCAAACTCCGCCATGGCCAAGACCAAAGAGCTTTCGAAGGACACCAGGAAAAGTATTGTAGACCTGCACCAGACTGGGAAGAGTGAATCTACAATAGGCAAGCAGCTTGGTGTGAAAAAATCAACTGTGGGAGCAATCATCAGAAAATGGAAGACATACAAGACCACTGATAATCTCCCTCGATCTGGGGCTCCACGCAAGATCTCATCCCGTGGGGTCAAAATGATCATGAGAACGGTGAGCAAAGATCCCAGAACCACACGGGGGGACCTGGTGAATGACCTGCAGAGAGCTGGGACCAAAGTAACAAAGGTCACCATCAGTAACACACTACAACGGCAGGGAATCAAATCCCGCAGTGCCAGACGTGTTCCGCTGCTGAAGCCAGTGCATGTCCAGGCCCGTCTGAAGTTTGCCAGAGAGCACATGGATGATACAGCAGAGGATTGGGAGAATGTCATGTGGTCAGATGAAACCAAAGTAGAACTTTTTGGTATAAACTCAACTCGTCGTGTTTGGAGGAAGAAGAATACTGAGTTGCATCCCAAGAACACCATACCTACTGTGAAGCATGGGGGTGGAAACATCATGCTATGGGGCTGTTTTTCTGCCAAGGGGACAGGACGACTGATCCGTGTTAAGGACAGAATGAATGGGGCCATGTATCGTGAGATTTTGAGCCAAAACCTCTTTCCATCAGTGAGAACTTTGAAGATGAAACGAGGCTGGGTCTTCCAACATGACAATGATCCAAAACACACCGCCCAGGCAACAAAGGAGTGGCTCCGTAAGAAGCATTTGAAAGTCCTGGAGTGGCCTAGCCAGTCTCCAGACCTCAACCCCATAGAAAATCTGTGGCGGGAGTTGAAAGTCCGTGTTGCTTGGCAACAGCCCCAAAACATCACTGCTCTCGAGAAGATCTGCATGGAGGAATGGGCCAAGATACCAGCTACTGTGTGTGCAAACCTGGTAAAGACCTATCGTAAACGTTTGACCTCTGTTATTGCCAACAAAGGTTATGTTACAAAGTATTGAATTGTATTTTTGTTATTGACCAAATACTTATTTTCCACCCTAATTTACGAATAAATTCTTTACAAATCCTACCATGTGGATTCATGGATTTTTTTTTCACATTCTGTCTCTCACAGTTGAAGTGTACCTCTGGTGCAAATTACTGACCTCTGTCATCATTTTAGGTGGGGGAACTTGCACAATCGGTGGCTGACTAAATACTTTTTTGCCCCACTGTACATTAAATTTGCAGTTTATAAAATTTCACTTGCTCAGTGGTCCTAGCTTCCTCACAGACCTATTTTATGACACATTATGTTTTTACTGATATTTGTTGAGCCGTTAGAAAAGCTGCATCTGAGATTCAATTGTTACTCTGTTTATGTTCGCCCCTCTTCTGGAGCTAGCAAAATGTTTAGGTACTGCAACTGCAACTTTACGTCAATATCGTGAACATATCACAGGGAACAGGGATGCGTCGAAGGTCGTGAGATGTCTTCTGACCAAACACCTCCATCCTCTCTGAAAGCAAAGCCAGGTGGCAGCACGTGAAATATGAACTCATTCAATAGTAATATACATTATTCTGCCTCTCTGATTTGATAACACATTAACTGAAGGCACAGGAACGCTGTTCCAGGTTGTTCCAGTTCATTTAAGCCATGTCATTGAGGAAAACACTTCCAGGTTGCATAACATAAGAAGTCAGCTCACTACACAGAAAAAAAACATCTAATTAAATATTCTCACACAGAACCACAGAAGGTCCTGCATCAAACCCCTGTTTAATATAATATAATATAATATAATATAATATAATATAATATAATATAATGTTTATTACAAATGTCATTTTTTCCTATACTGTAATATAAAAAAAAAACATTAAAAGTTGGAACTGACAAAACCTTGCAAGATACAGAAAATACAGAAACACTCTGACTTCATTCTGTAAATAATAATCAAGTTTAATATTTTCAAGAAAAATGTAGAGAAGTGAACAAAAAGCTGAAATAACTCAGTTTGTGACTCCTGTGGAAATGTTTGTGTATTCCCATAGAATATAACAAGTATTATTGCAGGGTCTTTCCCTTACTTTAAATCCTCCTTGGGACAACAGTTCTTGTTATTTGGTGTTATACAAACAAATCTGAATTGAACTCAGTTTCCTAAATCTGTTTGTGTTCAGGTTGTACGGCCTCCTATTGGACGTCAATACCCCCCTCCCCCGTAAATCCAAGCTATCTAGTGTGTGTGTTTAATAAAGAACATTGAACTCAGTGCTCCCTCTCTCCTGCCATCTCTCTTAGCCGTTCATAACAAATTCACAAAATATTGAACAACTTAATCTGTAAGTGGTTTGACTTCACTGTTTTATTGTTGAGTTATTATCCCCCTGGATCCATGCCCCCACCTTCACCCACTCAGTGCCTTTAATGTCTTTACCATTTTACATTTTTGTCCCAGGCCATGTGTGGATGGACAGATGTTTGTGGATGGGGATGAGGTGAGGGGGTGGTTATGGATCTAGCATTCATCTAGCATTGTTCACACACACATACACCCTTCTGTTCTCTCTGATGGGGAAACACTAAGCTCCTTATCACCCCCCCAGGAGCCATTGGGGTAAGGGTACCTGAGAGCTAAAATATTGATTTCCCAACCTCTTTCTCCATCTAACTTTGCATCAATGTGGTGGCAGGCCATCATTCAGACTGTAGGGCTCACAGCTCACTGCAGTTCAATTATCAACAAGCACACCTGCAGCCTGCAGAGGCGATCTGAACTACAAACCAACATCATTGTCTCCATCCTGTGTTCTCTTATTTTGACATTTATTCATGCTTACTCTATCTTCACGTTACTGCCACCAACTGTGAGTCTCTTGGTAGGTGTTGCAATACATCACGTTCCCTTCTTTAATCTAAGTAACAGTCTGTAATATTGAAAACGTGTGATTAAAGCAGGGGAATTGTGTATGTTGACAGCTATCTCCTCATGCACAAGTATCAAGAAGAAAAGCAGACATGAGTCTGGGATGATAATGGCTGCACAACTGCAATAAAAACCTTTCAACCGTTCAAGTCAGTGAAAGATTTTGATTACAATACTTTGTATTTTTTTTTTTTTGCAGCCCTCCTTCATCCTCTGACTTTGTGTCAAATGCAACCAGCGTGATGACACATTGCTCTTAATTTGGTAAATGGACTGATTCTTATATAACGCTTTCCTACTCTCCCAGAGCGCTCTACACAACATCCACTGTCTTCTATGCTTTTCAGTACTTACTAAGTACCATTCACACACATTTGTCCTCCCATGGACGCTTCAGAGAGCAACTTGGAGTTAGTATCTTGCACAAGGATATTTGGCATGCAGACCGGGGGAGCCAGGAACCAAACCACCAACCTTTGAATCAGCTCATGATCTGCTCTGCCTCCTGAGCTACAGCTGTTCCAGTTTAAACACAGCTTGGGTTTGGATGTGTCCAAAAAGGATACACTTTAAAAACACTCATTTTTCATCTTTTTTCAGTATGACAGGGACAAACATTGATAAATCACTGCAGATGGTTACTCTTCTTTCTATACATTTGGCAGCACACATTTCCATAACCCTGCAGTAAATGTTCATGCTCTATAATTACGCCTTTCATTTGCTTCTGTGTGTGTTTTACCATGCTGCTCTGGTTCTTTGTTTATTGCTCACTTTATACTTCCTGTTTCCTTTCAGAGTTTGCTCTAGAAAGCCTTTTTCACCAGAGAAATCAATAATGTCTTGTTCTTACTTTAAAAATTCTAAATTCTTTTCTGTTGAGAAAATAAGAAAGCAGGTGAAGTCTTGAATCGTCTGCCTATAATGGGAATGTGTCTAATACATTTTCTCTATTCTTCACTTTATATCCTCTTTAATCTTCATCGTTCCCTCTGCCTTTTCCTTCTTTCATTCCCTGCCTGCCTAATGACTACAATAATGAGGTATTGTCATCAACTTCAACAACAGATGCTCAGAATATTCGGTCTCTAAATTGCTCCCTCCGTCTGTGTTTCTCGCTTCTTAATCTCCACTTTCTCCTTCTTGCTCATTGTTCTGATTTCTTTTTTCTTATCACTCGAGCCATTCTTCAGCAAACTGAAACCTCATTACTCCCCATAAGCATCTTTTTCAATCTGTCTGCTCTGACTTTAACAAGTTTTTCAAAGTCCATTTGTCTGATTTTTAGACTATAAAAAAAATACTGTGCATTTAAAAATCATTGGTCAAAATCATGTAGCACCAGATCACTTTTACAGTTTGGACTGGTTCTGAGTGCCCATAGTTCTAACACCAAATGCAGAGAGTCCCAGATTTTTAAGCCCTAGTGGGAGTTGTGCCGTAAGAGGGTCATTGATCAACTATTGATCATGTGCCTGATCACATGAGCCAAGGTGTAAAAAAGGGTGTCATTGTCAGCAGAGATTTCGAGTGAAACCGCTGTATCATGTGACCTATTAAGATCAACTGAAACAAAATGCGAGTGGGCATTAAGGCGTCTGGGAAGGGATTTGACAACTGGATTATACATGGCAGACATTTGGTGAGTAAGCCCCGCCCTCTGTTCAAAGATGGTCGTTCACAGTGGACATAGATGCTTCTTTCACTCCTCTTTCAAATCATCTGTCTTCTCTGTTGAAAATCCTCAGAGAGTGACCTTTGACCTTTAGACGCACTTGTAGAGATGAGGCTTGCAGTGACTCCTCTATGTTGTGCCATGCATTTATGACGTGGCTGTTTGGTTTCTCCAGTGTAGGTCAGAGCACTCCTCAGCATACACTACATTATTTAGTTTGCATTTGGGACTTCTGTCTTTAGGATGAACCAGTTTGTATCTGAGTGTGTGGCTGTATCTGAAGTACACTGGGATGTTTGGAGAAAACTCCTGAGTTTCTCTGATAAACCTGCTACATGTACTGGATGACTGAGAACCTACAGAGATATTTAGGATCATGTTTGTCAGACACAGAATGGATGCACATGGACATCCCATTATACCCACTCCACGCCACACTACTGAGGCAGCAGACCTCCTTCTCTCTTAGACTGATTCCACCTCGCTGCCACAAAGAACACATGAGGAAAGCACTCCTGCCATTCTCAGTAAAACTGTATGATCACTCTGCTCTCTGCGACAGGCACGGGATCCCACACAGACTTCCATTAGACCTTCATGAAGACATTTTTAAAACAACAAACACAACAAAACATTTTATTAATGCAATGTGCACAATTCATACACAATGTCAGTCTTGTTATTACTGTTGTTACTTTTCTTTGTTTTTCATCACAGTTTTTGCACTCTCTGCATCTGTGGCACTATTATCTATCTGACCATGTAATTACCAAAATAATCCTTTTTTATGAGCAACAAATAAAGAGAGGTGTATGTAACAGGGTTTTATGAAATCAGAAATAACATAAAATAATGGTGAACCATTTAAAGCTTCCATGAAGCAAAACCATTTAGTAATAATACAGTAATAAATTATAATATATTCATTTGCTATTAATGGTAATACCTTTGCAAGTAATGGAGTCCAATGCTAATTTGGTGACCCGATCAAAGGCAATAAGCAGCTTATAATGAGGTAATATAACTTTATAGTTTCATATTTTCGATTCCTATCAGGCTTAAATCTCCAAAATCACATGGAAATACTTCAGAGAGAACATTTTTAATTATGAATAATTACATTATTTGAAGTGTAATACGTACACTACCGGGCAAAAGGTGGAGCACGCTGTGGTACCATACCCTCGTGAGCACCAGCTGAATAGTACTGTACTGCAGAAAGTAGTGTTGGTACAGAAATGCTGAGAAAAAGGCAATTAACAATGGAAGAGAGACAGCTTTGATTTCAGAGTGCTATCAGACGTTAAACTGCAGAATTTTCAATAAAAAACTGGAAAAACTGGGGCGTTCTAAAACTTCTGACTGGTAGTGTAAATATATTTGCGTCATGGTCAGCTGTGTCAGTTGGACCCAGAATGCAGGACTCAGAAGATGAGAATTACATTTAAAAGCAGCTTTGTTGTTGAGAACATGCAGAATTAGGAGGAAACAAAACATCAGGAGTAAATAATCCAAAACTCTTCACAGGAAGGATACATGAAGAGGGACACAGCTATTGTTGTATCCTTGCGTGTTTGTTTGCCCTGCGAGTTTTTCCTTCGACTCAAGTTCTTCTCCTTTGGAATACCAACAACGCTGCTCATTCTTAATCCGGAGCCTTTGGGTCCTGCCACATGACATAAACATACATATTCACAATTAACTTTTTTTTTAATTTCTGAAGAAAAACACAGTAAAACTTCATATATGGAAAAAATAATTTAATTAGCTAAATTAATGTAAACATAAGCAGCAGCAAATCATAATCATTTTAACTGTTTGCCTCTCGTTATTTGAGTTGAATTTAAAAACAAACAAACTTGTAATAATAATAATAATAATAATAATAATAATAATAATAATAATAATAACAAGCTACTGTTTGCAAAGAGTGTTAGAAAATGAATGGCCAGTACCTCGAGTATATGAATTTGTGCTGTCACACATACATAATGAACATCCCTTGGCAGTATCAGCCCATGAAATGCTCTCAGCTGCTGTAAATGAGCAGAGTAAACCCAACTAATCAGGACTGTGAGGTGATGGCCCATTAATCCGTAAAATCTGAAGAAAAAAAAGCTGAGATGATGAAAACCTGTCACTAAATCTTGCACACTTGGCCTCCTCTCTTTCATCTCGTCTCCTGGTTTCATTTCACCACACTTCCATTCATCCTTTCATCTTTCAGCCCGTCTGTTGCTGCCAGGAGAAGGAGCATGCCTAAGGAGATTTTATCCAGAATCAACAATCACCTCAGTAACCAGGGAGTGCCAGCATGTCTGTGTGCACACCTGCTTTTTTTCTGGTATTAAGAATCCCTTTTTCTATTTTGTCCTCATTTTTCATCACAGGGTTTTGCTCTGTAATCATTCTGCAGCCTGATAAGGCTGTGATAAGCTCAGTAGAAAAATCACATAATAGATCTGATTTTTTTTGGCCGGTTTGCAGGTAATTACCAGATCTTACCTTTTAATTCTGCTGGCAGTTCCTGTGATGTGTGGAAATGAGGAGGAATGTAGCGTGAACCTGTTTTAATTGGTTTTTAGATGACTTTCACATGAACTGTGAAATTGTGCTAATCAACAGAAAGGACAGCATCTGGATGGCACTGAGCCAGCGGAGCTCATTCTGTGAAATCCAAGACGAACCCTTCATGTTTGTGCACGCATGTAATCGAACAGTGTCTGTATGTCCACACCAGTGCTGACTGATGCTTCCCATGGAAAGGTTTTCACTGATACTGATGAAGCATAATCATATACTGACTATTTGGAATGCTTCATATTTCTACTTTCAGAGTACTGCTTACATTTCCATTATAGTCAGGATAGTATAGCTGCCTGCTGGTCTGAGCAGGCAGGGCGACCGTGGCTCAGGGGGTTGGGAATCGCATCTCTAACCGGAAGGTTGCCGGTTCGATCCCTGGGCTCTCTATCCTGGTCGTTGTGTCCTTGGGCAAGACACTTTACCCTACTTGCCTACTGGTGTTGGCCAGAGGGGCCGATGGCGCGATATGGCAGCCTCGCTTCTGTCAGTCTGCCCCAGGGCAGCTGTGGCTACAACTGTAGCTTGCCTCCACCAGTGTATGAATGTGAGAGTGAATGAATAGTGGTATTGTAAAGCGCTTTGGGTGCCTTGAAAAGCGCTATATAAATCCAATCCATTATTATTATTTTATATTTTTATATTTTTCACCAGAAAAGTGCCTCGAGTGCTCAGCTTGAGGAGAAAGGTGCCATGTAAGTTCATGGTAAATTGACTGGAACTTCTATACTGGTCACAACTCTCTGTGAAGAGTACTAATGGCCATTGTTTTTAATAGACAGTGTAATACAGTGGGGCAAAAAAGTATTTAGTCAGCCACCGATTGTGCAAGTTCCCCCACTTAAAATGATGACAGAGGTCAGTAATTTGCACCAGAGGTACACTTCAACTGTGAGAGACAGAATGTGAAAAAAAAATCCATGAATCCACATGGTAGGATTTGTAAAGAATTTATTCGTAAATCAGGGTGGAAAATAAGTATTTGGTCACCTCAAACAAGGAAAATCTCTGGCTCTCACAGACCTGTAACGTCTTCTGTAAGAAGCTTTTCTGTCCTCCACTCGTTACCTGTATGAATGGCACCTGTTTGAACTCATCATCTGTATAAAAGACACCTGTCCACAGCCTCAAACAGTCAGACTCCAAACTCCGCCATGGCCAAGACCAAAGAGCTTTCGAAGGACACCAGGAAAAGTATTGTAGACCTGCACCAGACTGGGAAGAGTGAATCTACAATAGGCAAGCAGCTTGGTGTGAAAAAATCAACTGTGGGAGCAATCATCAGAAAATGGAAGACATACAAGACCACTGATAATCTCCCTCGATCTGGGGCTCCACGCAAGATCTCATCCCGTGGGGTCAAAATGATCATGAGATGAGCAAAGTGAGCAAAGATCCCAGAACCACACGGGGGGACCTGGTGAATGACCTGCAGAGAGCTGGGACCAAAGTAACAAAGGTCACCATCAGTAACACACTACAACGGCAGGGAATCAAATCCCGCAGTGCCAGACGTGTTCTGCTGCTGAAGCCAGTGCATGTCCAGGCCCGTCTGAAGTTTGCCAGAGAGCACATGGATGATACAGCAGAGGATTGGGAGAATGTCATGTGGTCAGATGAAACCAAAGTAGAACTTTTTGGTATAAACTCAACTCGTCGTGTTTGGAGGAAGAAGAATACTGAGTTGCATCCCAAGAACACCATACCTACTGTGAAGCATGGGGGTGGAAACATCATGCTATGGGGCTGTTTTTCTGCCAAGGGGACAGGACGACTGATCCGTGTTAAGGACAGAATGAATGGGGCCATGTATCGTGAGATTTTGAGCCAAAACCTCCTTCCATCAGTGAGAACTTTGAAGATGAAACGAGGCTGGGTCTTCCAACATGACAATGATCCAAAACACACCGCCCGGGCAACAAAGGAGTGGCTCCGTAAGAAGCATTTGAAAGTCCTGGAGTGGCCTAGCCGGTCTCCAGACCTCAACCCCATAGAAAATCTGTGGCGGGAGTTGAAAGTCCGTGTTGCTCGGCGACAGCCCCAAAACATCACTGCTCTCGAGAAGATCTGCATGGAGGAATGGGCCAAAATACCAGCTACTGTGTGTGCAAACCTGGTAAAGACCTATAGTAAACGTTTGACCTCTGTTATTGCCAACAAAGGTTATGTTACAAAGTATTGAGTTGTATTTTTGTTATTGACCAAATACTTATTTTCCACCCTGATTTATGAATGAATTCTTTACAAATCCTACCATGTGAATTGATGGATTTTTTTTTCACATTCTGTCTCTCGAAGTTGAAGTGTACCTCTGGTGCAAATTACTGACCTCTGTCATCATTTTAAGTGGGGGAACTTGCACAATCAGTGGCTGACTAAATACTTTTTTGCCCCACTGTATGTATGGCTCATTGATAGATAGTGGTACTGATTTTGAACTTTACTGTGCTGGTACTGAATACTTTTTGCCATAGCCAATCAATTAAATAAACACACTTCAACATTTGACTCACTGATAACAATATATATTAAATAAATTGATTTTTAAAAGCCTGTGGCAACAGTGACTAAAAACGCAGTTTTTTGATCTTGATTAGTGGTGTATAGTAACTGATGAAATGAGAGATGCACTGGGCGAACCCATTATTACCATTCAATACTGGGATATTATATTCAAATTTCACAAATGAGCTGAAGTCATATTGATAATCAGGATAAGTCTTGATATCAATGCATGGACCAATTTCTCTTTTTTAGATGATAGAAAACAGCACTAATAGCCTCAGTGAAATGATTATCAAACAGATATCATTGTCTAAAATAATGCCAAGGTTCCTGATTTGCTCATTGTGTTTGAGAAAATGGGCTAATTAGGGACAAGAATTGAGAACCAGTTCTTGTAGAGATCTGGTTCCCTACAAGGAACTAGTGTGAACCCAATCAGAATCGATAAGGAATTTAATTGGTAAGTGATACCAACACCATCCAACCCGCACTACTGAGAGGGAAGCTGGAGAGAGCCGGAGTAGGCAAACAGCTGACTGCATGGACCATCAACTACCTTACCAACAGACCACAGTATGTGAGGCTCCATGACTGTGTGTCCGAAGTGGTAATCTGCAGCACGGAGGCACCACAGGGCACGGTTCTCTCACCTTTCCTGTTCAGCCTTTACACTTCAGACTTCTGTTATAATTCAGACGATTGCCATATACAGAAGTTCTCTGATGATACAGCCATCATTGGATGCGTATCAGACGAGAATGATCAGGAATACAGGGGGGTCATCAGTGACTTTGTTGGCTGGTGTGAGACCAACGTACTCCAAATCAACGCCGGCAAGACAAAGGAGATGATCATAGACTTCAGGAGGTGAACATCCAAGGGAAAGACATTGAGATAGTGGACTCTTATAAGTACCTGGGTGTTCACCTCAACAATAAACTGGACTGGACTACAAATACAGACGTCCTGTATAAGAAGGGCCAGAGTCGACTCCACCTGCTGAGGAGACTGAGGTCCTTCGGATCTGCAGGACTCTGTTAAGTACATTCTATGACACTGTGGTAGCATCTGCCCTTTTCTATGCAGTGGCCTGCTGGGGGAGTGGATGCACGGACAGGGACAGGAGCAGGATTGACAAACTGGTGCGGAGGTCTAGCTCCGTGCTGGGATGCCCCCTGGAGTCTGTGGAGGTGGTTGGTGAGGGGAGTATGTTAGTAAAACTGACATCCATCATGAACAACCCACATCACCCACTGCATGAGTCTGTGAGTGGGCTGAGCAGCTCCTTTAGTCAGAGACTGAAACACCCTCGCTGCAGGAAGGAGCGCTTTCACAGATCATTCATCCCAACAGCAGTTAGACTCTAACTCCTCAATCACGATGTCATAAGTCACTGGACACTGTGAACATCCACGGTCACCACTTCATGCATAATGGACCTTCTATGTGCATGGACATGTGCAGGTATATATGTATGTATATGTATACATATGTATATTTAGTGTGTACATGTGTGTGTGTACATGTCTATAAACAGGAATAGTAGTGGTACAATAGCTATATCAAGCTATATAGTTTTTGTCTTCCATATTTCCAACTATATCCATAATCACATACTGTGTATGCTACCATTGTATATAGTGTATTATCTTACTTTTTTTCATTGATTGTACTTATTTGTATTTTTGTATTTCCTTCTGATATCTGTACCTGAGCTGAGGTGACGCAAAAGTTTCCCCGTTGTGGGATCAATAAAGTCTTATCTTATCTTATCTTATCTTATCTTATCTTATCTTATCTTATCTTATCTTAATGGAATCGGAATTGCTCAATTCTTATCAATTTCCATCCCCAGGGGTGAGAAATATGAACACACTTTTTGCCTCTGAATTTTTTTGATCATCAACAAACACCACACCAAATTCCTCATGTGGCACGGTGGTTAGCACTGTTGTTGCACGGCAAGAAAGTCCTGAGTTCAATTCCACCATCAGGCCGGGGTCTTTCTGTCTGGGATAGGTTAATTGAAAATTGTCCATAGGTGTGAATGTGAGTATGAATGGTTGTCTATCCCTGTGTGTTAGCCCTTTGACAGACTGGCGACCTGCCCAGGGTGTACCCCGCCTCTCACAGCTGGGATAGGCTCCAGCACCCCCTGCGACCCTGAAAAGGATAAGTGGAACCGAATGAATGGATGGATGGATCAACAGACATGTCTGCGTGTGTCTGAACCATCGTGTGATGGTTTATGATGTATGTCAGTGAGGGTATCTGCCATAAAATGTTTGCTGAATCAAACATGTGGATCATCAAGAAAGAGATAAAAGTGAAAATTGCCCATATCCAGTTCATCTTTGCAATAGACCGGTTCCTTTCTAGTGCTTTTCTACTCTACTGAGCGCTCAAAGCGCTATTATCTCACTCTTATTGCCAGTTCTTGTCCTTATCTTCAACGTTCATTTCATTTCATTCATTTATTTGTTCATTTTCAGGCACAACAATACCTATATTGAATATAAAATGCACAAAACAAAAAACAAAAATTGCCTGAAAAAGGAGTGGGACGAAGAAAACGTATTAAATCCCACCCCTATACTCACTCATCAACAAAAAAAACAATAAACTTCCCGCAGCTACGCCCATCATTGCATACAGACCCATCAACAGCCCCGGGCACATACAAGCATCTAAACGGCAGCTCGCAAACAACAATTAGAGCCTTCATAACTGAATACAGAATATATAAATTATAAATTGCATTACCACAGGTAACAGGCAGTAATAATTACAAGTAACAAACACACATACATATACATACATACATACATATATATCTACACACACATGCACGTATATATACATACATACGCACACTCTTCTTTATTTATTATTATTATTTTTTTCTCTCTTGGAATCCATACCAGCAATGGTAAGAGAACAGACATTACAGAGCACACTAAAAACCATCATTGAGTATACTGTGACCAGACCAACTCTTTGTAGAGAAATTTAAATCTATGAATATTTTTGCATTGTTTCAATTGTAAACTCAGACTGTTCCAGATTTTCACACCACATACAGACACGCAAAAGCCTTTACGGGTTGTTCGAGTTCTGGGTAATTTGAATTCTCCAAAGCCTCTCACATTATAAACCTTTTCTCGAATTTCAAATCTAGTTTGTAAATTTGCCGGTAAAAGTTTAGTAAAAGCTTTATACAAAATTATGGATGTATTGTAATTAACCAGATCCTGGAATTTAAGTAACTTTGCCTGAAGAAAGAATTTGTGAGTATGATCTAGATAACCAGCCTTGTGAATAATACGCAGTGCTCGTTTCTGTACTGTGACTAATGGATTAGTTGTATTTTTATATGTATTTCCCCACACTTCCACACAATATGGAAGATATGGAAGAACCAGGGTACAGTACAGAGTACGAAGTGCATCTTTATCAAGGAATTGTTTCACTTTGTTCAAAACTGCGAGGCTTCTGGAAATTTTGGTTTTTGTCACGACGTACAAGGTGGACTCACGCGCAGGACTCCGGGGATGATGTACACAAGAGAATTTATTACAGAACAATGTCCAAGGAGTGTATATACACAGATACGGGGCAGTGCTATTTACAAGGGTGCGGGGCAGTGCTATGTACAAAAGGTGAGGGGGGCAGGGGTCTGGGGAAAATCCAGGGGAACACGCTCGTTTCTCTCCACACAATCCAGACACGAATCCACTCGCACACCAGGAAAACAGTCCAGGGAATCTGTACACAAAGAGACGCTTGTTAAATGCTAAACACACACTGCATGGGAAAATACTTGCTGGGGCGTTCGACTTTCACTGACGCGATGCTCACAACGATCCAGCGAAGAACAGCCGTTGCTTCCCGTCTTAAATACCACACTGATGAGGCACAGGTGTTTCTTCCTCCGAGGGCTTGGGCCAAGGGCGTGAACCCATAATGAGTTCAGCCCTGGCGAGAGAGAGGAGAAGAGAGAAAGTGGGGGAAACAGCTGATCAGCGACCAGCTGAACCCCCTGGCCGTGACAGTTTTTATGTGTCTGACGTGGGGTTTCCATGAAATTTTATTATCAATTACGACTCCCAAAAATTTGTTTTCACTTACATTATCAATTGGTACACCTTCAATGATAATTGGTAATTCTATATTATATTTTAAATTACCAAAAAACATTGCTTTAGTTTTATTTATATTTAACGATAATTTATTTATGTCCATCCATTTTTTTATTAATTTTAGCTCCCTGTTTACGGTTATTACAAGATCAGTATAATCATCGCTACTGAAAAATATGTTGGTGTCATCTGCGAACAGTATGAGTTTAAGTACTTGAGAAACATCAAAAATATCATTTATGTATACATTGAAAAGTTTTGGTCCCAACACTGACCCTTGGGGAACACCACATGTAATACCAAGTTTCTCTGAATGGTAATGCCCTATGCTAACATATTGTTCCCGACCCGTTAGGTAACTTTTTAACCAGTTACCAGCTTTCCCTCGAATACCATATCTTTCCAATTTATCCAATAAAATTGAGTGATTGATTGTGTCGAAGGCCTTTTTGAGATCAACAAAAATACCAACTGCATATTTATTTTTATCCAGTGTATCAGTAATTTCTTCTACTGCCTCAATTATCGCCATTGAAGTGGTTCTTTGCGTTCTGAAACCATACTGACCAACATTTATTATTTGATGTTTTTCAAGGAATTTTTCTAATCTTTTTTTTTCTTTTTTTTTCTTTTTTTCTTTCTTTTTTTTTTCTTTTTCTAATCTTGAATTAAAAGGTTTTTCTAGAATTTTTGAGAATTAGGCCTATAAAAAGATAAGATGGTAAAACTGTGTTTGTCATTTCTTTTATATAGTGGTATTACTTTCGCAATTTTCATTTTTTTTGGAAAACAACCGGACTGAAATGATAAATTACAGATATATGTTAAGGGACTAGCAATATTCAGAATAACCTGTTTAACTACAGACATATTTATGTCATGATAATCCATTGAAGACTTACTTTTACATTTTAATGTGATATTTATTACTTCTTGCTCATTTGTAGCTGAGAGGAACAGTGAAAAGGGATTTGATTTTATATTACTGATATTTTCATTTTTATGACACGGGATGTCCGCTGCTAGTTCAGGGCCAACATTTATGAAGAATTTATTGAACCCATCGACAATATTACTCATGTTGTGATTTTCACCATTTGCATCAGTAAAATATTGAGGATATGATGTTCCAGAAGATCCTTGTTTAATTAAGTTGTTTAACACATCCCAAGTTCCTTTTATATTGTTTTCATTTTCATATAATCTTCTTCTATAATAAAGTTGTTTGCTCGTTCTTATAATATCAGTCAATTTATTTCTATATGCTTTATATCTTTGTTCCACTTCTTTTGTTTTTACTTTGATAAACTGTTTATACAGATTGTTTTTCTTTTTGCAAGCATTGATAATTCCTTTTGTGAGCCAAGGACTTTTTATCTTTTTTTTCTTTGTCATGTGTTCGTTTACAGGACAATGTTTATTGTACCACATAGTAAAAATATCTAGAAAATTATCATAAGCCTTGTCCACATCTGACTCTTCATACACCGAACTCCAATCTTGTTGTGCTAAATCGAAATTGAAGGCATGAATTGCTTCTTCATTTATTGTTCGCTTTGCTATCATGATCTTGGTATCTATTTTTTTTAAATCACAGTCACACAAAGTAAAAACTGGTAAGTGGTCAGTTATATCACAGACAAGCAGACCACTATTAATTTGGAAATCCATGACATTAGTAAAAATGTTGTCAATAATAGTGGCGCTATGTGAAGTTATTCTGCTTGGCTTTGTTATTGTTGGATATAGTGATAAGCTGTACATTGTGTCAGTAAAGTCATCAATGGCTTTTAACCTTGTTGGATTTAGCAAATCAATGTTAAAATCACCACAGATAAATAGTAATTTTTGGTTCACCGAAGCAAACGTTTTTTCTATCCATTCATTAAAAGTGTCAATACTTGAACTGGGTGTCCGATATATGCAACTTATTATAACTTTTTGTTTTTTCATCGTCTTTCTTTAATCCAAAAAAAAGTTATATACAAACATTTACAAAACTGAAAAAACGATAATAAAAAATAGGAACGTATCTATTTCAGACACAGGATCTATTCTCCAACACGTTTCATCAATAAATAAATAAATGCATTCTGAAAAATATTTTTTTTGCACAGGTTAGATCCACAAAGTCAGCCTGTAATGTGAGCCACACCACCAGTTGACAGTCTCCCTCTCTCTCGCACACACACAAAAACGAGAAAAATAAAAAACAAAAAAACGGAGACTTCAATAATGCACGTTGACCTCCACAGAAATAAAGCCCAAAGGCATGCATTTAAAAAAGGCGATATTTTAAACATTCGTCAGCACGAAAACACACCAGAATTGGGGTGTATGGAGCTAACATACATGGCTGTGAGTCCCTTTCTGTCACAGACAAGGATGCGGTGGACTCAAAAGCAGACTCAATTGCTCGAACTATGTATAATTTATTAGAAGGAACAAAAACGTGAACAGAACTGGGTTTAACAGAAACCATTCGCAGAAACTAAGGGAAATCCGTGGGCGGGGAAACAGGTGTAGAGCACAGGGAGAACTCGAACGGGAACTTTTTGGAGACCCTGGTTATTAAGCGGGGAAAAGGCTGCCATGGGAGCATTCCAGAGAGGATCGAGAGTGTGGAGAGTCCGGTCCAGATTCCAAGGAGGTGGAGAGTATGGACTGAAGGGCAGGCTGAGGAGAAGTTGTGTATGTGGTCCTTGGGTTCCGAGCAGACGGAAAAACAGGATGGAGACGGAACCAGCACTACTGGTGAGTGCGACGGGTGATGAATCTGAAGAATGCAGGAGACAGAAAACACATTAAACCATGATCCAGGTATACAGAGTCTGAGCACAGAGGAGGCCAAGTTTACCACAGATGGTAGCAGGACGAACTGGCGAGGAGTGGCAGGCAGTGCTGGCTTAAAAACCCTCTAGGTGGAGCCCCAGAGATTGAAAACAGGTGATGAGCTGGCCAACTCCACCCCAAAGGACGGATGACAGGAACCTGGACCATGCCCGACCAGACACTCCAACAGCATATGACACTTTCGGGCCTCTGCACAAAACTTCTGATGTCATTAGGCGATCCCATGTATCCAGCATTGGACTCCAGATTGTCCCGTTTCAGAATGTGAGTAGTAGATTCAGCAGTCACCATTTTGGGCATGATTTCTGGACATGGACATGGACCAAGCGTGGCTCTCGTGAGCCACATAACTGCAGCTTGACATTTTGGAGTCCACCTCGTCACTCTGCAGCACCTAACAGAGGAAGTCGATGTATATGGCTGCAAGTTTTAGGGTCTGTATTTTGCTGAGTTTGTCCGAAGGTAAAGTGGGGATAATTTTCCGCAGAGCCGCGAAAGCCTCGTTCAGAGAATGGGTCCTCTGTCGCTCCGGGACGTTGGCCATGACCCACTGCAATTGGAGCTCCTCGAAAGACTGGGGGCTGCAGCTGCTGGACTTCTTCCCTCTTTTCCCAGGGGTCGGGCTATCTGAGTCCTCCCCATTTTTCCTGCTCGGTCTCCTCTTCCTCCCACATTTCTTCGGCTGTCTGTCCAACTCCCCCTCACTTTTGCTCAGGCTGTCCACAGGAGAGACTGGGGAGCTGCCCGATTCTTCCCCCAGATTTTCCTCAGACATCTCCACCTGGGTCGATGGCGGCCAGAAAGTGTCCCCCCAAAATTATTTCCCTCTCATGGAGTCAAAGAGTTAGTTCACCTGTGGCTCTACCAGGCTTTGAAGGCACCAACGAATCCATAAATGGGTTACGGGAAAGACAAGTCTTTATGCTGCTCTGTTGTATGTTAATTGCCCCTTGGGGATAAATAAAGTCTTTCTGATTCTGATTCTGAAAGAGCTTTATACAACTTGGCTCATTCACCCATTGATACAAGCACTGTTTTGTATTCTTACGTGGTTTCTTTCTTCTTCTTCTTTGCCTGTCCCGTTTGGCTTTTTTGCCATCAGAATTATTGTCTAAAGGCAAAGAAAGGTGCCCAACGGATTTACCAAATGGACCATCCCAGCCTTGCCGTATTGGTCTATTTGAGTCACCTTTTATTGTTTATTTTATTTTCACTTACAGGACAGACTTGACTGGGGAAAAGAAAGGGGAGAAAGAAAGAGGAAAACAGCGGAAAAGAGGGATGGGGAAAAAGGGCAAAAAAACCCCAAAATAAGCAGACAAAAAATGCATATATCAATCACCTGGATCACCTGTTGAGAAAGAAAAAAGAGAAAACAAGCAGAAGAAAAAAAAGGGCAACATAATAAACAACATCACGATGATATATGGGAATATAACAGTAAATACTAAATATTAAACATTATTTTGCAGCACGTAAGATCGACAGCGCACAGTGTGCTTTGAGGTAGGAGCCAAAAAGGGTGTAGTGTGTGATCACCCGTGTGTACACCTGTAAGCATGGACACGCTTGTATTTAAAAGGTTCCTTCATGTAATGATCTGCTAGAGGGTGTGGGGGGGCCACAGCCCCGTCCTCCAGGGCATGAAGCAGGTATGGAGGAGATCAGAACTCCAGACATCCAGAGGCCCCCAGAACACAAGAGACCAAGGAAGACCAACAGAGGGGCAGCCGCGCCACTGTCCCAGAAAGAGCTGAGGAGAGTCCCAGATGAGGGCTCACTCAGCAGCCGCAGAGCAGAAGCCAGGGGGGGTTGCAGTGACGCGCCCGTGAGCTCCGCCAGCAGCCCGCTGTGCCTGAGTGACCAAGCCCCATGCCGAGAGGCCGGGGGCACCCTACCCCCAAGGTGGCCCAAGCGAGCCCCAGGCTCCAGGCCCCGACAAGCAGCCACCAAGGAGTGAGCCGGTGTGTACCTGGACGCCCACCCCCGGACACAAAGAACCACCAATGCACCGATGTCTGAGGGCATCAGCCACTGGCAGGGGGAGTGGTGGTGGGGGGAGATAGGCCTCCAAACCTTGGAGGGCCTGAGATGTCCCCAGAGAGGTGGCGTCTGATACCCAACCTGACATATAGACACAGACATACAGGCACACACAGACACAAACATCCATTCCCACCCTCATGCTCTCATATGCACTTACTCCACACTCAACCAACGTGGAGACAGACATAAAGAGACGTTGTACACACGATCACACTCCCCAAGCGTACTCTAAGAACTGGGTCTAGGTACCCTTGCCCCTGGAGGGGGAACTGCACCCAGACCCAGGTGGTGTTACCCTTTTCCCTGCGGTGGGGGGAGGCAGACCGCCCCGACTCCGCAGCAGCTGGGAGGCCACACATTCCAGACCGCAGTCGGACGGCCAACTCCTCCTAGCCCCCCCGCTCCAGCAGGCCGCAGAGAATGGGGGTGAGAGAAGACTCCAAACCTCCCTCCACCCGCTCATTGTAGTGTTGATGCATGTGTGTTCTAAGGTGCATTTAAAACCCAGGAGGGCATGGAGCTACCTGCCAGAGAGCAGCAGGTAAGCGCATGGTCCCTCCTGCTAGCCCTCAATGTCTACGTGTATTTAAAATTGAGAGGTGGGCAACGACGCCAGGGGTGAGGTGTACACCCTGATGGTCTTTTGGAGTCCGTGTAGCGTGCCCACCCCCACGATCCTATATGTATGTGTTATGAGAGTAATGAGAGTAATGTGAATGTCTAAGTTGTGAGATAAAATTGAGGCACAGGCAGCCAGAAGGGGACAGAGGGGGAATGCCTCCCCTGCACCCTGGTGACACACCTTTATCCCAAGGCCCTGCATGTGTGGGTGATTGTGGTGGAGCGGGAAGAGGGAGGCAGCTGGAGATGGGGAGGGAAGGAAGGGAGGGGCAAGTGACCCCTCGCTGAGGCCAGTTCCCTCGCTGACCCCAGTAGGCACCCCCATACTCTGCAACCTACCAGGGAAAGGGGGCCCAGGCCCATCCGGACTGGGGCCCAGTTCAGCAGCGCCGCCTGGCCCCACAGAGCCCGGGACAGCCCACCCGACCCCACCACAGAGAAAACTGCACCCACGCCGTGGTTTCGATTGATCTGATATTCAATGGCGTGTCCAGCGGGGTGGCCTGGGGGGGCACAGGCCACCCCCCCAACCAGACTGGCCACCCCAGGTGCCACCCCAAATGTAAAACAATAAAATTCAATCAAATGTACGATTATGTTTTCACGGTGAAGCTCAGATATCCGAGTGTAAGTGAATGCAGCATCGACTTCTGTGCTATGTGCATCACGTTAGCAAAGGTAGGAGAGCCAAGCACGAAAGACGGCACTGCAGGAAACAATTTTTCGGTGAAAGAAAATGAGGACAGAATAAATGTCCCGGCAAGTAATATTAAGTTTGTTGAGTTTAGTAAACTTCGGTGAAATTAGAATACCAAGGAAAAAATAACACTTAAAGAATTATTGCAGCCGTCGAATATTTCAGACAGTATGCTACTGAGGGGAGCTAACATAAGAGTTATGAGTTATAAGATATAATCTAAGTCGTAACATTGCTGTATGGAGCTGCAGATTTGGTTGCAGGTTAACATAGCTGGACTGGCCATCGGGCATACCGGGCATATGCCCGGTGACTTATTTTTTTTATTTTTTTTGTAATGGCATGAACAATGACAGGTGGTGGGCTGGCCAGATGTTGGCAGATGTGTAAAAATAACTCCGTTGTTTGGTGGTGGCTATGGCGGGGCTTCCACAGAGGCCAGCAGGTGGATGAGGGAAGGGGAGGCAGGAGGAGAGCCCCGAGGCAGCCGCCAGTCCGAGTGTCAGGTGAACTGAACTTCAGGTAAGAAGTTATGACCTGCAGTCTATCTGGGTCAGATATAAACTAAGTTTAGGTGCAGTTTATTTTCGTTGTGCTGACTTTTTACCGTCAGTTGCAATAACTCGTACTGCGTTCTAGCCAGCTTGATGGAGTATTTAGGTGGGTGATGTTACTGATAGTGAACTTTATTTTATTCATAAGGTTAGTTAGTAGAGTTGCCAACGGCTCCTTAAAAAAATGGAATGGTCCCTAATTCAGAGAAAATATTACACGTTTCGTATTGAGCTGAGAAGAGACGCAGTTTGTCCCGAACTTTAGCTAGAATGGAAAAAGACACAAAGCTGGAGTTATTCTGTCGTTACGCTGCACAGCTGCCTCTTCTTCTCTCATTCTCTCCCCCCTCCCTCTCCTGTTTCTACTTCAATCATGAAACTGATCAATGATCAGCTGATCGGCTTTTCTCTCTTGTTTGTTTATCGCCCACTTTGCGCCAGAAAGAGGAAACCAGCAGATGTCGCGCTAAACAACAGCAGCACGTTTAAGCTTGATCAGCTGTTGTTAGAATTTATTTAATATTAATTTCTAGTATCAGCTGATGTTTGCTGGAGCCACAGCTGTAAAGCTGCTGGTCATGATATCGGTTTGTATATGTGGTGAGAGGGAAACATGAAGATGAAACCAGGAGATGTCCTTACTAAATCATCAGAGCTGAACAGGTGATGGAGAAACAGGTTTACCTTTTAGGTGACATGAATGAGTTGAAGTTATGAACTGTTTCTGAGAGACAAATAACACCAGGATCCTTTTCTAAGCAGCTGACAGCTGGTAACTGTGCAGGGGTGGATCTAGCAAATTTTTGCCAGGGAGCCAGGTAGGGCATTAACAGGGAAAGGGGGCACAAAGAAATACTTTTCTTTCTTATTCTCATTTAAAATATCTAGCTTTTATTAAATAATTATCTAAATCTTTTTTTTTTTGGAAAAAAAAAAAGGGAAAAAAAAGGGAAAAAAAGAGGAAAAAAAAGGGAAAAAAGAGGAAAAAAAAGAAGGAAAAAAAAGGGGAAAAAAGGAAAAAAAGGGGGGGAAAGGGGAAAAAAAGAGAAAAACAAAAGGGGAAAAAAAGGGAAAAAAGAGAAAAAAAAGAAGGAAAAAAAAGGGGGGAAAAAAGGAAAAAAAAAAGGGAAAAAAAATTATCTAAATCTTACAACCAAAGTTTTTATCTGACGTAAAATGTATAGAAATCATACATATACCAACAAGACTGTACATCACTGTCACAACAGCATTTGTTTTCATTCAAAGTCTTTATGGCTTTAATACCTGGTGGGCCGGTCTGTAGTCAAAATGCCAGATTTTCTGTCCCAGTCCAGCCCTGCAGGTTAATACTGGCAGTGTCACCATGCCAGCTGACTGTATTTCATCATCAGCCAGTGTTGTTCTTTATCAATATTACCAAAGTTTACCATAAGGCAGCATAGAAAGTATTTACTTGCTTTCAGGTTTTATTCAAATGTTAGTCTTTTCAGTTGTTTCTCCACTTTTTTCCTGTTTCAAAATCACCAGTTTGTGAGAAGATTATCTTCTTTTTTTAACAAGCAGATAAAGTTTTACATTGGAACTGGCTAATTTGTCAATTGTTTGTTACAAATGTTCGTATTTTAATATTCAAAAATGTTTTTGCCCAAAACATATGTGCACTATATGTCAGTAAAAATACTATGCAAATATTGCTGTCCTTGAATGCTGAGTAAACACTGACAAAGCACTGATTGTATCTCTTGTACTTTATCAACGCAGTATCTAAAAACTTTGCACCGTAGTGGTTAAAATCTCATTCTAATAAGAGTTAAAAGTGCATTCGGTTATTAGGTTTATAGGATTATTGAATTATGGTTAACGGTTGGTAGAATTGTTTTTAACATTATCTGCCAATTACATCTGCCACCCTTCTCCAAATCTGTGCCCCTACCTGGCCCCCCCAACAAAAATTTTCTAGACACGCCACTGCTGATGTTCACACACATTCATACATTTTAACTTGGGGTTAGTTTAGATATTTGACATCCAGACTGTAGATGATCTGCTCTACCTCCTGAGTTACGGCCGCCTCAGTGGTGATGGAGAGGTTGACAGATGAGGTCAGACAGGACTCTCTGTGGACTGTGATATTTGCAAATGACATTGTGATCTGTAGTGAGTGTAGGGAGCAGGTGGAGAAGAGAAATGAAAATCAGAAAGCAAGACAGAACACGTGTGTGGATTAGAGGGAGATAGATGCAAGGAACAGAGAGTGAACATGAGTCTGAATACCTTGTTTCAACCATCCAAAGCAACAACCAGTGCACAAGTGAGGTGAAGAAGAGAGTGCAGGCAGGACATCACTGTGATTTGTGACAGAAGTTTAAAAGATAGCCGATTACAATTCATGGTTTGTGATCTATTCTAGTTCATTATGAAAATCTTAACCAACTCTGCCCCCTGCCTTTTGTTAGTACCACTATCTACAAAGTTGTTTCATCATGCTAAGTGCATTTGGAAGTGACTGACTTTGAAGCCCAATACTGCACTGCCATGACTGTATTTGTAAGAAGTGCCAGTGGCACTGAGTGTCCTTAAACATAACCGTGGAATTTTCTACTACATATTCTATCAAAATGCATTTTCCAGTTGTTCACTGACCAGTCCAGAAAAATGACCACTAAAATGATCACAGTTGTTGTGATGTATTTCATTACAAAGGATTGATGTAATAGAGTAACACTGGTTCCTATCTACAGTTTTTCAGTTTTAGGCTAATGCAGCACCCCCTCATTGTAAACATTTTTCTCATTGTGCATTTGCACAGAGCCAATCACTAAGCATCTCCATAAAATCTTAGTGTGAGCCGAGTTGTTTTGTCAATATCAGATGGTTGGTGGGCCTTAGGCTTGGCATCATATTTTACCCTGAGAGAGAGAAGTGGGAGTGTATGGGGTTGACGGTGTGGGTGTTTGATGCCCTCCATCTTTCTCTGTCAGCGTGGCTTCTCCTCTGTATCTAATCCTGTCAATGCACCAGCTGCACACAGAATAGCATCTCCTAAGGCATAAAACACTTCTCTCAGATGCTCCCCCAAAACTCTCCTCTGTCACCCACCCATCGACTCACCCTGCTCTCTAGCAGGTACCTCAATGTCCAGGCTGTAGTCGGCAAATTTGACTTCACACTACTAGAAATATTGCAGTGACAGCTGTGTTTTTCCTATTCTCTTCAGGAATTCTGGCTTTATTTGGTCTGCTTCACCAAGCCAACACCAAATGATAAGCTGACAGTCAAACACGCTCATTGACAGTGAAAGTGACATTTGAGTGAAATTTCAACAGGCCCAGAGTCCAGCGTACCTGTGTCTGCACAGGCTATCTGAAGCTGGGTTCATAGGAGTCTGTTGTTCCTTTATATGTCCTTCATATTTGGCTGTGTTGTAAGTTTATGCTCAAATGCACAGCATACAGAATTCTGCTACTATATGTTAAATAGTCTCAGAGGCACCTTTGCATAGTCTGCAATATGGTCCTCTTAGCGGTTCTAGACCTATGACCTTTTCTTGTGCTACCAAAACCTGAGTCTCTGTGCTGTCCTATGATGACTTTTTCTAGCTACATGTAGGATTTTCTGATGTCAGCCATTTCCTCCATCTGTTGACGGTGCACCCATGCAGGGGCTTGGTTTGTTTCCTCCTCCTGTTCTTCATTTCTTGTCATTTATGTTGTCCCTGTTAGCCTGTGGGACGCACACCTCTGTTCTGTATATTCACTATTCTGTTTTCTGGCAACTCCAACTCGTTAGTCTAAATCATCATCCCTGTCTTTGCAACCATTCAGCTACACTTATTCAGTCCACATGACATCCCAAATGAAATGTCTTCACTGTAGATACTGGTGAGATGGATCAGTGAGCCAAAGTCCTGCTCTCTCCTGGGATACACTTTGATGCAAATAATAATAATAATGGATTGGATTTATATAGCGCTTTTCAAGGCACCCAAAGCGCTTTGCAATACCACTATTCATTCACTCTCACATTCATACACTGGTCTGTGTACATGAAGTGGTGGAGGGTCACCCCACTCCTGAATCTATATCTGAAGTTAAGTAATGGCTGTTAGGGGTTTGAGGCCTGTGTAGAACAACAGTGGGGACAGTGCATGACCTTCATATATTTCTTCATATATTTCACACTTGATGGAGACTTGTTTGGTTGGCTTTGAGTTAGTGCATTATTGTACAGTGCCAAACACAGTAGTATTGATGTGTGGGACATTGAGTCATAAGCTTTCGTGTCAATCCAGGTAGTCCTCGGGTTGGTCTCACTAGTCTTTGACTTCTGGTGTTCTGCTCTATCAACCAGAAGTTGGTACTTAGGCATTGTGGTGTTTTTTTCCCCAATGTCTTCCCAAATGCCTACTCAGATGCAAGTTATCAACCAGTATTTTGATGGTGTTTTAGTTTGTGGGGATCCTTCTTTATCAGGATTGTTCTGCCCAGTGTTAGCCATTTCAGATGAGTGCTTGCAGTTTGCAGCCTCCTTATTTGTGCTGCCGCCAGGTGATCATAAAGGGCCGCTAGCTACTTCTTGTAGTCCCTCTTTTGTCCCTCTTTTGGGGGGAAACTCCCACTGGGTTTAAATCTGGGACTCTCCGCCTTAGAACTGAAGAAGCTTCTCAGATGAGAGGTGAAACGTCTTCAAGCAACTTAAAGACGTCCTTTTCTTTCCAAGCTCCTTAGACAACGATGACCTGGATGACAGAACCTTCACAGACACACATATATATAGCAGTATTTGGAGGAGATAGGATTAACTACTTATACGGCTGTGTTATACATTAAAAATGTATAATTGTATAAAAAGGAAATATTTAAAATGCAATACTTTCAGACATCTGTAGTTAAATAATAATAGATCAATTCATAAAGATGTACAGTTGTTACTTATATGTTTGAAATAAAGATTGGTTGATTGTATTTACATTTATTTATTTGCTTCCTTTTATTTCTGGGTTTTTAATTAAAAGGTCTTAATTAACCTAAGCAACCTAAGACTGAATACTTCAATGACTGTATAATGTCAGAAGAAGCAACCTGAACAAATGGGCTCATCTAAGTCTATTGTGGAATTAAATGGCTGTTGATTAAAGAATAAGGGAAAGGAAAAAATGCCTGGTCATTGAATGGAATCCAGTTAAACACATTCAGAGAGAAACATCAATATTTGTCATGTAGGGACTACTACACGTATAATTCCAGCAAAAGGGGTTATATGAGGAGAATGAAGATCCTATAAATTCTTCAACACTGTACATCTAGACCAATATGGAAACAACTAGAGGCTCATTGGTCTTGTATCTGGAAGAAACAACTGCTATGACAACTGGAGACTGACAAGGTACAACATAACTGCTATAGCAACGGGAACCAGGATGTTAAGTCAGGAGGGCGAAATCATCGATCCCACCCTCGAGATTGGGTACCAAGCCCCAAGAACAACTGGTGCACTGACACCATTGAAAGTGACAGCAGCTGAACTGAAAGAGAGTATCATGGCTAGGGTGGAAACCTGGACCATCTGTGATCAATTGCCATATTATCTGAAGTACCCTTTGTGATATGTGAAGGCAGCTTTACGGATGATCACTACAGTGACCCTCATTGAAACGGAGCAGGTGATCTACACCAGTGATCCTTAAGATGCTTGACTACAAGATGAAAAGCCACTAGGACCAGAACAACTCTATAGAGAAAGTGACTGTATGCCAAGAACAAGATAGCATGGAGGGAAGTTAGTCAACTTTTAAAATTGCAAAAAGGTATGATGAAGAAAGGGGTGCCTAAGAACAGATTGTCCATAACTGCACTCTTAGAAACTGTCAAGCAAAGGCTCACAGCCTTGGCAAACTGCTTGAAGAGGTATACCAAGAAGATAGAAACCAGAAAAACAAACCATATGTTCCCCACTTAATCAACCAAGGTGTACTCTCAGTGGCAGTGGAACAATATGAGAACAGCTCCAATGTGAAGCGTTGGACAGTACCAGGCCCTGACTTGATTCACTCCTGCTAGCTAATAAAAGCTTAGTACACTCATTGAACTCACTCAAGACTGGTTACAGAGACCAACTAGAGAATGAAGCAATTGTTGACCACTTCCTCTACATGGATGACATAAAACTGAATACCAGGAGTGAATGAGACATTGATTCACTGATCCACACCACTAGGATCTACAGCAATCAGAATGTCAACAGGACAGGAAAAATGTTGTTGTATTGTAACAAAGAGAGGAAAGTTAGAACTGAGGAGACAGCACTACCAGAAGGCCACATTGCAGACATAGAGGTAGCTATAAGTACTTTGGAATCCCACAGGCAAATGGGAACCATTAATGTGCCGCTAGGAAAGCACCAACCAGCAAATACCTGCAGAGAGTAAGACAAGTCCTGAGAAGGACTAGTGAATGTCAGAACTACTCTCCAGGATGAAACAAGAAAGATCCATTAGTACATCAGAAAGATGGGTTTAGTAAATACCTGCATAGAATGAGGAGGAAGAAGAAGAGAAACTAACATGAAAGGACAGGCCCTTGCATGCATATACCTCTAGCAGATAGAAGACGTGGCTAGTATCAAGAAATCCTACCAATGGCTGGACAAAGGTGGACTGACAGCACAGAGGCTCTAATCAGGGCAGCACACGACCAAGCTCTAAGTACAAGACTGATAGAGGCTGGGTTCTACCATACCAAGCAAGACCCCAGGTGCAGGCTGTGCAATGATGGCCATGAGAGAATTCGGCACATAACAGGAGGATGCAACATGCTAGCAGGCAGGGCATCCATGGAACGCCATAACCAAGTGGCCGGTATAGTACAACAGAATGTTTGTGCCTAGTATGGTCTGGAAGTCTCAAAGTCAAAATGGGATATACCCACCAAGGTGATCGAGTATGACCAAACTAAGGACTTTTGGGACTTCCAGATGCAAATGAACAAAACTCATGATTGTTACCCAAACAGATATAGTAGCGGTGGACAAGCCTTTGCCACTCACTTCACCAATACCACGTCCAGAGCCTCCAGAGAGAGCTCACCAAGCCTCTATGAGGATTCTCTAGTCAGTTGGAAAAGAGTTTCTGTTTGAACCAAGCTCTAAGTACAAGACTGATAGAGGCTGGGCTCTATCATAATTTCAAGAGAAAATTAGCAGGGAAAGAATTACCAGAAGCGGTAGACTCTTTAATTTTGTGTGTACCTGTCGTGGTGGAAAGTCTGCGACCTAGGTGTTTGAGTTTTGGGGATTTTTGTCTCTTTTCAGGTATCATGTTCCATGTTTCATTTCCACGTGTTCTGTGTTCAGTATTTAGTATTTAGTTATAGTTTGCCCAGTCTAGTTTTATTAGTTAAACCTGTTTCACCTCTTGTTTGTATTTTCGTTCAGCCTTTAAACTGCCGACCTCTCGCCTTCAAGTGTCTGCATTTAGCTCCTCATCATCTTTCTACACAGCAGACCCATGACAGTATCAATTCAATTCAATTTTATTTATATAGCGCCAAATCACAACAAAAGTTGCCTCAAGGCGCTTCACAGCTTCATAGGTATCAGGAGGAAACATCACAGTCAGGAATATAGCCAGCCCGAAATGATCCTGACTTTTGGTGGGACATCTATGGAAGTTGGAACATGCCTCTTAGAGCTATTAGATTGAATGGATCTGGTGCTTCCGGAGGGTTCAGCCCATTTACTTTCTTTTTGATCAGGATTCAGGATGGAAAGCACGAGAAAGGAAGCGGTCCAAACTGACAATGGCAGATGGCGGCCAACACCCAGCATTAGTTATTTCTCCCCTCCTTCAGAGTGTGCAGATAAAACTAATGACATGACAGGAAATATACTGGAGGAGACATTTTAATGCAGAAATGTGAAACACCACCTTTACACAAGTCACAATCAAATTTTTGTGCACTTAAATTCTGCAAAAAGGGAATGTTATGTGTAGTCAGTAGTGTGTATGCTGCTGGCTTCTGATAGTGAAAGCACAGAAAGTCATAACCGTGGCATCATATCTGCCTGCCCTCTGACATTGCTTCCCCTTCTCTTCCGATGCCTATTGTGTCTTCTTTGAGAGCCAGCTGTTTCTTAACTTTGGAGTTTACTATTAGCATCAATAGGCTGCTCCTCAGGGAACCATAGCTGCAGAGGGTGAAGTGATAGAGAGGAAAGAGAGGAGGATGTGTTGTTGGGGTTTTTGTGTGGAAAACAACAGTTTTCTTCCAACATTGTCACAGTATAATAAAAGCTAAATGCCTGCAAGTCAGTCTCAGGAAGAATACTTTCTCTCAGAAGGCATGTGTGCTGTGTGTCATCAGTGCATTTGCACTGTGTGTGTGTCCTGTCTGAGGGTGGATGCTCATACATTTGGCTGTTTCTCCAGGAGCACTTTAAAACTGTATTTTTCTCCCTTTGTTGTTCTCTTGTTTTGGCTCGTCTTTTCTTCCTTTTGTCATTTTTGCTCTTTGCTGTTGGCTTATCCCCCCACCTCCCCCCACAACTTCCCTCCATCCCCTTCTTTTAACACTCAGATTAAAGGAATGATGCAAACTCCTCTTCTGTTTCTCATGCTTGATCCTTTCTGAGCAAGTCAACTTGCCAGCGGCCCCTGGAAGTCAAGAAAGCATCTTTTTATAGCTGATGTAAAAACAAGCAGCAGCACATATGCTTTTATTATCCCTGTGAAAAAGAAAATAAGGGATTAAGCTATGCATACATTCCTTCCTGCAATTTCAGGTCACTGTGTGTCATTAAAGATGTTCCTCCAGAGTTTTTAAAACACACACAGTGTGTATGTGTGTTGTGCAGAATGCAAACAAGTGAAATAGTGCTTTTAATAACCCCCTCAACCCAAACACTGTGTTCCTATCATAAACACCTGGCTTTTATGCTTTAACAACAGTTGGCAAACATGCACATGGAGCTCAGAATTTGAGTGGCAACCTGGAAAGCTTTTTTTGTGTATTCCCTCTTATTGTCAGACAGATGCACAGTTACACTTGTGTGTGTGTTTGTGTGGGATTTGGAGAGTATGTGTGAGGACAGATGCTACAGACCAATTAGAGCACACGGACATTCAGCCATGGGACTTAGCTTCACTTGACACATGGAACGATGGAGGAAAAGCAGGCTTCGAAGGAGACGAGGGGTTTGGTCAGATGAAGAAAATCTAGGTCAGCCACACAGTACCTACGCTTCAGCTAATCAAGAGGTCACAGAGAAAAAAATGTGATGCTATCTGAAGCCACAACAAATGCACTCTTCTAAGAACCTAAAGAGACTCTGAATCCACATAAAAACAAAATATTTGAACAGTTACTGAAATTGTTACAGAGTTGACACATTTAGAGGCAAGCCTCAAATTACAGGCTGTCATTGGTTGTTGAACATGTATCCATCCACCCCTCCAAATCACTAATGTCTGGTCCTGTGGAGCACTGAGAGACATAATCACGTGAAAATAACCAAAAACACCTCACCTAGGACACCTGATGTGGCTGTACTGAGCTTAAGACTTAAGACTCCTCAAGTCTTCTGTGTTATGAGGTGATTTAAGATTCAATTGGAGAGCCTTCAGATCACCTTTGGTATGCCTTTTTGACAGGGTTGGAAGAGAGATGACAGCAATGAGATGGAGAGAACTTTCTCTCTCCTTCAGACTTGGAAAATCAGACAAAGCAGGTTCAAGGTTCAAGGTTCTTTATTTGTCACATGCATAGTTATACAAGTATAACACACAGTGAAATGTAGCCTGACATGCTCCTCGACATGTGCAAAAATTGTGGGGGGGGGGGGGGGGGGAGAACATTATATATATATATAGTATATACATTGGGTGAATATGCAGTAGTAGAAGCAAGCAGGTGAATTCTGTACATGGTTAATAATAATAATAATAATAATAATAATAATACATTTTATTTAAATAGCGCCTTTCAAAGCACCCAAGGACACTGTACAACAGATAAAAACTGGAAATATACACAATGATAAAAATAGAAGATAAAAGTTAAAACATACAGAAATTTAAGAATAGGCAATTTTAAACAGATGAGTTTTGAGGGTGGACTTAAAAAGAGAGAATGAACTAATATTTCTGAGGTCCGGGGGTAGGGAATTCCAAAGTCGAGGGGCAGAGCAGCTAAAGGCCCTCCCTCCCATTGTGATCAGACGAGCAGAGGGAACAGAGAGAGAAAGAGAAGATGAAGATCTGAGGCAGCGGGATGGGAGCTTCATCTGTAATAAGTCAGAGAGGTACGGTGGAGAGAGAGAATGAATAGCCTTGAATGTATACAGAATTATTTTAAAATGGATGCGAAATTTGACCGGGAGCCAGTGAAGTTGCTTCAGGATTGGGGAGATGTGGTGGGTAGAAGAAGTCCTAGTAATAATACGGGCAGCAGAGTTCTGGACACGTTGGAGCTTGTTGATAGATTTTTGTGTAAGGCCAAATAATAATGAGTTGCAGTAGTCAATTCTAGAGATAACAAGATTATGGATGAGAATGGCAGTGGCGTGAGGTGTGAGGAAGGGGCGGAGGCGATTAATGTTACGGAGTTGGAAATATGCTGCACGTGTAATATTATTGATATGTGAGTTAAAGGATAATGTGCTATCGAGAATGACACCCAAGCTTTTCACAGAGGGAGAGATAGGGACCAGCGAGTTATTGATGGTGAGAGAGAAATTGTTAATTCTGGATAGCAGTCGTTTAGTGCCAACCAGAAGAAGTTCCGATTTATTGCTGTTGAGTTTAAGAAAGTTGGAGGAGAACCAAGAATTAAGTTCAGCTAGACAGAGGATGAGGGAGGGTGGAGGAAGAGTAGAGTCAGGTTTGGTAGAGAGATAGAGCTGGGTGTCATCGGCGTAGCAGTGGAACTGAATATTATATTTACGAAAAATATGTCCGAGTGGAAGAAGGTAGATGATGAAAAGAAGGGGCCCGAGGACAGATCCCTGGGGCACCCCAGTGGATAAGGGAGAAAGCTGAGAAGTGAAGGATTTTAATTGAATGAACTGAGTGCGGTCAGATAGGTATGATTTAAACCAGGCTAGTGGAGTGTGAGAGAGACCAATAGAAGCTAATCTGCTAAGGAGAATGGGATGAGAGATGGTGTCAAAAGCTGCACTCAGATCAAGAAGGATAAGGATGGAGAGGAGACCAGAATCAGCTGCTATAAGAAGGTCGTTTGTTATTTTTATAAGAGCAGTTTCAGTGCTATGTAGAGGACGAAAGCCAGACTGGAACTGTTCGTAAAGGTTATTATCAGTTAGGTGAAGATGGACTTGTGAAGCAACTATTTTTTCAAGGATTTTTGAGAGAAATGGTAGATTGGAGATAGGACGAAAATTATTAAAGTTGTTGGGTTCTAGACCAGTTTTTTTCAGAATTGGGGTAATAGCAGCAACTTTGAAGGAAGCAGGAACAGTTCCAGTGGTGAGTGAAGAGTGAATAATAGCAGATATGAGGGGAAGGAGAGGGAGTAAGCAGGCTTTGACGAGGACAGTGGGGATAGGATCGAGCTGGCAGGTAGAAGGCTTTGATTTATGGATGAGATCAGCAATATCAGCTAAGGATGGAAGTTGAAAAAAAGAGAGGAAGTGAGAAGGGGGAGAAGTTAGGACAGAGAAGCTACATTGAGCATTAGGGTCCAGGTCTAAGTGTATTTTATGAATTTTATCAATAAAGAATAGCATTAGAGCATCACAGAAGTTAGATGAATAGAGATGAGCAGGCAGAGAATCAGGTGGCCTGTTAAAAGAGTTGAATAGTGAGAAAAGGGTCTTGGTAGAGTTCTCACTTGAGCAGACAATAGCAGAGTAATAAGCAGATTTGGTTTGACTAATACATTCCTGGTAAAACAGAACGTGGTTATTAAACATATCCTTATGAATAGTAAGGCCAGTTTTCTTATAGAGACGTTCAAGCTGTCGGCCTTTAGCTTTCAGTAGCCGGAGTTCAGGGGTGTACCAGGGTGCAGAGCGAGAAAAAAGTACAGTTCTGGTTTTTTGTGGAGCCAGGGAATTTAAAATACTACTAAGGCTATGATTATAAAAAAGTACCAGGTCCTCTTGAATAGCTAAGTTGTTAGAAGACAAGCAGCTAGAAAAAGCAGAGGAAAGGATATCAAGATTTATATTCTTGATATTCCGGAAAGAGATAATACGGGGATTGTTAATTACAGAGAGGGTCATGTGAACATTAAAGGAGAGAAGTAGATGGTCCGAAATTAGCAGTTCGTCAGCTCTACAGATGGAGAGGGTAAGTCCAGAACAGCAGACTAGGTCCAAAGTGTGGCCCTTAATGTGGGTAGGGAAGTTTATGTATTGTTTAAGGCTGAAGCTATCAAGGCAGGATAGAAGGTCCTTGGTAAGGGGATGGTCGCAGTTATCCACGTGAACGTTAAAGTCACCCAGCAATATTATATTAGGGGAGACAGTAGCTAGATTGGTCAGCAGATCGGCAAAGTCACTGATAAAAACAGAATTAAATTTTGGGGGGCGGTAGATGACAGCTATTACAGTTGGGGTAGGTCCTGAAAGTTGACAGACAACAGATTCAAAGGAGCTGTACGTAGGGGCGGACAGCGGCGAGACTTTCCAGTTCTCGCGATAGATTATCGCGAGGCCACCACCACGGCCGGACTCGCGAGGTTGGCAGGTGTAAACAAACCCCGGGGGGGTGGAGTCGTTGAGTTGCGAGTTGAGTTGTGGAACATCCCACAGAGGACAACCAATAAGAACAAGAGACAACAACAAGGCAGAACCCGACAGAGAGGAGGACACAGAGACAGGTGATCGAGGGTGTTGGCATACTGTGTGAAGACATGGTTAGGGAGTTGTGACATCTTGGTAGAGCAGATATTTCAAAGCCCACAGAGCTCTTTGTCACTTTATCGGCGTGAGAGACTGTTAATAAAGTGGAACTCTGAGTATTTGCCTTTAAAATGTCCTGCGACCCTTTTATTGGGCCCGTTGCTGTATTTGTTGATGACTGATGCACATGACGTTAGTGTTTAGAATAAAAATCCCAGGGAAAATTCTTGCCCACATAAATACCTTTACCTCTACCTTTCAAATGCATCTGTAGCTACACCATTGTGGCAGTCTGTCTCCCTTCCTGGGGTATCACTTAATTACAGTAGTGCAGTGGCTCGGTGATTAGCTGGACTTTAAGGGCCTTGCTGTGCAGAGTTTGTTCTCCAGGAGCTCCAGTTTCTCCAGGACAGTGCAACTTATCCTGTCCATATAGACACAAAGACTACGAGACACATTTATCCATGGATTCATGCAGTGCTTTATTCTATGCATGGAAATGCACACACCACATCTTTATGCACACCACATACAGTGGGGCAAAAAAGTATTTAGTCAGCCACTGATTGTGCAAGTTCCCCCACTTAAAATGATGACAGAGGTCAGTAATTTGCACCAGAGGTACACTTCAACTGTGAGAGACAGAATGTGAAAAAAAAATCCATGAATCCACATGGTAGGATTTGTAAAGAATTTATTTGTAAATCAGGGTGGAAAATAAGTATTTGGTCAATAACAAAAATACAACTCAATATTTTGTAACATAACCTTTGTTGGCAATAACAGAGGTCAAACGTTTACTATAGGTCTTTACCAGGTTTGCACACACAGTAGCTGGTATCTTGGCCCATTCCTCCATGCAGATCTTCTCGAGAGCAGTGATGTTTTGGGGCTGTCGCCGAGCAACACGGACTTTCAACTCCCGCCACAGATTTTCTATGGGGTTGAGGTCTGGAGACTGGCTAGGCCACTCCAGGACTTTCAAATGCTTCTTACGGAGCCCCTCCTTTGTTGCCCGGGCGGTGTGTTTTGGATCATTGTCATGTTGGAAGACCCAGCCTCGTTTCATCTTCAAAGTTCTCACTGATGGAAGGAGGTTTTGGCTCAAAATCTCACGATACATGGCCCCATTCATTCTGTCCTTAACACGGATCAGTCGTCCTGTCCCCTTGGCAGAAAAACAGCCCCATAGCATGATGTTTCCACCCCCATGCTTCACAGTAGGTATGGTGTTCTTGGGATGCAACTCAGTATTCTTCTTCCTCCAAACACGACGAGTTGAGTTTATACCAAAAAGTTCTACTTTGGTTTCATCTGACCACATGACATTCTCCCAATCCTCTGCTGTATCATCCATGTGCTCTCTGGCAAACTTCAGACGGGCCTGGACATGCACTGGCTTCAGCAGCGGAACACGTCTGGCACTGCGGGATTTGATTCCCTGCCGTTGTAGTGTGTTACTGATGGTGACCTTTGTTACTTTGGTCCCAGCTCTCTGCAGGTCATTCACCAGGTCCCCCCGTGTGGTTCTGGGATCTTTGCTCACCGTTCTCATGATCATTTTGACCCCACGGGATGAGATCTTGCGTGGAGCCCCAGATCGAGGGAGACTATCAGTGGTCTTGTATGTCTTCCATTTTCTGATGATTGCTCCCACAGTTGATTTTTTCACACCAAGCTGCTTGCCTATTGTAGATTCACTCTTCCCAGTCTGGTGCAGGTCTACAATACTTTTCCTGGTGTCCTTCGAAAGCTCTTTGGTCTTGGCCATGGCGGAGTTTGGAGTCTGACTGTTTGAGGCTGTGGACAGGTGTCTTTTATACAGATGATGAGTTCAAACAGGTGCCATTCATACAGGTAACGAGTGGGGGACAGAAAAGCTTCTTACAGAAGACGTTACAGGTCTGTGAGAGCCAGAGATTTTCCTTGTTTGAGGTGACCAAATACTTATTTTCCACCCTGATTTACGAATAAATTCTTTACAAATCCTACCATGTGAATTCATGGATTTTTTTTTCACATTCTGTCTCTCACAGTTGACGTGTACCTCTGGTGCAAATTACTGACCTCTGTCATCATTTTAAGTGGGGGAACTTGCACAATCGGTGGCTGACTAAATACTTTTTTGCACCACTGTATAGAGTTAATTTAGAATCATCAATGAACCTAAAAAAAATGCATCTTTATATTTTTATACTGTGGGAGGAAGGCCACACACACTGGGTACAGGGCACTGCGTCACTGGGCACTGCGTCACTGGGCACTGTGTCACTGGGATTAGACCTTCTGATGGGAATGTGCGTGTACGTGCATGTGTGTATGTGCGCGTGTGTGTGTACGTGTGCGTGCATGTGTGTGTGTGGTATCCCGAGGTTCTTTGACAGTCTGTTCAACTTGTGGGAGGGACTTCTCCCTAACACCACAGGGCTTTTCATCACAGCACAGCTCACTGCCTGAAGGTCACATCGTCTCTTACTCATTCTCCTGTCATCTCTTAGTTTTTCTTCCTTTTTATCCATCTTTCAATCACTTCTTCCTTCGTGTCTCACCTCAGCCTCTGTTCTCCTCCATTTTCTTCCCTTCTCTCTCTCTAATGAGGTACTGTGGAGGGAAAGCATATGCTCAGTTAGCAGCTGAAGTTTGGCAGGAGGGAATGAGCTGCCACCAATTTCCTGTTTCCTCTGTTTTCTCTGCACAACATAATCACAGCCATGGCTCTGACTGAATACTGCCATCTTTGCATGAGATTATGAGTGAGCTATTTTGAAACCTCCAACATTAACAGCTGATGTAAAAATATGCAGGTGTGTCTCTGTAAATATACATGTGGACAGAAATATAGATGCAAATTTCAGTTTCTGCATTAGAGTTACTGGTGCCATCTCATATATCCACTGCTGCCTGAAAATGAAATGGTAGAAGGCAAAAGAAAGGAGGAAAGATTATTGTGAATTTGTAAAGCGAGCTGGAATTTGGTCTGTTTGTCTTTGTTTCATAAGGTAGTTTCTTAAATAATCAGGTCCCATCTTATCTTAATGACCTTGTAGTACCATATCACCCTATTAGAGCACTTCGCTCTCGCTCTGCAGGCCTACTTGTTGTTCCTAGAGTATTTAAAAGTAGAATGGGAGGCAGAGCCTTCAGTTTTCAGGCCCCTCTTCTGTGGAACCAGCTGATTGTTGCTGATTGTTGGGGTTTTCTCTGTATTATTGTGGGGTCTTTTGCTCACAATATAAAGTCAAGTGGGTTTATTGTCATTTCAGCCATGTGCAGTGGTACACAGTGAAGTGAGACAACGTTCCTCCAAGTCCATGGTGCTACAAATGACAGACAATCAACACAGTCAGTAGCGGTTTTTGATACGGGCGACATGGGCCATTGGGCATCGTGTAGTCCGTGCTGCAGGTTGAATGGACTGCCATACCTGTGATGTGTCAGTGAGCGAGGAGGGAGAAAAAGGAAAAGTACGAGCTGTCACCGAGCAGAAAGCTGGAAGCATGTAAATATAATAATAACCACTGCAGCCAAAAAGAGAGCCTGACGAGCCCAGTTGTAAGTAAGCTGTTAAGACTCGACTGTACACCGTGTTCGTGTTTTCCCCTGAAACAATAAGTTCAGTTGGAGCAGCCTTTCAACGCCTCTCTCTGTCTCTCGCTAGCAAAGTTGACCCACACAACAAAGTAAAGCTATTTTTCGGCTACGAGCCGACATGAACCCGACGTATTAGCCAGAGGTCCCTTTACTACGGTTCGGAGCTGCGGACCTTCAGTAATAGTAATAAATCACACAGCAATAGTACATTCATGTAGTTGTAAAAAGCATGATAATTAAGCAATCCAAAGTATTCAGAATAGTTACTCTCACTGAGTAACGTAACGGAATACGTTACAAAATACATTTTGGGGCATGTAATCTGTAGTGGAATACATTTTAACAGTAACCTTCCCAACACTGCTGACGGCTTGGGGGAAGAAAGTGTTCCACAGTCTGGTAGTGAGTGCTCGAATACTCTGGTACCTCTTTCCAGAAGACAGCAGGGTGAAGAGTGTGTGTGTGAGGGGTGTATGGGGTCTAGGCTGGGTATCGTCACAGATTTCTAGAATCAATTCAATTTAATTCGATCCACGATTGGATTTGATCGATTCGCTTTGAATCGGGGAAAGTCTGAAATATTATAATTCTGATCATTTGTCATTACATATTTATACAGTGGGGCAAAAAAGTATTTAGTCAGCCACCGATTGTGCAAGTTCCCCCACTTAAAATGATGACAGAGGTCAGTAATTTGCACCAGAGGTACACTTCAACTGTGAGAGACAGAATGTGAAAAAAAAATCCATGAATCCACATGGTAGGATTTGTAAAGAATTTATTGGTAAATCAGGGTGGAAAATAAGTATTTGGTCACCTCAAACAAGGAAAATCTCTGGCTCTCACAGACCTGTAACGTCTTCTGTAAGAAGCTTTTCTGTCCCCCACTCGTTACCTGTATGAATGGCACCTGTTTGAACTCATCATCTGTATAAAAGACACCTGTCCACAACCTCAAACAGTCAGACTCCAAACTCCGCCATGGCCAAGACCAAAGAGCTTTCGAAGGACACCAGGAAAAGTATTGTAGACCTGCACCAGACTGGGAAGAGTGAATCTACAATAGGCAAGCAGCTTGGTGTGAAAAAATCAACTGTGGGAGCAATCATCAGAAAATGGAAGACATACAAGACCACTGATAGTCTCCCTCGATCTGGGGCTCCACGCAAGACCTCATCCCGTGGGGTCAAAATGATCATGAGAACGGTGAGCAAAGATCCCAGAACCACACGGGGGGACCTGGTGAATGACCTGCAGAGAGCTGGGACCAAAGTAACAAAGGTCACCATCAGTAACACACTACAACGGCAGGGAATCAAATCCCGCAGTGCCAGACGTGTTCCGCTGCTGAAGCCAGTGCATGTCCAGGCCCGTCTGAAGTTTGCCAGAGAGAACATGGATGATACAGCAGAGGATTGGGAGAATGTCATGTGGTCAGATGAAACCAAAGTAGAACTTTTTGGTATAAACTCAACTCGTCGTGTTTGGAGGAAGAAGAATACTGAGTTGCATCCCAAGAACACCATACTTACTGTGAAGCATGGGGGTGGAAACATCATGCTATGGGGCTGTTTTTCTGCCAAGGGGACAGGACGACTGATCCGTGTTAAGGACAGAATGAATGGGGCCATTTATCGTGAGATTTTGAGCCAAAACCTCCTTCCATCAGTGAGAACTTTGAAGATGAAACGAGGCTGGGTCTTCCAACATGACAATGATCCAAAACACACCGCCCGGGCAACAAAGGAGTGGCTCCGTAAGAAGCATTTGAAAGTCCTGGAGTGGCCTAGCCAGTCTCCAGACCTCAACCCCATAGAAAATCTGTGGCGGGAGTTGAAAGTCCGTGTTGCTCGGCGACAGCCCCAAAACATCACTGCTCTCGAGAAGATCTGCATGGAGGAATGGGCCAAAATACCAGCTACTGTGTGTGCAAACCTGGTAAAGACCTATAGTAAACGTATGACCTCTGTTATTGCCAACAAAGGTTATGTTACAAAGTATTGAGTTGTATTTTTGTTATTGACCAAATACTTATTTTCCACCCTGATTTACGAATAAATTCTTTACAAATCCTACCATGTGGATTCATGGATTTTTTTTTCACATTCTGTCTCTCACAGTTGAAGTGTACCTCTGGTGCAAATTACTGACCTCTGTCATCATTTTAAGTGGGGGAACTTGCACAATCAGTGGCTGACTAAATACTTTTTTGCCCCACTGTATTTTTCTATCTATAAAAAGAAAGCTGACACTTGTGAGACTTCATCAGAGGTGTGAGCATCACAGCAGATGCCTTTGTGTCAAAGTAACTGAGGATAAAACAGAAAAACACGAAGGAGATTTTCCTGGGGTCCGTTCTTCGTACCTCGCTAAGTAAGTTAGCTGGATTTGATTGTTGACGATTTCGCGTGATCTTGGATCGTTCGGTTCTCCGAAGCTCATCCAGGACTTGCTGTCATAGCAACAGATCCGTAAGCGTAAACCTGCTCGGGAGCAGGCTTACGTTATGTAAACAAGATTAGATCGCGGCCACTCAGGTATGTCCGCTTCATTTATACGAAAGCAACAGCGATATTTTACCACTGTTTTACCATAAATAAATATTATCAATGTAACTAAAGTTAATGCAGTACTTGATTCTGTTATTGATTTCACACAGATACATACAGGTCATTTCCTAAAAAAAAGGGAAATGTACTATTAATCATTCTATTTCCTGTATTTGATTATTACAGATGTAATTCATATTTCAGAGTAGTAATTGTAAATCACTTCGTGTAATCAAGATGAGAGACCACGGCTATAAAAGCGAAGGTGGATTTGGGAAGCCTGTCGCAGCCATGTCCTGTCCGTATACGCGAGCCACCCATTGCGGAAGGTGCAAGATTGATAAGGAGAGTTTTCAGAATTCAGCGTATATTGCGGGATAGACAGGATCCTTTAGCTCAGCGCGACAGTGTGCTCATTGAGAGATATCGATATTCCCATGAGGGTATTATTTACTTAACCAACTTGTTGACGAGGGGGTGCAGGACCACCACCTGTCTTTTTTTGCTCTGCCCTTTTCTTGGTTGCTGTTATAAACAAACAAACAGATTATTTCAGGGTCCCTTTCCAAGAGACGAAAAGCAATATAAGTGATAAATATTACCATTCTGTAGCATATTCTTATATTTCACTTTTACTTGTTCCCATGTTCTAGTGGGTCCTGTTGTGGCTCTAATGTGAAAGAGGATATAATGTAACATAATATAATATAATAAATTTACTCTACCGCCTACTGGTGTTGGCCAGAGGGGCCGATGGCGCGATATGGCAGCCTGGCTTCTGTCAGTCTGCCCCAGGGCAGCTGTGGCTACAACCGTAGCTGCCTCCACCAGTGTGTGAATGTGAGAGTGAATGAATAGTGGCATTGTAAAGCGCTTTGGGTGCCTTGAAAAGCGCTATATAAATCCAATCCATTATTATTATTATTATTATTATTATTATTATTATTATTATTATTATTATTATTATTATTATTATTAAATTACTTACTAGTTTAATTTGTCAGCAACTTTCTGTCAGCCCTCTCTCCTTGCTTTTGCAGCCTTTGCAGTGTTCCCTTGCGTTTTAATTAAACTCTGAAACTCCTGAAATCCCTCACTCAAGAGTTCTTGCTCTGCTGCCGAAAAATACTGAGCGCGCTCCTTCGACATTTTCGCCGACCAATCAAAGGGTTGCCGATCAATGTTTCTACTATCGATGCGTAGCCCCTGTTAAGCCACCCAGTGATCTCACATTACTTCATCCAGCTGTACTAATCGTCAACAACAGGTGTGTTCAGAGAACCGGAATAGCGAGCTCAAAGTTAGCGCGATGATTTGATCTTGGATGTGTCATTTGATCTTGGATGTAGTAAGCGAGGTAC
The DNA here is from genome assembly GCF_057382185.1 of Mchenga conophoros. Classification (NCBI taxonomy): domain Eukaryota; kingdom Metazoa; phylum Chordata; class Actinopteri; order Cichliformes; family Cichlidae; genus Mchenga; species Mchenga conophoros. The sequence continues at coordinate 393,006 of NC_140527.1, forward strand.
GAAGAACGGACCCCTGGCCTGGGTTTTTATAGCAGATACCCTTAAAAATATTCTGCAGTAGAACAAAAACAGAAGAAAACCATGAATCAACATGTGAAGATTTCCTGATGCTGCTGAAGTGAAGCAGAGCAAAGTTACAGAGGTTTGATTAGAAACACAGCTGAGAGTTTTGTAATTTTGCATAATTATAAAAAGTTTACATTTGTTCAGTATTGATCAGCAGAAATGAGACTTTCTTGTCGGAAGTCAGTTAAATAAAAAAAAATGGGCCGACAGCGCTGTACACAACAGTACACTTGTACATAACAAGCAAGCGAATAATGCAGAAAACTGATTTTTAGATGGGAAACTGTTCTTGAAGTACAGAGAGAGAGAGAGCTGTGCAGGAAGTGTGATTTTATCGTGGTGGAAGCAAAACAGCAAAAGTCAGAGGGAGTTCATGTGAAGCCAAATGTGAACCAGAGTTTGGACCTTCTTTTGCTGCTGCTTCAGTCAGATTTGGTTGGAGAGACACAAAACCAACAGAATCTAGCACAAAAAAAAGACGTAAACACAAAGTGGTCAGACACAGAAACTTGTCGTTGTGAGGGGGGGTGGACTTCCTCGCCAACACAATGTTCTCAGCGTCAAACCGTGCATAGAAGTTTCTTCAGGGCATCAGGTCAGGAGGTGTCATCATCGTAGGCAGGTGTCATCTTTCTGTAGTTGGTGATGGCCTGGATGCCCTGTCACATGCGCTGTTGTTGTTGGAGCTAGATAATAGATGGAGTATCTTAAAGGACTGGTTAAAAATACAAACTAAATTATCTTTGGATGAAAAATATAAGTCAGTTAGGTTGGAAATATGTAGTAAAATGTAAATTCACAAACCTCCTGTATGCTGTTTTATAGCAGGCTTGAAAATTAGCTTAAAAAATAGCAATTTGTTAACTGCATTAACACACCATTTACTTTTACCTACATGAAATAAAAATAAAAGCGTGTCTTTCACCCATGATCTCCTCATGGAGGAGATACTTTGGGATCAGCTGCACTGAAGTTGATGGAGGTCAAAGGTCTGCTTCAAGCGTCAGTGTTTTGACTTTTCTTGTGGATTCATTGTTCTTTCCTTTGCATTAAGAAGATGATTTAAGTTTAAGCATTGTATAAATTACTTATTTAGTGTCTCTGAGTTAATCGTGTGTGTGTGTGTGTGTGTGTGTGTGTGTGTGTGTGTGTGTGTGTGTGTTGGCATTGGTAGCGTGGTAACCGCACCATAATTGTTAAGAGGCGGGGTTGCCTTGGTCTCCTTGGTTTCTGGCATACCTGCAACAATCAACCCCCAGTGCTCCTCATCTGCTGTTTAGTTGGCTCCCTTCAAATATGGAGGACATTGTTTCAGTCAGCCCTTGAGTGCAAACTAGTCGTGGTAGATGCTCGCCTGCCCTCTGTTTACCTGTTTCCATGTGTGCGCCACTCACCATTCTTCTGTCCAGGATCCTGCCCTGTTCTACTCGAGGAGGTTTTGTGAGTCTGTTTCACTATCGAGACTAAATACGGAGTGGAGTCTATCGGACGGTCGGCTTGGTTACTGTGTATGTTTTCCCTTTGTTGAATGACACGTACACTAAGCTGCAGTAGTTGCATCAGTAAACTGCAATATTGAAAATAAACACAGTATCTATATAATGCTTGCATGCATGCAAATTTGTGCAACGAGGCAGGGAATGGACATGGAGGACAGATGGAATGATGTGCTGCAGTAAATCTCACTTGAAAATAGCTAGGCTGTGTCCCCAGTTGAAGGGCCAAGGACCCATATGGTGGCTGAAGAGTTTGGGGAGGAGAACAGTTTCTTTGCCTTCTCTGTCAACACCCTGCAGCCATTCCAGGTGAATACATAAACCTAGTTTAAATAACAGTTTCAACAGGGCAGTTTATGGGTGCTGTCTTGCTTCTAGAGCCAGTCTTAAGTGGACAGGATTTTTCATTTAATGCTTTTTTGTGATGATGGGGCCCTTGAGGCCTAGAGTTGCCTACCCCTGGCCTAGACATTTCTCTATTCCACAGTATGTGAGGACTCAGGGCTGTGTGTCGGACAGGGTCGTCTGCAGTACGGGGGCCCCACAGGGAACGGTTCTGGCTCCGTTCCTCTTCACCATCTACACTGCAGACTTCTCCCACAATTCCACCCAGTGCTTCCTGCAGAAGTTCTCTGATGACTCTGCAATAGTCGGCCTCATCACTGATGGGGACGACAAGGAGTACAGAGGTCTGACCCAAGACTTTGTGGACTGGTGCCAGCAGAACTACCTCCAGATCAACGCCAGTAAAACCAAGGAACTGGTGGTAGACTTCCGCAGGCACAAGCATTCTCCACTGCAACCACTGAACATCCAAGGTATGGACATTGAGGCTGTGGACAGCTACAGGTACCTTGGTGTTCATCTGAACAATAGACTGGACTGGACTCATAACTCAGACGCCCTCTACAGGAAAGGGCAGAGCAGGCTGTACCTGCTGCGGAGACTCAGGTCGTTTGGAGTGGAGGGCCCACTCCTGAAGAAATTCTATGACTCTGTTGTGGCTTCTGCTATCTTTTATGGCGTGGTCTGCTGGGGCGGCAGCATCTCTGCTGGGGACAGGAAGAGACTGAACAGGGTGATCCGAAGGGCCAGCTCTGTTCTAGGATGCCCTCTGGACCCAGTGGAGGTGGTGAGTGACAGGAGAACGGCGGCTAAGCTGTCATCCCTGATGGACAACATCTCCCACCCCATGCAGCAGACTGTGACAGCACTGAGCAGCTCCTTCAGTGGGAGACTGCGGCACCCACGGTGTGGGACGGAGAGATTTCGCAGGTCTTTCCTCCCCACTGCTGTCAGACTCCATAATAAAGACTTTAACTGATCAAGCACACACATCCATACATATGCAATAATACTAAGTGCAATAATCCTTTCTGTCATCGTTGTATTTTTACTCAGTTGTATATAGTATTTGTATTTGTATTCTATTTTTATCTTATTGTATATTTATTTTATTTTATTCTACTGTATATAGTATTTTATTCTATTCTGTACAGTTGTGTACTGTATTTATTCTTATTGTATTCTAATTTTTGCCTCATAACTTTTGCACTGTCCACTTCCTGCTGTGACAAAACAAATTTCCCACGTGTGGGACTAATAAAGGTTATCTTATCTTATCTTATCTTATCTTATTTGGCACATGATAATCTGCATTTGAGTGATTTCACTTTTTTGTTTTGAAAAGTTCTGAAAAATAAAACTCTACAATTGCAAATGTACACAAAAGTTGCCCACCTTACTTTTGTTTGAATTACGCTACAGTAAATGCAGTTCAACAGTTTCCACATGGTGACACTACCTCCCAGCACTGCACACAGGACTGTAATAAAAATCTAATGTTGTCCTTCCTCCTCCTCCTCCTCCTCCTTCACTGACCGGTGGGATCATGTGTCTTCTGGAATGTGGAGTTTCTTTTTTCTGTTCTCCCCCTGGACTGAGAAAATAAACATATGAAACATGATGTCTAGGGCTAAGCAGATGGTTCCAATTTGTGTGTGTGTGTGTGTGTGTGTGTGTGTGTGTGTGTGTGTGTGTGTGTGTGTGTGTGTGCACTGAGGAGGTGGGTTGGCTGGAGTGCTTGGTGTGGCGGGGGTGGGGGGAGATTGAGAACAGCTGTGACCTATTTTTTTTCTTTTCTTTCAATCATTTTCCTCTCGTCTGAGTCTCCCAGAGTTCTCCGGGATCTTGGGACTTTAAGTGACACTCCAAGCTCCATGCGGCTTTACGGTGTCGCCACAGTCGGCAGAAAAACTCCTGGCAGACCTGCAAAACTAAAAATTGCACATTTTATGTTAGCATATGATTGTGATTGCTTTCTGAACAGGAAGAGTAAACCAACTTTGGGGTTAACGTTACGAGCAGTCTGAAGGTTGGAACCTATGTTCATAATAAGCACACAAAAGAACCAACTTATTGGATTTTTCACTGCAGTGTCCTTCAAAGCAAACGAGTAAGTTCCAGGAGAAATGACCCAACCACTACTTGCTGAAGTCTGGACCTGCTGCTAACTTTCCTCAGCTTTAGACTAAAGTCAATGTGTTTGTGAGAACTTGCATTTTGTCACAAGAGTCTTGAGAATTTGACTGACTAAGCTGTCCCCGCTGTACGAGCAGCAGACACAGGCTCCCTGACATATTCATGTGTAGCCTGCCTTTGTCTTGCAGTCACAAACACATCTGGATTTACTAGAGCTACACAGTGGAAGGAATGTGCTGCGTGCATGCTTATTTGGAGAGAACAGTATTATATTGGCATTTACGAAAACCATGTAGATATGTTTCTCTGCAGCCTGAGCTCAGTCATGTTCAAACCATTTCTTTAATTTGTCCATGATTATTGTGTAGATGTTTAGGGTCCACATTGTCCAGCAACTTCTAATGAATCTCATGGTGTCCCTGAAAGAAATGTGAACAAAAGATATATGAAATATTCATATTTCCTGCATTTGGGTCCACTTACAGAGGCAAGGACTGTGGAAGACCTCGAGAGTTGACCTGTGATAACACGGCCCATAACTTAATTACTACCTTAACTATCGTGTAAGCCTCTGAGGACCCATCATCATAGGTGATGACCAGAGCCTTGTTATGGGCCAGTGTGTTGCAGGTCTGGGTAAACACACAACTGAAATTGTGATCAACTTGATAGCTTCAAAGAAAGATGAACAGTGAGTTAGTGCAGTATCATCCTGAAAAATCAGGCACACATTGTTAAAACAAGCATGAAGTCCTGTAAAACACAAACTTTCAACTGAAGTTAAATGTTTCAGTTTCCAGTGCAGATGTCTCGACCTTACATGGTGAGTCTTAGGAACCCAACATCTGATCCTTAACAATAAGGAGTGTTTTCTGTTCAGTGATGACGTGCACATTTTTGATGATTTTCATACTCCATTCATTTTCATTTTGACTGAACATGTTTAATACATTGTGGTGGGGAGTGGTTTGTGGCACGGCTGCAGGGGAGGCTAACATGCCGGAGCTCCATCAGCTCATCACACCTCCCCCTGTATTAAACGTCCTGGGATCTTCTGTTGTGTGTAGGAAGCAGCAGAAAAGGTGCGGCTGTGTATGAAGGCAAGAGCAACTGGAAAAAAGAAAGTATGTAAAGTGCGAACTATGTGGTCGGGTTGGTCATTCCTGTCACATGCATCTTACTGTACTCATGATTAGAAATAAAGAGCGTGCTATACTTTAATGAATGTTTGGAGTGTTGCAATGCTAGCAATCTATTTCATATTTTAGCATATTCATTTTTTCTGAGCTCAATAAGTTTGTCTTGTTTTCTCTGTTAAGCCCACATTGAATGAATGAATGAACATGAATGAATGAAATATACCTCTAGAAAGGATCTTAATGCTAACCATAAGTGGACTGGCTGCATGATCCTGGGCCATGTTGGCCCAGCAGTCTTAGTATTCATGTCTTTTTGTATTTTGTTCCTTATTTGATTTCCCCTTGTGACTTTTATCCCCAGTGTGCCCCTCTATGTATCTGTGAGCCCTTGTCTCTCCTTGTGTTTTATTCCATGTTTTCCCCAGCCCGTTATGTCTGTGTTCTCCCCGTGCTCTCTCTCCTCCTGTCTGAACCTCTGTGTACTTCCAGTTTTACTTTGACAGTGTCTCGTCAGTATGCATCATGTTGTGTTCACTCCTGCTGCAGAGGTGGGACCAAGTCATTGTTTTGCAAGTCTCAAGTAAGTCTCAAGTCTTTATCCTCAAGTCTCAAGTCAAGTCTCAAGTAATGTCAGGCAAGTCAGAGTCGAGTCTCAAGTCACTGGTGTAAAAGTCCGAGTCAAGTCACAAGTCTGAAATTTTGAATTTCAAGTCCTTTCGAGTCTTTAAAAAAAAAAAAGAAAAAAGCATGTTGCAGTTATGCTAAATGTAAATATTAGACCATATAATTTTTAAATCTGTGTTTTTCTCAACACATGACAAAATAGTGAACTTAGAAAATATACACAAATTGTGAAATTGCACCTCTTTAAAATGCAGCTCAATTAAACTTAGCTCCAAGAATAATTTTCACCGACAGTTCTGAGATAAGCTGCATGTTATTCTTGGATGCGGTTGTAGGACCGGCTTTAAAATCGCATGACAAAAATATCATACATATTAAAAAAAACTGCATCACCAACGTAGCCTGGACAACATTTGCTAGTTAGATGAAGTCAGCTATCTCATCGTAGCATATTTATATGCATATTTATAATTATATGGTTCTTGGAGTGAGTGCATACACTCATGAAAGTTTAGTAACTTCAGGTCACTGCAACAAGCCCAGGTACAGTTTACCGCCGGATGGGTACAGGGCCTTGAAATGCACCGTGTAGAACGAAAGACCATCGTACGTGTCATAAGTTTACCAGTCTCACAAATCGTCTTCATAAATACACATTCGTTAACCGTTTATTAATAGGACCTTTGAGCTCAACGGTAATTAATTAGCAGTGGAAATAATTTCTGGTTCGCATCACAGAAATGTAGCAGTGACAATAATATTGTATGCTGTAATTGTACTGGGCAATTAGTGATACAAAACAACTGTTTTATCCTGTGAATAAAAGTATATGTTTTTGTCAATGTACCATAATAACAGAAGCAAAACGCAATATTGTGTCAGGACAATTCACTATTTATGCACAATAAATAAAGGAGCATAGCGCGACAATTTCTGTTCAGCGCCAGACTTGCTTGTAACCTATATCACCAATTATGTTATGAAAATGACGTATTAACTAAAACAGAAGACTGACCTTTGTGGAAATGCTTGGAGCAGACTAACCTGTGAGCTGGAGTGTTCTGGGACGTTATATTTGCTCTTTGAATGGCTGCAATCCAGTCACCTCTTTGTTACTTCGGAAACATGGCTTGAACAATTTCTCTTCAACGACGTAATCCGATAACAACTGATCTCTTTACCCGTCGGCTTTCCGTGGCTGTCATGTGACCGGCTATTGCAGTTAATAATACAACAGCTTCTTGCCATTTTTGTGTTTCTTTTTATCGCTGTGTGACTGATTTCAATTGAAAGCCTGCGTACGCTAGTACCTCTTGCCACGAGTTCCCAGAATCCTTTGTGGTTCTACCCCTGAATGACGTCACATTTTCAATCTCTACATGCATGTTAAATTTTATATTTGGGGTGAAATATCAAGTCTTTTCAAGTAAACCGGTTCAAGTCCAATTCAAGTCCCAGGTCATTGGTGTAAAAGTCTAAGTCAAGTCACAAGTCTTAGAACATTTTTTCAAGTCAAGTCTAAAGTCATAAAATTAATGACTCGAGTCTGACTCGAGTCCACACCTCTGGTCAGCTGTGCTCCCCGTGTGCTCCCACTTCCCTCGTTAACCCTCTGTGTATTTATGTGCATGTCTCCCTCAGGTCAGTGTCGCGTTGTCAATGTCTCCTCCCTGAACCTGTGTGTCTTTCGGTGTTCCCTCGGTCTTCTGTTAGTATTCCCAGTTTAGTTCTGTTTCGTTTTTAGGCCTGCAATAAAGCAGTGATTTTGATTTCAGTTCCTGTCTCTGTGAGTTTTGCGTTTGGGTCCTCTTCTGCCTCCACACAGCCAGTTCATGACACTGGCCCGGTGGTGATTTTTCATTTTTGTGGGCCGATGTTTTTTTGTTTGGTTGGATTTTTTTGTAACGGTCAATGAGAGGTGGTGGATTGGCCAGATGCTGGCTGATGTGTAAAAAATAACTGGTGATGGCTATGGTGGAGCTTCCACAGAGGCCAGCAGGTGGATGAGAGAAAGGGGAGGCAGGAGGAGCAGAGACCCGAGGAGGGCGCCGGTCCGAGTGTCAGGTGAACTGAACTTCAGGTAAGAAGTTATGACCTGCAGTCTATCTGGGTCAGATATAAACCAAGTTTATATCTGGTGTTTATTGAGCCTTTCTGAATGTTGGACAGTTTGACCACTGGTCCTCAGAAGGGAACACCAAGGTCTTCAGCCGATGAATGTCTTAATTCGATCAGAATCAGTTGCGATTGTAAAGCACTTCACAAACTGAGATATCAGATGTTTAAAATCTGCTTTCTGAATTATATCAAAGTGACTTAGTGGCTTCAGTGGAAAGTCTGAAAAGTTTTGTTGAACAAAATTCCTTATTTGAAGATAACGAAAAAAATGTGATTGAGGTAACTGAAACTTTTGTTGAAGTTGGAGGAAAGACATAAATCTGTCATCTATATAAGTCCTCAATGCATTTCAATCCCTTTCCCCCCATTCTAAAAACACCCTATCCATTTTACCTGGTTTAAACACGTAGTTATGTATTATTGGCATTCTTACTGAGATGTCCGGTAGTTTAAGAGATTTCCTAATTTGACTTAATAACTTTAAGGAGTGTTTAACAACAAAATTACGACGGATTGAATCATTAGAAGAACCCGTGTTAGAAAACAATAAGACCGGTAATGAGGCTTCAGATACTGTTGCTGCCTCTGCCAGCCAGATCGGAAGCTTATCGTAACAATAATCAGTAGGCGAACCTCACTGCCAGTGCAATAGAGCTCTTGAATTTACTGCCCAGTAATAATGTCTAAACACAGGGAGACCCAACCCCCCTGGAAGTATTTTTTGAAGATGAGCCTTGGATAGCCGAGGGTTTTCCTGCCCAAATGAAAGAAAGAATCAATGAATCAAGCTGCTTAAAAAATTTAAGTGGCAAATAAATAGGAAGGTTTTGAAAAAGATATAAAAATTGTGGCAAAGACACCAACTGCATTTATTCGACCAATCAGAGACAGACGAAGCAGTTTCCATTTTCTAATATCGTCTTTGAGCTTGTCCAGCATTTCCAAGAAATTCAATTTATAGAGGAGTTTGGGATTTTTAGAGATCTTAAGGCCAGGGTAGGTAAAAGATGTAGTCATTAACTTGAATGGGAGTCAACTGAGGAACTTTGGGCATAGATTATCTGTTATTGACATAAATTCAGATTTGTCCCAATTAATCATATATCCAGATAATTTCACAAAGTGTTTAATGCAATTTAAAAGATTAGGGGATGAAATTTCTGGTTCAGAAAGGCAGATCAGTAAATCATCTGCATACATATTAACAAGACTTTCAACATTCCCAAATTTAACTCCCTGTATACCAGGGTGGTTTCTTATGTTAATGGAAAAGGGCTCCAGAGCTATATCAAAAAGAAGCAGTGAGAGGGGATCCCCCTGTCTCACTACGGATCGTAGTTGAAAGGGGGAGGATTTATCTGCATTAGTGAGAATGCAGGACACAGATAAATCATTTTAATCGAATCTCTAAAATATTCCCCAAAACCAAATTGTTGTAGAGTCTCAAATTTATAAGACCATAATGCTTTTTGGGCATCCAGAGAAAGTACTGCTGTTTTAGCTTCTTTTCCATAACCTGAGTAAATTGTATTTAATAATAAACGGACATTATTAAATGACCATCTACCAGGAATAAATCCTGTTTGATTAGGATGTATAATTGTTGAAATATGTTTGCTCAATCTAGTAGCTAAGGCTTTGGATATGATTTTATGATCACAATTTAAAAGAGCAATGGCTCTATAATTTGCTGGGTCACCTTCCTCCTTTCCAGTTTTGTGAAGCAAACAAATATTTGCATCGTAAAGTGAAGTTGGTAACCTTTTATTTTTAACGGAGTCATTTATCATCCTAAGCATGAGAGGAGTAATTTTATTCTGGAAGGCTTTATAGAATTTTTTACCGAATCCAGCGGGGCCAGCTGTCTTTCCCAGTGGTAAGGCTTGGATTGTTCTTAAAAGATGGTTTTTCGGAGACAGGGGAATCAATTTCATCTCTCGGGGCTTCATCTAATTGGGGAATAGATAATTGATCGAAGAAGTTGCTAAAATCGCTTTTACAGGGTTTAATTTTTTCTAGAATACAGATCTTTACAGAATTTGGTAAAACAAGTATTAATTTCCTTTGGATTGGTACTTACCTTACCGGATTTCATTATCACTTTTTGAATTGCTCGTTTTGCTTGTTCCCCTCTAAGTTGATTTGCCAGCAGTTCCTCTGGATTATCTCCAAATTCAAAATGTCTCTGGTTGAGCTTCAAGAGAAGATTGCTAATGCGTTTATTTAAAATTGTGTTATATTCACACCTTAATTTCAGATTTTCATTTAAATCAGTTTGCAACAAAGATGATCTATATACTTCTTCCAGTTCAGGAAGCTTATTTTCTATTTCTTTAAGCCTTTTTCCCAATATTTTTTTTGTTGGAAGATTCAAAAGGAAATAACATGACCTCTCATCACGACTTTAAAGGTCTCCCATAAAGTAGAATCCGAAACTTCTCCGTTATCATTGGTAGCAAGAAACATATCCATATTCGCATTGAGATATTTAATAAATTCTTGATCATTCAGAAGGGAAGGGTTAAAACGCCAATTATAATTTTTGGTCAAAATGTTTACACTTCATCAGCTGTTGTTAGAATTTAATATTAATTTCTAGTATCAGCTGATGTTTGCTGGAGCCACAGCTGTAAAGCTGCTGGTCATGATGTCGGTTTGGATATGTGGTGAGAGGGAAACATGAAGATGAAACCAGGAGATGTCCTTACTGAATCATCAGAGCTGAACAGGTAATGGAGAAACAGGTTTACCTTTCAGGTGACATGAATGAGTTGAAGGGAAGTTATGAACTGTTTCTGAGAGACAAATAACACCAGGATCCATTTTTTACGTAGCTGACAGCTGGTAACTGTGCAGGGGCGGGTCTAGCAAAGTTTTGCCAAGGGGCCATGTAGGGCATTAACCCTTTAAAGCCGGTCAGAGCGGGCACGCTCCGTTTTGGGTAACTATTTTTAAATCCCGGTTGCACTGCAACCACGTAAGCTAGCGCAATAATTTTTGTTTTTTGCATATGAAACCAGAGGAGTTGCACTTACATCTTATGCCATTAGCTTGTCCTAGGTCACAGTTTCCTTCCACATAAAGCTTTGCAAAAACTGCATAAAAAGCGCTTGCAGGAACAAAAACATAATATTCCAGAAACAGCTTTGCCGATCCAATCAGCTGTTCATAACACTTCCTACGTCCATCAGCACGAACTATCGCATGCCGCCATGACCTGCCCGAAACCGGAAGTGACATCATTTTGCGGAAATGTAGTTTTTTACCATCAGGGCCTCATGAGCCTATACTGGTGTTTTTAAAAGTTATGTTTGACTTTATGGCTTTCTGTGTGGTTTCTGGGATGCTTAGGACTCATATTGTACTGCTGGAAATAGTTCATTTTGATGCACATGCTGTTATTTTGCAAATTTGCATTATAATATTTATTTTTGTTTTTCCTGCAGTATATAAAAATTGGTGTATTTCAAAAATAAAACTATGAAGACACTCAAAATAAATTTCCTGTAGTGGGAAACTATTTTGCGCAACTTTTTGTATTTACAGTTTTGAGGGATAAGCTTCTTAAATTTCTCTAACTAGAAGAATATGTAAAAAACAAACACTATTTTCAATTTTTTGTAGTGTATTGCACTTTTTTGCAAATTATGTAATTACTATACACTTAATGCAGACATATTATTAAAATTTGGGCTATAATTGTTGTATTGATGTATATCAACTTGAAATGCTCTCAAAAATGGCTCCACAGCATGTAAAAATATAATATAAGCTCTGGCAGACTTGGTTCTATGGTAGGTCTTAAAGGGTTAACAGGGAGAGGGGGGCACAAAGAAATACTTTATTTTCTTATTCTCATTTAAAATATTTCGCTTTTATTAAATAATTATCTGAATCTTACAACCAAAGTTTTTTATCTGACGTAAAATGTATAGAAACAAGACTGTACATCACTGTCACAACAGCGTTTGTTTTCATTCAAAGGCTTTATGGCTTTAATACCTGGTGGGCCGGTCTCTAGTCAAAATGCCCGGGCAGATTTTTTTTTGTCCCAGTCCAGCCCTGACGCTAATCCATTAACGTTTTACGTGGCCAAACCTGCACTACCACTGATGGCCCATAATAATCAAGAACTCATGCACTGGACATTGGTTGGGTTATCATTATAAAGCCAAAGGATAGAAAGAGAGAGAGAATGATAGGGTCGGTGCTTATCTATGATTTTTAAAAAAGAAAGACCTCAATAATCCTCGTGCAGTGGGCAACATCCAAATGAAACAGCTCAGTGGAAATATATTGGTATTTTGGTGAGCCTTCAGCTCTTGGTCATCATCCAATGAAAACAAAGTCCGAGAGTCTTTTGTCCACATATGGAGAACATACTGCAGTCAGTGATGTCTCATTTGATTATTCTTCAATTCCAAATATGTTTCCAGCTTTAGACTGATGAAGAGGCTCTGACTTATGATCAAAAAACAAAAAGGGAAATAGCACTGTTTTTGCAAACTTTCTGCTAGAAAGAGCTATTTATACTTTGATGTGGTTTATTTTGTAGGGTTTTTTTTTATTTTTTTGTTTTGTTTTTCTACTTCTGGCCAGTGCTCACTGGCTCGATAAAACCATCAAAAGGCTACAACAATCAAACCATCAAGAAAACCTTGATGATAATGACACAGATCCCAGATCCCAGTCTCATCATCCTGCAAATGCTAGAGGAAAATTCAAAGAATCCATTACCCATTGCCATCCATACAGGGCTAACACAGAGAGAAAGGCATACCTTCACTCCTAAATTCACACTTTGAACCAATTTAGCCAACCTGTTAAATGAATATTCAGTGAACTGCATAACCTGAGGAGGCACAGGAAGAACATAGAGATAAAAAGCCCAATGAACCCTCTTAAGCATTAAGCTTCTCCTTTAACGCTCTCCAGGGTTTGCTGCTATTAATTCTCCTGGACCAATACGTTATAGTGGCTAATGCTACCTAGCACTGGACTGCTACATGACCATTACATTACACAACAATGTGGACTTGTGAAAATGCCTGCAGTGTCATAGATATCTCATTTGTGGATTCCTGCTATATATTAACAGACCTCTCTGCATTGAATCATATCTGTTATTAATCTCTGTCTCTCTTCCACAGCATGTCTTTATCCTGTCTTCCTTCTCTCACCCCAACCGGTCGCAGCAGATGGCCGCCCCTCCCTGAGCCTGGTTCTGCCGGAGGTTTCTTCCTGTTAAAAGGGAGTTTTTCCTTCCCACTGTTGCCAAAGTGCTTGCTCATAGGGGGTCATATGATTGTTGGGTTTTTTTCTTTGTATCTATGAAGCGCCTTGAGGCGACTTATGTTGTGATTTGGCGCTATATAAATAAAATTGAATTGAATTGAATTGGGCAGTGCTTTGGCAGACAGCCCATCTACATCGACCTGTGGTAGAAGGAGACAGAGTTCAAACTGGCCTGTGGGTTTTCTTGTGCTATTGTGGTTCATGCCAGCTGAAGAGAAGAGTGAAGTTCTAACAACAAAGTGTTAAACACACTGCAGCTGCTGTCTGTGCTTCTCATGTTTGGATGTTTGTTGGGGAGAACGGGTGTTGCTCCCTCGTCTGATAGGCCCACTTGTCAACCAATCGACATTGGACCGACGACCAGCCGAGCTACATGTTGTTGGGATTTTGAAGGACTGCATGAAGCACGTTTGTGTGAGTGGAAACCCCTCTCTGTGGGCTCTGTACAGACAAATACCAACACAAATAAGCAAAACAGTGATACCACAAAAAAATCCAGCCTGGGAGTTGTGATGGCGGTGTGTGTGTTTGTATGTGTCGTGGATTGGGAGGGGGGTGCTATCATGCTTGACAACCAATCAGGAGCCTCTTTGTTGTGACAATAGTTAAGTATTCCCCCTTTACCCTGACTGCTGAGATAGAAATAGCATCCAGTAATCTTGGAGGGGTTCAAACTCCCAACTCTGTTAGCAGGGAGCTGCACACTGACACGCAAGCACACACACACTGACTGACACCAGCAAGCATATGTGTCATAAAACATGTTCAGTGTTTTCACACTACTACCACCTTTTTGCCTTTTCACTCCCAGGGAGCGAGGGATTGGTAGAGAGTGGGAAGTATGCAGAAGGTGTTAAATTGAGCCAGGAATAAACACAGTAGCTGTTAGATCTGTATTAAATAGAAATGTCTCTGGGTCACACCCCTCACTCCCCGGGGCCACAACTGATCTGTGTGTGGATATGCATGTGTGTCTAAGTGCACATGCTGCCGTATGTGTGAGTATAGCACTAATGTGGGCTGTGAGATGTGAGCACAGCAGACAAGGACACAACAGAAAGCTAGCCTTAGGGACGGACAAACAGAGAGAGAGCACCACTGATTGGAGCCAATAGGATTAAAGCAGCAGTGTGACCTTCACAGATGTCTGTTAACAGAGAAAATACTCTGGTTCTCATTCAGTCTCAGCAGAGCTCCCCGACGACAGAGCTGCTGAAGCTTAATGGATACTAACTGCTGGTCATTATATTCCATGGTTCCAGGGTCTTAATGTGGGAATTTGTCGTACTGAGTCAACTGTGCACACTGTAAAATGTAATATTGTGTTTAATTAAAAATATTAAATAGGTTGAACTCAATTTTTATCAATTTGTTATTAAAACTCAATTAAAATAAGTTACAAGTACTTTTTATGAAAAAACATTGATAAACTCAATTTATATGAGTTTTCTTAACTTAGAAAAACGAAGTAAGCTGGAAGTTTTGCTTCTCCACGCTCCCTCAAAAGCTGCGACATCCGTAGCATTGAGCTGTGATCAAGCTGCATATTTCAGAGAGGCATTTTATTGTGGGCAGTCTAAGGCACACCTGTGCAATATTCATGCTGTCTAATCAGCACCTTGATATGCCACACCTGTGAGGAGAAGATGTAAATCTGTCAACTTTTGTTTTGTCATTTCTTTATGGGTTTTGTGATTGATTGTGTTTTTGAGGATCTTTTGTATTTCAGTTGGGTTCTCTTTATATATTAGTATGGTTGATTGTTTCATTTAGCATTTATTTTATCATCTGTAGCCTGTTTATATCTAGATATTTTCAGGCGAGAATGTAGCTGTGTAAAGGTCAAATATCTGCTCGATTTATCAAGACATCACATATTTGCAAAAATGCGTGGAAGTTTTCAGAGACGTCCATTTTTTTTTCATGCTTTGTGGCAGCTTTTGAACATCTGTGGCATCTATTAATGTCAAATCTAGCCTTTATTTAACAACATAAGCAATCTCTATGTTACAATGATTGCACAGTCATTAAGGATCAAATCGGTTTGTGAAAAATGTTCTGTTTTTTCTCCCTCTGCTTGCTTCTTACTGTCTTTGAGGCTCGGGACCAGCACTCCTGCTGTTGGACAGAAAGACATCAGTAAGTATTTTGGTTTTCCAATATTTTAGCAACTGTCAGTGACATTTATATTAATCAGGCTGAGCTTTAATCATACTTTAGATCAGCCTGTTTTACTTATTGTTTTATTTGTGCTTTGGTTTGGGGAAGTTGCTTCTGTACTGATCTTTTCCTGTCTTCTGTTATTAGACTTGAGATATGACTGCACTATGCTGTTACTGGTGACTCCAGTTAATTCTACAAGACATGCTGTGTAAGTAAACAAACAACAACAGTTTGTCTGCATTTCTTGAAAGATCACATCCCCCAAACTTAGTTTAGAGGGTCTACACTGTATATAGTGAAGTCTGCAAGTTTTCTAACAGCAACATTTGTTTTTTGCACATCATTAGAATGAAAGTCATTGGCCATGTTTGCATAGCCCTTTTTAAAATGATGCTTTCATGGCATTATTGTGTGTTGGGTGGTGGTCCCGGCTATCCAGACTGACAGTGGGACATTGAATGTCACCTCTCCGTGGGGAGGGAGCCTGAGGTTGTATAAATTGGAGTCTGTTTTATACCAAATGCAGAAAAAAATGTTTTAAGAAAGCAATTAAGTTCATGTCCAAAAAATATGATTGTTTGCTCGCAGGACACCAGGAGAGATGAGTCTCCGTCACAGATGGTGTGGTCAGTGAAGATGGTCGTCTGCAGGTTCAAGCTCATTGCATCTCCAACCCACATCCACTGCCACTGTACTTAAGGGAGGTTAAAGACTTTCTTCTGCACCTACATTTGGATCACCTCGATCCATGACAGTCATTCAGCAGTAATGCCTGGACTGGAAACAAGCATCCTTAAAACATTACAACATTCCAGCTCCTGTGTTGGAATGAAAAACAAATGTGTTGTTTAAATCAGAGACTGCACTTGTGACAGAACAACAAATATTTTATTTTGATTATATAAGTAAGTACAAAACAAAGTTGTGGTAGGCCTAAACTTATTTTCAGAATAATTACATCTGAGACTTTGTTTCATTGTAAGATTATAACAGTGATGGCAACATAATTGCTTGTTGTTCAGCAGAACAGTGTCCAGTATGTTGGCTGTTATACTTTGTGGTGTTTCAAAATAAAAGTTGGGCTCATTTTAACATCATTACAAAAAGTGTTGTTAATTATTTTTAATCATATTCAGGTTACCACAAATTGTTTTTAATTTAGTTGAACTTGAAATGTTTGTCAGTAGGTAAACAATTAGTATTGTACAGTCAGAAATATCAAGTTATTCTTAATACTGCAGACTTGCACTGTATAAGTTGTTCTAACAGTCATCTTAAGTAAGCTTTACTTAGTTTTTTTGAGGCAACGAGTTTCCTCAATTTTTTTGAGTTCTGGGAACTAACAAGGCTGTACAGTGTACTCAAAATGAGTAAGTTGCCCTAACTCGGTCATCTTACGTAAACTTGATCCAATTTTTTTGAGTTCTGGGAACAAATGAGCTTGTACAAAGTACTCAAAATAAATAAGTTGTCCTAATTTAGTCATTTTTAGCTAAGCTTTACTCAATTTTTTTGAGGCAACGAGGTTCCTTAATTTTTTTGAGTTCTGGGAACTAATTAGATTTTACAGTGTAACACATTTAGGGTTGGGGGGCAGAAGTGGTGGGTGGGATGGCTGCCCACTAAAGAAAAGTTTGTGGTTGTTTTTTAGAAGTTGGGCTCAACATGAAACTAAACAAAGCAGCCCAAAGAGAAAACAGAAAACCTAAATATTTGACTCAAAGAAATCAGAAAACACCACTGATTCCAAAAGGCTGGGTCAAATGACCCAAGACCATGGCCGTTTGTTTACTTTGTGCAGTAGGATGGGCTGCTGTAGTTAGCTGAGACTGCTAAACACAATTATAGATACCAATAATTGCATAATACGTCTGTGTTTAAAAGTATTTCCAGTGATCTCTTATATATCTCATTTTCTTTTTTTGTTTAGTTTTTTGCATTGTGCTCATTTTGTTATTTTTTTTGCATTAGCATACACAGCTCATGGTTTTCTGTATTTTCGTATTTCAGTTGGTTCACACTAAATACAGATCGAGCTTTCTGTCTCATAAATTCATGCCACAAGACAACACTGCCAACATCACACGTAACCAGTGATGGGAATAACGGCGTTACCACATGAGTGCTGCTGTTGGACTGAGGACGAATAAAGTAGTCGCGGTAAGCCAATCACATGACCACTTCAAGACAAAGCAACAAGGTGACATGTACCAGTTTATAAACTGTGTTGATCGCCCACGTAAAACCAGAGTCATGATAAACAATATATACGCGTGTTTTTCCTCAATGGTTTCATGTTTACTGTCTAACGACAGCGCAGCGAGCACTCTCTGCTTATGACCAAAAAATAATAAAAGAAAACAAAAATGCACCATGTCGACCAATCAAAAATGATATGGCAACATGACATTTGGTTGTTTAGGAAGAGAGAGAGCGATAGCGAGTTTTGAGATGTGAGAGATTTGTGAGGTTTAGCGTGTTTGGAGTGTGTAGTTCATGTGTTGTCGTGTGTAGTGTTGTGGATAGTTTTGTGTCAGAACAATGAGGCAACTGCTGTCTCCAGGTAGAAACAGGAGTGATACACCTGCTGCTATCAGACCTGCAGGTATCAGGCTGTGATGTTCTCCTTTATAGTAGACAGAAATATTTGGAGTGGCACAAATAGTTTGTGGCATCTTATTCAAGAACAGCTGATTGTTCTGTAAATAGTTTGAAATGGTTATTAACAAAGGGTAAAAGGTAAATGGCTGCAAATAACTTTGTTGTTTGCAAAACTTGTGCATAAGACTTTAAAATTGACAATTTATATCTGCATTTAAAGTTATGAAATATGATTCATTAAACATGTTTGTGATTGTTACAATAAAAAATATCACTTTTTCTACTCTGATTTTATGTGTTTTGTCTGATTTTAGATCAATTATGTTAACACAGTTTGTCAAAATGAAAACATGACTGTAAATTCAGACACGTGAGGTTGTGCTGAAAACAATGAGACCAAACAAGGCAAATAAATAGTTTTTAAAGGTGAAATGTGGAGGAAACATCAGAAGTAGTTAAAAATGGCCAATTGTACCCTGGACCCCAGAGGGTTAAACGCTTTTTTAAAGTAACGCAATAGTTACTTTTCCTAGTAATTAATTACTTTTAGAATCTTGTAACGCAGTTACTAACTCAGTTACTTTTTTGAAGAAGTGACTAGTAAATATAATTAATTACTTTTTCAAAGAAAGTTGCCCAACACTGCACGTAACACACAGGTTACATATACGTTGGTTCAGTTACTGACAAAAGTGCTGGAATCAGACTGAGAGGTGAGACCTTTGTCAGGTATGCTGGATTACACAGATGGATTACGTGGCAGAAACACACACACGGACGCAAAAATAGTTTGTGATGCAAGTTTATATACACGAGTAGGGGGGATATTTACAAGGGAAGGGGCTATGTACAGTGATGGATAAAAATGTGCCAGGAGATAAACACCGAGGAGATGAGACGGAGCCGAGGCATGCAGGTAGGCAGCAGACGCACCGGAGCTACCTGACAACAAGGAACAAAACAGAGCTTATGGCGTACCGTTGATAGCCGAACGTTAAACACAAGTGGACGGAGAGAGTTGGAGAGCTTACTTGACCACCCAAACCACAGCCGCTGCGGTGATCGCAGCCTGATGAAACGTGGCACTCCGTCGCGGATCCACAATAGCCAACACAAAATCCTAGGTAGGCGGGCAGGCGATGGAACAGGCACTTGTGACAGCGACAATACTCCGACACCAGACGTCCGTGACTCTGCTCCCTAAAAGCGCTCACTGATGACGTCCGATGCGTCGCAGGTGTGTTGGAATGCCATCAAGCCCCGCCTCGCCTACCTATAACCAAAAGGAAAACAAAAACCCAAACAACAACAATACACCTACCCACCACCTCCTAACAACCTTAGGTATCCCTCTGTTTCTCTTATATACTGGCTGTTAAAATGAGTGGTGTAAGGTTTCAGGGCTGCTGATCTGCTGTAAAGTGTGCTCAAATCCCACGGGCAGTGTTAGAAGCTGTTTGTTGTCAGTGTCATGATGATATGAAACTCGACAATACAAGGAAAACACATTTTCTTTTGATCTTGTCTATAAACATGCTCAGATATTCTTATTAGAGCAATGTTGTTTACTTGATTAGAGCAGACAACAAGCAGCAAGCATGTGCTTGTTGCTGTCATTTGTGTAGCCTCTTGTGCAACACACAGAGTATTCTGGTAACACAGTAGTCATAGGCCCCACTGATGAAATCCAACAGCTGTGAGCATCCTGACACTTAATGAAACAGTGGGAAGTTTTTCAGAAGAGCAGACGACTCTTAGCTATTCACCTGCTGCTTCAGCACAAAGATGTTCAGATAAAAAGGTTAACAAAACCATAGTCTTTAAAGGACCCCAGAAAGCGGACACCTAAATCTCTTACCAAAGGCAGATTGTGTTGCATACATCTTCATGTGAGGCAAAGAAAGGAAGATGTTGTGTGCATTGTCCCGTACTCTTCATCGCAGGCTTTTACCAGGTTTCTGTTACTTTGTAATCTTGTCGATTTTTCAGGCTTGTGTGTAGCTCTGGCCGCTTGTACAGATGGATTCTATGACATTTAGCGCTATACAAGATAAAGTTGATCTCCATTAATAATCATAACTACTCTGACTGTTAACTGAAGTAAAACTTATAGTCCTACCTCAAGAGGCTAAGATCTGGACCCGTGTACAGAACCCAGGACACAGAGTTTAAACTCAAAGGGTGGATTTATTAAAGGACTCTCCATCAACAAAAACAAATAATAATGGATTGGATTTATATAGCGCTTTTCAATGACACTATTCATTCACTCTCGCATTCACACACTGGTGGAGGCAACTACAGTTGTAGCCACAGCTGCCCTGGGGCAGACTGACAGAAGCGAGGCTGCCAAATCACACCAGTAGGCGGTAGGGTAAAGTGTCTTGCCCAAGGACACAACGACCAGGGATCGAACCGGCGACCTTCCGGTTACAGATACGCTTCCCAACCCCCTGAGCCACAGTCTCCCCAAATGATGAAAAATAGGAATAACAGGAGGATATGGAGCAAGGAACGCACACTACAGTACCTGGTGGGAGGATGCGACAAAGGACGAAGGAAGGTTGAGACAAAATATATACACAGGATCAATGAGACAGGGGAAGTAAAACTCAGCTGGAAACACATGAAACTATCAAAATAAAACAAGAACTAACACAGAGACCTAAAGGCAGAGACAGAGACATAAAGGCCCAGAGAACAGGAAGAGAGGCAGAAAGGGATTACCAAAAGAAGATGAACTAGATATAAACAGGCTACAGAGGATAAAATAAATGCTAAATGAAACAATCAACCATACTAATATACAAAGAGAACCTAACTGAAATACAAGAGATCCTCAAAAACACAATCAATCACAAAACCCATAAAGAAATGACAAAACAAAAATTGACAGATTTACATAAAAATATACTGAAACACCTAAAGTACTCAATATATAGAATCATATGGAGTATACTAATATACACTGAACAAAAATATAAATGCAACACTTTTGTTTTTGCTCCCATTTTTCATGAGCTGAACTTAAAGATCTGAAACATTTTCTACATACACAAAGGACCCATTACTCTCAAATATTGTTCACAGATCTGTCTAAATCTGTCTTGATGCTCAATCATCCAGGAAAGTAAATCTCCAAAAGTTGATTCTGTTCATCTGGACGTAGCGTTTTGTGGCAGAAACGTTTCGTCATCATCAGGTGACGTCTTCAGTCTCAGCTGACTGCAGGTTTCCAATCTTATAAACAGGACATTTGCATAATGACTGAAACCAGCCCACTGAAGGAACAATGGGCTGGGAGGTCAGTTCCTTAATCTTAATTATGCAAATTCTTATGACCATTGATCAACAACCACTGACCAAAACCCATTGATCAAAGACCACTGAGCCTAAATCTGTGTTAGTGAGAACTTCTCCTCGCAGGTGTGGCATATCAAGGTGCTGATTAGACAGCATGAATATTGCACAGGTGTGCCTTAGACTGCCCACAATAAAATGCCTCTCTGAAATATGCAGCTTGATCACAGCTCAATGCTACAGATGTCGTAGCTTTTGAGGGAGCGTGCAGTTGGCCTGCTGACTGCAGGAATGTCTACCAGAACTGTTGCCTGTGAAATGGATGTTCATTTCTCTGCATAAGCCATCTTCAGAGGTGTTTCAGACAATTTGGCAGTACATCCAACCGGCCTTACAAACCTCATGTAACCACACCAGCCCAGGACCTCCACATCCAGCATGTTCACCTCCAGGATGGTCGACCAGGTGGAGACCAGCCACCCGGACAGCTGCAGCAACAATCGGTTTGCATAACGAAAGAATTTCTGCAAAAAATGTCAGAAACCATCTCAGGGAAGCTCATCTGCATGCTCGTCATCCTCATCGGGGTCTGGACGTGACTCTTTAACCACCTTGAGTGGGAAAATGCTCACATTTGATGGCGTCTGGCACGTTGGAGAGGTGTTCTGTTGACAGATGTTTTTACAGTTCAGGGCAGATGGCAGACCGCTTGTGTCGTTTCATGTGGATGAGCAGTCTGCTGACATCAACGTTGTGGATTGAGTGGCCCATGGTGGCGGTGGGGTTATGGACAATGAACACGAGTGCATTTTATTGTTGGCACTTTGAATGCACAGAGATACCGTGTTGAGATCCTGAGGACCATAGTTGTGCCATTTATCCATGACCATAAGCTCATGTTACAGCGTGATAATGCACGGCCCCATATTGCAAGGATCTTTTAGAGCCTCTAGCCTCTAGCCACTAAGCATTGTTGTTATGTGTTGCACCCTTCTCTCACATGTTCTTCCAGCAATGTTTCTGTCTCCAGCCTTGATGGTGCTGTTCTCATATCGATCCCCTCCCACTGAGAGTACACCTTAGATGGTTCAGTGGAGTACAGCTGGACTATTTTCCAGTCTTCTCTGTTATACCTCTTCAAGTGGCTGGCCAAAGCTGAGAGGCTTTGCTTCGCAGTTCCCAAGGCCTCGGGTATGGACAGCTTGTTGTAGTTCTCAGGTAACCTTTCTGCAGCTCTGACAGAAAGAGTCCCCATTGTTCTAGTGGGTGCAGGTCAGGTGAGTCTGAAGATCTGTGTGGCTTTTTCAGGCCTACTTTTTATCTAGATAACGTCAGCATCACAGTCTGCATATTAAACAGCTACACTGTTCAGGTCAAATTCCTGAAAATGACTGCAGGCCTTGAGGGAGGCTGCCTGACATGTAACACATGCTTGCCTTGGGCTTGTGGTGGATTTTGTATTGGCTATATTTACTGTTAAAGTGTAACTGCTCATGTTTGATTATGTAGTACTGCTTTATGCTGAAAATTTAATTCATTTTTAGCCTACACACATTAACTATGATTATCAGCTTAATGGCATGGTTATTCTAAGAGTCTATTTTCTCTTTATCAGTCATTTCAAAGGACTCCTACAAAGCTGTATTATTCACCCATGAATGGTAAATGAAATGCTACTTATGTAGAGCCTTTCTACTCAGTTGAGCAAAAAAAGTGGGATCAATCCACATACTTTAAAATTGGCAGAAGACCCACTTAAAGCAGAGCCAAAGTCACCCACCCATAAGGCTGTTAACTAAGAGTTTTATCTTACAAAGGTTTCTGGTTAATAATGTAGGTCTTTATTGTACATGAGCTTAAAAAACTTTATTCACATCTTTATAAATATTCTGTCACTCAAGAAAATCACAAAATAAGTAAAAACTCATTAACTAATTGTTTGACACCTATTGACCTGCACAGGCTGAATCCGCCTCCTTTTGACACAGAGTAAACTCACAAGAGTAAATAAATGACTGTGGAGTGATCAGACTCTGCTCTTGGTTACTGGTTCCACCTCTAAAGAAAGACTGCAGGTCCGCTGAATGAGCCGGTTTTCCACGTGATGACAGAAAAGGAAAACAACACAAATAGTTTCCTTTGTTAATGAGACAGATTTTTCTGAACATAAATGAGATGTTTAAAATTATTTGTAATGTTTCCTCCTATTCAGTTTTGAGCTGGCAGAGCTTTTTGGCATGTAAATCACAGTGAATTGAAACACATCTGTTTTTACCTTTGTTACGTTCCCCTGAAAGGGTCCAGGCGAAGAGGGAAAGTAACAAAAACTGGACCTTCTTGCTGAAGGTCCAGTTTGCCAACCACCGTGCCACCATGCTGCCTGGGTTTTTTTTAATTTATATTGAATTTTTGTCACTGTTGGAGTGGGGCATTAATCCGTGGAAAACCAGTAGTAAGCATGTGCGGGGTTCCCAGCCAGAATTACATAGACTCCACACTGGTAAGGTTCATTTCCCTGTAATGATTTTTCCTTTACTAAATTATAACTTTAGCTCTTATAATGAGGGAAACCATACAATTCTGTATTATCATATGCCAGAACTGCACAGACTGCACTGTATGATGGAAGAGAGTGCAGTCCACTGATTCTGCAGCTGCATTTTGTCTTTTAGAAAATAAATCCATGTTTTGAAACCAGTCCCTGTTTTTCGGCACATCACAGTCTACCAGTTGGTACCTGCTATACCTGATTGTCTGATTGTGGAAAGGTGTGAGGATGACATCCACAGATGGGAGAAACACAAGCCCCACAACAAAACCCCAGCCCAGTCCAGTCAGTCTACACGGCATTACTTTGGTTAAACTTGAAGTATCTGAGCAGACACCACGTTTCTAACATTTTTCGGGACAAATAGAATAACCTCAGTTTTATCTGAATTTAAAAATTAGACATCGTCTGTGTCTTTAAGACATTCCTGTAGTTTAAATAACTGAGAAAGTTCCATCATATGAAGATAACTGCCATCTTCTAAAGCCTGCAGTGATCAAAGCATGCTGAGATCATAATATTAATACGATCTCAGGTTATATTGATGCCTGTTGGTTTTGTAATCGATGGGGATCAAAAATGGAATAAACCCAGTTGTGGCTCTTTCTAAAATGGCTTTATCTATTATAGAGTGAACTTTGGGTTGTGTGGAATAAAAAGAGGAAAAACAAAGAAGATTACTTACAGCACAAGTGATGATGCTATTAAGACACCACAGAAATAAACAACAACAACTGGGGAGTGCTTGGTTGCCTAGCAGCACTGATTACATAGATTATGATATTATGGCTGCTGTAACATAAGCAGCTAGCTCTGAGTGATAAATACATGTAGAGGAGACTGTAGTTAGACAAGCACTGAGCAGCTCTCCTTAGGACCTAGGTGGGTGTTGGTGGATGCTGACTGTATCTGTGGTTGGAGTGCAGTTCAACTGAGAAACGAAGAGCGTCACCATTAGTTTAGCTGCCTCTTCAGTACCGTGCAGAGGAAAAGTTTTGCACGCTCCTAAAGCCATGGCCAGACTCTTTTTGAATGCCACACATGAACTTCTAATCAAAGGATACTTTGTGAAAGGACTTTGAATAAGTTGTGGTATAAAGGGAATTTGGAGTAATCCAAATGACACCGAGTCTGATTCTTGTACTTGATGTAACTGCTTCTAACGTAGAGATGCTAAGGATTTCTAAAAACCACAGTACTTCCTATGAGGCAGCTGGTACATCACAAGCATCAGAGAGAATAGAAATCATGTGGTAAGTAGAGCACTTGGAATAACATTCAGATGGGGATCTTTGGCACACCGCCTCCATGCTTGGACCAGAAAGATCCTTTGTCCAGGGTGAAGCTTTCTAGCTTCTGTTGAGTGTTGACAGTTGCAGCAGATGGCTGCCCCTCCCTGAGCCTTCCCACTCACTACATTTTCATTGTGTTTTGCAAGTTTTTATTTGCATCCAAGTAATGTTTGTAATTTGGCCTTTTCAGTGTAACATAGTTTACACAGTAAAAGGAAATAGTTCGGTGTTTGGGTTTGTCTGGCCCTGAGGCTTTATGCTACATTAATTCTCCATCTCTGTGTTTGCACAGACACAGAGACAAGAAGACGCCTTTGTTTGTTTAGTGCTCGCAGTGAGCATGCAGCGATACAGTGACGTCGAGAAATGCCACAGTTAATAATGTTATGCCTACGAGTTCTGATTTGTTAACGGAGCAGTCTTGATGCAGGTATAATCAAGAGCTTTAGAATCAGAATCAGAATCAGAATCAGAAAGGGGTTTATTGCCAAATGTTGAGCAGGTTTACAACATTAGGAAATTGCTGCTGATATGTGCTGCAGAAACCTTACATTTACACACAGACCGTAATGTAGACAGAAACGTGTCTACATTACGCTTTCATCAAAATGTAAAATCATTATTTTATTCATGTTATGTTTTGTACTTTTGTATTGAAGAATCTTTGTTGCACTTTAAATTTGTAGAAAAGCAGCTCATTTGTGCTCATGGCCAAGCTCTCAGCTGCTTTCCGTAACTTTTGCATGTCCTGCTAAAAAAGAATGAATATTCATTATTTTCAAGGCAAATACATAAGCAAATACTGAAAATACAGACGGGTACTACTGAAAGACAAACACTGAGGTTGTTTCTACTGGTGAGCAGCATGTACACACTCTGTGACACGGAAATGAAATGAAATGCAAAGTGACTCATGTTCATGTTTAAAAAGCTCACACAGTGTATAGAGCTTCATTTACATACTGTACCAGGACACTTTGTTTTCTTGACTTTGTTTTTTATTAAAATGGCTACAGGTTACATTTGAAATGATGATTAATGTTGGCAGACCATTCTAACAATCCCTCCATGTGTCCCAACCTCCATGTTGGAGGTTTAGGATGCTCAGCAGGCCAGGGTGCATAAGTGAGCAACAAGGTTAACATATCAAAGAGTCTGCTGCAAGAAAACCAGAACTCTTCATTTCTGTTCGGTGTTAGGAAGTCATTTCTCTCACCTTTATTCTTACTTAGTTTTGGTTATGACTCACGTACTATACTTTAATATAATCATGTTAAGTCTGTTTCTTACAAAAGAATATCTTAATGAAAATACTGGGTGAAGTGTTATGTCATTTTCATCTTTGTGGATGAATCATGCAAATTCTGCTCATCTTTGCAGATATTTTAAAACATGGAAGGTCATATTGTAAATTCCATTATGAGCTACTTCAGTAAATAAAGTCACTTGAGTTAACTGTTGAGTTTAATATCATGACGTACATATTATTTGTATTTCCATAGTAAACTAAGCTAAACCAAAATATTTGAATAATTATTGCCTTCAACTGCATGATATATCACTCGATTTCAAACCGACTTATCGTGCCGTGTGATAGGTTTGTAGCTTGAACCCATCCGCTGGAACGTTGAAGACAATATAATTACACTGCAAAGTAAGACACAAGTAGGCAAAGTTCTTCATGTTACTCGTGCATGGGAGAAAACCGGACAGAGCGCCGTTCCTTCGCTTGACCCCAGTTGCTCTCGTCCGTTCTCCCGTACCGCTGCCCTTTTATTGAGGTTACATGAATATGCATAGGTTCATTAACATATGACGTCTACATACACACAAAGAGTAGCTTGCCTGTGTGTGTGTGTGCGTATGTGGTGGGTGTGTGTGTGTGTGTGGTGGATGTGTGTGTGTGTGTGTGTGTGGTGGGTGCGTGTGTGTGTGGTGGATGCTGATCAAAGGGTCATAAAAGCACACAAGCAAACATCCTTGGTCAGGAAGAGGGTAGACCCCCCCCCCCCCTCATCCTAGATAACACCGTGAGGAAGTCCAACAGTTCATTTATAAACAAAGAGCACTTAGACTAAAACAGACATATGTGTGTTTGCTATACCATAAATCAATAAGAAAAGATAAACCCTCTCCTAAGGGGTATGTGATTTATAGCAGGACACTCGTGTAGAGGAATGTACACATAGTTAATACAGACCTCTTTTAGGATGAGACATCCTTTCAATCTACCAATGATTATATACTTCTAAGCATATATAAGTAAATGTTTCTAAGCATAAATGACAATCAACAATACAAAATCTAACACCGTGCCTTCCATTTACCTGAACAGAGTGAACTAGAGTGGAAGAGAAAGTGAGAATGTGACCTAGCTGCTAGTGCTTCACAGTGTTTAACTGATAAAGACAGGAGGGTTAGGGTCTGAGGAGAGGGTCACTGAGTCACACTGGATAAAGGTATGGAAGGATCAGAGTTTGCCCGGGGCACATCAATTAAGTGTTAGTCGGAGGAAGGAGAATTTCAAATTTGACATAGCAGGACACCCAAGGCAGCTTAGCTGTGCATGGTTGTGTAGACATGAGCGCACGTGCCTGCCCATGTGAGTTTTGGGACAGATCTCATTGACCCATGGGCTTCTGCGCTGTCATGAGCGTTTAGCCTGGATTGGCTGCAAGCTCTGCCCCTGCAGTTTTCATCAGAGCTGGGGACAGGCTTCTGTAGAGCCTCACAGTACACAAACTACCAGCACTGCACCTTCTAAAACATGACTGACTACTGAGACTTCTGTCACCTGTTCTTGTCATTGCACCGCGGCTCTCACTTTAAATCCAGAATGCATTCATGACACCAGAATGCAGAGGCATCAATTAGCATTGCTTCTGTACACCACAGTATAAATCTAACTTTCACTTGAAGTCAAAAGGTTTAACACATGTTCTGCATTAACTGTTTACGGTCATCAATCACAGTCCTGAGAGTCAAAATAATACTTGAAGTCAGTCATCAATTATTATCAATTATAATAATTATCTATTATCTGTTTCTGCAAGTGCAGTATCTATCAATTCTATCAATATTTTTCATTATGTCAATTTTCACTTTTAAACTTTAAATCTGAATCTATGAGGCCGTAACAATGGCTCCAACTCTGGCTTCAAATGTCCAAATGATGTTTTGATGAAATCTGTAAGACCAACAGTCAGATGGTCAGAATGTGTTGGCTCTTAAATATTAATAATGCTTTTATGATACATTCCTTTTTTCATTTGTCATTCAGGTTGTTTTTTCAAACCTACTTTGGTTGTGTGTACTATGTACATTGTAACATACCTATAATATTTCTATATTCTGTAATATATCTGTAGCGGCAACCTTCGGTCCTTCTCTGCTGCTTCTGTAGAACGTAAAGTTTCTGACTCGTGCTCTTCTTGAATTGCTTGTATGCCTTTCGGTAGAAAAAACGAGGCGAATGTAAAAAAGGAAAACATTTATTCTCCATACAAACTGAAAAATACCAAACAAATGCCTCTGGTGGGTGCTCCATTTACATTCCTTTTATGTTACAACAAAACCACAATAAAAACGGCGACGGTCAGAAAACTGTTGCTCCACGTCCTGCTTACTTGCCTAATCTTTTATCACCCCCTTGTGCCTAACACACTTCTAGTTTTCATCACAGAACAAATTACAGACAAGGTTCTGAATAGTATACATACAAGTGTTTTTTTAAATAACCATTTTTAAACGGCATACATGCCAACCAGTGGGGCACCAGCAAAGCTGGATTGGGCACATTAAATCTTTTATAGGTGGTATAAATCCAGTCACTGTCCTCAGTAAGACCTAGGTATTTATAATGTGTGTTACCTCGTCCTCATTGCTGGTTCGTCTGCATTATTCCCTTCCGTCATTCTGTGTTGTTTACCTCGGTCTCCCTGCATCTTTGTTCTGGTTTGTTTTGTTAGCTCTGCCCAGTTTAGGTTCCAGTTTCATGTTCCCCCGCCATTGCTGTTTGTATCCACTCCTGTTAATAAAGACTCACCTGCATCAGAGCTGCCGCATTTTGGGTCCTTTCTACTAACTCCACACGTCTGCCACACCGGACATGACAATTATAGCCTTACCCAAAATGATTGTATTAATTTTCCACCTCAAAATTCTGCACACAAAACCCCATAATGGCAAAATAAAAAACACTTGACAAAAGCTTGAAATTCTTGCAAATGTATTTTTAAAAAAAATGTAATATGTACATCATTGTTCACAGCCTCTGCTCAAACTGTTGTGGAAGCACCTTTGGCACCAATTAAAGCCTTATGTCGTTGCTCAAAGTCAAAGTCAACTTTATTTGTCAATTCTGCCACATGTACAGGACATACAGTGAATAGAAATTTCGTTACTCTCAAACCCTAGATAAAATAGCAAATGAACATTTAAATATAAGAGAGTGATTAAAAAATGCAAATAAAATTATTAAAAAGTAAAAATTTAAATAAATACAATACAAATTAACAAGAAAGCTATGCAATATACAATATACAGTATTCAGGTAAGGGTAAATGACATTGAGTGTAAACCAGGCAGAGTAGTGCAAATAGGCAAATAGTGCAAATGGAGATTTAGTAATGTACAGTAAGAGATAGTATAACAACAAAGTCTTATGAGGTAGTGGCAGTCCAATGCTCCACAAAGTGACTGGTAACTGGTGCAGGCCAGTGAGTGAGTCAGAGAGAGAGAGTGTGTGTGTGTGTGTGTGTGTGTGTGTGTGTGTGTATGTGACAGAGTTCAGTGAGACCATGGAGGAGAAGAGGGGAGAGGGGGCAGAATCGGGAGGGAGTTAAGCTTCCTGACAGCCTGATGGATGAAGCTGTCCTTCAGTCTGCTGGTCCTGGCCTGGAGACTCCGCAGTCTCCTCCCTGACGGCAGCAGCTTGAAGAAGCTTTGCATTGGGTGCGTGGGATCAGCCGCTATGCATAGGGCTTTTTTAGTGAGACGGGTGCTGTAAATGTCCTGGAGGGAGGGGAGAGAGACACCAATGATCCTCTCTGCAGCTCTCACTATGCGTTGGAGGGTTCTATGACAGGACGCATTGCAGGCTCCAAACCACACAGTGATGCAGCTCGACAGGATGCTCTCGATGGTGCCTCTGTAGAAAGTGTACATGATGGGGGCTGGTGCTCCTGCTCTTCATAGTTTGCGGAGAAAGAAGAGACGCTGCTGTGATTTCTTGGCCAGTGCTGTGGTGTTGTACGTCCAGGAGAGATCCTCTGTGATGTGCACACCCAAGAACTTGGTGCTGCTCACTCTCTCCACAGACGCTCCGTCAATGGTCAGAGGAGCATGTTGGGTGTGCATTCTCCTGAAGTCCACAACAATCTCCTTCGTCTTCTCCACATTCAGAGAGAGATTGTTGTCAACACACCACGTGGCCAGGCGTCTCACCTCACTTCTGTAGTCGGTCTCATCCCTGTTGCTAATGAGACCCACCACCGTTGTGTCGTCCGCAAACTTGATGAAGAGGTTGGAGCTGTATGATGGAGTGCAGTCATGGGTCAGCAGAGTGAAGAGGAGGGGGCTCAGCACACATCCCTGCGGGGCCCCCGTGTTTAAAATGATGGTGCTGGATGTATTACTGCCGACCCATACTGCTTGAGGTCTTCCGGTGAGGAAATCCAACAGCCAGTTGCACAGTGAGGTGTTGAGCCCCAGCTGGACCAGTTTTTGAGTGAGCTGTTGGGGGATTATAGTGTTGAATGCTGAACTGAAATCTATGAACAGCATTCGAACATATGAGTCTTTTTTGTCCAGGTGTGTGAGTGCTGAGTGGAGTGCAGTGGAGATGGCATCATCGGTTGAGCGGTTGGGCCGATACGCAAACTGGAAGGGATCCAGGGAGGGGGGCAGGACAGTCTTGATGTGTTTCATGACTAGTCGTTCGAAGCACTTCA
Organism: Mchenga conophoros; assembly: GCF_057382185.1. Lineage (NCBI taxonomy): Eukaryota > Metazoa > Chordata > Actinopteri > Cichliformes > Cichlidae > Mchenga > Mchenga conophoros. The sequence continues at coordinate 424,080 of NC_140527.1, forward strand.
TCATGATGGGAGTAAGTGCAACAGGACGGTAGTCATTAAAGCAGGAGGTAGAGGACTTTTTTGGAACTGGAATATTTGTGGTGGCTTTAAAACATGTGGGGACGACAGCCTGGATGAGTGATATGTTGAAGATGTCTGTGAAGACATCAGTGAGTTCCACTGCACAGTCTCTCAGTACACGACCAGGAATGTTGTCAGGACCCGGAGCTTTTCGTGCATTGATCCTTCTGAGGGATCTCACGCTGTCCGGGGACAGAGTCATCACCTGGTCACCAGGAGGGGGTGGGGTCTTCTGTGCAGTGGTGTTGTTTTGGACTTCAAAGCGAGCAAAGAAAGTATTCAGCTCGTTCAGCAGGGGGATAGTGCTATCACAGGTCTGTGGTGGGGGCTTGTAATCTGTGATGGTCTGAATGCCCCGCCACAGGCTCCGTGAGTCTCTGCTGTCTTTGAAGTGATGAGATATTTTCCTGGAGTACTGTCTCTTAGCCTCTCTGATGCCACGGGAAAGGTTGGCCCTAGCTGTCCTCAGGCTCGCCTTGCTAGTATGATGCTAGAGCTTTGGCACACCTATTTGGGACAGGTTGTCCCATTTTTCTTTGTAGAACCTCTTGAGCTCCATCAGGTTGGATGCAAAGCACCAGTGCATAGTCTTTTTCAGATCTCTGCTGAGATGCTCAGCCAGGTGAAGTCTAGGCTCTAGCTAGCTCACTCAAAGACATTGACAGAGTTGTACTAAGGCCACTCTTAAATAACCATTTCAAACTTTTTACAGAACAAGCACGTGTTCTGCATCAAATTAGAAGTCACACAAATTATTTGTGCCACCAAAAAATCATTTCTATTAGATAGAGGAGCACATCACAGGTCTGATACCCGCAGGCCTGACAGCAGGAGGTGTAGCACTCCTCCTGCTTCCCACCTGGAGACAGTGTTTAAACTGTAATCTGCCTTTGGTTTTGACTTTCTGGCTAGCAACTTTGACATTCAGGAGTCATCTCATTGTTTTGACACACAAGACAAAGCAATCGACTGTACAACACACTAACTAAATAAGACAACACACTAACTACACATACCAAACACGCTTAATGTCTTACATCTCAAAATTTGGTCCCGCCGGTGCACCTGTCACCCCAGAGGGTTAATATCTTGGCTAACGGCTTCAGGTCATTGTCCTGTTGTAGAATTGCCCCAGTCCGAGACCCAGGGCATCAAGGTTGTCATTAAGGATGTCTCAGCACATCACTGCATTCATCTTTCCCTCAACCCTGACTAATCTCTCAGTTTCTGCTGCTGAAAAACATCCCCACAGCATGCACTACTGTAGGGATGATACTCACCAGGTAATGAGCGGTGATCGGTTTCCTCCAGACATCATGCTTGGCATTCAGGCCAAAGAGTTCAATCTTTGTTTCATCAGAGCAGAGAATTTTGTTTTTCATGGTCTGAGTCCTTCAGGTATCTTTTGTAAAACTCTGGTTAGGGCTGAAGGTAGACCTTTTACTGAGGAGTGACTTCCATCTGGGTGCTCCATCATACAGGCCTGATTTGGAGAGCACTGCAGAAATGACTGTCGTCCTTCTGTCTCTATACAGAGCAAGGCTGGAACTCAGACAGGATGAAGAACCCAGAGGCCTTCCTACCCCATTATTTCAGACTGGCCAGGCAGCCTACTCTAGGAAAAATCTTGGTGGGTCCAAATTTCCTCTATTTACAAATGATGGAGGCCGCGTTGCTCATTGGAACCTTAGAAATTAATAATTGAGAAATTATTCTCTACCCTTAATATAATACTATCTCAGAGGTCTACAGACAACTCCATGGCTTGGTTTATTTATTTAAATCTTAAAAACATGGTATCTAACCAGATGTGTGTCTTTGTCCTATCTGTCTATCTTGGTTAAAAAGGAATTTTTTCTTCCCACTATCACCAAAGCACCTGCTCATTGGGGGGGGGGGGGGTGTCATATGATAGTTTCCTCTGTTTTCTTTGTATTATTCTAGGATCTTCACCTTACAATATAAAGCAGCTTGAGGTAACTGTTGTTGTGATTTGGCGCAATATAAATAAAACTAAACTGAAATGAAATGATGTTTGTGCTCTGACGTGCATTGTCTGCTATGGGATCTTACATAAGCAGGTGTTTGCCTTTCCAGGTCCAACCAATCAGGTTCAACCAACTGAAATTACAAGTGGTTGGAAATTACTCCAGTCAAGTTGTCGAAACATCTGACAGATTACCAGTGGAAGCACCTGAGCTCAGTTCTGAGTATAATGGCAGAGGGAGTCAAAACTTTCTCATGCACATAAGCATTCACAGTCTTGGCCATGACATGAAGTGAAAGATGTCAGTACTGCACCGTATTTTACTGCACCTCAGTGTCTAAGGCCTCACTAAATAAAACCATGGAGATGTATGTAATAACCATCTGTACATAGTACTTTGGCTTTTTTTTATACTTTTTTTCTTATTTACTTTTACTATTTTTTTTATTGTTTTCAATACATCACCCCCCCCTCCCCCCCCCCCACCGATACCGTTCAGGTGTTGGATACTTAAAGTTCTTCTCATCTTAAACTACTTTAAGATACTTAAAGTTCTCGTCTTTGGGATGTTGTCTTTCTGGAGAGTTCTGATTTCATTCTCATTTTAAGTTAATGTCAGGTTAATTTTCTCCATTTCTATCAGCACACCCTTGTTTTCTTCGTTAACTTTAACTGTTTCATTTGCATTTTTATTTCGACATTTTGTGTGATATTGGCCATTAATGCAAAGGATCATTTGTTCAGTTCTATTCGATTCTATTCATAAAGTACCAAATTCTAACAACAGTCACCTCCAGTCATTTTAAACACTGTTGAGTACACTGCTCCACCCAGTGATAAATACTGGATTATCCTGGCTCATCTCATGGAATAATTCATTTTCTGATATATTCAGAACAGAAAATGGTTTTGGCAAATAATCATATTTAAAGTAAAAAAACAAACAAAACAAAGCAAAGCAAAGAAAGAGCAGGTGTGGGTTTGAGTGTTTAACTATCCTAGGCCTGTCTCTTTTCTTTGTCTTTTTTTCCATCCATCCATCCATCTTCATCCGCTTTGTCCGGGGCCGGGTCGCGGGGGCAGCAGCCTAAGCAAAGAGGCCCAGACCTCCCTCTCCCCAGCCACCTCCTCCAGCTTGTCCGGGGGAATACCAAGGCGTTCCCAGGCCAGCCGAGAGATATAATCTCTCCAGCGTGTCCTGGGTCTGCCCTGGGGCCTCCTCCCGGTGGGACATGCCTGGAACACCTCACCCAGGAGGCGCCCAGGGGGCATCCTTGTCAGATGCCCGAACCACCTCAGCTGGCTCCTTTCGATGTGGAGCAGCAGCTGCTCTACTCTGAGCCCCTCCCGGATGGCCGAACTTCTCACCCTATCTCTAAGGGAGAGGCCAGCCACCCTTCGGAGGAAGCTCATTTCTGCCGCTTGTATCCGCGATCTCGTTCTTTCGGTCACTACCCACAGCTCGTGGCCATAGGTGAGGGTAGGGACGTAGATCGACCGGTAAATTGAGAGCTTCGCTTTTACACTCAGCTCCCTCTTCACCACGACGGGCCGGTGCAGCGTCCGCATTACTGCAGCTGCAGCCCCAATCCGTCTGTCGATCTCCGGCTCCCTTCTCCCATCACTCGCGAACAAGACCCCGAGATACTTGAACTCCTCCACTTGGGGCAGGAACTCATCCCCGACCCGGAGTGGGCACTCCACCCTTTTCCGGATGAGAACCATCGCCTCAGATTTGGAGGTGCTGATCCTCATTCCCGCTGCTTCACACTCGGCTGCGAACTGTTCCAGTGCGAGCTGGAGGCCCTCACCCAATGAAGCCAACAGAACCACATCATCTGCAAAAATCAGAGATGAGATTCTGAGGCCACCAAAGCGAAAGCCCTCCGCCACTTGGCTGCGCCTAGAAATCCTGTCCATAAAAATTATGAACAGAACCGGAGACAAAGGGCAGCCCTGGCGAAGCCCATCACCCACCGGAAACGAGTCCGACTTATTGCCGGCAATGCGAACCAAGCTCTTGCAACGGTTGTATAGGGATCGAATGGCCCGTAGCAATGGGCCAGACACCCCATATTCCCGCAACACCTCCCACAGGACACCCCGAGGGACACGGTCGAATGCCTTCTCCAAGTCCACAAAACACATGTAGACTGGTTGGGCAAACTCCCATGCACCCTCAAGTATCCTGGAGAGGATAAAGAGCTGGTCCAGTGTTCCGCGACCAGGACGAAAACCGCATTGTTCCTCCTGTATCCGAGGTTCGACAAACGGACGAACTCTCCTTTCCAGCACCCTGGCATAGACTTTCCCAGGGAGGCTGAGGAGTGTGATCCCCCTGTAGTTGGAACACACCCTCCGGTCCCCTTTCTTAAAGATGGGGACCACCACCCCGGTCTGCCAGTCCACAGGTACTGCCCCTGATCTCCACGCAACATTGCAGAGGCGTGTCAACCAGGACAGCCCTACAACGTCCAGAGCCTTCAGGAACTCGGGGCGGACCTCATCAACACCAGGGGCTCTGCCACCAAGGAGTTGTTTAACTGCCTCAGTGACCTCGCCCCCGGAAATTGGCGGGTCATTCCCCTCATCCCCAGACTCTGCTTCCTCCTCGGAAGACGTGTCAGTGGGATTAAGGAGGTCCTCGAAGTATTCCTTCCACCGCCTGACAATTTTCTCAGTCGACGTCAGCAGCGCTCCGCCAGCACTATACACAGTGCAGGTAGAGCACCGCTTTCCCCTCCTGAGACGCCTGACGGTTTGCCAGAATCTCTTCGAGGCAGTCCGAAAGTCTTTTTCCATGGCCTCTCCGAACTCCTCCCACACCCGAGTTTTTGCTTGAGCCACTGCCCGAGCCGCATTCCACTTGGCCTGTCGATACCTGTCGGCTGCCTCCGGAGTCCCACAGGCTAACCAAGCCCGATAGGACTCCTTCTTCAGCCTGGTGGCTCCCTTCACCTCTGGTGTCCACCATTTGGTTCGGGGATTACCACCACGGCAGGCACCAACCACCTTGCGGCCGCAGCTCAATGCAGCAGCTTCGGCAATGGAGACGCTGAACATGGTCCATTCGGACTCGATGTCCCCAGTCTCCCTCGGAATGCTGTTGAAGCTCTGCCGGAGGTGTGCGTTGAAGATCTCGCGGACTGGGGCCTCTGCTAGACGTTCCCAGCACACCCTCACTACGCGTTTAGGTGCACCAGGTCTGTCCAGCGTCCTCCCCCGCCACCTGATCCAACTCACCACCAGGTGGTGATCAGTTGACAGCTCAGCCCCTCTCCGAGTGTCCAGAACATATGGTCGCAGGTCTGCTGATACGATTACAAAATCGATCATCGACCTACGGCCTAGAGCGTCCTGGTGCCACGTGCACTTATGGACACTCTTATGTTCGAACAGGGTGTTCGTTATGGCCAAACTGTGGTTAGCACAGAAGTCCAATAACAGAGCACCACTCGGGTTCAGATCAGGGAGGCTGTTCCTCCCAATCACGCCCCTCCAGGTCTCGCTGTCGTTACCCACGTGAGCATTGAAGTCTCCCAGCAGGACATAGAGTCTCCAGGTGGAGCACCCTCCAGCACCCCCCCCCCCCCCCCTCAGGGACTCTAAGAAGGCTGGGTACTCTGAACTGCCACTCTGCGCATAAGCACAGATGACAGTCAGGACCCGTTCCCCGACCCTAAGGCGCAGGGAACAAACCCTCTCGTCCACCGGGAAAAACCCCAACGTACCGGCAGCAAGCCGAGGGGATATTAGGATACCCACCCCAGCCCGCCGCCTCTCACCAGGGGCAACTCCAGACTGAGACAGAGTCCAGCCCCTCTCCAGGAGACTGGTTCCAGAGCCCAAGCCATGTGTAGAGGTGAGCCCGACTATATCTAGCCGGTACCTCTCAACCTCACGCACTAACTCAGGCTCCTTCCCCACCAGAGAAGTGACATTCCATGTCCCTATTGCCAGTCTTGGCAGCCGGGGGTCAGTCCGCCAGGGCCTCCGCTCCTGGCCGCCACCCGGCACACAATGCACCCGACCCCTATGGCGCCTCCTGCGGGTGGTGGGCCTGCGGGAGGATGGGCCCATGTCTCCTCTTCGGGCTGTGCCCGGCCGGGCTCCATGGACTAAGGCTCGGCCACCAGACGCTCGCCCTCGGGCACTCTCCCCGGGCCTGGCTCCAAGGCGGGGCCCCGGTAACCCTATCCCGGGCAGGGTAAACTGTTCCCTCAGTGTCCTTTTCATAAGGGTCACCTTAAAATTTGAAGTATTATTTACTGTGATGTTTCATTTGGAGTAAGTGGAAATCTCACACATTCACTGTAGGTGAAGGTTTATCCAGATTTTTGGTACAAAGCTCATTCCAGGTGCATTTCAAGCATACTATCAGCACATAATTAGAATGATATACACACAGTGAATTTTAATTCTTTAGCAGCAGTCGCCCTAATGGTATATTAATATAATTTTGAAACACTTTTCTTGTGCTTATAATATGAGAAAAATATTTTTACACATACAAATCCTGATTTACAAGTACAAAATATTTATGACCACATTTTGAGCCCACATATATTGAGTTCAGTGATGCAGGTATTGGGGATGGTGCATAAGGCAGTGTTCACATGTGGAACCTGCCATCCTCTGTATACAGCACCTGGTGATTGTGTAAAAAAAAAAAACCTGCAGCTGAGCCTGTTTGTTCACTGTGACACAGTTTTCCAACATTCAGAAGAAGCAACTGCTATCACAACTGTACATCGATGAGGTACAATACGAATGCTACAGCAAGGAGGACCCACGCCACAGGGGAGATATTATCACCCTGACACGAGATTGGGCACCAAGCCCCAAGTGCAACTGAAGATGTGTTGAGTGCAAGAGCAGCAGACCTGAGAGATAGGATCATGTTGAAGCTGCAAACCTGGACCCTCTGTGACTGATTACCAAGACTACATGAAGTACAATCGGAAGGCCTACTAGAAGATATGAATGAAGCATTGCAGAGTATCCCTACATCACCGAAACTAATCAGCTGATCTACACCAGGGCAGCAGTGATCACAGACACACTTGAGTATAAGAATAAAGGCCATGAGGAGCAGTATCCTACATGGAGAAGGAGACTACAGCAGATCAAGCCAGTGAGGAGGCTTGATCTGCTGTAAAGCTTTCCTTCCTTCCTTCCTTCCTTTCCTTGTTTCAAATCATGCCAAAATGACTACTGGCCAATAGCATTAACTTCTACAGTCACGAAGTGCTTTGAGTTTCTGGGCATGGACAGGAAACAAGGAGTGATCTCCATCACTATGCTAAGAAGAAGAACGAGTCCTCTGTAGACTTCATTTCACACTTCCTTCACCTGGCCTGCATCACATTAGGGCTTGGATCACAATAGTAGAGACCAATAGCATAAGTCACCATCAAGTGCGGGATATACTAAGGAGATGCTCTGTCCTCACTGCTGTTCTGCATAGGCCCTCAGTGAGATCATTGACAAGACTGGCTACGGATACCAACTACAGAGTGGAGCAGTTGTCAGACACCTCCTGTACATGGATAACATCAAGGTGTATGCCAAGAGTGAACGAGACATTCACTGATCTACACCGCCAGGATATACAGCATCAGAATGTCATTCAGACTGGAGAGGTGTAGTTGGATGATAACAAAGAGAGGGAAGGTAGTCAGAACTGAGAGGATTGTACTAACAGAAGGGAACATCGAGGACAGCTACAAGTACCTGGGACTCTGTTAAATATACCCTAAGTAAAAGGATGGAGGCCGAGGACTAGTGAGTGTCAGAACCACTATCCAGGATGAGACAACAGACATCCAGATGGCCACAAATGGCCTCATCTTTAGTGAATACCTCAGGCAGCAGAACAATCAAAAAGACGAGCAAGGAGAAGAACCTCATGGAAGGACAGGCCCTTGAGTGGATGACATCCAGAAGTCCTAACAGTGGCAGGACAAAGCTGGACTGAAAGACAGCACAGAGGCACTAATCATGGCAGCATAGGAACAAACTCTGAGCATGAGATCCATAGAGGCTGGGGTGTACCACACGGGGCGAGACCCCAGGTGCAGGCTATGTAATAGTGATGGGATTTCTGGCTCTTTTTAGAGAACCGGCTCTTTCTGTTATAAATGGCTGTGTGCAGTGTTGAAATCTCCCAATTCTTTGAATCTTTGGGCTGAAGGAAGGACAATACTCGGTGTATTTATGCTCAATCAACAATCATTTATTTCCATACAATTCAACACTTAAGAGCATAAGGACCATCATGATGGGGAGACATGCCTGAAGAGGGTCACAGCAAGTCTCAAAATGGTGACGGGTTGCTCAGCTTTTTATAGTCTCTAGTGGCCCCCATCTAGTCGTAAAAGCCAAAACATCACATTCTTTCTCTGTTACAGCGCCTAAGTTATGACCTCGGCAGTTGTTTCTCTGCTTTCTGTAAGGTGGGGGTATGGAATGTGGTCTGTCTATCTCCCCTGTCTTAGACACAGAGTCTCCTGCTTACAAGCTTCTCTTCATGATTCAACAATTAAGCATGTAATACATTCACAGCAGATCAAGGATACAGAGTGATGCACACTTATCTAATAAACTAATATGTGAATATGTTCTGTTAACTCAAAAGTATAATGAGAACTAAACTACATACAGCTCACACACTCTATATTAAAGGGTATAATATGATAAAGAAAGAAAGAAAGTGTACTTTATTGGTCCCCGTGGGGAAAATCCCTCTCTGCATTTAACCCATTCACTCAGTGAAGCAGTGGGCAGCCATTGGGCGCCCGGGGAGCAGTGTGTAGGGACGGTACCTTGCTCAGGGGTACCTCAGGGTAGCTGTTCAGGGGAATCGAACCCCCGACCTTCCGATCATGGGGCCACCACTCTACCTACTGAGCTATCCTCTGAGCTACAGCAGTATCATACTTCAACTACTTTGATTACATATATAAGGTAACATATAATAACAGAATAATCTAATAGCAGGCAGGAATGGTGGACCGGAAGTGCAGAGTCCGGGGACAAACGTGAACTGAAAAACAGCTTTAATGCCAAACTCAAAGTAACAAACTTCAAAAGGAAGGACGGAAGGCAGGAAGGCAGGCAGGCAGCCTGTACTGAGATCTCTTCACTGGCTACCTTGTTAGGTTTGAGCAGATTTTAAGGTCCTGCTGCTCACCTACAAGGCTTTATATGGATTGGTACCTTCATACTGGGGTGGCTGTAGCTCAGGTGGCAGAGCAGATCAGCCACTTACCAGAAGGCCGGTGGTTCGATCCCAGGCTGCTCCAGTCTGCATGCCAAATATCCTTGGGCAAGATACTAACCCCATGTTGCTCTCCGATGCATTCATCGGAATGTGTATGAATGTTAGATACTAAGCACTTAGGCTTAGAAGAAGTGCCTGCGTTGAATGGGTGTGATTGGGTGAATGAATTAGTTGTATAAAGGGCTTTGAGTGCTCAGACAGAGTAGAAAAGCGCTATATGAGAACCAGTCCATTTACGGTTTACCAATCCTCTCTGACCCTTTGCACCTTTATGCTCCATCTCGTGTTCTACGATCTCAGGACTCTGGCCTTCTAAAGGTTCCTACAGCCAGAAAAAAGACAGTTGGAGGGCGTGCTTTTTTCTTTTCGTGCCCCGTTTCTGTGGAACAACCTCCCTCAAGATATTAGGCAGGCATGCTCTGTGGAGGTTTTTAAAACTAAGTTGAAGACACATTTGTTCACCCCATCCTACATGTCTTAATTCTGTGGCTTTTAGTTTTTTAATTCTAACAGTTTTTAACTTGTATTGTGCTTTTACTTGTACTGCTATTTATCGCTTTTATTTATTCATCTTTTTAGTTTCAAATAGCTGTACAGCACTTTGTTTGAAAGCGCTTTATAAATAAAGTTGTTATTATTATTATTATTATTAATAATAATAATAATAATAATAATAATGTGTGTGAATGTAGTTATAAAGCACTATGTATAGAGAAAGTGCTTGTGAGAATGGGTGTGATTGGGTGAGCGCTTTGAGTACTCCGGGAGAGTAGAAAAGCGCTATATAAGAATCAGTCAATTTACCATTTAGTAGTGGAGAGCAGCAGAGTTGAGTATGTCGGATGCATCCATGAACATTTCGGCAAATCTTCTCTTCCAATGCCATACAGCTTATACAGCCAGGACAACCGCCTCCAGTTGAACATCTGCAAGACCAAGGAGCTGGTGGTGGACTTCAGAAGGAGTCAGCACAGAGACTACAAGCCCATTATCATCAATGGAGGTCCAGTGGAGACGGTACGGTCCTTCAAGTATCTCAATTTCCACATCTCCTCAGACCTGACATGGTCTGCCCACATTCAGGTCCAGACCAAAAAAGCTAGGCAGCGCCTGTATCACCTACGACAACTGAGGAAGTTCAGGGTCTCTCAAGTGCTCCTCAGGACTTGCTATGCAGGCGCTGTGGAAAGCATCCTCACACAGAACATTGCATCCTGGTATGGGAACAGCTGTGCCTAAGATCGAAAAGCTCTTCAGAGAGTGATCCATATGGCAGAACGCCAGCACAGGACTGCTTTCCCCTCCCTGTGGGACATTTACACCAGGAGATGCAGGTCTAGAGCAGCTTGTTGTTTGTTGCCGGGTGCTTCACTACAGCACTAGCTACTCCACCATAGGCTGGCTGTTATCACTGTATTTGACACTGATATAAGACACAGAACATGACTGCATTAACCTGCCAACACTTGTAATGACATTCATCATTCCAAGCTAACCCACATTATTCATTTTGTTTGTACATTTGGGATGAGCATTGTAGACTTCACTGCATGTGCTAACATACAGTCCTAAGACGTGCGTGTAAGTGGAGATTCTCAATAGTCCATGGCTGTGTGCATTATAAACAACTACACATCCACGTGGCTAAATGTGATTGGACTTTTGTCAGTAAGACTGCACATACCATTTCCATTTCCAAACACTAAATCTCCTCCACATTTCACATTAAATCTAATGTTAAGCAAAAGCTGAAGCTTTACTCAAGTAATTTTTGTATGCCTGTATGAGGCAGGAGAAGTTGAGGGATGGATGACAAATTCTAAATAAGACCTACGGAAAGGGGAGGTGAGCGGGAATGCCAGAGAAGCAACATTATTTTAAGTCTTCTTTACTTTAAGTCGACGGAGTATGTCTCCATAAGCCCTGAGCTCTGCTCAAAAGCACAAGGAAGCCTAGAAAGCCTGCTTTTAGTGTGCCTGGGAGAAATGTAAAGCATAATCTACTTTCCCTCTCTCTCCCTACTCTAAAGCATAACAACAAGCTCGAGAAGAGTGTTTGTGATGCTAATTCTGCAGGAATAAATATGCAACACAAAATTCAGATGCTTGAAGAGAGAAGAGATATGATGGAAAAAGAAACAGTGCTTTAGGGGGCTGCGAGGAGGGAGAAGACCGGCCTGTCAGCATACTCGGTCTATCGAGCGAGAGGAGAGAAAGGCAAATGAGAATGTGTTGCTGATGAAATAAGAGAAAAGGTTGAATGAACTAAGAACTGCCAGTCTTGGGTGTTAAAGCATTAACACCCTAGTTGTGCTCATCCAGTGTGCGATGGATGATTGTTGCGTCACTGGAAATACTGCACATGTGAGAATCTATGTGGTGTCAAATCCCACAGAAACACAGCTGGAGGCAGTGTGTTGCAAGCAAAGCCTTAATAGTGCAGGGTAAAGTACTCCACATATCTAAATAGCACTTGATGTATATGAGGATGCAGAGATGTGACACCGTTCTCTGTCAGGTAGTAGCACTGTTGTACATCCTGCCTGTGAGACTGCTCCTTTTGTGCTACTGACTAACACCAAAGACTTGACCAGCTTCAGTGCTCATATAGTGTAAGTATGCTTACACCTTCCTCATTTGGAATCCAATCTAAACACTATTAAGATGTTTTGGCTCTCTCGCTCTCAGAGGAAGGGGAAAATGACAAATGGGTCTAAACTGGAACCAGCACTGAGAGGGGAGGAAGAAAAAATATGAGAGTTTAACCTAATTTGAATAACCCAGATCTAAGATGATATACTGCAGAGCACAGAGTGTTGATAGCCCAATCCGTCAATCCGAGGGAAGGGGAGGGGGCTTAAAGAGGACAGAATAGGGCAAAGAGATGAAAGGAGGGAAAGGAGATCAGGATGAGAGGGGTGGAGAGGTGTAGAGGTGAGTGGTGAAAATGAGAGGAGAGGGAGGCGGGTGAAGGAGATAGCGGCTCTGTGGAGAGAAGATTAAAGCCACTTCCGTACCATATTGGCCCCGTTAATGTTTAACAAAACGCCCGAGCTCAGAAAAGATCATCTCCCCTCCCGTGATTCTTTTCAAGCCCTCTCAGGACCACACAAAGCAACGTCGCAGGAAGACACAGTGGGTGAAATATTTACAAAAGGCAACCATTTGTTTACGTCCCTGACGTGAATAATTGTGATGAATGTTTATTCATGCTCTATTGTTTATTGCTTCCAATCTGAGGAGAAGAGGACGCCTTTTGAACATCAGCCGAGACATCCAATTATGGAAGCGTGATTCTTTTTGTGCTACAGCAGGTTTGAGAGCGAGCCTTTTGTGGCTCGTCTTTCAAAGAAACAAGAAGCCCTCATTTCTTCTGCTTGAGGCGGAGAGGTGTCACCGTGTCTCCTAATTGGCTGACATTGAGCTTTCATGATAGGTTGGGAGCGCTGTGGAAGAGGAGGTAGAGATAAGACGAAAGTGAAGGAGAAAGGCCCAAAGGTATGCAGAAGAATTGCTGAAACAGTGAGCATCGCTTGGAAATCAACATGCTTCACTAAACATGATTTATACAGTTTCACTGGGTTCACAGTCAAAGTGGTACACGGAGAATGTGCATGTCTATAAGTACACAGGAGCTGAGAGATGGGAACTGAACATGTGTGATTAGAAGTAATATTGATCAGCATGGATAAACCACTGGTCCTTGAAGTGTACAGGAATATGCTTGATATGGTCATGTGAGGCGGAGCCAGTGACAAGAAAAGTGGCTCAAAGGGAGGCGGAGGTAAAACAGAGAACAGATTAATGGCCACTGAAGCTTGATGTAGGACAATCGGTTAGAGTTCAATAACGTTGGGTTTGGTAAAGAGCAGAATAGGTGTCCCTTAACAGGAAACCAAACCATTTACTTCCCTATTTACCAGCTATTAGCTTTTAGCACGTTCAGGACTCCCACACCTCCCCTGAAACAGGTCACACCTCCGGTTTTCTCTTGTGTTTATTTGAACAAGATGTGATCCTCGTCCCAAATCTGTTTGCTCTTCTTTCTGTGTAGGTTCTCTGTCCTAGCATTAGGACAGAAGTGGATTACTCTTTTATGTCTTTATTATTCTATTGTGTCTCTGGTTTCTCTTCTCCCACAAGTCTGTGGAATTGTTTGATAACAATTTACCTGAAACTGATGATATAGAACGGCATGTGGCCTCCTTCAACTCGCAGTGTAAAAGAATATAGATAAAGTGGCTCCTCTTAAAATCAGGAAAGGCAGCACTGTTAAATCCCTGGTTCACAGAAGCTATCTGCAGCTTTAGGCGAATGTTCTGCAAAACTGAGCGCCTGTGAAAAACCACAAAACTTGAGGTTCATAAGCGGCACTTAAAAGAACTATTATCTACGTTTAATGACATAGTGAAGCCACTTATTTCTCTAAACTACTTGCAGTAGTCCTATTAGTCAGTAGTCAAGTAGTCATATTAAATCTGTGACCTGCTCCTGCTTCTTTCACCTAAGAAATATTGCCAAACTTCGGACTATTGTCTCCAAAGCTGAACTGGAGATGCTTGTCCATGCTCATTTTATCGACTTTCATTGGAAATGTGTTTCTATCTGGCACCCTGGGAATTGCCAACGTTGGCTGGAGGTTGATGAGAATAGCTGCACAGACATAAACATCTTAGCAAATAGTCAATTTGTTCGTGAGCACTTCAGAAAAGCAGAGCTACTTTGGTGAGGGAAGAATTGTTACTGTCACAGTTATTATTATAGAGCACTGTATACAACACACCTGATTCACCCATTCATGCAAGCACTTGTTTCTATGTTTAAGTGCTTTCTACCTAACATTCATACTTTGACGGATGCATCGGAGAGCAACTTGGGAAAGAGCCAGGAATCAAACCACCAACCCTCCAATCAGTAGATGACTGGCTCCTGAGCTACAGCCACCAGAGCATTTCGGAAACACGTTTGTGATCAACAAGTACAGAACACAAAGTCTTGAAATTCGTCCCACGTTGACACGATTGCATCACATCATTGCTGCACGTTTGCATCTGTAATGTCGACGACATACCAAAGCACTTCTATCGGCTGACGAGGGAAGTCCTCTGAAATGCACGGGAACACATATCTGTCAATTACTGCTAGTGATAAGGAATTAATTGGCAAATAGATTATTTTCTCAGTGTTGTGAATGGAATGCATTTGACTGATTATGACAACTTTTAATGTCATCATGTATCTTTTCCTCTTTTGCTGGCAGAAATTGGCATCCATTCAAAGCTTTCATCGACCAGCAGGAACATCAGCCTTCATCTTATCATTAGCAGGCAGCACTGACTCCTGCATTACGCCTGACCAAACTCATTTCAAAGTTGCTTTATGACCTCTACTTTCATTCTGTCTCCTGCCCAGGCCGCTTTAATGGCTCTAAAGTTGATTAAGGTCAGTAGGTAGATAATCGTCTGCTATGGCCTTACAGTAAATACATCTATTGCCACAAGGCTTTGGCTGCCTTCTTCCTCTGCTTGAATTTCTGAAGTGCTTAGTATTGATTCCAGTTGCAGTAAGTACAGAACACCTCTCTAAATCAGGCTGTGTACTGGACTGTTAACCAAATACCAAACCGTGTTTGACACAGTAACATCCATACGCCCTAATCAAATACTGATGTGAAACTATGATGTAATATGACTCTGTCTAACTATGTGACCAATAATTCAATTCAATTCCAATTCTGTGTTATTTATATAGCATCAAATCAAAACAACAGTCGCCTCACGGTGTTTTATATTGTAAGGTAGACCCTACAATCATACAGAGAAAGCAGGGAAAACCTCAGATGGCTCTTTATGAACAAGAGCTTCAGTGACAGTGGGAAGGAAGAACTCTGGGAGGGGCAGAGGGACAAAGACATGATGTGGAGTGGTGTGTAAGCACAAAGTCAGAGACAACCAGTGCATCATGGGAATCCCCCAGCAGCCTTTTGGAGCGTAACCAAGGGAGGATTCAGGGTCACCTGATCCAACTATATGTTTTATCAAAAAGGAAAGCCTCCCAAACCCAAACTGGCAGCTGGTTCCATGGCTCTTTAGGATAAGCTGGGACCTTGTATGTGTCATGGTCCTGGGTCGTTGACCCAGCGTTTTGTTTTGTGATTATTTCCCTCTGTCTAGTTATTCTGTGTCCTCCCCCCTTGTGTCCGGTTCGGGTTCTAGATTTCCTGTTTTGTTCTGAAAGTCTGTGTCTGTTGTCATTGTGTTCAGCTTGTGTCCTCCAGTCATCATGTGTATTCAGATCAGCTGTTCTTCCCTCCTGTGTTCTTCCCTCCCGAGGAGCCCGTCCAGCTGCCAACTGCAGCCTCATCATCCTCGCCAGCTGCAGCTTCATCCACGCCACGGGCAGCAGCAGCTTCTTCCACGCCTGCAGCGCTACAGTCTCCGGCTTCCACGCCGTCGCCTGCTGCAGCCTCATCATCCTCGCCAGCTGCAGCCTCCGAGCCTTCATCCTCGCCCGGTGCAGCATCGTCATCTGCCTCGCCTGGCCCGGCTGCAGCATCGTCATCTGCCTCGCCTGGCCCGGCTGCAGCATCGTCATCTGCCTCGCCTGGCCCGGCCTCTGCTTCAGTCTCGTCTGGCCCGGCCTCTGCTTCAGTCTCGTCTGGTCCGGCCTCTGCTTCAGTCTCGTCTGGTCTGGCCTCTGCTTCAGCCGCGCCTGGTCCAGCCTCCGCTTCAGCTTCAGCCGCGCCTGGACCAGCCGCTGCTTCGGTCTCGTCTGGTGCTGCGACGGCCACGCCACCTTCGGGTCCCGAACTGCCGCCTCGACATCGGCGGTCATCTACCAGGCCGCTGGTGGAGCGTCATCGTCAATATGGACGACCTCCTAGACGCCGCCGCTGCCTTCCGCGCGGTCGGCCTCCAGACTTGTGTCATCGCCGCCGCTGCCGTCCGCACGGTCGGCCCCCTGAGCGGTTTCCCTGTTGCCGCCGCTGCCGTGTGCACGGTCGGCCCCCTGAACTGCCTCCACTCCGCCACCGCTGCCTTCCGCTCGGTCGGCTTATGGATCTGCGTCGCCAACGTGGCCGGCCTCAGAAGATGAACTGTCCGGGACTTCTGAGTTGTCAGCCTCCAGGCCGGCCTCCTGAACTGTGTTTTGTTCTCGTACTCCAGCATGTGTTTTTGTTTTGGACAATTCCCTCGGTTCGCTGGAGCTTGTTTTGTTCGGTGTTGGTCCCTCCGTCCTGGGCCCCCGCCGCCCGCCCTGGGTTGGTCGTCTGTTTTTGTTTTGGGCTGTCTGGAGCCAGCCCTTGGAGGGGGGGTACTGTCATGGTCCTGGGTCATTGACCCAGCGTTTTGTTTTGTGATTATTTCCCTCTGTCTAGTTATTCTGTGTCCTCCCCCCTTGTGTCCAGTTCGGGTTCTAGATTTCCTGTTTTGTTCTGAAAGTCTGTGTCTGTTGTCATTGTGTTCAGCTTGTGTCCTCCAGTCATCATGTGTATTCAGATCAGCTGTTCTTCCCTCCTGTGTGCGATTACCTGATTACCTTGTGTGTGTATATTTAGTGGGTGTCGGTCTGTGTTTGTTGTCGGCTCGTCTGCACTCATCCGTGTATTTCTGCGTTAATCTACATTCATCTGCGTTCTATGGTGTTCCTGTCTCTGCGTCTCTCTGCCCCGCACCCCTTTGTATGGTCCCAGGTTTGTCACTTAGTTTCTCCTAGTTTAGGTTTCCGTTTGTAATTACTCGTGCTTCATTGCCTGTTTTTGCCACCACCACCCTGTAAATAAAACGTCATTCGTATCATCAGTTTGCTGCATTTTGGGTCCTCCTTTTCCTCCACACCACACGGCTCCCTCCCCCAGCCGTGACAGTATGTGAGGATAAGAGTTTAAATTTCCAATCTGGATATAATCAAATAATCTGAATACAAATAAGCCCCTCCCATCCACCATTTGAGTGTACAGTGCAGCAAGTCTGTTAAATTACCAGTTAAACCAAAAATGCAAAGCAACTTTTTTGGGTCACATGCTCTGCATGGCACATAACTGTGATGATTTTCAGCTACAAGCTGGGCTCATCCTCTTGAAGAGGCTCATTTAGTAGAGAAGGAGGCTATGATAGAATGAGTGTGAGGGAAATTAAGAGAGGAGAAAATGAAAGCAACAACCTGGGGTTGCTAATCTGCCATGTAGGCTGACAGTGTCTTAATCCCAGCACAGTGGAGGAGTGTGTGTGAGATGATCCTGCGAGATAACAGAATGGCAAATTGGAAAAGACACATACTGTTATCCACAGAGGGGCTCCACATCTCCTCCCACCTAAAAAAAAACACTTAGGAGGATGATCAAAGTAGGTTAATTGAAAATTTCACTTGTTCCGTATCTCTCATCTAACCAACACTACCTCCAGATGAATCTCCCGTGGCGCTGTAAGATGACAGAGATGTTATATTTAGATGTAGAGCAACAGCCTGTTGGCAAGAAACGGTTGTATGAAAATGCTCGAAAAAATAATCTTCAAATCACGTTGAGAGCGTGACTAGCTGAGTCTTTGAACAGACTGAGAGGATGCTCCCCCTCTGAGACTCCCCCAGCTGCTCATTCTGACACTTAATGCCACAGCCAGAAAAAAGCTCAGGCTTTCTGTGTTTGGCATTGAAAGAATATGCTGCACTGAAGGGGAATCTGGAGTCTTTAGCCCTTTAAGTCAATCAGTGTTGTAGTTTAACCTGCAGGATTTTTGAGTAAATATATGTCAGCATATGTCTGCCATTGAAAGAAAGACTCTTTCAATGGCAGACATATGCCATTGAATATAATGTCTTGATGCACGCTCAGTCATCCAGGTAAGGAAATCCCAAAAGGCTGATTCTGTTGTCAGTGGGAGAAACGTTTCGAGCAGGTTTCTGACCTTATGAACAGAACCTTTGCACAATGACGGAAACTGACTAAGAATGGACTGTCAGGTCAGTTTCATGAAGCTGTGATGAACACTCAGAGAGCTGAGGAGTAGCTGCAATCACAGCATTAGATGTTCTCGTAGCCGCCCTTCCGTTCCCTTTCATGTGCATGGCCTCTGTCACTCCCTGTTCAGTCATGGATTGGCCTCCCAACAGCCTGGAGCTACACATTGTTGAGGCAACGAAAAGAGAGAAAAGATCCAGAGAGGAGCACTGAATGACCTTCAGGATGCCTGGACAGCTGAAGGCTTCTTATCGATTATCGACATTTATGCTTGCCTGGTTTTCAATAAATCACAACATTGCAAATGTCTTGAAAGGCAGCTCCAGACTTGTTCCCACTACTGTAGTGTGTAGTGTACCCAGTCCAGCAACCATCAGCCTTGTGTAAATGCTCATTTTTGTGAAAAAATACATTTTCCTTCACACCTGATGACAGTTTGCACTGACAGGTCAAGTTATCGTAATAAAGGAAAGGAGGTAAGAGATCTTTGTGTGCCCTATCCTACCAGTGCCAAAACTATGACAGACAGACTGAATGTAGCAATAAAGTGCAGGTGACACCACTCCGATATTAGCAGCAGTGAGTGAAAAGTCCACAAATGACTCCAAAAGGACCAAAGGGAACAAAATAATCATAAATTGGATCAAAAGCATTATAGAAGAGAAGGGGCAGAGGAAATCTTAAAGAACCGTGCCATCCCGAGGTGGAGGCTGTGAGCTGTGGTTACAAACACCCACTGGTCTGGACCCAGCAGCACTCTGTGTCCACCACATTCTCTTTGACTGGATGACTGCTGTATTTTTACTTGGGCTATACCTGTAAGACGTCAGGTGTCTGTCAAAGTTGAATCAAATGCATTAGTTAGTATTTAAACTAAATCAAGACTAAAATTAGTCCCGAACATTTTTCTGGTATTATTTCTTTGATTTTCTTTTTAAACATTTCAGGAACAACTGTGAACAGGAGCACTGAGCCTGGTGAAAACTGGAGGTTTCAGCTGTTCTTGGTCATCCTAACCCTAAACCAAACACACCAGTGTGAAGCTGTCAAAAGTCCCATCATGGAAAACTCCTAAACTATCAAATAATTAAATAGAACAAGTACACACACCCACCTGCTTCTGTACTACTAGAAAACACACACACACACACACAGTTGCTCTGCTCTCACAGTTCATTTCACTCCTGGATAATTACAGTGTGTCTTGCTGTGTGTGTGTGTGTGTGTGCGTGTGTGTGTGTGTGTGTGTGTGTGTGTGTGTGCGTGCGTGTGCTGTGTGTGTGTACTGTGCCCCACACTTGCACACATGTGCTTTGATAGACAATGACAGACGGCAGAAGCAGAGCACCAGCAGGGTTCAACAGCGCCTGGCTTCTTCACTTTCACTTGTGTTACTGTGTTGCATCAGCTTCTATTACAACACACACACACACACACACACACACACACACACACACACACACACACACACGCACGCACACACGCACGCGCGCGCACACACACATCATGATGAAATCTGAGCAAGTTCAAGGTCTTAAATAAGGACACAGATCAGTTTTTACTGTGTTTGAGTGGGATACAGCTAGAACTGCATGCTGCACAGCGTTATTCGAGTGTGCTGGCAGGCAGAGCTGATAATGTGGAAGAAACAACAGGAGCACAGAGAAAGCAGTGATGGAGACAAGTGCTGGTACCACAGTTCAGTGTCTGACAGATCTGTCCTCATTATTTTAACCTATTAGTTTGTTACAGATTTATTCAGGCGATAGACTTCAGTCTGGGTATAAGTGACTGAGTCACCCAGTCCTGGATGAGGAAGTCATGAAGTCCTGGATCAGGATCCAAATGCCGACTGAAGATAGAATGTTTTATTCAGTGCCAGTGAGTCTCACACAGTGCCGGCAGGTTTGGAGAACTTTCCTGTTAATAAATGAGCACTTCTTTTAAACACTTTATATTTGCTCTTGTTATCTTTTTTTTCTAATAGTAAATTTGTTTCCAGATCTGAAACATGACAAATATAGAAAACACTAAGAACTCAGGAAGGGACTTCACTGTTTACACGGAGTAATGGCTGTAACAGCTCAGCTGTCTGCTTCACGCTGGCAGCTGAGTTGATTCTCCTTCAGCTGCTCGTCACTGATCTGACTTTGTAGCCTGCGTTCACACTGTGTCATTTTTGGAACTGTTCATATTTTGCACTGCTTATGGTAGAAGGCTGGTCCAACTGAAGCTGGGGACAGTTTGCCCCTTTGCCCTGTCAGCACCATGCTAATTTCCCCTTAGTAATTTGAGCCTGTAAAGTCACTTTGACAGTGATTGCATGTGTTTGCAAAAACAGAAATACATTACTATGAATAACACAGATGTGAAGCTTGTGTTGAGAGTCCAGCAAAAACCTCTTAAAGTAACATCAAGTACACGGCTAAGATTAAAACTTGGAATTTTAATGCTATGACCCGAGTGACATCAGCCAACATGTTCATGTCTACTGCGAGCTCCCAGCCCTCGTCAGGAACGCAGTTTTAACCAACACGATCATGCCTTCCTGAATCTCACCAGTGAGGCAAAGTTAGAGCACTCCAAATGTAATAGTGCTGCTAATCACTTCATGAAAACACAGCAGAATAATGTGGGATACAACCCGCAGTGACACAGTCGTGCCAGCATCACCTCTCCAGCCTTCAAATGCACACTCAGCATCCCCTTTTAGCCAGTGCAGCCAGTACAGCCACACAGCAGCACCTGACGCCCTGTGAGCTTCATTGCTCCACAATAATAGTTTTAAGAAGACCTTCATACTGACACAGAGGTTTGTGTTTTCTAATGTTGTGTCATGGCTCGCTCTGTATTTACATGAACAGCTCCTCTGTGGTTGGATAAATCCACCAAATGTCGAGGTTGCTAAATAGTACAAGGATGGCAACAAGGCTAACACATAAACTGTCATGAAATGAAATTGAAGAAAGATTCATGTATTTGTGTAACTCTGTGGCTCCACACGGTGTTTCAGCTTCACCTTTATGATTTCATTCCCGCCTCGTCCTCCAGTGTTCGGTGGTCTCTTCCAACCTTTTCTTCTCCTCTATTTTATTCCATCCCGTCACTAATTAGCCTAAGCCTCCTTCCTCCATGTCTGCTTTGCGTCCTTGTCTTCCTGATGTCCTTCCTTGACTTTGTTATTGAGATGCCTAAAACTGCTGGTGGAAAAACAGGACTTATAAAATAATCTGGGCACAGACTCGCATGTCAGCTAAAGCTCTTTCCACCCAAACAATCAGTGTCACGGCTGCTCCGTCCTGCTTTTGTCTTCCTCTCTCCTCCTTCTGTCCTTTGGTCTGCTGTCCTTCATTTTTTCTTTTGTTGATTCATTTATTGTTGTGCATTCTTTATTTTCTCTGACCCCGGGTACATCACACAATACTTTATTTATATTTTACCTCATGCTAATCAGTCACATCACTTCTACACATTGTACAGCAAGTAGACACAAAACACTCTGTAACACAACGCAGAAGTTTGAGTCCATAAAATGAGAAAGTTTCTATCCACAGTACTAAAACAAAGAACATGGAAACCCCTCTAAGGTTTGATGGTCTTCCAGAGAACCACAGTTCTGTTGTGGACAGGGCAGATGAGAGCTGGCTCCCAGCATGCTTTGCAGGATGAAACCAACACATTTGGAGGGTAGGTGATGACTCCCTCTTTGCTCTCCCAAACTCCGCTGAGGTTTAATGTTGCTTCTGACAGCGTGGGCTCTATAGCTTCACACGTATGAAAGTTCAAAAGCATCAAAAGTCTTGCGAGATCCCGAGTTAGTTTTGCGAGATCTCGCAAAACTCAGTCTTAATTTTTTTTCTCCCATGTCCCCTGCGGGGCTCCATAGCTTTGTCACTCACACACCAATCATGTAGCTTTGGTTCAAAATGTGATAAGACAGATATATCATATAAAAACATTAATTAAAAAAAAAAGATTGAAATTGCAAATTGTAGTCCAAAGTGCAATGATAAATAATGTGTAGACAATAAATCTAAGAAACAGCAGCAATAAAGTATAAAACAGAAAGTTTGGCACATCAATTCAGTTTTATTTGTTTAGCAGCAAATGCAGAAACAGCTATACCTGAAATACGCCAAATATTCTTAAATCTGCATTGTGCCTTCTAACTACACAAAACTGTCTAAAATGTTTTGCTTAATTTCAGAAATCTTTAACATCTTTACCTAAAAAGAGTATTAAGCTGTCTTCAAGAATTATTTGCTTACTCTAAGATTTTCCACCTTAATTTAGATTTTCACGTAAACAAGAAAAAGCCTACATTGCCTTTTTAAAAATATTTTATTTTTGGCCTTTATCGATAGGGACAGTGAAGAATTAACAGGAAGACAGAGGGGAAGACACGTGGGTCACGCTCTCAGCCACGTAGCATGTGGGTGGCCGCTCAATGCGGGGAGCTAAACTGGTGCCCATTAAATAGGTTTCAGAAATGAAACTTTTTACTTTCTTGAAAATGTGTTTTTGCAGTGTGATAACAACAGCCAGCTCATGGTGTACGGCGTTCATTTTGTGCCACTATTCTGAGCGCACATAAAAAAAATTTGCAGGTGCAAGTGTTGCATTTTGAGGAGAAATTTATTTTGAGCAAAGAAAAGCTAAATTAGAGTGAACAAAATTCATTGCTGCGTGCAAAAACTGTTCACCTGTCACAGAACAAAGAGTTATTAATTTTGTCCTGACGTCTTTTTGATCAGTCTGAAGAAGAGGAGCTCTGCTGCCTCAGTTTGTTCAGAGATCCAGCAGGATCAACAGACTGGTACACATTATTTTCTGAGGAAGCTCAGCTCCTTTAGAGCCTGCTCATCCCCTTCCTGTGCCCAGTGTCACTGCTGGTCCTCGGGTCCAGTCTGTCACTCAGGCAGCCTTTTTCATCTCCTCAGCCGGGATGTTGACGGGCTTTTCTACGGAGCCCCGCAGGGGACATGGGAGAATAAAGAATTAAGACGGACTTTTGCGAGATCTCGCAAAAGTTGAATTCCAACAATGGCGCCATGTACTTATTTGTAATATTACTCTTTCTGGGTCACAAAATACACTTCTAAGATATTTTGAGGCGTGAATGTAGTTGTGTAAACGTCAGATATCAGCTCGGTTTACAAGACATCACACATTTGCAAAAGTGCTCCAACGTTTTCGGAGATCTGACACCCACCATCTCGAAGCTAACGGGAGGTCGAGACCTACTACAGCCGGGAGGAACACCACTTTCCCGGCACATCGTGCCTTGACCTCCCGGTCTGGGAGCTGGCGGCTAAAACTTTGGCGAGATCCCGAGTTAGTTCTGCGAGATCTCGTCCGTCTTAATTTTTTTTTCTCCCATGTCCCCTGTGGGGCTCCGTACTTTTCAGCAGCATACACAAAGAGAAATAGTTTTAGGTTTGAGCATCTCGCTCTTTAACACTCTGACTTTTCCCTTTTCATGCACTTTTTTCTCCTTTTTCGTTTTTTACAGATTCATTTTAAATTTGTCGGTCTTTGTGGGTCTAATTACAAGTGTCAGTGTTGTGCTAAAGGAATACATGTGTAAACATCTGGAAGATGGGTTTCTCTTTCCAAATCATCTGTTAACGTGATGAACTTGGAACACACCTGTAATGCACATTTGTGCACCAGAGTACATACTCAGTTTAACACCAAGGATGTAAAACAAGAATTTTAAGATTGTGACACAAAAAGATAAAAGAATGGAAAAAGTTTTGCTTTTACATTAGTGGCCGGGATCATTTATCATGAAGCTGCTCATCCTGGAGTCTGTTACAGAGTCAGCTGGGCCTGCAGGGAGATGGAGGAGATGTTATGATAAACTGATCTCAGACACAGATCAAACAGGAAGTGCTGCCTTGTTGTGGTGAGCCTGGAGGCGTGCCGGCCCCTCCAAGACTGCTCTCATTTGAACGCCAGGTGTGTAAATTTGAAACAGAACACATGACACACACATGCACACAGACACACACACATGCACACAGACACACACACATGCACACACACAGTCATCTGGACCTCTGCATGTGAGGCTCATTTCCCCTCCTCATTACTGCAACACACTGGATGGCTCCATTTTTACATAATTATGCAAATATTATTTCATGACACAGAGGTGTGAGCTCTCTAATGTGTTTGCCACATTAAGTGCTTCACACAGCTCAACCAGAGAATAGCTTCTGTCACATTTCTCATCGGTCTTACATATGAGTTTATAGCAGCGCAGACAAAGCAGCTCAAAAGGCATCAAAGCTCTGTGTGTGTGTGTGTGCATGCGTGTGCACGTGTGTGCGCATGCGTGTGCATGTGTGTGTGTGTGGATGAGTATTCCCTGTGTCATCCGTTTGCATTCCTCATGATTGTGGCCAGATTCCCTCATGTTGGCTGGGTTAAGCTGTAGGAAAAGGAGCAGGCAGGAGGAACGAGGGCTGGTACTGTTTTCATTAGTGAGGCAGGAGGTTTCCACACACACAGAGGTGAAAACAGAGCTGGAAAACACTGCACATCCATAAAAGTGAGAGATTTGATGGAAACTTTACATCAAATGTTATGAATCATGTGTGTGGAGGTCGACTGCTTGAACTCGGATAAACGGGGAACTGGTGCCAAAGCATCGATGCAAAGCAGACTCGCTTCACTCACTCTCAGTCTTTATTTAAAGGGAGAAGCCAGCCTTTGAATATAGTTACATTAAAACTGCACTTATGTCATAGTGCCAGATGTGGAGTTTTTATGCTGAAATTCCACCCCTATTGTCTGCCGTGGGAGTTCTCAGCTGTGTTTTTGGTCATTGTTTACATCCCGCCATGAGCTGACTCTGCGGCAGCACTCGGGAAATGACGTCATCAGCGCATTAGAGACGACTCATTTATACGCTGTTTTTATCATCGCTGGTGACTTTAATAAATGCAACTCCCAAAATACCACACAAAATAACACGTGGCCATTCCCACCTGTGACAAGAACACCCTGGATCATGTCTACACCAACATACACATGCATATAGGGCTGCACCACGCCCCCACTTTGGACAGTCTGACCACATCTCTCTGTTCATGTACCCGGCTTTCAGGCAGAAACTGAAACAATCCAGCCGTGTCATCAGACCTGTTAAACTGTGGACCCCAGAGACTGAGCATCCTACAGGACTGCTTTACCCAAATAGACTGGGATGTGTTTCAAATTGGAGCCACCATTGAGAACTGCTCTGTCAACATACAGGACTGCAATGAATATGTGACTGGGTACATCAGCACCTGTGTTGACAATATTGTGCCCACCACACAAGTCAGATAGTTCCCCAACCAGAAGCCCTGGATCAGCAGTCAGGTACGACACATGCTGCATACTCGCTCTCTCGCATTTAGATCAGGCAATTAGATGGAGTACAAATCCGCGAAGTATGGACTGAGGAAAGCCATCACAGCGGCTAAGAGGGAGTACAGAGAGAAGCTGGATGGCTTCTACTCTTCTGCTGACCCCAGGCAGATGTGGCAAGGCCTGCAGCACATCACAGAGCATAGGGTCACCACCAGCACCATCAGCTCTGAACACGGTCTTCTGGATTATCTCAATGCATTCTACACCCGCTTCGAGACCCCCCCAGACCCTCCAGACCTGCCAGAACCCCCAGACCACCCCACCCCCGCCAGCGGTCTCAATAGACCAGGTGCACAAAGCCCTGAGGAGGATCAATCCCCGCAAGGCAACAGGACCAGACAACATCCCGGGACGGGCTCTTAAAGCATGTGGTAATGAGCTGGCAGAGGTTCTTACCTCCATCTTCAACCTCTCCCTCAGCCAGAACACCGTCCCCACATTCTTCAAGACCACAACCACTATTCTTCTCCCCAAGAAAAGCTCAGCCACCTGCCTGAATGACTATAGACCAGTTGCACTCACTCCAATCATTGCGAAGTGCTTCGAGAGTGGTGCTAGCCTACATCCAGAGCAACATCACAGACACTCTGGACCCCCTGCAGTAATCCTAACAGCCCAATAGGTCCACGTCAGTCACCATCGCTGCCGCTCTTCACTATTCCCTCTCCCGCCTGGAAAACAAAGACTCATACATCAGGGTACTTTTTGTTGATTACAGCTCCGCTTTCAATGCAGTCATCCCTCACAAACTCACTCACAAGCTGGCAACACTCGGCCTGTACCCCACCCTATGTGACTGGTTACAGGACTTTTTGACTGGCAGGCCCCAGTCCGTCAGGATTGGCAACAGGACTTCAGCCAGCATTATTACAAACATTGGCGTCCCACAAGGTTGCGTCCTCAGTCCTCTACACCCTGTTCACCCACGACTGTGTCGCCTCCAACAAAGACATCATTTTGAAGTGCACGGACGACACTGCAGTGATCGGTCGCATCACTGGAGGAGACGAGGCGGCTTACAGGAGAGAGGAGGCCGGTCTTGTGTCATGGTGTGAGGACAACAACCTCACCCTCAACACTGACAAGACATAGGAGATGATAGTGGACATGAGGAAGAAGAGGAGGCCTCACCCACCGCTGTCTATCCGGGGCCTTGAAGTGGAGAGGGTGAGCAGCTTTAGGTACCTGGGTGTCTACATCTCTGAGGACCTCACCTGGACAATGAACACCACACAGCTGGCCAAGAAGGCTCAGCAGCGGCTGTATTTCCTGAGGAGGCTGAGGAAATTTGGTATGTCGGCCAAGATCCTCAGCAGGTTCTACAGCTACATTGTGGAGAGCACACTGACCAGCTGCATTACTGCATGATACGGCAGCACTACTGCTATGGAGCGCAAACGCCTGCAGTGAGTGATAACAACCACGGAGAAGATCATCAGGACTCCTCTCTGCAGAGCATCTACCATCGCAGAGTCCAGAGGAGAGCTGCCTCCATCCTCACACACCTTCAACACAGACTGGTTACACTTCTGCCCTCGAGATGGAGGTTCAGAAGTGCTTTAATTATTTTTTTACAACATGACATCACACAGTTGCTGCACATTTGTTGACTGCACATCCATGACACCCAAAGAGGCTCTGTTGGATTTGAGTACAGTACACTTCCTGTCATATTTTTATACTTTGAAAGGAGATGAATATCCCCTGCAACATCAGACTGAAAACTTGGAACACGACAGGAGGAATCAATAACGTGTCGTTTATGCCACATTCTGAACGTAGTATGCAAAGCTGGGACTCATTAGACAACTTCTCAGTTTTCTCATTCTGTCTGGTGTCCAAGTTTCCAAGAGTGGCACCTGGTTTGTTTTCTGCTGTTGTAGCCCATATGCTTCCAGGTTTGATCACACTTAAATAACCTCTCAATATTTGGAGAACTTAAATAATTGGAGATTTTAATGAGAGGTTATCTAAGTTACTTTTGTCCTCCTATCAGCTTGAAGTAGTCTGGTCTCTGTCCTCTGATTTAACATTTCACATCTGTTACTTACTGTTTCTATTCTCTTGGATTTTTCTGCACAACCATCTCTACTTACTTAAAAGACCATATTCAGATGTCCTGGCCAATCACCTTTGTCCATATTTTGATGCTCAGTTTGAACATCTACAGGCTATCTTGGCTATGACTACATGGACTGAGCTGCTGTTATATAATTACATTCGATTTTTGCACTAACAAGCAACTGAATAGGTGTTTCTAGTAACACAGCCAGTGAGTATTGGTGGATGAGATGACATCCTTTGGTTTGCACCACAACCACCTGTGAGTGTGTTAGCATAGCTGCAAACCAGGCACTGCTTCAGCTTGAGCCGTACTCAGTTTGCAGCCAATCAGAGCCAGCCTTCCTAAGTACAAAGTGCACTACGTTTACCACAAGTAAGACGGGAAATACTGACTGCTCATCCTTTATTTTGGGTGGAGACTCTAGGTTGGTCTTTAATGTCAGCCTCCTGCTGAGGTGGATGTCCAGATACTCCCAGTTCTCCATCGTATCAGCACTCTCCCAACATAAAGCCGATCATCTCTCTGGTCTTATTTAAATTTATAAGCATACGATTCATCTCAGACCATGCCATTCCTCTCACTGACTAGTGCTCTGTACTCCTCTTCTAATACAGCAGACCACTGCAACACCATCAGAGGATTTCTGTATAATTAATGAAATAAATGATATCCCTCTCATACCCCTGGGGGAGGTGATATCTGTGTGTGGAGATGCTTGCAGATTACAACAAGCTCTCTATAGACAAACAGCTGTGGCCACGAGGCCAAAGAGATGTAGCAGAGAAGCATAGTTGAAGAGAATACTCTGTTCTCCAAAGACCCATCAAGGGTGTGCTCTGCTGCTGCAATGGAACAAAAATGCAAGGGCAGATCCACCCAGAGCTGGAACTGAGCATTACTGGCAGAAAGTGGACAACGTCGTGGCTGATGGACGAGCAAAAGTTTTCGGCCCCCTTTTCCACATTTTGTCACATTACAGCCACAAACATGAATGATTTTTATTGGAATTCCAGATGAAAGACCAACACAAAGTGATGTACACGTGAGAAGTGGAACGAAAATCATACATGATTCCAAACATTTTTTTTTACAAATAAATAACTGCAAAGTAGGGTGTGCGTAATTATTCAGCCCCCTGAGGCAATACTTTGTAGAACCACCTTTTGCTGCAGTTACAGCTGCCAGTCTTTTAGGGTCTGTCTCTACCAGCTTTGCACATCTACAGACTGAAATTCTTGCCCATTCTTCTTTGCAAAACAGCTCCACAACTGCCCTGTGAAGGCCTCAGAGGTTGTCTAAGAGAATATTGGGAGAAACAACACCATGAAGCCCAAAGAACACACCAGACAGGTCAGGGATAAAGTTATTGAGAAATTTAAAGCAGGCTTAGGCTACAAAAAGATTCCCCAAGCCTTGAACATCCCACGGAGCACTGTTCCAGCAATCATTCAGAAATGGAAGGAGCATGGCACAACTGTAAACCTACCAAGACAAGGCCGTCCACCTAAACTCACAGGCCGAACAAGGAGAGCGCTGATCAGAAATGCAGCCAAGAGGCCGATGGTGACTCTGGACGAGCTGCAGAGATCTACAGCTCAAGTGCGGGAATCTGTCCATAGGACAACTACTGGTGGTGCACTGCACAAAGTTGGCCTTTATGGAAGAGTGGCAAGAAGAAAGCCATTGTTAACAGAAAACCATAAGAAGTCCCGTTTGCAGTTTGCCACAAGCCATGTGGGGGACACAGCAAACATGTGGAAGAAGGTGCTCTGGTCAGATGAGAACAAAATGCAAAACCCTATGTGTGGCGGAAACTAACACACTAACGCACATCACTCTGAACACACCATCCCCACTGTCAAATATGGTGGTGGCAGCATCATGCTCTGGGGCTGTTTCTCTTCAGCAGGGACAGGGAAGCTGGTCGGAGTTGATGGGAAGATGGATGGAGCCAAATACAGGGCAGTCTTGGAAGAAAACCTCTTGGAGTCTGCAAAAGACTTGAGACTGGGGCGGAGGTTCACCTTCCAGCAGGACAATGACCCTAAACATAAAGCCAGGGCAACAATGGAACGGTTTAAAACAAAACATATCCATGTGTTAGAACGGCCCAGTGAAAGTCCAGATCTAAATCCAATCCAGAATCTGTGGCAAGATCTGAAAACTGCTGTTCACAAACGCTGTCCAGCTGCAGCTGTTTTGCAAAGAAGAATGGGCAAAGATTTCAGTTTGTAGATGTGCAAAGCTGGTAGAGACAGACCCTAAAAGACTGGCAGCTGTAACTGCAGCAAAAGGTGGTTCTACAAAGTATTGACTCAGGGGGCTGAATAATTATGCACACCCCACTTTGCAGTTATTTATTTGTAAATTTGGAATCATGTATGATTTTCGTTCCACTTCTCACGTGTACATCACTTTGTGTTGGTCTTTCACCTGGAATTCCAATAAAATTGATTCATATTTGTGGCTGTAATGTGACAAAATGTGGAAAAGTTCAAGGGGGCCGAATACTTTTGCAAGCCACTGTAAATACCAGACGTTTATATATCAATATACAAGTACTATAATATCTTTGTCTAGTTCACATGAATGCATTTCCAATATATTGTTGAATCAAAAAATAGCTGCAGAAAACAGCCTGAGCTGAGTCTTCTTGTACATGTGCCCACATGACTACCAGGGTGTCAGCACCACACAGAAAGGAACTACTCCCACTATCCCTGTAATGATCAAACATGCATCAGAACACTTTTAACAAAGCGACACCTCACAATGGTTTCTCTCTGTGACATTACATGTGGACTCTTTAAGTTCACGTTCTTCAAAGAACAGACAGCTGAACTGTTGGACTCTAAAAACAGTGTGAGTAAATGTTTCCATGTAGATTCAGATCCAACATGGAACTGAATTTGGAAACTCTTTACACTTAAATATAATCAAGTGGCAAAATGAGGGCAGTGTGGTGGTGCAGTGGTTAGCACTGATGCCTCACAGCGACAAGAACTTGAGAGAACTTCTGTTAGCATGGTTTCTCTCTCAGTACGCTGGCTTCCTCCCACACTCCAAAGACGTACAGTTAGTGATTGCCTGGGATAGGCTCCAGCCCTCCAGCTGAAAATGTTTCTCACCAAGCTGTTGTAACTTGGCATGTTTATTTCACAATATCAGCTGCCCCAGCCGCTTCATACAGTAAGGTAAAAACCATTCGACTTTACAGAGAAGAGCCCACCAAGACCATCATCATATGAGCAACAGTGGGGAGGAAGAACTCCCTCTGGCAGTACCAGCTTCAGGGGTAGCCATCCACTGTGATTCTCACCTAAGCCATGTTATGTCTGCTCTGCCAAACCCAGGGGGTCTTAAAGGTTATTTCTCTGCATTTAAGTTCTCCACTTCTAAATAAAGACAGAATAATCCTTTTCCTGGTTTTGTTACAAACAAACATGTATCATGCGTTACCAGAGTTCTCACTCGGCCCACTAACATCTGCACCCCAGCAACGTGACATAACACACTGCACTGTGCTGCAGTCATGCTGTGGATTTGGTTTGTTTGGTTATCAACTTTAGAGAAAAGCATGAAGGCTAGTGATCAAGTTGGACAGTATACAGGGTCACTGCAGAAAGAGCAGGGCGGAGAATCTGATAGGCTGGATGTGAGCAGCAGAAAGGACAAAATGTGAAAAGCTTGCTGCAAAGGAAAGTGGGACAGCCGAGGGAGGACAGTGTTCAGGGATGGCAGATGGATACTTTCTTTTGCACAAAGAACCAGATAGAGGGGAGGCTGATGGGGTTGGGGGTGTTGCAGGGAGATAGCAGCTCACAGTGACACAGTATTACTGCTTAGTGGCCAGGCGAGGAAGATGGAGAGAGCGAAGGAGGGCAAAGTTCGCAAAATACTCCACTTCAGGGACTGAGAAGATGGAGAGAGCATGATGGAGGGAAAGGAAAGCACAGAGCAGAGATTAGTGGGGAGGGCGAACCCAGGGGACGGTGGAGTGGCCTGCCAGTGGCAATGCATCATGGGTATTATATTGTAGTTGTGTGTTTTGGCTTGGAAAGTGAGAGACCATTTATAATTCAGGGTGACTAGTGCCACCCGAGGCAGACACACTCAATCTGGCTTAACTCTCTCTCTTCTATTTGTTCGCCTCCTCCGCTTGTTTTTCTTCCTTCTCTCCCCAGAAGCGTCTTGCTGTCGCTCTGTCTCATTGTAATCTTGTGTTTGCTCGCCTTTATTCCCTCCAAAGCCATTTCTCTAACAATAACTCCGTCTCTCCCCTCCAGTGTTAGCCAGGCAAACAGTGCTTTCTTTTTGTCTTCCCCTCGGTCACAGTAAAAAACACAATGCACAGAACAGAGGAAAGGAAACGGTTCTAGTGGCGACTGAACGAGTGTCGACAGGTCCTGCGCCTTGTCATCAATCTTTAGCTACATTGTGTCTCTGATGAAAAGAAATCAAAGAATAATCCTCTGCTGCAAGACTCAACCTAACATTAGCCTCTGCGCAGGTGGACTTTTTGCCCTCACAGGGCAAGTCGCTGATCGTCAACAGCACCTTTAAAGGTGTCAAATCAGTCATTGTGCTAGAAAAATGTCTAGTTACTTTTTTTTTTTTTTTTTTTTTTTGGCCTGTCCCGTTTGGCTCTTTTGCCATCAGAATTGTTGTCTAAAGGCAAAGAAAGATGCCCAACGGATTTACTTTACCAAACTGACCATCCCAGCCTTGCCGTAATGGTCCATTTGATTCACCTTTTATTGTTTATTTTATTTTCACTTACTGAATACGGGACAGACTTGACTGGGGGAAAGAAGGGGAGAAAGAAAGAGGGAAAGAGAAACAGCTGAGAAGAGGGACGGGGGAGAAGGGCAAAAGACAAAAACCAACAGAACGGGCAGAGAAAAAAAAATGCATATATCAATCACCTGGATCACCTGCTGAGAAAGAAAAAAGAAAGCAAGCAGAAGAGAACAAGAGTAATAGAATAAACAACATCACAATGATATATGGGAATATGACAGTAAATACTAAATGTTAAACATTATTGTGCAGCACATAAGATCAACAGAACACAGTGTGCTTTGAGGTAGGAGCCAAAAAGGGTTAGTTTGTGGGTGTGATCACCCGTGTGTACACCTGTGAGCATGGACGCGCTTGTTTTTTGTTTTTTAAAAGGTTCCTTCATGTAATAATCTGCTAGAGGGTGTGGGGGGGCCACAGCCCCGTCCTCCAGGGCGTGAAGCAGGTGTGGAGGAGATCAAAACTCCAGACATCCAGAGGCCCCCAGAACACAAGAGACCAAGGAAGACCAACAGAGGGGCAGCCGCGCCACTGTCCCAGAAAGAGCTGAGGAGAGTCCCAGATGAGGGCTCACTCAGCAGCCGCGGAGCAGAAGCCAGGGGGAGTTGCAGTGACGCGCCCGTGAGCTCCGCCGGCAGCCAGCTGCGCCTGAGTGACCGAGCCCCAGGCCGAGAGGCCGGGGGCACCCCACCTCCGAAGTGGCCCGAGCGAGCCCCAGGCTCCAGGCCCCGATAAGCGGCCGCCAAGGAGTGAGCCGGTGTGTACCTGGACGCCCATCCCCGGACACAAAGAACCACCAACGCACCGATGTCTGAGGGGGTCCGCCACTGGCAGGGGAAGTGGTGGTAGGGGGAGATAGGCCTCCAAACCTTGGAGGGCCTGAGATGTCCCCAGAGAGGTGGCGCCTGACACCCAACCTGACATATAGACACAGACATACAGGCACACACAGATACAAACATCCATTCCCACCCTCATGCTCTCATATGCACTTACTCCACACTCAACCAACGTGGAGACAGACATAAAGAGACGTTGTACACACGATCACACTCCCCAAGCGTACTCTACAAACCGGGTCTAGGTGCCCCCGCCCCTGGAGGGGGGAACTGCACCCAGACCCAGGTGGTGTTTCCCTTTTCCCTGCGGTGGGGCCAGCTCCCCCGCTGACCCCAGTAGGCACCCCCATACTCCGCGACCCGCCAGGGAAAGGGGGCCCAGGCCCATCCAGACCGGGCCCAGTGCAGCAGCGCCGCCCGGCCCCACAGAGCCCGGGACAGTCCACCCAACCCCACCACAGAGAAAACTGCACCCACCCCACCATCCACTCATCTTCCAGACTACATAAGACAATAAACACCCAGGCTGAGATCTTCCTCCACCTCTCCTGTATCTCCCCCTCCTGCAGAGGCAGCTCCTGAGGAGAGGAAAGCTCCTGCAAGATGTGACAATCTCCCCCACCAGTTGAAGAGCCCCCCAGGTGGCTCGACGCACCGGCGGCACCCTGCTCCAGGGCTGGGCCCCCATGCACCCACCCGCCCACAACCCCGGCAACACACCAACCAGGACCCAAGCCCCCGAGGCCCGGTCCGGGTCCCAGCCCAGAGACGGAGCGCCCCCAGAACCTCACGCCCATCCCGGACCCACCCAGGGGCAGCCAGGCTACCAGGTCAGTAACCCACGTCCGTCAGCACAGACCCTCCCCTAGCCCCGCTGCACGCAGCCGCGAGGAAACAGTCACCGGAGAGCCAACAGTGCCCCTAACCGGACATGACCGCTACCCCGGGTTGAGCCCCCCAAGGAAGATGCCTCCGGGGAACCCCCCCGACGCCCTAAGCCTGTCCCTACCCCCACACCAATCACAACAGTGAAGGCGGGACCAAACTATGACCCCCCACCCCCACTAGGTGATGGAGCTGATCAAAGGAGCCCAGAGCAATTGATCTGATGTGGTGGCAGAGGCTGTATCAAGACTAATGTAATCTAATAGATAATTTCTATATTGGTTAGAATTAAGATTATTTTTATTTTTCCAGTTCATGAGGACTGTTTTCTTGGCTATGCATAGGGCAGTGAAAACCATATGGGCGATATTCTTTTCTGAAGTGACATTATCTAAGCTGCCCAACAAACACACTAAGGGGGAAGTTGGAATGTTACATTTCAGACACTTCGATAAGTCTTCACATATCTCGCGCCAAAACTTCTGAACTGGTGGACAGAACCAAAGAGCGTGGATATAATTGTCCGGTGAATTGGTTTGGCAGTGTGAGCAGTTGTTGGTAGACGTAAAGCCCATCTTGAACATCCGATGACCTGTATAGTGCACTCTATGTAATATTTTGTATTGAATTAATTGAAGACTGGGATTTCTAATTAGATGAAAGGTTTTTAAGCAAATCTGAGACCAGAAGTTTAGGTCTAAGTTAACTGATAAATCCGCTTCCCATTTTGCAATAGGAAGTGATATTGATTCAACTGTTTTAGAAAGCATTCTGTATATTTTGGATAGTAATTTGGGGGGTTTAAGAGTAAGAAATTGAACCACACTTGGTGGTGTTTGTAGTTCAACTTGACCCGGTTTAAATTTCTTTTTTACTATGGATTTAATTTGTTGATATTCTAAAAATCTTTTCTTGTTGATCCCATATTGTGTAACTAGTCCGTCAAATGAAATAAATTCTGTTCCTTCTAGTATATGTTCTAAATATTTGATTCCTTTACCACTCCAATCTGAAAAGTTTATCATATTATTGTTTTGTAATATGTCAGGGTTGTTCCAGATAGGTGTACGTTTGCATGGGATTAATGAAGACGCCGTCAATTTTAGAAACTCCCACCATGCTGTCAGAGAAGAGCTGATGTTGATGCTTTTAAAGCATTCATGTCGTTGGATGTTTGAGCTGATAAATGGTAGGTCTGAGATCTCTAGATTATTGCAGAGTGCTTGTTCTACATCTAGCCAAGGTTCATCTAAGAGGGTGTGTTTTAGCCATCCTGAGATAAACTGAGGCCTGTTGGCTAAGAAGTAGTGCTGAAAGTTAGGCAGTTCTAGTCCTCCTTTATCCTTGGTCTTTTGTAGTGTTTTTAAGCTTATACGTGGGGGTTTATTTTTCCAAAGGAATTTGGACATACATGAATCTAGAGATCTGAACCAATCTTGTGGCGGTTTAGTTGGGATCATTGAGAATAAATAATTTATTTTTGGTAAGACCATCATTTTTATAGCGGCAACCCTTCCCATGAGTGATATGGGTAGACATTTCCATCTAGCCAGATCATCTTCTACCTTCTTTAAAAGTGGGATATGGTTTAATTTAGTTAGATCTGCAAGCTTGGGAGAAACATTAATACCTAAATATTTTATATTTCCCAATTGCAGTGGTGTAGAAGAGGAATTATGGAAGGAGCAATTAATCGGTAGGACTGTAGATTTTGACCAGTTAAGTGAGTAATCTGATATTCTTGCAAAAGAGTTTATCAATTCAATCACCCCAGAGATATTGGTTTGTGAATTTTGGAGAAAGAGTAACACATCATCCGCATAAAGGCTGATTTTATGCCCTTAATTACTGAATTCTGTCTAATTGCTGCTGCTAGTGGTTCAATAAAAAATGCAAATAGTGAAGGGGAGAGTGGGCATCCCTGCCTGGTGCCCCTCAAGAGACAGAAGCTGGAGGATGTCTGGTCATTTGTTCTAACACAAGCTGTTGGGGAATTATATAATATTTTTAACCAGTTTATGAAAGAGGATCCAAAACCAAATTTGTGTAAAGTTGCAAATAGAAATTTCCAGTTAACTCTGTCAAATGCTTTTTCTGCGTCTAAAGAGAATATTGTAGTTTCTAGGTTTTTACTGTATGAGTAGTCTATCAAATTAAGTAATCTACGTGTATTTGTTGATGAGTGCCTACCTTTTATGAAACCAGTTTGGTTCTAGTGGCGACTGAACGAGTGTCGACAGGTCCTGCGCCTTGTCATCAATCTTTAGCTACATTGTGTCTCTGATGAAAAGAAATCAAAGAATAATCCTCTGCTGCAAGACTCAACCTAACATTAGCCTCTGCGCAGGTGGCCTTTTTGCCCTCACAGGGCAAGTCGCTGATCGTCAACAGCACCTTTAAAGGTGTCAAATCAGTCATTGTGCTAGAAAAATGTCCAGTTACTTTTAAAAGGATCAGACTAATGACTGGTCTTATTGAATATTATTCACTAAAATGTTTTCAGGAAGCTCGAGGCCTTGGCGCTGAATCAACCCAGTGTGGGTAACTATTATAACTTTTATCGCCACTCGTACTTCTATCTTAGACACTGTGGCCCCTTTAAAGACTAAACGCCTTAAACCGTCCCGTCAACCATGGCTGAATGACTGCACCTGTACTCTCAGACATGAATGTCGCCAAGCTGAGCGGAGATGGAAGAGAGACAAACTTCAGATCTTCTTGGACAGTCTTCATAATTGCCTGAAGAAATATCAGAAGGCTGTTAAAACCGCAAAAGCCTCTTTTCTATCGGAGATCATTGCGACTAATAGTCATAAGCCACAGGTTCTATTTAGGATTTAACTCGTTGATAAATCCACTCTCCATCATTCAGACTGAGACCTCTCAAGCCCTATGTGAAAAATTCCTTAACAATTTAGATAAAATCACAGCACTAAGATCCTCATATTTACCCATTGTAGACAAACCTCCAACTTCTGAACCCTCAACGGTCCTAGAAAAGTTTGAACCTGTATCTTTTCTAACCCTTAAGGAAGTAATAGGCCAATTGAAAAGCTCTAACTCTTGTCACGATGTGCTTCCCTCTCGCATTATCAAAAATGCCCTGAACACTATAGGACCCTGCATCTCACTTCTAATGAATTCATCACTCTTATCAGGCTGCGTCCCTGCTGCTTTCAAACATGCAGTCGTGCAACCTGTTATCAAGAAAAGGAGTCTCGATCCTAATGTCCTTTCAAACTATAGACCGGTTTATAAACTTCCTTTTATGGCTAAAATCTTAGAGAAAATAGTTCTTAAGCAATTACTATACTTCTTAGAGGCAAATGGAATCAGTGAAAAATTCCAGTCTGGTTTTAAACCTCACCACAGCACCGAGACAGCCCTACTGCACTGTAAAATCTAATATTGTGTTTAATTAAAAATACTAAATAGGCTGAACTCAATTTTTATCAATTTGTTATTAGAACTCGATTTAAATAAGTTACCAGTACTTTTTATGCAAAAATGCTGATAAACTCAATTTATTTGAGTTGTCTTAACTTAGAAAAACTAAGTAAGCTGGAAGTTTTGCTTCTCAGGGCGGAAGGATGAAAGATGTGGTTTGAAAATGCCACGTCACTACCGTCCTCCTCCCTCTCGGATCAGTCCGCATGTTCATGGTGCATTTGTTATGTTGAGCAAACCTGGAGAAGCTTCAGCTCAAGAGATTATTATTGTCATTGCTGTGGATCTTTACCTGATACACTGACTTGGTGAGTAAATGTTTACTCTTATTCAAACAGATTTTGTGGCTTCTTTCAGTTTAGCACCAGGTTTATAATCTTGCTAGCTAGTTAGTGTTAGCCTAGCGTTGCTGCTGCCGCTGGACTCATGTTACTTAAAAATTAACACCACAGCCTTAAAAACCTTACATAAAACTATGACTGTGAAATTTTCTGTTGATTGTTTGAAATAAAAAAGTGAGATAAGAGCCCAGACAAAATTCTTCGGGAGGTGCAGCCGTTAGGGGAGGGGTGTGGGCGGGATTTTCAATCCATAGCCATAACTAACTAACTAACTAACTATAAATATCATGTTTAACCTGAGTAGCAAAAGACCGCAGGGGGTTGAACATAATAGGCCAGGAGTTAGCTGTGCTTGCCGGCTGAATCGAGCCGGTCGGCTATCATGCTGATGGATAACAGAGCTCTCCGAAAACGTGGAAGCACTTTTGCAAATACGTGATATTTTGATAAATTAAGTAGATATTTGAGCATTACACAGCTACATTCTCACCTGAAAATATCTTAAAAGGTTATTTTGTGACCCAGAAAGGGTAGTCTGGGGAAAAGGAGGATCGCATTTGTCGGTCGCGGTTGTCGGAGCCTGTGCATACTTGTAAGCGCGGCAATGGCGGAGGAGCGCGGCTAAAAAACGTATTACTTTTTCTGGGTCACAAAATAAACGAAACCGACCAATTAAACAAATTGTCCCCAAGCAAACCTGGAAAATCACAAAATAGTCCAAAACAAAAGTCCATGAAAGGCACTGGAGCAGAGGAAACAGTCTATAAACATTTCAGGGTGGCGACCATAACTCCAGGCAAAGAAAGTTCAAAAGCACCACTCAGGAGGCCGACCCGGAGGACGGCTGCACAGGAGATTATACAGTTCAGGGGGCCGACCAGGGGGCCGACCAGGGGGGCCGACCAGGGGGGCCGACCAGGGGGCCGACGGCTCAACAGTCCATGACTGAACAGCTCAGGGGGCCGACCGCGGAGCCATCGGTGGCGACGAAGCAGGTCAGGAGGCCGGCCGCACTGGCGACGAAGTCCGGTCAGTGGCCTGGAAGGTGGCCGCTGACGCCAAACCTGGCATGGACGACGTTTAGCAGGCTGAGCCGGACATGGACCAGGCGAGGCAGGACCAGGCGAGGCAGGACCAGGCGGTGGCGCTGCAAGCAACGGCGTGGAAGCCGCAGGTTGTGGAACAGAAGGAGGCTGGACGGGCTCCTCGGGCCCTCCAGCTGATGAGGCATGAGGCTGGACGGTCTCCTCGGGCCCCCCCGCTTGAGCAGATGCAGGACCAGTAGGTGCAGAGACCACTGGCTGAACAGGTGGTGGAGCAGATGACTGAGCTGAACACTGGGGAGATGGCTGAGCTGCCCAGTGGGCTAAGGGCTGAGCTAACGGTAACACAGGAAATTGAACTATGGACTGAGCTGCTATAAGAGCTAATGGCTGAGCTATAGACTGAAATGCATGCAGTAGTGATGGTGGTGATGATGGTTGTGGACTTAACTCTCCTGAGCCTCTGGAACACAGGGAGGACTGCTGGGCGGGCTTGCCTGAGCCTTCAGCAGTAACAAGAACGGGTGCAGGCACCTGCTGGACACTAGCCGCTCCCCCCCAAGGAGTAGGTACGGGTGCGGAGATGGGCCGTAGCCTGACTGACCTCACCCTGGGGACCGGTATGGGTGCAAGGGTGGACTGGTTCCCAGCCCCCCTCACCCTGGAAGCCGGGACAGGCACCAGCAACGGCTGGGCAGCTGCCGTTTTCACCCGAGGAGCTGGTACAGGTGCAGAAACTGACGTGTGGGACGGCAATGCAGAGGCTGGAGCGTGAACATCAGAAGAAAAACGGAGCAGTCCCACCTGAAGCGGCCGAGGCTTGGGTGCGAGTGGGGCAACAAGCGGAGGCTTTTGGCAACTTCGGGGACCTCCAAAAGCCATGGTGTAACACTGGTGGTGCAATACTAGACCTGTTAGTGCTACTTCTTGCCTTCTTTGCATGTAGTGCGGGCAGTATAGTTACCTTTAACCACAGTACGCGGACAGAAGGGAAATATGGACCAGATCAGACAGGTTCTAGATTCGTAGGAGCCAAGGGTGTATGACAACAGAGGACTTGTACACAGTAGGTGTAGAAAACACAATTGCATTTATTAGCAATTATTAAAGTTGTGCACATTTAACAAAAGTAGAGCGCGCTTCTTGAAAACAAAATAAAATAAACCCCACAAATGGTCGACCTAAGGATATATTGTCTTTTGTGTCTTTTTTTTAAAAGTCAATTTCAGTCTTTCAATGTTCAGTAGTCACTCAGTGTGTTTGTAACCAGTCGGGTTACAATCTACCAGTTCATCCGGCTCTTTGGGCTGGGCTCGCCATCCAGTACTGGAAAAGGGATCCTCGATTCTTCTCAGGGCCTCAAAACCAATCCAATCCAAATAAGCAAAGGAAAAAACCTGACCTGGGGACCAGGCCAGAACACAGTAGTTCAACATTTAAGCTATCATGCCTGTAACTTATTATTACTACTGGTTGCTTGTAGTGCTTCTAAATTTTCTTCAAAATATTCTATGTTGTACAACAAATTATTCTCATTTCAAAGGGAAAAAAGTGCATAGGAAACACACATTTAAAACAATACAAAATAGCTCAGCAGTGCATTAAAAATACACATTGGCTTGAGACTTATCAAGTTTCAGCTAAGTACAGTGCAGGTGAAGGCACTTAATTTCACGTTGCTAATACTTAATTGTGCAGAACTATAATTAGCACCATGAGAAAAGTGAACATGTGCTAACATAACGTCGCACAAAACCATACATTATACATCAATACCACAGTAATGTGACATAAACCTTTAAAGAACATCTCATATAAAGTGCAGCAGACTCAGTGCTAATTGCTTTAGCCTCGGAAAAGGCACTTTCATTGCAAAATGGCTAACGGAAGTTAGCATCAGAGCTAGCGGCAAGTAGCATGCTATGCTAGCGCACGTGTGCTGCCTGGGACTTACCATGCGAAGCAACAAATGCTACACGGGGCTTCACAGTGCTCACGTTGGCTCACGGCCTCTGGAATACAGTATCACTCTTATTATTCTTGCCAAAAAAAGGACTTTCTCTATCCAGCTAGCTTCTTCGCCGCACGGGTAAACTGATCTTTCACCGTCTGTGTCTCTGGCGTATCTTACTGGCACACGAAGGCACGCACAGGTGTCTCAGCAGCGCACAGACTGGGGGGAGGGTCAGACCGGCCAATGATTGGTCGCTCAGTGGATCTGACAAACACACTCTAAAGGACTAAGTCCTGCCCCCACACCATCTATATACCACATATACATATGTACATATTAAACTTATGTTTACATGCTTTTTATCAGTATTTATTATAATTAATTTAGTTTTTATCAATATTTATTCCCATCGTGAGAGTATGAATATTTATACTTTTAATCCCGTTTTTAACACTGGGTTACACTATCCCCTCTTAGAATCATGCAAGTCCCTTTGCATGGGATAGCTAAACGGTAATGACAGGGGAACCAGCCTTCATGGGGATGACCACAGAATCTTGTTCTGTCAAGGCACTGGTAAAAGCCAGGCTTAGACCTTGAAACAGGGACTGGGCAATGGAAACGAGAGGATTTCCCAACTGACTATATTGCAGTCGTTCTGGTTGGGTTCTTGTTCTCTCTGAGCGCCTTACAGTCGCTGTGGCTTCACTCTCAGTATTTGACTGACTTGAGTTTGCTTGATTATCATTTGAGTTGTCTTCTTCCACTGGCCCATCACAGGTAGATTCATCGGGTAAGTTGGCATCACTCTCGCTTTCATTGTCAGTGGTTGAGTGTTCCACCATGGTTTCACTCTCCTCTAGGCTTCCATAGCCAAGTGGATTTCCACATTCAGGTAAGTTGTCACATCCGGTTAAATTGTCAGCTCCAATCAAGTTGTCATGTTCATGTAAGTTGTCTCCTCCAGGCAGGTTGTCATGTTCATGTAAGTTGTCTCCTCCAGGCAAATGAGTTTCAGTATGATCGTGATCATTAGGGTGTGTCTTTGGCTGGGGAATCTCATAGACTCGAGTGACCTTTATGGGCTCTTGAAGAGGTTCCTCTCTGAACCAACAGATATCCTCATCTTCCAGTTCTGAATGATCACATTCCTCATGTTGTTTAGGTGATTGCCTTGTTTTTGGTTTGCGTACATGAGTTGGTTGGACAGGTTTCTCTTCAACAGGGGCAAGAAAACCACAAGGGAGCAAGAGATCACGGTGGACTGTGCGGACTGGGCCCTCTTTTGTTAGGGGTTTTATACTGTAGACGGGCAAGTCACCTGCTTGGTTCACCACAACGTGAATATCAGTCTCCCACTTGTCGGCTAGCTTGTGCTTGCCTCTGAGACGGACTGCACACACCAAAACTCTGTCACCTGGCTCTAGTTTTGAGGGTTTCACTCGCATATCAAATCTTGTTTTGTTTCTTTCTGCCATTTTGTTAGCATGGTCTGTTGCTAGTTTGTAGGTCTCTTGTAGAGTTGCCTTTAGTTTTGTTATGTACTGAGAATGCGACTTGAAACTTTTGTTGTTAAAGGGCAGCCCAAATGCTAGATCGACTGGCAATCTTGGCTGACGGCCAAACATTAACTCATATGGGGCAAAACCAGTTGTATCGTTTTTCGTACAATTGTACGCATGAACGAGTGGTTTGACATAGTTGTGCCACTGAGTTTTGTCCTTTTCCTCAAGAGTACCTAGCATACTTAGTAACGTCCTATTGAAACGTTCTACCGGGTTTCCTCTGGGGTGATAGGGTGTGGTCCGGATTTTACGAATGCCCATGATCTTGCAAAGCTCTTGGATAATGTGGGACTCGAAGTCGGGACCTTGATCGCTATGCAATCGTTCGGGTATCCCGTAGTGGACTATGAAGTTGTCCCAAAGGGCTTTTGCAACAGTCTGAGCTTTCTGATTGCTGGTAGGGATGGCTAATGAATATTTCGTGAAATGATCGGTTAATACAAGCACATCCTTTACATTACTTCGATCAGGCTCAATGGACAGGAAGTCCATGCAGACTAATTCGAGGGGTCTGGTGGATTTGATATTCACAAGTGGAGCTGCTTTTTCTGGAGGAGTTTTACGTCTTACACAGCGGTTGCATGTTTTGATCTTATGTTCTATATATGCTGCCATGCGAGGCCAATAGAACCTTGTTCGGGCAAGATCTAAGGTACGTTCAGTGCCTAAGTGGCCCATGTCACAGTGGAGGCTTTGGAAGACTGAGTCACGGAGCTGTTCAGGTAAGACAAGCTGGTAGGTAACATCTCCTCCATCTTGGCGAGTTCGATACAGGATGTTATTGTGCATCTCCAATCGATTGAGCTCTCGGAGTAGAAGGTTGATGTCAGGAAGTTCAGCTCGCACAGTTGGTGGGACCTTTTCTCCAGTTTCAATTTGTGCAATAACTTCCCTCAGACAAGGGTCTGCTCTTTGTTCGTTTGTGATCTGTTCAAGGGACATATGGGGTATAACAGGAAGACCACCACAGTCATTTTCATTGACAAAGTCACCTGGAATGGCAGCTGCAGAAATGGCTAGTGAGTGAACCAAAGGGATGGTGTCATTTTGAGAGCTGCATACAAGGTGTTTCTCACAAATAGTAGACACTACTTCAGGACTTAAACTGCTGTCAGGTAGGGACAGGTGAGTCTGTGTGAACTGCTATATGCGGTCGAGCTCTTTTTGGGACACTGCGTCGTTAAGCAACTCGCCATGTGGCCGTCTAGAAAGGCCATCTGCATCTGAGTTAAGCTTGCCTGCTCTGTACTGGAGCTTAAAGCTAAACGTTGACAGGGCAGCTAGCCATCTGTAACTCATGGCATCCATCTTAGCAGTAGTTAATATGTACGTCAGAGGATTATTGTCTGTTACGACAGTAAACTGATTTCCATATAAGTAATCTGCAAACTTTTCCGTTACTGCCCACTTCAAGGCTAAGAACTCTAACTTATGGGCGGGATAACGAGATTCACTCCTAGACAACCCACGGCTTGCATAAGCTATCACCCTAGTCTGGCCATTCTGCTCTTGATAGAGCGTGGCGCCAAGCCCTGTAGTGCTGGCGTCGGTATGGAGCGTATATGGCAGTTTAGGGTTGGCAAAACCCAATACAGGCGCAGTACTGAGCTTTTCAATGATGGTTTTGAAAGCAAGATCACAAGAGGGAGTCCATCGCTCGCCGAAAGGTGTCTTGGGGTCATGGTACTGGACAGACTTAGCTTTAGGCTTTGTGCTTTTGCGCAAAGGAGGGTAGCCTGATGTTAAGTCAGTGAGGGGCTTAACGATACTCGAATAGTTCTTAAT
Source organism: Mchenga conophoros (assembly GCF_057382185.1). Lineage (NCBI taxonomy): Eukaryota > Metazoa > Chordata > Actinopteri > Cichliformes > Cichlidae > Mchenga > Mchenga conophoros. The sequence goes on from NC_140527.1 coordinate 468,513, forward strand.
GAACCGCCTGTAGTACCCTGAAAAGCCTAAGAATGAGCGGAGCTGTTTAAGATCACGGGGCACAGGCCAGGTACTTAAGGCTTCCACCTTTTCAGGGTCAGTCTCCACTCCCTTGCTGGACACAATATGCCCAAGATATCTGACAGAAGTTTGGAAAAATTTGCATTTTTCGGGTGAGAGTTTGAGCCCATATTCTTTCAGGCGATCAAGAACTTTCATCAAGCGAGCCTCATGTTCTTCAAGTGTCTTGGAGAATACAATGATGTCATCGAGAAACACGATCACTTCGCGCAGGTTCATGTCGCCCATACATTTCTCCATGAGCCGCTGGAATGTGCTGGGGGCGTTTGTAATGCCTTGGGGCATTCTATTAAATTCCCAAAAGCCGACGGGACATACGAACGCCGTCTTTGGTTTGTCCAGCTCCTCCATCTCAATTTGGTAGTACCCAGATTTTAAATCCAGGACAGAGAACCATTGCGACCCGATCAAGGTGGAAAACGTTTCCTCCAAATTGGGGAGAGCGTAAGCATCTTTTATAGTCTGCGCGTTAAGCTTTCTGTAGTCGATACAGAGGCGGACTTCACCATTTTTCTTCCGCACGACTACAATGGGTGAAGAGAAAGGGGAGGTAGATTCCCTGATCACGCCAGCTTCTTGCAGTTCTTTGAGGTGCTTACGGACTGCCTCCAGGTCGTTCGGATGTATGGGACGCGCTCTATGCTTGAACGGTGTTTCATCTGACAATCTGATTGTGTGTTTCACTTGATCCGTCTTTCCAAAGTCAAGATCATTCTGTGCAAACACTTCGGGCATTTGGCTTAGTTTTTCGGTTATGCGCTCCTTCCATTCAGCGCTAATAGGGGAAGAGTCAAAGTTATATGTTACATTTGACTTCTGCTCAGTTCGGGATCTTGGAGTTCTCACTGAGTGTTCGTGAGATAGAACTCTTTGATATGCACTGACTTCTCCGATGACACAATTTAGAGGGATTGTCACATCATGTTCGGATTCATTGGTGAGTATAACTGGTACAAGGTAAGGTGCTCGTTCAGGTAGGTCTATGAGACAAGGTTTCACAAGGATGTCACCAGGTAAGGCTGACATTCGTGGATACTCTAACAAGACAGACTTTTCACCGTTACCGGCTGACACAGCTACAGCACCATCTAGAACAACAGTTTGGCCTGCTGGAATCAACTGTGGCTCTTTGTTGTGCATCGTCACTAAACCAAGACTACTGTCTTTGGACTGTTTGTGTCGTGACTCAAGAACTTTTAGAACTGCCCTATAGCCATATGGCAGGTTCAGCTGCAGTTCATGGCATGTGTTAGAGTACAGCTCATAAAGTACATCTAATGTGTTTGTCCCAATTAGCACTAAGGACTGAGAAGCTGTGCGCACATCGGGGACAACTAAGGCAAGTGTCGGCACTTCAGCTTCAATGCCAAGGAAGTCCTTTGGGAAAGTGACATGCAGTTCAATGTAGCCTAAGTAAGGCACAGACTGACCGTTGGCACCCTCAACTTCTAAAAGTTCAAACAATGGCTTAATCTCATGAGAGGACAAATGCTGACGATAGTAGGACTCGGGGACTGTAGTCACCTGGGAACCAGTATCTAGCAAACAACTCACTGTGTGACCATTAACTTTCACTTGTGCAGTACTCTTCGTACCAATTAGACCTTTAGGAAAGTCGAAGGAATCTGATCTTGTGTGTGACTTTAGGCTGGCACGCTTTTTAGGTGAAGCTTTTTGTTTAACCTGGGTGGGACGGGTTAACAAAGCATCAGCCTCCATTTGTCCCGCAACGGAGGCAGAATTTAGTTTAAAGAGAGCTGGTCATTCTGCCTGTCCCATATCTGCCTTCTCACTCTTAATTCCCTTCGTTTTGCAACTACAAGGGCAGGATTGGGCTCTGACTCACAAGTGGCTACTATATGTCCATCTTCCCCACAGCGGAAGCAATACCAGGGCTTGGGCCTAGTACTGGGGCGGCTGGGTGGAGGTGAGTTTTCAGGTTTGGCATGGTCAGGTTTTTTATTTTCAGGTTTCCTTGTTCGAACTGTTTTCAGTGTTGCTTGTTTCTTTGGCTTCAAAACGGCAGCTAATTGGCTTTTTAGATCGGCAACTTGTTTTTTCAGCTCTTCTAGACTATCTGACTGTGCTTGGCGAACATCTGCATTTGTTTCAGTGACCGTCTGTTCATGAGACACTGCTTTTGGTTTCGTGGTGCTAAAGTGTTTCTTCATTCGCGTGTTTTTAACTTCTTGTCGGTTTTCTGCAGTACGCAGGAGAAGCAATAGCTCTGCATAAGTGGGCGGCTCCTTATGCTTTAGCTCCAATTGCAACTCCGTTAGCAAGTTATCATCCCAGCAGCCTCTGTAAAACTGTTTAAGAAGCTGCTTATTTACTTCATGTGGTTCAAGCCCACCTCTGCGCACGGTGTGATTGACTGCCACCTGCAAACGAAGCAGATAAGCAGAGGGCTTTTCACCATGATCTTGGAGGGTGTTCATGAAGCGTACAAACAGTTCCTCACCATCTTCGACGGTGCCAAAAGCTGAATCCAGAAGTTTAAGATAGTCTGCAGGAGTGGCTTCTGGCCCAAGAGGGCGGATGACATCAGAAGCGGGAGCAAGGAGACTTTCAAGAATCTTACGAGTTTTTCCCAACTCGGACAAAGAAGCATCTTCCATCAACAAGTCAACATGAGAACGCCATGTTTCATAGTCAGCTTCGCTGTAAGGTCTGGGCATCTTGCCAGAGAAAGCTCTGAGTCTTAATGTAGAGTGAGCATGTGATGTCTTTTCAACACTCTTGACAACATGCTCGACTACTACTTTCTGAACCTCTGGTGGGTTGAGGTCAGTTGGACTCAACATTTGAGGTGTCAAGTTTGGTCTCATGGGGCGTTGGAATGTGCCCTGAATGGGTTCAGGAGGGTGAGGCAGTTCAGTTAAGACTGAAGGTGAGGCTCCAAGTTGTGTGGATCCTACCACAGGGCAAGTCTGATCAGCAGCATCATTTTCAGGGTTTCTCTCAGCTGTCTCAGCAGCTTCAATGGTGTTCCCTATTGTGGATAGGGCCTCCCGCAACACTTCTTCGAAATCCTTCCCACTTAACTTGGCTAAACCCTTCAGGTTGCTAATGTAAGCCTCAGTAACACTGCCCCCTACGGTCTTAGTATAGACGTCAGTTAAGGCTCGAATGCGGTAACTGACATCTGGATTGTCAGTGGACTGTAAGAGGTAAGGCAGCTTAGGTGCTAATATTTCAACGGCTGCACCGGACTCGAACTCTACAATCTGGCTTTTGTGGAATGCAGAAGAGTCATCATCAACAGCGAGTACTCTACGAATAGTACCATGTTGCTCCAGAAACTCAAATACCTCTTTGTCTTTCTCTCTATCTGTAACACCGCTAACAATAATGGCATTTGGTACTTTAACGGCATACTTCTCGACAAAATCCATTTTGGGGGCCGACGGCTCAACAGTCCATGACTGAACAGCTCAGGGGGCCGACCGCGGAGCCATCGGTGGCGACGAAGCAGGTCAGGAGGCCGGCCGCACTGGCGACGAAGTCCGGTCAGTGGCCTGGAAGGTGGCCGCTGACGCCAAACCTGGCATGGACGACGTTTAGCAGGCTGAGCCGGACATGGACCAGGCGAGGCAGGACCAGGCGAGGCAGGACCAGGCGGTGGCGCTGCAAGCAACGGCGTGGAAGCCGCAGGTTGTGGAACAGAAGGAGGCTGGACGGGCTCCTCGGGCCCTCCAGCTGATGAGGCATGAGGCTGGACGGTCTCCTCGGGCCCCCCCGCTTGAGCAGATGCAGGACCAGTAGGTGCAGAGACCACTGGCTGAACAGGTGGTGGAGCAGATGACTGAGCTGAACACTGGGGAGATGGCTGAGCTGCCCAGTGGGCTAAGGGCTGAGCTAACGGTAACACAGGAAATTGAACTATGGACTGAGCTGCTATAAGAGCTAATGGCTGAGCTATAGACTGAAATGCATGCAGTAGTGATGGTGGTGATGATGGTTGTGGACTTAACTCTCCTGAGCCTCTGGAACACAGGGAGGACTGCTGGGCGGGCTTGCCTGAGCCTTCAGCAGTAACAAGAACGGGTGCAGGCACCTGCTGGACACTAGCCGCTCCCCCCCAAGGAGTAGGTACGGGTGCGGAGATGGGCCGTAGCCTGACTGACCTCACCCTGGGGACCGGTATGGGTGCAAGGGTGGACTGGTTCCCAGCCCCCCTCACCCTGGAAGCCGGGACAGGCACCAGCAACGGCTGGGCAGCTGCCGTTTTCACCCGAGGAGCTGGTACAGGTGCAGAAACTGACGTGTGGGACGGCAATGCAGAGGCTGGAGCGTGAACATCAGAAGAAAAACGGAGCAGTCCCACCTGAAGCGGCCGAGGCTTGGGTGCGAGTGGGGCAACAAGCGGAGGCTTTTGGCAACTTCGGGGACCTCCAAAAGCCATGGTGTAACACTGGTGGTGCAATACTAGACCTGTTAGTGCTACTTCTTGCCTTCTTTGCATGTAGTGCGGGCAGTATAGTTACCTTTAACCACAGTACGCGGACAGAAGGGAAATATGGACCAGATCAGACAGGTTCTAGATTCGTAGGAGCCAAGGGTGTATGACAACAGAGGACTTGTACACAGTAGGTGTAGAAAACACAATTGCATTTATTAGCAATTATTAAAGTTGTGCACATTTAACAAAAGTAGAGCGCGCTTCTTGAAAACAAAATAAAATAAACCCCACAAATGGTCGACCTAAGGATATATTGTCTTTTGTGTCTTTTTTTTAAAAGTCAATTTCAGTCTTTCAATGTTCAGTAGTCACTCAGTGTGTTTGTAACCAGTCGGGTTACAATCTACCAGTTCATCCGGCTCTTTGGGCTGGGCTCGCCATCCAGTACTGGAAAAGGGATCCTCGATTCTTCTCAGGGCCTCAAAACCAATCCAATCCAAATAAGCAAAGGAAAAAACCTGACCTGGGGACCAGGCCAGAACACAGTAGTTCAACATTTAAGCTATCATGCCTGTAACTTATTATTACTACTGGTTGCTTGTAGTGCTTCTAAATTTTCTTCAAAATATTCTATGTTGTACAACAAATTATTCTCATTTCAAAGGGAAAAAAGTGCATAGGAAACACACATTTAAAACAATACAAAATAGCTCAGCAGTGCATTAAAAATACACATTGGCTTGAGACTTATCAAGTTTCAGCTAAGTACAGTGCAGGTGAAGGCACTTAATTTCACGTTGCTAATACTTAATTGTGCAGAACTATAATTAGCACCATGAGAAAAGTGAACATGTGCTAACATAACGTCGCACAAAACCATACATTATACATCAATACCACAGTAATGTGACATAAACCTTTAAAGAACATCTCATATAAAGTGCAGCAGACTCAGTGCTAATTGCTTTAGCCTCGGAAAAGGCACTTTCATTGCAAAATGGCTAACGGAAGTTAGCATCAGAGCTAGCGGCAAGTAGCATGCTATGCTAGCGCACGTGTGCTGCCTGGGACTTACCATGCGAAGCAACAAATGCTACACGGGGCTTCACAGTGCTCACGTTGGCTCACGGCCTCTGGAATACAGTATCACTCTTATTATTCTTGCCGAAAAAAGGACTTTCTCTATCCAGCTAGCTTCTTCGCCGCACGGGTAAACTGATCTTTCACCGTCTGTGTCTCTGGCGTATCTTACTGGCACACGAAGGCACGCACAGGTGTCTCAGCAGCGCACAGACTGGGGGGAGGGTCAGACCGGCCAATGATTGGTCGCTCAGTGGATCTGACAAACACACTCTAAAGGACTAAGTCCTGCCCCCACACCATCTATATACCACATATACATATGTACATATTAAACTTATGTTTACATGCTTTTTATCAGTATTTATTATAATTAATTTAGTTTTTATCAATATTTATTCCCATCGTGAGAGTATGAATATTTATACTTTTAATCCCGTTTTTAACACTGGGTTACAATGGCTTCCAGCGGAGCTCCTCCTCCAGCTGGGCGATGGCTGCCTCCTGGCGCTCATACAGCTCACTGTCTGCTGGGTCCATGTAATGGTCGGATTGTTCTGTCACAGTCTGCCGAGGAAAACTGAGTGGAGTGTGAAGAGTGGACCCAGGTGCAGACACTCTCAAACTCAAACTTAACTGATGATGAGCTGTTTATTAAGGCAGACAGAACAGTACAAAATAAAAGGGCAAAAACAATGCAAACTAAGCAATAACCTAAACTGGGTAAACTAGAAAGGAAGCATGAACTATGAAAAATCCTGGCAACCAGAAAAACAAACAAAACTCTAAACATGGCAATGTTGATGAGGATATATGAAAACCTGAACGCAGGTCATGGCATGGGAACCATGCAGACGATCCAACAAAGACTGAATGAGAACGCACAGACTAAATACACACAGGAGGCTAATGAGAGAAGTGGGAACACATGGGGGAACAGCTGACACACATGAACATAACAACGTCACAGTGGAAGAGTAAAACTAAACATGATGAACACAGGAACACAAGACCTCCTCGCATGATAAAAATGAACTTAGAAAACCTGAAGGGCTTAAACATAAACTAAAACTCAAAACGCTGGGTCAAAAGACCTAGGATCGTGACAGTAAGATTATAACAGTGATGGCAATATAATTGTTTGTTGTTCAGCAGAACAGTGTCCAGTATGTTGGCTGTTATACTTTGTTGTGTTTGAAAATAAAAGTTGGGCTCATTTTAACATCATTACAAAAAGTGTTGTTAATTATTTTTAGTCATATTCAGGTTACCACAAATTGTTTAATTTAGTTGAACTTGAAATGTTTGTCAGTAGGTAAACAATTAGTATTGTACAGTCAGAAATATCAAGTTATTCTTAATACTGCAGACTTGCAATGAAGAAGTTGTCCTAACAGTCATCTTAAGTAAGCTTTACTTAGTTTTTTTGAGGCAACGAGTTTACATGTTTTTTTTTAGTTCTATGAACTAATTAGATTTTACAGTGTGAGGGTTTTTAATGACCTCCTTGTAACTGTTGATGCAGGGCGTCCTGTGGTTTTATTTCTTTTAGACTTGTCCTCTGCCTTCGATACGGTTGATCATGACATCCTCCTTTCAAGGCTTGAACATGTAGTTGGTCTTAAAGGCAAAGTACTTTCATGGTTCAAATCACACTTAGCTGAGAGAACTTTCTCTGTCTCTATGGGGAATCATTCTTCCTCCTCCCCACCCCTCTGCTGTGGTGTGTCCCAGGGGTCTGTGTTAATTCCTACGCTGTTCTCTTTGTATCTGCTACCCCTGGGACAAATTTTCAGAAATCATAATATTTCTTTCCATTGTTATGCGGATGATATCCAAATCTATTTTCCTCTGGATTTGGATCTCCAGTCCCCACTATAGCCGTTGTTCAACTGCCCGCGTGATGTTAGAGACTGGCTACTGCATAACTCTCTCACCCTTAATGAAAACAAAACAGGAATGATCATATTTGACAGTCACTTGCCCTTGAAACAGCTATCGGATACCTTGGGATCCTATGCCAGTCATCTTTCATTTACTGTCAGAAACCTTGGAGTAGTGCTGGATAGTTCCCTCAAATTACACAAGCAAGTGGCTGCAGTGGTGAAAACCAGCTTCTACCAACTACGCCAAATTTCCAAGGTAATGCCCTACTTACGACATAATGACCTTGAAAAGCTCATTCATGCTCTTGTTACTTTGAGATTGGACTACTGTGATTCTCTTTATTTAGGCCTCCAACTTTCCCTCATCCATCACCTGCAACTAATAATAATAATAATAATAACTTTATTTATAAAGCGCTTTCAAACAAAGTGCTGTACAACAAAAGCGATAAATAAAATAAAAGCGATACATAGCAATACAGGTAAAAGACACAATACAAGTTAAAAACAATAAAAATTTAAAAACTGAAAGCCATAGAATTAAAACATGTAGGATAGGGTGAACAAATGTGTCTTCAACTTAGTTTTAAAAACCTCCACAGAGCATGCCGAATATCTTGAGGGAGGTTGTTCCACAGAAATGGGGCACGAAAAGAAAAAGCACACTGTCCAACTGTCTTGTTTCTGGCTCTAGGAACCTTCAGAAAGCCAGAGTCCTGAGATCGTAGAGCACAAGATGGAACATAAAGGTGTAAAAGGTTGGAGAGGTATGAAGGTGCCAATCTGTTCATTTTTTGCACCATCTGTAGACCTCTAAAACCTTTCTTTGGTAGGCCAGAATCAGAATCATGTTTATTGGCCAAGTATATGTGCAGACACATACAAGGAATTTGGTTCCAGTAGATGGTGGCTCTCAAGCACAGCAATGTAAATCACACACACACACACACACACGTGTCTATATATACATTACACATGCGTACACATACATGCACAAAGCTGTGTAAACCAACTATAAATAACTAATCTAAACTTATATACATAAAATACAGAAATGAATGAGGTGGAATGAATACCACAAAATGTACATAAGGTGCAGTTGCAGTCTGGCAGTGGGAGCAGTGTGACAGGTCAACTGTTTAGAAGGGAGATGGCGAGGGGAAAGAAACTGTTCCTGTGTCGGGTGGTCCTGGTCTGCAGGCTTCTGTAGGCTTCTGCCAGAGGGCAGCAGATCAAAAAGTCTGTGTGCAGGGTGTGAGGGGTCTGTGATGATTTTCTCTGCCCATTTCCTGGTTCTTGAGAGGTACAGATCCTGGATGGAGGGCAGGGGGGCGCCGATGATCCTTTCTGCTGCCTGTACAGTCCGCTGCAGTCTGCTCCTGTTCTGTTTAGTGGCTGCACCATACCAGACTGTGATGGAGGAGCACAGGACAGACTCAATGACCGCAGTGTAGAACTGGATCAGCAGCTCCTGTGGGAGACTGTACTTCCCCAGTTGTCTCAGGAAGTATATCCTCTGCTGGGTCTTTTTGAGGATGGGGTTGATGTTGGTCTCCCACTTCAGGTCCTGGGAGATGGTGGTACCCAGGTATACAATTTTAAATAACCTGGCACCCAGCTACTTAATCAATCTGCTTGACCTATACATCCCCATGAGAGCACTCAGATCCTCTAACCAGGGACTCTTAATGTAACCAATGTCTCGACGGAAGAGTAGGGGTATCGTACGTTTGCTTTTGCCGCACCAAAACTCTGGAACAGCTTGCCGATTGATGTCTGTGCATCGGAATCCATCCAATCCTTTAAATCACATTTAAAAACCCACCTGTTTAAGCCTTCCAAACAACTTAGTTTTAAACTTTTCCCCGGTTCATTCTTGTTGCCACGTCACCATCTTATAAATGTATTTTCTTTTGCTGATGCTACGTTCCCCTGGGGGGGGGGGGGGGGGGGGGGTCTAGGCGGTGAGGGGGAAGTAACAAAAGTGACCGGGTCAGAAAAAGGAGTCAAGGAGGCGAAACAATTAAATAAAACAGTTTTATTGAAGTAATTCAACTAAAAGAGACGGACAAGCCGTTATCACCATAAAACACCAACAAAACACAAACAAAACTCAGGCGTTGGTCAAATAAAGCAAAAAGTCAAAAGGAAAGCGCAGCTCACTAGCTGGAAACCACACTACACAGCTCACTAGCTGGAAACCACACTACACAGCTCACTAGCTGGAAACCACACTACACAGCTCACTAGCTGGAAACCACACTACACAGCTCACTAGCTGGAAACCACACTACACAGCTCACTAGCTGGAAACCACACTACACAGCTCACTAGCTGGACACCACACTACACAGCTCACTAGCTGTACCCACACAAAATGGCACTCTGGCCCAGAGCTCACCCTGCTCTGGGCTTAAATACCCTTAATTGCTGATGGGAGTCAGCTGTACAAGAGGGAAAGGTGGTATCTCAGGCAGGGGAGGTAGTGGGACACGCCCACACAGGCACTCTCAGGAGAGAGAGAGAGGCTAGGGCCGTAACACCCCCTCCCATAAATGCAAACCCATGGTTTGTCAAATCACAATAACCAAAAGTGAGTCCATAGCCGTGTCAGGACGAAATTCAAGCTTTCCACCTACCAAACCGCGTAGCAACGGTTAGGCATTGCCCGCGGAAGCTGCCAACCCCATCTCAATGGGTTCAAAAATACTTACTGAGGGTGGCCGAAAACCCTCAAAACAATGTCTCATGTGATAGCCAGGGCTTTTTTGAGCCATCACATGTGGAGAACACAGCAGGCAGTCAGAAGACCTTACTGCAACAGTTTTCAGACGATTGCTCAGGTCACGGGTACAGGCATGTTTGTTAGTCAGGGGTGCAGGTCTGAGTGGTGGTGTTATACATGATCTGTCCACCTGCAGGTCATTTTGAGGAACTGGGACATTGTCAACCAGCAGCAGCTCAGGGTTAGGTGACCTCTCACACTGACTACATGACACGATTGAGCAATTATGCTCCAAGTGTAGCCTTTTACTAGGCCTGGCAACCTGGTCGGTTTGAGAACCACGACTAGCTTTTCTCAAAGCAGGCACTTTTTGCTTTGAGTCGGCTTTCCGTTTGAGTTTCAATTTCGAACAGTCAGCAATGAGGTGTCCAGGGTTGTGGCAGAAGAAACAAAGCTTTGTTTTGGGTCTCGAAACCACAACTTTTTCAGCCTTGTTAGCTGGCTCCCTCCTAGCTCTCCAAGATGTGTTACAGTGAGAAGGGATGTCACATTCCACCGCATTTGTTTTATGAGTTAGGGTAAACTCATCTGCCAGTATGGCAGCCCGCTGTAAAGTGGAAACCCTTTGCTCACTTAAATAACAAGAAATAGACTCAGGAACCAAGTTTTTAAAATCTTCCACCAGCATAAGCTCACGTATGGACCCCACGCCGTTAACCTGGCTTGCAGAACACCACCTATCAAAGAGCTTTGCCTTCTCCCTAGCAAAGTCAAGGTAGGACTGACCCTGTGCCAACTCCAAACCTCTAAAGTGCTGCCTATAGGCTTCAGGTATGAGTTCATGGGCTTGGAGGACAGCACTTTTAAGCTTTTCATAAACTAAGCAGTCCTCCATTGACAAAGCAGAACAAACCTCCTGAGCCTTACCTGTCAACTTACATAGTAACATCACGCACCACATGTCCTGAGGCCATTGCAGTGCGGTCGCTATGCGTTCAAAGGCAATAAAGAAGCTATGAACATTGGACTCAGAAAACTGGAACCAGGTGGATGTTATTGCTCACAAACGAGCCTCTAGACACCTGTACACTAGCAGCTGTGTCAACCATTTTAGGGATGGTGAAGGGTTAGAAAAACACCACCTAATTAGGACACTGCCACACCCGTCTGCCAACTCACGCAGACTACCCAATAATTAACCGATTAATGGAAAACTACACAACTTACTTTAACTGACCAACTTACCTCTTGCAGTATACACTAAACAAACACAACTTACCCAGTTCCTAAGCACAACAAACTTTACCTACCTATCTTCTGGAGCGTGCTGGGCTCGAGGCGACTTGAAAGGCAGAACTTCAGCGACCGGGGCCCTGAATTGCCTACCCCCAACAGGGAACTAATCCCCGCCCAGGATTACTCCGAAAATAAAAAAGGCAAAACAACAAAAGAGTGCCCGAAGGAAGAACTTAAAACTAAGCTCGGCAGGACACTCACCTAACTAAACTGGGAAGTTGTGAATCTCTAAAAGGTGACAAAGTGAGATAATCAAAAAAACAAAAAACAAATCCAACACAGAATTCCCTTTTCTAAAATCCCGGACGAGCCCCCACTTGTTACGTTCCCCTGGGGTGGGGGGGAGGGTCTAGGCGGTGAGGGGGAAGTAACAAAAGTGACCGGGTCAGAAAAAGGAGTCAAGGAGGCGAAACAATTAAATAAAACAGTTTTATTGAAGTAATTCAACTAAAAGAGACGGACAAGCCGTTATCACCATAAAACACCAACAAAACACAAACAAAACTCAGGCGTTGGTCAAATAAAGCAAAAAGTCAAAAGGAAAGCGCAGCTCACTAGCTGGACAACACACTACACAGCTCACTAGCTGAAACCACCGCAAACACTCAGCTCACTAGCTGTACCCACACAAAATGGCACTCTGGCCCAGAGCTCACCCTGCTCTGGGCTTAAATACCCTTAATTGCTGATGGGAGTCAGCTGTACAAGAGGGAAAGGTGGTATCTCAGGCAGGGGAGGTAGTGGGACACGCCCACACAGGCACTCTCAGGAGAGAGAGAGAGGCTAGGGCCGTAACACTGATAACTGTATTTTCCTGCTCCTTTACTGCTGTAACCCCGCAAATGCAGCTCGTCTGTGAAGCACTTTGATGTACCTGGGTCTTTACAATGTGCTATAGAAATAAAATTGAAACTGAAGATTGCACCTGGTGCCATTGCACATGAAGGAGACAGGGTGAGAGGTACAATTGTGTATGAGATGTCTGCATGTGTGTGGTCCTCTGCAGAGACCATGTTGTGGAGTCTGACAGCAGTGGGGAGGAAAGACCTGCGAAATCTCTCCGTCCCACATCGTGGGTGCCGCAGCCACTGAAGGAGCTGCATGGGGTGGGAGATGTTGTCCAACAGGCATGACAGCTTAGCCACCATTCTCCTGTCACTCACCACCTCCACTGGGTCCAGAGTGCATCCTAGAACAGAGCTGGCCCTCCGGATCAGCCTGTATTGTTGAATTGGTGATAAAAATCAGCACAATTGTACATGTGTCTTCAACCCAGCCACTCTGGGTTTCCTGTCAGGTGATCTGGAACTCGATGTGGGGGAAGCTAGGGTGCTGTTGTACTGATGGAAGGCAAGGCAAGGCAAGTTTATTTGTATAGCACAATTAAACAACAAGGTGATTCAAAGTGCTTTACAGAGACATTGGAAACAAAAACAAATAAAAAGCATGATTTAAAATTGATTAAAACAAGAAAACAAACTAACTAACTAATCAACAAACAAACAAAACAGTATATAAAATCAAAACAGATAAAATCAGAACAGTAGATAAAATCAGTAGTTAAATGTAAGTTTTGAAATTTAAGCTTAAAAGTGTGGATTTGGTGCTTTAAGATGGAAACCTTGGGGAACTCCACATGTGATACTTGTCTGCTCAGATGTGAAGTTACCTATTGATACAAAGTATTTCCTGTTTTCTAAGTATGTTTTGAATGGAAGAGGAGAAGGAAGAGGGAGGTCCTTTTTCGGTCAGGTGGAGAGCAGCTACAACTAATCAAAGGGCAGTGGTACCAGCAGCAGCTACAATCAAAGCATTGATTCTTTTCACTGGTTGTGTCTCTCTTGGAAAAGCCTTCTTACTGGGTCAACCTCCTCCAACATGGGGGAGGTTGACCTCCATGTTGGACCTCCACCACTTCCACAGATGATTCCAGGTTCAGGCTCCTTGACATCCATCCTGGTGCTCTGCTGTACCTGCTCTGTGACTCCTGACTGCTCTCACCTCCCATCGTTTTTGCAGAGCGAGCAGGTGTGGAAAATTTCTTTGATTAACTCATGGGTAGGAAGTAAAAACCTTTTCAAAATAAAAGCATGCAAAAATATATAAACCACACTACAAAACCAAACCAATAAAAGACAGAATAAAACTACTTGGATAAAACTACTAAGACCACCAGGTACCGGAACAGCTTCTTCCCCACAGCTGTCAGACTCCTGAACTCTGCCTCCTGACATCTGACCCACGTTAAACTCATGGACTGAACATACACACACCCACAATGGACAACTGTACCCTCAAACACAATAATAACATGGACTGAACCACCACTCACAACCACTAGCACTTTATATAGCCTCTGTAGAAACTATCTACACCCTCACTTATCTTAACTGCACTACTGTATAGCTCTGTGTAAATAATCATTCTGTACATTCGATAATCTTTAATCCTACAACTGTTTACAACTTGCATAGTTCCCATTTCTGTATAGCTGTATATCCCAGATTCTGTAAAGTTATTTATTTCATATTCTGTATAGTTTTTCATATTTATATCCTGTTCATATCCTGTACATAGCTTGTACTCACTACAGCCTGTACATACTTATAGTTATAGAATATTCACAACATACTTCATACCGTGTACATTATAACATACCATAATAGACCCATTTCTGTAATATACTCACATATCTATATTATTGCTAATATATATTGTAATATATCTATATCACTAAAGCACTTCTGGATGGATGCAAACTGCATTTCGTTGCCCTGTACCTGTGCATGTGCAATGACAATAAAGTTGAATTCTATTCTAATTCTATTCTATTCTACTTCTATCACTGTTACATCAGTTTGAGGAGATCCTTCTGGTGACTGAACTGTAGAAACTGCTGTCTACTGTGTTTCCATGGAGAACCAGTGCAGTCATGTGACTTCACATGTCTAATTAGCATCCCAGTTCTGAGGCTGTCTGTGCACTGGAATCATTTGGTATTTTAAAACATTCTGTTTGTTTGTTTTCTCCAAGCAAGATACTCTAATCATTGCTTACAGCTCAGATTTCCCATGTCACTTATATAACATCAGACACATGGCAAAGAAGTATTTAAGACCACTAGGACAGGCAGGAAGCAAAGAAAGGCTTCATGGCCACCAGCAGAAACCACTCAGAGTTCCCACATTTGACCTGGTCCTCTCTTAACTTGTGTGCACTGATCTCAGTGTTACCTAAGATTTACATGTGATCTGTGATAATAATAATAATGGATACTTTATTGATCCCCATGGGGAAATTACTTGTTTTTCTCTGCATTTGACCCATTCACTCAGTGAAGCAGTGGGCAGCCCACTAAGCAGGCGCCCGGGGAGCAGTGTGTAGGGACGGTACCTTGCTCAGGGGTACCTCAGGGTAGCCGTTAAGTGGATTCGAACCGCCGACCTTCTGATCATGGGGCGACCACTTTACCTACTGAGCTATCCCTGCCCCTTAAAAAATCTTCATGTTACTCGTGCACGGGAGAGACCGGACAGAGCGCCGTTCCTTCGTCTGACCCCAGTTGCTCTCGTCATCAGAGCAACCCCCTAAGCCTTGTAGAGAGTCCAGTCCAGTCATGAATAGATAACATGGTGCACAACCAGATTATATGCTGACTGCCAACCCTTTCATGTGATGTCAAATTCAAATTCAAATTCAAATTTTATTCGTCACATACACAGTCGTACACAGTACGATATGCAGTGAAATGCTTAGACAACTGCTCATGACCTAAAGAAAAAAAAAGAAAAGGCTATGAATAAGATAGGAAATAAATATGAAAATTAAAAAGGGTAAATTTAACTAGGAAGGAATAAAATAAAAATGAAATATAAAAATTAAGTTTAAAATGAGATAACTGTACAACACAAATTAGAATGAAGGGTAAATTTAACTGGGAAAGAATAAGATAAAATAGATAAATTAAAGTTGAAAATAAAATAACTGTACAACAAAATATACAATACACAGTATAGAAATATATAAGAATGTATGAAGAAATATAAATATATATATATACACACAATAACAGCAGCTGTACAAGTATTAACTGGAAATGAGGAAATATAGTGTCCAGTGTTGTGCGATCCACATTATGTCTTGTGCAGTGCAAATATGCTTAAAGTGATTTAAGTGATGAAGTGAAAACAATGTCCAGAAAGTCCAGTGTGTGTGTAAGAACTGTATGTGTGGGTCAGTACTGTGTGGTGGTGTGATTGAGAGACCGTATCGCCTGCGGGAAGAAGCTCCTCCTCAGTCTCTCTGTGTTGGTCTTCAGGGAGCGGAATCGCTTTCCTGACCTCAACAGAGAGAACAGTCTGTTGTTGGGATGGCTGAGGTCCTTCACGATCTTTCTGGCCTTGGTCCAGCACCGCCTGCTGTAGATTGAGTGCAGGTCAGGGAGCTCGGAGCGGATGGTGCGCTCAGCTGACCGCACAACCCTCTGTAGAGCTCGTCTGTCCTGCATGGTGCTGTTCCCGAACCAGGTTAAGATGTTTCCCGTCAGGATGCTCTCTATGGTGCACGAGTAAAAGTTCCTGAGCGCCTTGGAGGGCAGTTGGAAGTCTCTCAAGTGTCTGAGGTGGTAGAGACGCTGTCGGGCCTTTTTCACCCCGGTGTTGATGTGACAGGACCATGACAGGTCCTGCGTGATGTGAACTCCGAGGCATTTGAAGCTGTCCACTCTCTCCACTGGGCACTCGTTGATGACAGGGGTCTGGTAGTTCCTCTCCTGCTTAGTGCTGAAGTCCACTATCAGCTCCTTTGTCTTACTGACGTTTAGAAGGAGGTTGTTCCTCTGGCACCAGTTCTCCAGATTCCTAATCTCCTTCAGGTAGGCCGTCTCGTTGTTATCAGAGATCAGGCCCACCACGACGGTGTCGTCAGCAAACTTGATGATGGTGGTGGAGCTGGTAGTGGCCACACAGTCATATGTGTACAAAGAGTACAGCAGGGGGCTCAGAACACACCCCTGGGGGGCTCCAGTGCTGAGAGTGGTGGAGGCTGAGACATGTCCGCCCATCCTTACTGCCTGAGGTCTGCCAGTTAGGAAGTTGGAGATCCACTGACACATAGATGAGCTGAGTCCCAGATGCTCCAGCTTGGTGGTGAGTGTGGAGGGAATTATGGTGTTAAATGCAGAGCTGTAGTCTATGAAGAGCATTTTAACATAATTCCCCCTTCTAGTGTCCAAGTGAGTGAGTGATGTGTGGAGGAGATGAGAGATGGCATCGTCTGTGGAACGATTTGGACGGTAAGCGAACTGTAGTGGGTCCAGTGTGTCTGGTAGTGAAGAAATGATGAAGTCTCTGACCAGGCGTTCAACACTTAGAGTCCCCCGAGAGCAGCAGTGCCCTTTCTACCTTTAAAACCCGCCTTCCAGCCAAATGGCTGGTAGGCTTTTAGCTAGGCTTTAGCTTCAGCCAAGTGGAAGCTAAATTGTCTAGTCATTCATATGTAAATTAGTTTGTTATCTGGGAATTCTGGAGGGGAGTGGGGGTGTGTGAATGAGGGGGTGGGGGAGCTGCTAAAAGCTGTGAACTTCCTTTTGTGTTCGTCTTGATGCATTCTCAATCATCCAGGGAAATAAATCTCCAAAAGTCACCAACTTGGAGTGTTTCAGTTTGCCATCTTAGGGAGAAATCAACACACATGGGTGTATGTCCTTTGTTGCTGAGATTTATTGATAAAAACAGTACAAAAAAACCAACCATTTGTACACATATTTACAAATAATAATAAAAAGTGAGTGAGTACATTTCAACATTTTCAGCAATCACTCACAATCCTGGCACTGCCATGGTATCTGTAGTCTGCATTTACCACATGTGTATCTGTAGCAGTGAACACATCGCACAGTGGCATGATTGTTCTTGCATTTGTGTTTGACCTGACACATGGCTCTTTTTCCAGGGCTAGGTGTGGAGGGTTGTGTCCAAAGCAACTGTTCTTTTCTTGCCTTCTTCCCAGCTAAATGAGAGTGAGCCAACTCTCTTGCAAGCTCCCCCAGGTCCACCCGTCTTTCCTTCGTCCCGGTGCATGCTTGATACAGCACATGTGCATTCAGTGCTGCCATGTCAATCATGTTGTAAAACACGGCAACTGGCCAGCGCCGTGTTCCTCTGCAGACAGTGTACTCCCGAACCTTCCTTTTGGTAGTGTTGGGAAGCTGGGAAGAAGGCAAGAAAAGAACAGTTGCTTTGGACACAACCCTCCACACCTAGCCCTGGAAAAAGAGCCATGTGTCAGGTCAAACACAAATGCAAGAACAATCATGCCACTGTGCGATGTGTTCACTGCTACAGATACACATGTGGTAAATGCAGACTACAGATACCATGGCAGTGCCAGGATTGTGAGTGATTGCTGAAAATGTTGAAATGTACTCACTCACTTTTTATTATTATTTGTAAATATGTGTACAAATGGTTGGTTTTTTGTACTGTTTTTATCAATAAATCTCAGCAACAAAGGACATACACCCATGTGTGTTGATTTCTCCCTAAGATGGCAAACTGAAACACTCCAAGTTGGTGACTTTTGGAGATTTATTTCCCTGGATGATTGAGAATGCATCAAGACGAACACAAAAGGAAGTTCACAGCTTTTAGCAGCTCCCCCACCCCCTCATTCACACACCCCCACTCCCCTCCAGAATTCTCAGGTAACAACCTAATTTACATATGAATGACTAGCCAATTTAGCTTCCACTTGGCTGAAGCTAAAGCCTAGCTAAACACCTACCAGCCATTTGGCTGGAAGGCGAGTTTTAAAGGTAGAAAAGCCAAATGGCTGCTCTCGGGGGACTCTAAGTGTCAAAGCACTTCATCACGACTGAGGTGAGGGCTACAGGGCGATAGTCATTGAGAGAAGCAGGGTGGGGTTTCTTTGGGACAGGAACAATGATGGACTCTTTGAAGCATGTGGGGATCACCGACTGACATAAAGAGATGTTGAATATCTCAGTGAACACAGGAGCTAGCTGGTATGCGCAGACTCTGAGGATACGACCTGGGATGCCGTCTGGTCCTGCTGCTTTCCTGGTGTTCACTCTCTTGGAGGCTCTCCTTACTTCATGCTCGGAGATGACGAGCACGTTTCCGGTGCTGGCAGTATCTTCCTGTCTGCAGCCGTTAGCGCCGCTAGCACTAGCGTTGTTGGAGTCCTTAGCTGCAGCCTCGAAGCAAGCATAGAAATGTTCAGCTCGTCTGCCAGAGTCACGGCCGCGTTCGTCATACCGGTTGTTGGTGGGTGTGCACTGATGTGCTGATAATTATATGAAAATAAAGTGCTCTTAAAAACACAGAATAAAAAGTCCTTTTCCCGAGTCCTGCCCGTGTCAGCCTGACCCACACAAACCTCCATCTCCAACCTCTGATACATCCGAGCGTGTCAGGGCACATTCACTTTCAATGCCATTGTCTGATGATGTGGCTTTGCTGCAGCTTGTGTTGTCCAAACTCCTCGTCTGCATGTAGCAAAAGAAGGCCTCCAATGCCACGGGCTTAATGTCCTGACAAATGTCAGGGAGGCCATGCATTAAGACAATACAGCTGCTCTCCTCAGCTCCAGACATTTATGAACTGTTGTTAAGAGAAGAGACACATTGCTCCAATGAAAGTCAAAGTGATTGATCTTTTTCTTAAAATGCTTCATTTTCTCACTTCAAACATTTGGATTTCCTTTACATTTCACACAGTGTGATTTTAGAAAGAGTATAATATTAAAAGATAGAAACATCCTGTGTCAGCACTGATCAAATATAAACTACAGAGTGGAACTTTTCACTGTGTGACATGTGCTGTAGGGGGGACGGCTTTGAGTCGTGTTGCATTCATTTGCACATTAAAGAATTTAAAAAAAGAATGAATATGGAATAACACAAGTGCGGCAGAATAATATTGACATTAGCATATTTCTGTAAGTGGGTCTTTCCCTCAGGATACTGTGACCAAAGAGGAAAGAACATGTTGGAACTGAGGTGCAATGCCACTGCAGGGTGGAGAAGATGCAAGAATTTTGGAGGAAGGTGAAAGTGTACTGTGCAAGTTAGGAGTGGCAGGTTTAATCTAGGCCATTTCACACAGGTGGATTCACTAGTACTGACAGAATAATCTCCCTGAGCTCTCCCAGCAAAACAGACTCCCTGTGATTTAATTTGTCTTTCAATCACAAGTCCACAAGTGTTTCCAGCATTTATGATGATATTCAGAGATGTATGAAGTTTATAGTTACAGTGTATCACAGTAGGGTCAGGCTTTGTTATGCAAACACAGATCAAAAGAATCTGTTCTTGTGCTGTAAGCTATCTGTCCTGATAGACCTCCTGCCAGAGGGTACTGACTCAAGGGTCCACTGGGGAGGTGGGCTGTGCTCCTCGTGAATTTGACCATCATCTCCTCAGGTTGTTGGCTCTGCATCAGGTCACCATATTGTCAGCCTCCCACCTTTAGCACAGTGTTCAGGCTTGTTGGGGTCGAAACTCATCCAAATTGTTGGTAGCGGTTCTGAAAACCTTCCAGTCATGCCTGCAGATCCTTCACAGCCTCCATGTGTTGACATAGAAAGACTGAGATACTGTCTGCATCCACCTCAGCGTCCAGCACTGACCCACACAGCTAGGTTTCCACTAAAGCAGCAAAAACAGAACACATCTTTGTTTTTCACCATCAGTAGCTGGGATTCATCTGTTTTCCTGCCCAGTGAGAGTGTGTGTGTTGGAGAAGCATTGTCCCAGTGCTATTCCTCCCTCTCCTTTAGTCTCACAAACAACAACAGTGTGGGCACCTTGAACTCGAAAGGCCAAAACATTAGCAGGTGGCTGTTAGAAAGCCCTAATATAGCTCTAATTTGTATGAGCTGATAATGTGACAAAACCCTGAGTTTAGAAATAAACATGAAACAAAATGCTGAGGTGGCTGCGAGCAGTGTTTCAGCATCAGCGTTCTACATTCAGGCCTTACAGTTAAGCTTATGTCCACAGTAATGCCTGTCCCCCATTGCTGGACACTCTTTGTCCTCACTCTCTGATAAGACAGCAGACTGATCCTGTGGAGAAAGGCCCACTCCTGGAGGCTGCAGCTGGAACGTGTCATGCACGGCTGGGATATCACATTTACTTCATGTCTGTGTGTAGGTGTCCCGACTTATTTACAGCAACATGTGAACAGAGAGTGATGGACAAAGAGGAAGACAGAGAGAAGATAAACCACAACAAGAAAGCACTCTAAGAGTTTCTTTTCATTTTCTTTTTTCTCATTTCATTTCCCTTCAGCGGCACCCTCGACGATCAGCAGGACGCTGTCTCTGCTGTAGCCTTTTAAAACTCCTCCCCTTCCTGCAGCCCTGTGACCCTGCAAAACACACTAGTTCTCATCGCTACTGTCCTACTGCACAGTGTGGCTGACATGCAGTACATAATGAGGCTGTTGATCAGCACTAATTAGCCAATTCGTTAACCAGCTGCTGAGGGTTCTGGCTTTTCTGCTTTCTCTGTGGGCCGTGCTGTGTTGTCAAACAAAAGCAAGTACACACATGAGTTTTCAAATCAAATCAAATCAAATCACTTTTTATTGTCACATCACATGTGCAGGCACACTGGCACAGCACATGCGAGTGAAATTCTTGTGTGCGAGCCCCACAAGCAACAGAGATGTGCAAACACAACAACACAAACGAGCAAAATACAAGAATGGCCAACCTGAAACTATATAAATATATGTACAATATATAATAGTGTATGCATTTCTGGATGTGTATACTAAATATTTTCCTACGTGTGTGTGTGTGTGTGTGTGTGTGTGTGTGTGTGTGTGTGTGTGTATACACATTTTTACAAATTAAATAGTAAAAAAATAAAATAAAATAATAATAATAATAATAAAATATATAAAATATACAGAGTTGAATATGTGCAAAACAAGTGGCATTTATATACAGTGTGGAGTGCATAATGTTGAAGTTCCAGTAGTGGAGGTGAGGTGTCTATGACGTGTTCAGCAGTCTGATGGCCTGATGGAAGAAGCTGTCTCTCAGTCTGCTGGTTCGGGACCGGATGCTGCAGAACCTCCTTCCTGATGGAAGTAGTCTGAACAGTTTATGGCTGGGGTGACTGGAGTCCTTGATGATCCTCCCCGCTTTCCTCAGGCACCGCTTCCTGTAGATGTCTTGGAGGGAGGGAAGCTCACCTCCAATTATCCGTTCAGAGCACCGCACTACTCGCTGGAGAGCTTTGCAGTTGTAGGCGGTGCTGTTGCCATACCAGGTGGTGATGCATCCAGTGAGGATGCTCTCAATGGCACAGCGATAGAAGGTCCTGAGGATGCGGGGGCTCATGCCGAATCTTTTCAGTCTCCTGAGAAAGAAGAGGCGCTGCTGCGCCTTCTTCACTGTTTTGTTTGTGTGTACTGACCACGTAAGATCCTCAGCCAGGTGTACGCCAAGGAACCGGAAGCTGCTCACTCTCTCCACAGCAGCGCCGTTGATGGTGATGGGGGTGTGTACTTCTCTGCACCTCCGGAAGTCCACTATCAACTCCTTTGTCTTTGCGACGTTGAGGGTGAGATGGTTGTCTTGACACCAGTGGGTCAGGGCGCTGACCTCCTCCCTGTAAGCCGTCTCATCACCATTGGTGATAAGACCCACCACTGTAGTGTCGTCCGCAAACTTCACAATGATGTTGGAGTTGTTAGTGGCTGTGCAGTCGTAGGTGTAGAGTGAGTACAGGAGAGGGCTCAGTACACACCCCTGTGGAGCACCAGTGTTCAGTGTGACGGGGGATGAGGTGATGCTGCCCAGTCTGACCACTTGGCGTCTGTCAGACAGGAAGCTAAGGATCCAGCTGCAGAGGGAGCTGCTCAGTCCTAGATCCTGCAGTTTCCTGTCCAGCTTCGAGGGAACGATGGTATTGAATGCTGAGCTGTAATCTACAAACAGCATCCTCACATACGTGTCTCTCTTCTCCAGGTGTGACAGGGCAGTGTGTAGTGTCAGGGCTATGGCATCATCAGTGGACCTGTTGTGGCAGTATGCAAACTGTAGAGGGTCCAGTGAGTCGGGTAGTGCAGAGCAGATGAAGTCCCTGACCAGCTTCTCGAAGCATTTGCTTACGATGGGGGTCAGGGCTACAGGTCGCCAGTCATTCAATGAGGAGATGGTGGAGGATTTGGGTACAGGGACGATGGTGGCCATTTTGAAGCAGGCTGGGACTACAGACAGAGAGAGGGAAAGGTTGAAGATGTGTGTGAACACTCCAGCCAGCTGAGCCGCGCATGACCTGAGGACGCGGCCGGGAATCCCGTCCGGACCAGTAGCTTTGCGTGCGTTCACCTTCCTGAAGCACTTCCGCACATCCTCCTCAGACACAGTGTGCGCACTGACGTCATCCGCGGTGCGCACACTGTCCGGTCTCATGGTGTTCGCTGTGTCGAATCTAGCGTAGAATACGTTTAGATCCTCACACAGAGAGGCCGTGGTCTGCGGTGTGCTGGTTTTCCCTCTAAAGTCTGTGATCGTGTTTAGTCCCTGCCACATACTCCGAGGGTTGTCAAACTGTTGTTCCACCCTGTCCCTGTACTCACGTTTGGCTGCTTTGATCGTCTTCCGGAGTTGGTAATGTGCGTGTTTGTAGTCCGATGTGTTCGCGGAGGCAAAGGCGGTGTTCCGTGCCGCGCGAACATCTCCGTTAATCCAGGGTTTTTGATTTGGGAAGGATTTGACTGTTCTGGATGGGACGACATCTTCCACGCATTTCCTGATAAATCCACAGACTGAGTCTGTGTATTCATCAATGTCTCTGGCGGCCACGTGAAACATTTCCCAGTCCGCGTGATCAAAACAGTCCCGCAGCGCAGACTCCGATTGGTCCGTCCAACAGTGCACCGCCCTCCGGGTTGGAGCTTCCTGTTTCAGCTTCTGCCTGTAGGCGGGCAGGAGCAGGATGGAGCAGTGATCTGATTGGCCGAATGGGGCGCGGGGGAGGGCTTTGTACGCATCCCGGAAAGAGGTGTAACAGTGGTCGAGTAGCCGGTTTCCACGTGTGTTGAAAAGGATGTGTTGATGGAGTTTTGGTGAGACTTTCTTCAGGTTTCCCTTATTAAAGTCTCCGGCTGTGATAAATGCTGCCTCTGGGTGTGCGGTTTCCTCGCTGCTGATCGCGCTGTACAGTTCCCTGAGTGCACGGTCAGTGTCGGCTTGTGGGGGAATGTAAACAGCCGTAATAATCACTGCTGTAAATTCCCTCGGTAGCCAGAATGGCCGGCACTTAATCATCAGGTACTCCAGGTCCGGTGAGCAGAAGGATTTGACCGGGTGCACGTTCGCATAATCACACCAGCTGTTGTTGATCATGAAACACACACCACCGCCTCTGCTTTTCCCAGTAAGATCCTGTGACCTGTCCGCGCGGTGCACAGAGAACCCCGGCAGTTGTATTGCGGAGTCCGGTACTTTGTCCGATAGCCAGGTTTCTGTGAGGCACATCACGCAGCAGTCCCGCATCTCTCGCTGGAATGAGATCCGTGCCCGAAGCTCGCACAGCTTGTTCTCCAGAGACTGCATATTAGCCAGTAATAAACTGGGTAACGGTGGTCTGTAAGTGCGCCGTCTCAGTCGAACCAGAACGCCAGATCTTCTCCCTCTGCGTCGGCGTTTGCGGCCTCCAGGGCCAGAGAACAAAGGCGTCTCAGGTGAGATGAATGGGGGGTCTGCAAACGGAGCGTCCGTGTTGCAAAACTTGAACTCCGGAAAGTTATAAGAAAGACCGTCTTTTATGTCCAGTAAGGTTTGTCGGTCGTACACAAGGAGACAAGTGCTGCTCGTGAAAAAATAAAGGAAAAGTAAAATTAAACACAGAAGAAAGCCGTTGCTTGGGGGAGCTCGCGACGAGGCTGCCATACTCGGCGCCATCTTGAAGCATCACAGTTTGATCACAGTACAAATCTTCCACTAAGATTTGGTAACACAACACAGTCTACAAGCATTGCACTAAATGATCAGATGAAATTACTTTGTTTTGTTCCATTTACAACTCTAAAGATGATGTGTGATGAGCCCAAACCCGAGCACATTGTAGCGACACAAGAACAGGCCCTGAGCACCAGATCCACAAAGGCAGGACTTTTGTGTGATGGCTGCGAGCTCATCTGAATCCTCTTTGTTGTAATTCTGGTTTCACGTTGAGCCAAACCTTCTCTTGAGTGTAGACAGGCCAGTTCAGGTGCAACATTGTTTTACTGAAGCATAGGGCCTGAAAAGACATTGTGTGGCTGGGAGCACACTGGAGGTGGGTGGATGAGTCCAGTTATTGACAGTATGAACTGTTTCGTTATCAGGTCGATATTAACACAAAAGAATCGATACTTTGTTTCTATCTTCTAAGTTTGGTATGCATGCAACTGAGTGGTGTAAAAAAAAGTAGACCTGACGTGTGCATCGTAACATCTAAGGTTAGGTTTAAAAAATCGATTTCCCTGATTCAAATCAATTTTAGCTATCGATTCATGAAAATTTTCAATATAATTGGAGATTATGTATCGCAATTTCAGGAGTGGGACCACGCCTTCAAACACGCTCCTTCCAGTTGTCATCTATAGAGGTTCCCCCAGTTCTGCAAGCTGTTCATTCTCGTTTACGTGCCCCTCCCTCCTTGTTCTCAATTCTTAACTTCTTCATTTCTATTTAGTACACGGGGATCTACCAGGCCCGGGAGCCGTCGCCAGTTCCCAAACTGCAGCTCAATTCATGTCAAAGCATTACCTTTACCTACTAAAACACTGTCAAACCTAAAATGAGGACGTGGAAATGTATTTTAGCAGAAACGCCAGAATCTCAGGTTAAAGGTCACAAAACTATTTTTACAACCATCAAACAGCTAAAACAGCAAATGAGAGCAGAAACAACACAAAGCACAACCATCAGGTCGCATACGCAGACT
This sequence comes from Mchenga conophoros, assembly GCF_057382185.1. Classification (NCBI taxonomy): domain Eukaryota; kingdom Metazoa; phylum Chordata; class Actinopteri; order Cichliformes; family Cichlidae; genus Mchenga; species Mchenga conophoros. The sequence goes on from NC_140527.1 coordinate 493,955, forward strand.
AACCTCACCTTTGTGTTTGCAGTAATCATTGCAGGATGGAGGTGAGGTCCCCAGCCCAAATGTGAGAACCAAACAAGGGTTTTCTGGATTAAAATGATTAGTAAGTGCCAGCTGAATATCTGTCTGCACATTCATCTTTTACTCACGGTGCTCTTAGTACTTTTCTCCTCTCTGCTTTGCTGTCCTTACAGCTTTTCCACATCTCTTTCTAACGTCTCAGATCTTTCTTTATTTCTCTCCATACTCTCCTTTTTCTCTCCTTTCATGCCTCTTTCATTTCTCCCTTCATCACCCTTTTCCTCCCATTCTTTCTTCTCCTCAGATCTCTTTATTTATTTAATTTGTAAATTCTAGCTAACTCGCCATGCTATGCGTTCATTCTTTCCCACAGTGCTCGGCATTTGGTCACTTCAGCTTTAGCTGTGACATACTAATGACTGTCACCAGGCCGTAGGCCGACCCAACAGATGGACCCAAGTGCAGATACAAAAACAGACGGTGATCTTTTTACAGGTTTTACTGATACAGGAGCAGAGCACAATTAATTTAGTGAGTGTAATGCAGTACAACACAAGGGTTCGGGAGACACGGCACGGGGCTCGGCGCGAGAATATACACCAGGCTGAGAGACGATGTAATACAGAGGGGAAATGTACATGAAGACAGAGGAAAAACACACTGCAGCATGAAGGAGGCAGACTGTGGGGTGAGCTACGTGCAAGTGGAGTGAGTTCTGGCTTCAGGGGGGTGGGTGGGAGTTTTCCTTTCCAGCCTGAGATGGAGGTGATTCCAGCGCGGGCAGGAGAACAGGCAGCTGAGATGAGCTAAATCCAATTTCCTGAAGTAGTGAGGAGCTGGTTCAGGACTGCAAGCTGTAGGTAAGGTAAGGGTGGAAACTACGCAAGCTGTTGGCACAAGGAAGTGAGGTAAGTAAATGAGATGGAGCTGAGGCCAGATTGTCACCACTGGTAGCTGACACTGGGCTTAAATGCAGCCGAACTGATTGCTGTTGATGAAAGGCAGGTGGGTTTGAGTGGCCAGGACCCCACCCTGAGGCAGATCTGGGAAAACTCAGGAGGAGACGGAGAAAACACCAGCCGCTCACTCAGACCGTGATCAACAACACCACCGAAATATCCTGTTCTTTGCTGCTTTCCAGCTCCACTGGCACCAACCGTGACTCCATCACTGAGCTGATGGATGCTGACAGGTTTTGGTGTAGGTGGTAGCTTCACTTTGTCCCAGTGACACATCTCTGTCAGTGGACTAGACTTGTAGTCAAGACCGCCTAATCCGAGACCAAGACAAGACCAAGACCAAGTTGAGACGAGACCAAGACCGAGACCGAGACAAAAAAAGTCTTTAAACTGCAGCCAGATGCTATTCTGTGGAACCAGCTTCCAGTTTGGATTCGGGAGACAGACACTATCTCTACTTTTAAGATTAGGCTTCAAACTTTCCTTTTTGCTAAAGCATATAGTTAGGGCTGGACCAGGTGACCCTGAATCCTCCCTTAGTATTTAGTATTAGTATTTATTTATTTATTGTCATTGTCAAGAACAATGAAATTGCGTTTGGGGCTTCCATACAACCCAAAAAAAAGAAGAAAATAATAAATACCCCTTAAAACCCAAGTGTACATATTTAACCCAGTGTGACTCCAATGCAATAAGACAATCCTTAGCAATAATGTTCGTAGAAATTCAGACAAAGACCTGAGAAACATGACAAAATACAACAATGCAACCCATTCAATATTATTGTACTGTGAGATATGATATCAGATATGATAGTTATCTATTTAAGAAAGGGGGGGGGGGGGACAGGAGGGGGAAGAGAATAAAGATATGAAGCACCAATGCAGACCAGTTCATTGCTATTAAGAAGTTGGATATGGTTATTGTCCGTGAGAGGGGGGCAGAGAGTTCAGGAGCCTCACAGCCTGTGGATACAGGCTGTTGGCCAGTCTGGATGTTCTGGCCTGTATAGACCTGTACCTTCTCCCTGAGGGCAGCAGATGGAAAAGGTGGCGCGCAGGGTGATGTTGGTCCCGCAGGATACTGTGCACCCTCCTCAGACAGCGAGTGGGGAAGATGTTACTGATCTCTGGCAGACTTGTTCCAATAATTCTGCCAGCTTCTTTCACCACCCGCTGGAGTGGTAGTTATGCTGCAATAGACATAGGCTGCCGGGGGATTCCCATGATGCATTGAGTTTTTCCTTTCCAGTCACCTTTCTCACTCACTATGTATTAACAGACCTCTCTGCATTGAATCATATCTGTTATTAACCTCTGTCTCTCTTCCACAGCATGTCTTTATCCTGTCTTCCTTCTCTCACCCCAACCAGTTGTTGCAGATGTCCCCGCCCCTCCCTGAGCCTGGTTCTGCCGGAGGTTTCTTCCTGTTAAAAGGGAGTTTTTCCTTCCCACTAGTTTTTTAATTAAGCAGCAAGGCAGAACAAAGTCGGGCCTGTTTCAAGACACAGGGACTAAACCCCAATTCAACCAGACCCAGAACTGATCCAGAATTAAAACAGGACTACAACAGTAACCAAGACAGAACCAGAATCAGAACTAGATGATAATAGCACTAAAAATCATCATAGACCTGCACTACACTTATTTTTTAATTCTACCAAAGTACAATATTTAGATTAAGAAAATTTATATAATTATTTAGCCTCGTTGTGCAAACAAGCTGCATAACTTAATAAATATAGAATTTGAAAAGTAACAAATGGTATCTAAAAAGAAACACTAGATACTAGGTACATGTTCTGATGAGTTTTGGCAAACAACCATTTGACTAACATGTGTGTCTCACCTGCTCTTGTTCCATCTCTGTTCTGTCGTCATTCTCTCTCTCCTTCTCTGTTCCTCTCTCTCCCTCTTTGTGCTGACAATCAAGCCAAACACCAACATCATCAAATATACAGTTGAAACCAGATATTTACTCTTCAGATAAAAACACAAACACTTTTTTAATTGTAACATCAAATCAGACTAAATGTTTATTTTTTTAGATTGATAAATATAAAAAACACATTTGTTAACTTTAAGAGTAAAGAGAGACATTGTCTGTATTTCTTAATTGCAAATGGCACCAAATTGTATTCAAAATTGAGCCACACTTATGGAGCTCCACAGTTCTTTTCCTGGTGTTTTGGTTGACATCTCTTGATGTTCCCATGTCACAGAAACAGGCTCTGTGTTTTGTCTTATATGCATCCACAGCTGTGCCACCAATTTGCTCACATGGACTCTACGAACCTATCAGAAGCTTCTTCAGCTCAGAATGGAATCGTCTGGAGTTTCTTATTAATTAACAATAAGCTTAGTGTACATGTACTCCTACATTTGAATAGACAGCTCCCTCTTTTTATTCTGACATTTAACTAATTCAAAAGATATTTCAACATTTATTTATCTAAAACAAAAGTTTACTCTAAATTGATGTTTAACAGTAAAAAAAACGTTTTTATGTTTTCTCCCTAAAGTGTAAATATCTGGTTTCAACTGTGAATATACTGCTGTGTATTGAAATTCCTCTTGTTTTGCATAGAAATATACTGAACAACATACAAAGCATAATATATAAAATAACATCTACCTGAGTTTTTTCTTTGAAAGAAGCTCCTTATGTCCATTGTTGTGTTCATCAGTACACAACTGAAACCGATTTAGAGAGTTTGTTTAGCCGTGGAGGGTAACAACTGAAAATATGAAATGTAAGCTAAGACTCTCTAAAAAATCAGCATTGCTGTTCGGCTTTTTATTTATCCATTTGTTGATTCACTCGAAGAGCAAGTAACACAACCAAGTGATCAGTTTGATATCAATCTTTTGTGATACACCGTCATATTTACATTATTAGTTCAGTACGAATGATTTGCTTTGGTACCTGCTCAAACTTAAGCTCTCCTCTGTCTGCAGCAAACTCGCAGGCAAGATGAGACCAAGACCACGTAAAAGTGGTCTCGAGACATCCAACTCTACAGTGGACTGATGATGAGTCTTGGACATATCTCTGAACTTCTTTGTTTTGCCCTTGCTTTGCATTCATTAGTCGCTGCCTTCATTGCCTTTGTGGTCTCCTTTGCCCACCATCCGTTTTCTCGCTCTTTATCCTTCTCATACACATTCACCTTCATTTCATTTTATTTCTTCCATCATATCTTATGATGTTACTACTCCGTCCGTCCCCATAACCCCGACCTTTGTCTGATCTCCGTCCTCACCCCCCTCTCCAACTCTCTGTCTTATTCCCGGGACTTAAAACATCACAGACAATAAGCAGCGATGTCTTTTGCACCAAAGGCCAGAGGAGATGAGGAAGTGTGCCTGGGATGCACGATGCTATGAAGCAGCAGGGGTTTCCGAGTGCCCTTCTTACCAAATGCCAACATGCTCAAGCAGTTTCTCCTTTCCACCCTTTTCCTTTCAGTCTTTTGTTTTCAGATTTACATCATCATAATTACTGCAGCGATGTCTGGCTCCTGTCGGGGGAATGAGGTAATCAGCTGCAGAGAAGTATTCTGCCCTTTGTCTTTGTGAGCCCGAGGATCATCTGAGTATCAGTCTCGACTAACTACATTGTCTAAGACAATGCTAACAACACAAACAAAGCATTTAGACCAACTGTTCTTCCCTGCACATCACAAAGAACAATACAAAAACAATGCACAGCCTTGTGCCCTGCTTTCTTTGCTTTCCTGCATCTTAATTTATGGATGTTGGGTCTTCCCGCCATGTCCTCCAGCCACCAAACACAGAGCTGTCTGGGAATTAATGTAGGCTGGAGGGATTCAGAGCTACAGGGCACAAAAGGCAGGAGAGGTGGATGGATGAATGGAGGACAGGGAGCACTCTCTCCTCTCTCGCCTTAAATTACCAACAACACCGAGCTGAACGTCCTCCCTCTTCCGTGCATATGTTTGCATACTAATTAGGTCAAACGTCTGCCTTCTTGGAAGAGTGGGTGACTGCCTGTCCTTTTGTTTCTCCACCCCTCTCCCTGTAAAACATTAACATGGATGAATAAAATGGCCTCCTTGGGTGTAAGCACACTTTCTTGTGTACAACACACATGATAGGTGACAAACACCAGCTAATGCTGGAGTTTCTTTCAGTTTGTAGATAAACGATGTGCTGCTTTATAAGCCAAGCACAGCCTGTTCATTTTAACAGCCACCAGCATCCTACCAAGATCAGGGCGAGAGCTCTAAAACCACGTGTGCTGGACACTCAGAGACGTTTTCAACAGACTGAGCTGTCTGAGACTAAAACGTGAAACACTGCAGTGATGACCAGTAGCTGTGTCTTTAGAGGGATTCTCCACTTTAAGCTTAGTTCAGTTAAACTTTGCACTAGTTCCTCAAAACACCAGTTTATGTGTTGGGTTACTAAACAGTCAGACTACAGGGAAGCGCCCAGGCTTGAAATGAAAATATTCATTTTACCGAGAGTTTGATGTTGAGTTACATGAAGAGCGTGCACAGACAGATCTGTGGATGAGTTCACTCCACTTCTGTCAATCTCCTGGGTTTGAATGTTTGTCACAGGTGTGGACGGGACTGTGGAGCAGCAGCTGTATTGTGCTCTGCTAATCCAACTTACCACTCAAATGGTTTCAGCCTACAACCTACATTTGATCATAGATTTATACACAGAGGGCTGTTTTACTGCAGGGATGTCCAACTCCAGGCCCCGAGGGCCGGTGTCCTGCAGGTTTAAGATGTGTCCTTAATCCAGAACAGCTGATTAAAATGACTAAACGACCCCCTCAACATGTCCTGAAGTTCTCCAGAAGCCTGCTAATGAACTAATCATGGGATTCAGGTGTGTTGACCCAGGGTGAGATCTAAAACCTGCAGGACACCGGCCCTCGAGGCCTGGAGTTGAACAGCCCTGTTTTACCGTTTAGAATCAAGTATTAACCTGACATACATGTCTCTGACCCATGAGCCTTTAAGCCAGCTATAGTAACCTGAGAAAACCCACACAGGCGCAGAGAGAAACTCTAGACGGGGAGGCCTTAGCCAGGGTTCAAGCCAACTGTGAGACAGACAGCAGCATTACGTGTGGCCAATAAGACCAAACATCCTCCATAAACGTATGTAAGACAAACATAACTCATATAGACTAAGGCTGAGAAATTTCTCACTGTCTAAATCTGTCAAATGAAATATGTAAAATAAACTATTTAAATGCTTCTAAGTTAGGATAAAACCAAGGTTATCGTGCTTGGCAAAGAAATAAGCAGATGTTTACTCTGCAGTAACACAGTGAGGAACCTCGGTCCTCCTCATCCAAGGTGCTGGAAGCTCAGTTATGCTAACATGAGCTGTGCAGAGTGTGAGTGAGAGCAGCTTGCCTCAGGCTAATGATTCACTTTGGTCTGAATGACATCATTTATTCTTTCACTGTATTTATCCCGGGCCTGTTCATTTATTATTTTACTAATGAGCAGCAACTTTACATCCTCGGGTAGTTTGATATCACAAGCTGAGCTTGATTTCTCCTTACAGATGATCATAAAGACATGACGGTAAATGTTATTAATGTAACAGCGGTATGGGATTAGGCTGATACTCCAACCTTGGCTGTGGGTGTAGCTGGAAGGAGCTGGGTTAGCCCCCCCCGACAGCCCTGACACTGTTTCCTTTGTGAACCATGGTGACCTCGAGTGTGGAGCCGGCCCTGCAGAGGGTCAGCACGGAGAGCATTTTAAACACGACCCTCCCTGACCTAACTGTTACCGTCACACATGTCGCTGCCCACACAGCTTTCACTCTTCATGTGTCCACACAATCTGTGGATGGATTGGTATGTGTGTGTGTAGCAGCTCACACTCTGCCCTTTACAGTCCCACATGTGACACTGTTTTCATTCTTTCTAAACTCCAGCAGCGCTGCATTGTGGAAAGACAAATCCCCATTCTCTCTTATCAGCCCAGCAAATTTTTCAACTGACTCGACATCTCGTTCCCTGACTTTCCCAGGGATCGGATTAGGACGGCTGGAGAGATAACAAGCAAAATCCAATTGACATTAACATACCTCAGCCTCACGCGGGAAAATGGAGTGAGGAGGAAAAATTCCTTTGAGTTGCTTGTCTTCCAGCAGCCTCCTTTTAATTGCATTATTGTTAACGAGGTGCTGATGCAATTACAAGAAAGAGGCCCTTTTTCTCTTTGTGCTTGTGCTCACTGTGCTCGGGTCAAATTCCATCTCCTGCTGCTTCAACATTGGCTGTCTGTGCACTGCATGTCAGGAGACTGCAGCGTGCTGCCAGGATGCAGTTTGTTTATTTCAGCGCGAGAGGAGCAGCGTGGCACTTGGGGGGCTCTCCGTCGTCCCACTCGTTCTCCTGGATTAGAACGGGTTTAATCACACTGAGTGTGAATATTCATGAGTGGAGGATCTGAGGGTGTGACAGACAGACTGACAGGCAGAGCGCCGCACTCTGCATTACACAAATGAAGAAACACTGTAGTGTGCACACATGATGGCTGAAGACGTGATCGGGAAAGAAGATGGAGCCTAAGTCTGCTTATTGCTCAGGTCATACTGCAGAGCGATCTCCAGATAAAAACTCAGTGAGTGTGTGGAAGCCAGCCTGACTGCTGCTGGTGTGTGAGCTCATGCTGGCATCTCATCCTTATACAAGGCAGCAGATCAGGCAGCTGCACTTCCAGCATAATGATCATTACTGTGTCCCTCCTGGACACGCACACTTCAGGACCGTGCACGTTTGTTTTACATCATATTAATTACATGTTTGAAGGTGGGGAGTCTTTTAAATAGATGTAGCACTTCATGTTGTTGGATGGGCCAATGAACCCAGAATGTTTCTGCGTGTCCTTCTTAATAGAGCACTTAGATCGTCCAATCAGATGCTCCAAGCACAACGTAAGTCTCGACTGAAGTCGAGCGGTGACCGGGCCTTTGCAACCGTGGCACCCAGACTCTGGAATAACCTCCCTGTTCATATTCGTACCGCCGAGTCTAGCCAGTCTTTTAAATCACGTCTTAAAACCTCTTTTTACTTTGGCTTTTGATTCTAACTAGTTGGCTGTTATCTGCCTTGTTGTGTTGTCACCTATTGTTTCCTGCCCTGTTTTTATTGCTTTGCTTTAATTGTCTCATGCTTTTACTGACTGTGAAGCACTATGGTCAACGTTGTTGTTTTTAATATGTGCTATATAAATACATTTTGATTTGATTCTTCCAGGTAGTCCACACACTCATGAACAGGGCGGCTGCTTGAGCTAACAGCCTGTAACTGTCCTCAGAAGGGTTGAGTCAGGGCTGTTTTGGTAGCTGATGGACTTACAGGTGTCATGATGCGGCTTCATGTTCTGTGTGGCTTAGGATGTTCTTGTGTCAGATACAGTGAAAGGAACATGTGAGGCTGGTGTAGCATGTAGTGAACAGCACTATGTTGTTTCAGTCATGTAATAACATCAAGCTAGCACGGAGAACCCGTCGTTCTGCCTGAACCGCACCTGTGACGGCCACAAACCACACACAGGTATCTATCAGAGCAGAGCTTCCTTCAGGCTCTGTGGTCACTGAGCTGAAGTACACCTTTACTTTGTTTTATGTGATTGTCTCAGCGATGAATAAATGAATCAGCAGGGTGCTGCTTCTGCTGAAGCTCAGAGGACACACACATGCTTCCTTATCTCTGAGCAGCTTTGGATAGCAGCTCCAAATGTGAGTGGCATCATGGCCACATCACTCTGCTCCTCTCCGTGTGTGCTAACAGCTGCAGCTGAAGACCTGCCAGAAATAAACCCCATCGCTGTGCTCTACGAGAAAATGCGGGGCACTTGGTGCCGCCCACCCTCACCCATCTCAGTTTTTCTCATTTACTCCCCGAGTGTAACCCTGCTCACAGATAAACAGCAGCTCAGAGTTTTGGAGGGGAAAGAAAAATATGTGGGCTTTAAATTCTGTCTGTGTGTCTCATGGATTTAACGAAAGTTGGGGAGCATATGTGTGTCAGTGACAGGGGCCTGTGTGGGTATTTATATACCTCCTCAATGAGTCACGGCAGGGAAATCACATTAGCTGTGGCTGCACCAACCCCAGTGGACTCTTCCACAGGATCCTCTCTCTCCAGTGTTCCCTCTGTGTATCTCTGCATTTAAAACACACCAGCCCCCTTATTTTAATCCATGGAGGTCCTGAGAGAAGTCGTGAAATATTTTCAAGCACAGATGTCTCTAAATAAGTGTTGTGGCATGGTGGGCGCTTAATGGCATGTCATATCCTGCCAAGGCTAAGCCAGCCTGTGTAAGCCCTTGAGGGAGTTGGGGTTTGAAGTGGGCTGTTTGGGGACTGGCTTGTGATAGGACTGGAGTAGTATTAGCCCACGAGCATGGAGAAATAGCTCCACTAACGATGCTCAGACTGCAGGTACAGTGCAGAGACACAGTTTGGCATGTTCTTCAGTTTACAGTCATACTCGTCTTTTGTCTGTTGGTGCGAGTCCAGCAGATTAAAGCTGTCCTCATAGCCCGAGCTTCATTGGTGACTGAAGCAATTCAGAAATAAATGTTTTAAATGAACATTTGGTGGATGTCGTCCTGTCATAGGAGGGGAAACGGGAAAAGAAAATCCATCGGAGTGTGTATTTGTGAGGACGTTAGATAGAAAACACTTACATATAGGAAACCTGTGTAAATATGATGTGCTGAATGAAGTACTTTGAGTACTCAGAAGAGTAGAAAAGCACTGTACAAGAACTGGCCCATTCAGTATTTACCTCCAGAGGATGTTCAGCATTCGTTCGTTCCCACCTCTCTTGTCCTTTGTAATCACACGGGGGGGGGGGGGGGGGGGGGTTGGTTAGGCTCTTTAATGTGGGTCGCCCTCAGACCAGAGAGGCCAGTGCATGACTCAGGCCCGGAGCCCGTTTACTGTTGCAGCATTAAACACAAGGACAGTATATCTGCTGATGTTAGACAAATGGTGCGGTTTCCAACTGATACGTTGCCAGCTGTAATAAGCAGAGAGATGGGCAAAGTGGAAAATGAAATTATAAAGTTATAGGTAACTTTTTGGTTCCAAACTGTTGCATGGGTGGGCAGCCCCAGATTGCCTCTGTGACACATTAGATGATTGAATCTAATGTCAGAGGAAAGAGTGAGCATCTGATGGACCCATTAAGGGCTTTTGTTGTTTGTTTTCTGACTGTGATGCAAGTGCTGTGGTTGATCATATAATATTTAACCCTCCTGCCTTCTTGGGACCTTTTTGTGCCACTGCTATGTGTTAAATGGCTGCCATTTCCACTGTGTTCAGTGGAATATAACCAAACTTGCCACAGGATAGTTTTTACCTGTCAATGTTAATATTCCAGTGTGAATTCCTTAAATCAGCCTAAAATGGCTGAGCAGCAGAAATCCCCACACCCATCACCCTGGGGACCATTTTCTGCCCATTGACTTCCATTATAAACGCTATTTTTCAACCCCAAATTATCATCATATGATTTTATTTTTTCTTCTTTTCTTGGATGTCAATGAAGACTCAGGGCCTTGAAGTTTTAATTTTTAAATTGCAAAAAAAATGCAAAAAAAATAATGGCAGGTCAAAATGTATGTTGGTGCCAATCTTTGGTCCATCTAAAGGCCTACTTATAATGACAATCACATATTACTTCAACTGGTTTTTTGTGGAAATATTTAGTTTCGTTTTTTGGTTTTTGGGGCTTATAACACAGGGCGCTCATGTAATAACACTGGGATTTGAAGGGTTAAAACAACGAAAATATAATTAAAACTTTACATGAATATTTCAGGGAGAAGTAGTTTTACAAGGTTGGCTAATTTAAAGTGGAATAAAATATGGATATATGGTCTTTTTATGGCGTGGCTGAGAATGGTCCCTAGGGTGATGGGTGTGAGTTTTTTAAAGGATGGCAGGAGGGTTAAGAGCTTGGTTTTATTTATCATGGAGAATGTTTTCATTTTATTTATAAGTCTTTCTGGCCTTTTAAAATGGGGAGGGTCTTTCTAAGTCTGTAGTGAGTTTGATTAGACGCCCTGAGCTTGGTGATGTCTTTTTAAAAACACATGTCGGCAGGTTAGCTTTTTGTTTGTCTCATGTGACTGATTCACGTTGTTTGCACTGTGAAAAGCATTGGTGGTATAAACTATAGTGATGGATCCATTCTTCATTATGAAAGCTGTGTTTGTGATTATCTGTTAGAGCTCGGTAATGCCTTTATTTTTCCATGTATTGAAATTCTGTGCTTTTGAGAACAGTGTGAGTGGCAGCAGAGTCTTACTGTGCCTCGTGACGAGCCTCTCGAAGCACTTCATTATGATGGGTGTGAGTGCAGCGGGACGGTAGTCTTTGAGGCAGGACACCGACGGATTCTTTGGCACAGGAACGAGGCAGGTTGGGGCGACAGCAGTGCTCAGGGAGAGGTTGAAGATGTCAGTGAGAACATCTGCCAGTTCTCTGAACACTCTCCCAAAGATGCTATCTGGACCAGCAGTTTTCTGTGGGTTAACTCTGCGAAGAGTTTTCCTCACATCAGCCGAGGTCAGACCCAGAACCTGGTGATTGTGAGGTGGGGTGGACTTCCTCATCATCACCTTGTTCTGAGCATCGAACTGTGTATACATGTTCAGCACATCTGGTAGGGAGGCTTCACCATTGCAGGCAGGTGTTGACTTCCTGTAGTTGGCGATGACATTAGGGTACATAAGGCTAAGAGTTAGGCTTTCTGTGTGGCTCTATGGTTGATTAAACCTGGAATAAGACTGCTGCCATTCTTTCTGGGTTATTGATGTGTTTAAACTAACATATTCATCCTCCCACAACCAGGTTTCTGTAAGCCAGCATGCTGATCCATCATTACAGCTGGGTAGCACTGCTGCCTCATAGCAACAATACATTTATTACACCTAACTTTTTGCTTTTGTTTAGGAGACTCCTGTTGGTAAGGATGCTGATTCTGTTTTCCAAACAGGAAGTGAGAACAAACTTTCTTATGAATTCATGTGAGGACTGACATTTAGAAAGAATTTGAGATTAAGAGAACCGTCATGATATTCACACAGCCATCATTTACCTTCTTAGACAATGGCTCGCTTGGTTTGCCATCAGAACTTCAACAATATCTTCCATTTGTGCTTTTCTTCAGGTTATCAAATAGCTTCCAGACACAGACGTGTTTTTGATTGAAGACCATACTGGGTCAGACCACCAAACAACTAGAGTACTACAGATGATGCAGTGGTATATTTGCAGAGATGATTAAAAGTTGTGGTAAATTGTTTATTTGTTTAGTTTCTAACCAAACAAATAAACAATACTATTATTGGTGGTATTGTTTGCAAAGCAAAAATCAATATTGTTTCTTTCCATTCGAGTGCCACCTCTCACCTCCCCACACAACAGAAGGAGTAATATCACAGCCTATTTAGCAGAACGCTCACACATACATATGGAAGCAAACACACACTCACACAGCGCTGAGGGCTCTTGAACCGCTGGCCAGTGAGGTGCTGCTGCCTTATTATCTGCTTGGCTTGGTCCACTGGAAGCCGGCCAACACACAGAGCCCAGTGTGACCCACACTGACTCTGTTTGCTCTCTGACTCAGAGCTCCACAAATGTTTGTTTGTTCCAATGATCCTTTAAGCAGGAAAATAAAACCCCTCATATTTTACTGATGTGAGTGTATTCTCTTCTCTCACATAAACACAGCTAAACGATCTAATATCTACAAAGAGTCGCTCCAAACGCCTTTCTTTCTTCTGTATACAAGAGATGCAATGCACATCCTTTTCTGTGATATATACTTTGAAAGTTTTGCAACATATGCATCCAACACAAGCTACTCAGCAAACTCTGTGATGTTTGGTGTCATAAATCAGCGGTCCCGAACCCCCGGGCCTCGGACCGGTACTGGTCCGTGAGTCGTTTGGTACCGGGCCGTGAGAGTTGAGGCTCAGGTGTGAAATGTCTGGTTTTCAGGGTTTTTATTGGTTTTCAGTGTTATTTTGTTATCGTTTTGATCGTTTACTCGGTTTTCCTGGGTCTTTTCACGTGTGTTATGAATAAATCTTCTTTTTGTTGTATTTATCCGCGACACCTTAAAGGCCGGTCCGTGAAAATATTGTCGGGCATAAACCGGTCCGTGGCGCAAAAAAGGTTGGAGACCGCTGTCATAGATCACATCTATTAAAGACAAATGTGTCTTTAAATAACTAAAGGTGTGGGCTTGGTGAACTGATATCAACATTATTGTCAGGTTGATATCGGCAAAAACAACTTCAAGTAGAGTGTAACTAATAAGAGTTCCAGTTATTCAGCTTGTTGTCTCAAATTAATAACAGTTCTAATATTTAGCATTAAAGTTTTGAAGTAACTGAAGTATTTGTGTTTTCATCAGGAACCTTCCTGCCGTCAGGTGACAGCAGTAACCCTCCACCTAACGGTTTCACATCGTCACAAATATTGTATGTGAGTGTTACTGCGGTCGTTGTACTGGGAATGAACTCTGTGCTTACTCAGTAGTAACAATGTAGCTTAACTATATGTTTTCATCATAATTCTGAGTCTCTCTCTGTGACACACACACACACACACACACAGACACACAATCATAAATGTTCACCACTGATTAAAAGATTAGAAAATGAATATCCCAGTGTGTGAGCTGCTAATCCTTAACCCCAGGGAGAAAACAAACTACCGTGCATCACAGATCGATAACCTCGGCGTACACACACACACACAGACACACACAAGTGAGGAAGACGGGTTCCATAATGTCAAATATTCCTTTTAAACATGAAATGAAGATGAACTCTGATCCCCACAAACCCGTGTGTCAGCTGAGGTGCATGAATAGAGCTGCTCTTTGATAGAGAGTGTGACATGTGAACTTCATGTGACTCAGCCCGTGCGTGTGTGTGCGTGTGTGCGTGTGCGTGTGTGTGCGTGTGTGCTTCAGTTCAGTCTTAGCTCATTAACAAGCTTGGCTGCCTTTTATGCTGACGGCCTCATAAATGGATGAGAAATGCTTGTCCTTCACTGTGGCTGCTTCCTATCTTCTAATGCACTACATGACGCAAACACACACACACAGAAAAAAGACAAAGAAGAAAAGGAGCACTCTACCTTATCAGTGACAGCTATCAAACCAGCAGAAGCCTTTTCCTGACGTGCTGCTTCGAGGTCTTCTGTAGACTCACAGCTTCACAGCTCCAGGCTAATGAAATACACGGATACACAAAGTCTACTGGACCACAGAAAAACATCCAGTGAGCTTATAATTCCAACAGTTTCTCACACAAAGCCAATGACAGTGATTGTGAAAGTGTTCTTAAACGTCTGAAGTGCAAGCCTGTCAGATCAGATGCAGCAGAAATCCAGCACAATGCTGCTGCAGTTTAAGCCCCCGCTCCATCGTTGCCACTGGGAGGGCCGAGTGTGCCGCCATCACTTGGTTGTTCATATTTTAATAACCAATATGGCCTGGTACCAGGACCATACCAAAGTGAAAGTAAATGTGATTACACACACAGTAAGCACTGTGCAGTGGTGTATCCATGCAGAGATGGATAGTTTTAATAAGAGCAGAGAGACAGCTGGTGAGTCACAGACATGAGCTGACACATCGCTAACTGATACTCAGTTTAAGTGAATCTGATGTTGGTGGACGTGTGTGTGTTTTCACACACACGTCCACCAACATCACAGCACCCACGCCCTGTGTGTTCAGGCGTCTCAGCACAACTGCTCAAGCTTCAAACGTTTCATTGAAACATTTCTCTGATGTTTCTTCTGCGTGTCGTCACTTGCACACTCGTGCTCGGCACTACTCCGTGGATGCTGGACAGTATGGAATGATTGTTTTCCGTTGCAATCATTTTCTCCTCCCTGGCTGACACATTACCTGCTCGTCCTGTTCACTGCTTTTACTGTCTGTTAGCTTTTTGTTCCACATTAACTTTGATGCCCAGGTTTTTCTCTTTCATACTTGAACCACAGCGAGAGTCTTTCTTTTGTTGTTATCTGACACCATTGTGCCTTACCCTGTGGAGGATACTCCCTTACAGCATCGTCACTGCTTTTTTTGCTTCACCTGGAGGTGAACATGTTTCCTTATATACAAATGTTTGCTTTTTTAGATAGAAATGAGGGTGTGTCCGCATGCAGATTGCACTGGCCTGTTGGTTTAGATCGATTCTGATTTACTCACAGTGGCAAGGACTAAGCTCAGTTGCTTAGTCCTTCTGATGCTCAGTCTGTGACTGGTGAGCACTCTGGGACATGTGGCTGTCCAGCTGAAGCTGGATCCATCGCCAGCCACAATCACACTGTTTAAACAATCAAATACACCGGCTGAGATTGGATCAAATAAATTCACTGTCCTACATAATTTTCCAAAACACACCCATCATTCTCTGCTCCATGAAATGAACCAGCTCAGTAACCCAGATAAGTGGAGGGAGCAGGGAATGGAGAGAGATGAAGGTCATGATGGGAGAGATAAAGGGGAGAAAACAGCAGAGTGACTGATGGATGGTGGCTGTATTACGAACGAAAGGAGAAAAACTGACAGAGCAAGACCGACGCTAGAAGCACAGCAGAGTGACAAGCAAAGAAGGAGACACAAGTCAGAGAGGAGGGTAATGAAAACATCTACACAGGAGAGAGAAGAGATGCTCGACTGCTTGCATCTTTTGTCCCTGGCTCGATGGCCCTCGGGCAGACAGGATGACGGACACATGAATCAGACGCTGTCTGCCTGAAAAAGGGTGGAAGATGAAAACGCTGCCTGTCAGTCGTCGCTCACGTGGCCTGCACTCTTCCACCAGAGAAAGGATGAAGTCGCACAAAGAAGAGGACGCCAAAACATACAGCTGACCCAAAATGAAAAACCACAAAGAGATGACAGAGGAGGGGAGGAAAAGGCGAGCGATGAAAGGAATAGGAGCAAAGAGAGAAGAAGAGGGGGATTACACACAGCAGCACACAGCAGATATGTTTTTCCGGAGTTCACATCTGTGCTGTTCAGCAAAATGCAGAGAGATAAAAACTGATGGAACATAAAGACGATGGGAGAGAGGAACGCTGCGAGGGGCGACTAGAAGAAAGCAAACGAGCAGAGATACTGAACATTAGAAATCTCTGCATTGTTTCACACCGCTGACCTCTTAGATGAACAGGTTATCTATTTTTGCCACAATGTTACTTTGCTCTACATAATATGTACGTTAAAAATGAATTATTATATTACAGTTCTGTCTTAACTCCCAGCTCAGCACAGCCTCCTCCGACCTTCTCATCCACAGAGAATGATCATGAAACAGCTCCTGAATGTCTTTTGGAAATCAGGAGCACAGGGCGCCGTTACACTGCGACCAGATCCATATTACACACAGTGTAGCCAGCTCTGAGTGCGCCTCCCTTTCTCCCACGATTTGAATGACGGGGAAATTATAGCTGAGCGCTGGCAGTGCATTGGCAGTCCGTGGGCAGCTTCAGACTGCCCGTCTGCCTACAGATAGCATCTGTGTGCACAGTGTGTGGTACACCCGGTCTATACTGCTGTTGGTCTGTCAGCTGGCCAAGAACAAAGTTAATGACACACAAAGAACAGCAGTGAAGCAGAGAAACAATGAAAGGTGTCGACTGCAGCTGCTTTCTCTACTTTTCATGTCATATTTTTTGATCTTCGATATTGTTTTTTCACTTCTGTTACTGCTGAACCTGACCAACCTGTGCACAGTGCCATTCACACTGAGTCACATACAGCTTTAGAGGTTTGTGGTGGTTCAAACTTCTCTCCACAGGCTCTCCAAACTCAAATCCTCCACAAATGGATCAACTGCAGTAGCATAAATTAAGCAGGACTCATACAGCAGGGTTTTCACCCCTTCTCTTAAAGCCTTTAGTCGCCATAGCAACCAGTGTGTGGCAATGTCTCAACAAGTGTGAAAGTTAACATGGCTGATCCTTTGTGTGTGAGCATGTTTATCAGAACCACTCAAACTGAAGCACGGCCCTCACTCAGCCAATGAACACCTTTAAATTTCATTCAGAGTTCTGATGACTGACAGGAAGTTTGCTAGACTTTCAAAATAAATAAAAAAAAACATGCATTTAACATGTTTCTAGCTGACTCTTTCACACTTTGTCCCACATTGACTACCCAAATAGTAATACACTGTCAAAATAAAAGCTTGCACATATTAAATCTGCATTTCAGGGCTTACTGGTTCTGGCTACGCAGATTCATTTAGCCCCCTCCTATTGAAATGAATAGGAAACCACTGCAATGTTAGTATTAAAAACAGCTTTAGAAGCCTCCTACTTTGAATAACCCGAGGTTAAGACCAAAGCTAAAACAAACACGGGGCGATCGTGGCTCAGGGGTTGGGAAGGTCGCCGGTTCGATCCCGGGCTCTCCGTCCTGGTCGTTGTGTCCTTGGGCAAGACACTTTACCCTACCGCCTACTGGTGATGGCCAGAGGGGCCGACGGTGCGATATGGCAGCCTTCTGTCAGTCTGCCCCAGGGCAGCTGTAGCTACAACCGTAGCTGCCTCCACCAGTGTGTGGATGTGAGAGTGAATGAATAGTGGCATTGTAAAGCGCTTCGGGTGCCTTGAAAAGCGCTATATAAATCCAATCCATTATTATTAAACAAAAAATGAAATATGGATAAATAACACCTGTGAAAGGCAACAGACCGCAGTCTGGAGCAGGAGGTTAATTGGAAGTTGGTGAACTGCACAAATGTGAGCTAAGACATCATCAGGCATCCTAAAAAAAGACATAAAACGTCTTTGCAGGTTGGACTCCAACCAGGAACAGTCGCCTGCTCACCCACTGAGGTAAACTGGTGTCCAGGCTCAGTCATTTAAATGCCCTTTATTAAGCACTCATACTATTACTGACTGCTCAGATTGCTTCAGACTGCAGCTGACCATACATGCAGTGCGCAACGATAAACTGGATCAGATTAAAACATAGCACTCCACATCTGCACTATTCTGCAGTGCTGAAAATGACAAGAGGTGGAGGAAGTTTTGAAACCACCAGGAAAAGAAGCAATGAAACAATATGAAAACACTTCACTACACATAACACTGCATTTCTGGAAAGTACAAAAGAATTATTCTAAAGAAAAAGGTTCCCCATCATTGTCAATAGGATTACAATTACTACTGCTCTTGTTCTGACAGTAATAGATTACATTACAGCAGATGTCTGTAACTATTTTTAAGGATATAAAGATTTTACATATATAATTGCCTGTGAACGTGGAAACGTTTCATTAGCTAAACTAAAGACAAATCTTTTTTCGTGTATGTGTGGGTCTACTGAAGCCTACATGCCAAAGTGTCCTCGGGCAAACGTTGGTCTCTGATGTGTTCATCAGAGTATGAAGTATGATCGTCACAGCTTGTGTAAATGACACATGCTGTATAAAGAAAAGTGCAATATAATAACCTGGCTATTGTTGAAAGTGATGTTTGGGTGATGAACAAAGATACGAGCGTGCCTGTGAAGGATTGTGTGACTCGTTCCCAACGAGGCTCTCTCCTGCCACTGCTGATAGTTTGATGTTCTGTGTGCTTCTTGTGTCAGCAGTCTGAAAAGTGGATTCTTCTGAAGAGTACAAAAAATATCAAATTGTCACCAAAGTGTGGAGAAAAACAATCACCGGCACTTGCTTCCCCGTCTACATCAAAGCCCAATCCTCAGCACCCATCGCTTTCTTTTATCTCTGTCTGCCTCTCACTCTGGCCTCATTGCAGCACCGTCTCAGTGGAGCAGCTGGGTTCAGTTAGGTCCCCTTTTAGTTTACCTCCACACACACACACGATCACAGAGTGGGGCCGCCTGCTTTCTTTGGCTCGCTGCTCTGTTGAAGTAGTAATTGAATCGTTTGACCAGAATATTGGTGGGGCAGTGAAGGGTCCAGTGCTGGCTCACGCCGCTGCTCTGTGTCTTTCCATTAGACTTGGCTGGTCAAGCAGCTGCTGAGTCTAATGGAACAGTAATGTGCTGTAATATTGCAATGTGGATATAAAGCGTGAAGTCACAGCAGGTTTTGCCTTAAACGAAAGATGAAACCTGGATTTATAAATATACAGTGTTTTCTCTGGAAGGGTCTATGTGAACACGCCGTACCATGTTTGGCTCTTTGAGAGCTGACAGCGAGACATGAGACAGTAAATACAGCTTCAAATCCTGCTAAGGTCCTTTTAGCATATTAAACACATGCAGAAGACAAGTGAGGGAGCAGGATGAGAAGCCCGGTGGTTACATAGTGAGGTCAAAGGAACTTTAAAGACATCTTTTATTAGCACTTTGGAACTTTGAAGGAAAAGACTTCCAGTCTGTGCCTCAAAAATGAAAAACTATTTCTTAGTTCCTGTGCTCTAACCTCAGTGTGGATCTGAACGACTGCAAAGCTTCACATTCAGCTGGCCAAGGCACCACATCTATTCTTCAAACTTTATTTGAAGGAATTATAATTTTACGAGTCCCATTCTTCAGCACACACTAATAAAACACTAACATTGCAGCTTCTGTATTGCATATAGTTTCACAATCAAAGAGAATTAAAAAGAAAAAAGTAGAATAATTTTTAATGAGACATGTCCAGTCAGAAAAAAGAAGAAAATGCCATTTCAATGAAATTCATGCTGGACTGAGCAAATACGATGAGCTGCATTATAAACATAAACCGTTGATCAAATCCTGGAGCTTCCAGGTGGGACTAAAGGAAAAATATGCACATATCTAATTGCGATGCAGAAAAGCTACACAGATACACCACTGTGTGTTGGAACAGGAACAGGAAGTGATACACCAAGTTAATGTGCATGAATGTGAGAATGGGGCAATATAACAACAAAAAATATGAAATAACCATAGGCATAAAGCTGTCCTGTAGCACTAACAGTTGAACCTAAATAGTAGAGCAAAAGTGAGACACTCGCTCATCAGTAGTTTTGCTAAAATGGTTCATTTTTTAGTTGTTGGACTGTGTGGTTCTCTTCATTTCCTTTAATAACTTTACTGCTACATTTGTGATAATAAAATTCAACTCTTCTCAGATCCACGTTTCTGTTTTTCATTACCACTTTATCACATTCAATTCAATTCATTAAAACTTTATCGATCCTGAAGGTTGACCCCGGATGAAATTGTAATATTTTGGTAAAAAATGACCTGTCAAATAAAATGCATTGATGTTAGGTGCAGCATCAGCTGCTAACATACACGTATCCTTTCCCTACTCATTAAATTTGGCGATCATAAATGGAAACGTACAGGAACTTGTTTTTCATGTTTAATGTCCATGTACGGCCCACGCTCCACGCGAGCAGTTCTGACAGACCATTACTGAGGAACTATTATTCAGTTCTGGACACAGCATTAATGGTCTGTCTTATTGTACTGCCCAATGATTACCATCACTGGTGGGATGTGATGTCTCTGCCTTCTGTGTGTTTGCCAAACTCTGCTTATTGAGCATTTGAGTGTCCGGTGCTATCCTATCTGTTAGCCCCATGAGGGCTAACATTAGCTACTTCTGTTAGCTGCGCGTTGTCATCTTCAACGCCTTTATGCCCCTTTTTCCTCTTTATGTGCACTTAGATAGTTTAATTCACTTTGGGGCAGTTTTAATAAATTTCAGTCGAGAGCTCTCTTACTAAGTTTCCATCACCACTTGCGCCGGAACCGGAAACCCAACTACAAGTGTTTTTGATAGTTGGAAAAAGAATTAGCGGACAGAAAAAATGGCCATTTATCAATTATAGGGTTAGTAGTTTGTATTTTAACATGTTTTGGGGATCATACTATATCCTGCGTTGCTCCAGATGTGAGTTGCTTGAGTGTGCGTGTACATATACACAACAAATTAAATGTCTGTAGAATATGTGTAGAAAGGTTTTGGTTGACTGTCACTTATGCATAAAGTGCTTTGAATGGTCATCACATAAACGCCAGGCCAGTTATTTGATTGTTGATTTGTTTTTGGCTTGTTTGCTGACTCAGCAGACGTCCTGTCAGTCACTGCAGTCAGACGCTGGTGATAGTCTGTGCTGCTCACCACAGGCAGCAGCACAGACTGTAAGAAGCTGAATTTTTTCCGTCAGGAATAAAAGACCCAAGGTTGTGAACCGACTGTGTTTTGTGTAAAATAAGATCATTGTTTCAACACATTTAATGTGAAAGTTTTACTCCAGAAGGCAACTTCTCAGTGTGAGCCATGAATCAGTGTCTCTGCTGTTTTTAATCATATCAAGAGAATAAACAGAAGAACAGACCCCAGGCTACCACAAAGTGATCTGCTTTGTGACCACAAAGCAATTTGAGGTCAGAGCCTGAAGCTAACTTCCCAGCACTGGGCACACTTCATAGCAGTGTGTGTGTGTGTGGGGGGGGGGGGGCTGGTGACACAAAGGCAGTGTGGAACATTGGTGTGTGGGGCTCGCTGAGACAGACGGTGGTTGTGAAGAGCACGGCAGACGCCCTTTTCACTGTGAGACCGCTGGCAATCCGCCAGAGGTCAAAATGTCAGCCAGAGGTCAGAGGTTAACCCGGCTATAGTATGCATGTGAAAGCTAGTGAAGCAACAGAGGTCAGGGGTCACAGGATTCAGCATGTGGACGGCAAAAATATTACTGAGGAAATGTTAGCATAATTTTCACCAGTGTGCCAAACACACATTGGAGCATGGCCGCAACACACACACACACACACACTCTCTCTCTCTCTTTCTCTCTCTCTCTCACACACACTCTCTCTCTCTCTCTCTCTCTCTCTCTCTCTTTCTCTCTCACACACACTCTCTCTCTTTCTCTCTCTCTCTCACACACACTCTCTCTCTCTCTCTCTCTCTCTCTCTCTCTCTCACACACACACACACACACACACACACACACATCAAACTGTATGACTCAGTTCAGTCTAAGGAAAATATTCATCTTGCTCCATGTTTCCTTTTAGAGTTTCTTTTGTGGACTATCTGAGTTAGTGACGTTATTAATAACTGACTTCAAAAGGGTGACGTGTGTGGGCTCAAACTGTGGTCATAAATATTTTGTACTTGTAAATCAGACTGTGTAGTTGAGAACTGAGTTTTGTAACCCTGTCAACCAAAATATCTGAAGCCTTTACCTTTGCGCATCTTTGGATGCCAATTTGTGTGTGTGCAAAAACGATTTGAGTTTGTAAAAAATATTTACACAAGTTAGAGTTTTTTTTGTTAAGGTCTGGTTACAGATACAAAGGAAAAAACTCTGTGCTTGAGTTCCCCGGCTGTGTGTGCATTTCAACTTGCAAGTACGGGTTTTGACCACTCCGACAACCAAACCCATCTGTTATCTTATTGGACTGTTACATTTGTGATTGACATTAGATCGACCAATCAGCTGAAAGGAAGAAAAATCTGGTCAACAAATGGAAGCCTTGTGCCACCTGACTACAAGTAGAATTTCTGTCCTTAGAAATAATGAACAGACTCAGTAACAAAGGGAGCCCTGGAGGAGTCCAACACCCACTGGGAATGAGTCCCACTTATTGACAGCTATGTAAAGCTAATTCTTCCAATAGTTGTATAAGGATTGCATGGCTCATAGCAACAGACACCCCATGCTCCTGAAGCACCTCCCATAGGACACCCCAAGGGACACGGTCAAGTGCCTTCTCCAAGTCCACAAAATACATGTGTACTGGTTGGGCAAACTCCCATGCACCCCAAGCATCCCAGAGAGGGTAAGGAGCTGGTCCAGTGTTCCACGACCAGGACGAAAACCACATTGTTCCTGCTGTATCAGAGGATCCTGTATCCTGGAACTCTCCTTTCCAGCAACCTGTCATAGACTTTCCCAGAGAAATCAATCAAGACAGCCTTACAACATCCAGAGCCTTCAGAAACTCAGGGTCTATCTCATCCACCCCAGCAGCCCTGCCACTAAGAAGTTGTAGCAGGGCTCCGGGGGTGAGGTCACTGAGACGGTTATTGACGAGTCATCCTCCTCGTCCCCAGACTGTGCTTCCTCTATGGAAGACATGGGATTAGGGAGGTATTCCTTACACCGCCCAACAATATCCTCAGTCAAAGTCAGCAGCCACCTGCACTATACACAGTGTAGGCAGAGCACCGCTTTCCCCTCCTGAGTCACCTGATGATTTTCCAGAATCTCTTTGAGGAAAATGAGCAACTTCGTATATCTCAATTTTACAGCTTGTTTAATGCAATACCAGGGAGCACTAGTGTAGGTGTGTGGGTAAGATGGCACCAGTGTGCATGCCAAGGCATCTATCTGGGTTCCTCTGTTATTTTTCTTCTTTTTTGTTGCCCTTAATTTATGAATCCCAAACACTCCCGAGTCTTCTTCCAGTTAAACCACAAACGTTTTATCTTAGAAATAAGCCAGAAATCTTCCTCCACTACTGGCTGAACACCTACCACTCTTTTTTCTCCTTACGAAGCGCTCAAAAAGATAGGGAACAAAGGGCAGCATCTTGATACACATCAGAACCTACCTGAAATCCACCAGACCGATTAAACACTGTACTATTGCATCCGTGTTGCCATCTTTCCCTACTGGCTCCACCTGTCATAGTGTGGAGTCACACAGAGGTGGCGTGAATCAGAGAAACTTTCAGAGACGTTAGTACTAGCATGCTTCGGATGGCTCTGCTGAAACACCAGATCAGCAAACAATACTTTTGTCTTAAATTACCTCTTTACCTCTTCAGACCTGCATTACATATTTCTGATGGAAATTTGGCTTCATCCCATAGTCTTCCAGGATCACTGGCAAAGGTGGAGGGATAACTTCAGTATTTCAATCCAAATATTGTTTTTGGCAACGGTCACTTTTCTTCTTCCTCAATTTTGTAATGCAGCTTTTTCAACTAAACTCTGCTTTCTCAATCGTCTGCACTGCGGTGTATTGTCCACCAAAAGGTGTTAAAGATTTTAGTTTTGTTCCGCTTCCGGAGTCTAATGTCAACATAAGGCCATGTTTTAATCAGGGGCCTCCAGAATATTTTCATAGGAGTGGCCAATAACAATATTGGGCTGGCACAACAAAAACAGAATTTCCAGATGTATTGTGCTATTGTCAAATATGGATTACAAAAAAGAGAGAGAAAGAAAGGAATTATCATCATATGTCTCATTAATTTTCTGCTGTTAAAGTTCAAATCACTGAATATTGGTACTTCTCAAACCTTGGTGGTGTTTATTTTACAGGGAGTGCAGAATTATTAGGCAAATGAGTATTTTGTCCACATCATCCTCTTCATGCATGTTGTCTTACTCCAAGCTGTATAGGCTCGAAAGCCTACTACCAATTAAGCATATTAGGTGATGTGCACCTCTGTAATGAGAAGGGGTGTGGTCTAATGACATCAACACCCTATATCAGGTGTGCATAATTATTAGGCAACGTCCTTTCCTTTGGCAAAATGGGTCAAAAGAAGGACTTGACAGGCTCAGAAAAGTCAAAAATAGTGAGATATCTTGCAGAGGGATGCAGCAGTCTCAAAATTGCAAAGCTTCTGAAGCGTGATCATCGAACAATAAAGCGTTTCATTCAAAATAGTCAACAGGGTCGCAAGAAGCGTGTGGAAAAACCAAGGCGCAAAATAACTGCCCATGAACTGAGAAAAGTCAAGCGTGCAGCTGCCAAGATGCCACTTGCCACCAGTTTGGCCATATTTCAGAGCTGCAACATCACTGGAGTGCCCAAAAGCACAAGGTGTGCAATACTCAGAGACATGGCCAAGGTAAGAAAGGCTGAAAGACGACCACCACTGAACAAGACACACAAGCTGAAACGTCAAGACTGTGCCAAGAAACATCTCAAGACTGATTTTTCTAAGGTTTTATGGACTGATGAAATGAGAGTGAGTCTTGATGGGCCAGATGGATGGGCCCGTGGCTGGATTGGTAAAGGGCAGAGAGCTCCAGTCCGACTCAGACGCCAGCAAGGTGGAGGTGGAGTACTGGTTTGGGCTGGTATCATCAAAGATGAGCTTGTGGGGCCTTTTCGGGTTGAGGATGGAGTCAAGCTCAACTCCCAGTCCTACTGCCAGTTTCTGGAAGACACCTTCTTCAAGCAGTGCTACAGGAAGAAGTCTGCATCCTTCAAGAAAAACATGATTTTCATGCAGGACAATGCTCCATCACACGCGTCCAAGTACTCCACAGCGTGGCTGGCAAGAAAGGGTATAAAAGAAGAAAAACTAATGACATGGCCTCCTTGTTCACCTGACCTGAACCCCATTGAGAACCTGTGGTCCATCATCAAATGTGAGATTTACAAGGAGGGAAAACAGTACACCTCTCTGAACAGTGTCTGGGAGGCTGTGGTCGCTGCTGCACGCAATGTTGATGGTGAACAGATCAAAACACTGACAGAATCCATGGATGGCAGGCTTTTGAGTGTCCTTGCAAAGAAAGGTGGCTATATTGGTCGCTGATTTGTTTTTGAATGTCAGAAATGTATATTTGTGAATGTGGAGATGTTATATTGGTTTCACTGGTAAAAATAAATAATTGAAATGGATATATATTTGTTTTTTGTCAAGTTGCCTAATAATTATGCACAGTAATAGTCACCTGCACACACAGATATCCCCCTAAAATAGCTAAAACTAAAAACAAACTAAAAACTACTTCCAAAAACATTCAGCTTTTATATTAATTAGTTTTTTGGGTTCATTGAGAACATGGTTGTTGTTCAATAATAACATTATTCCTCAAAAATACAACTTGCCTAATAATTCTGCACTCCCTGTAATTGTTAGGGATTTTTACATCCATGTTTGCCTTGAGTCCACTTGTAAAAGACTTCTTCACCCTTATTCTGGGACCGAATTAGAATATTGTGGGATATCAGACCATTTCCCTGTTATGTTTAATATTGTGGTGTGTAAGCATCACAGCAGGAGACGCTCTTCACTTTTCCCCCATTTTCATCACCTCTTCTCTGTGTGATGCCAACCTTTGTGCTGAACTACCTATTAACCCTTTAAGACCTACCATAGAACCAAGTACGCCAGAGCTTACTTTATATTTTTACATGCTGTAATTCCATTTTTGGGAGCATTTCAAGTTGCTATACATCAATAAAACTGTTACAGCCCAAATTCTAATAATACGTATGCATTAAGCCCATAGTAACTACATAAATTGCAAAAAAGTGCAACAAACTACAAAAAAACTGAAAATCGTTTTTGTTTTTTGTTTTTTACATATATTTCTACTTAGAGAAATTTAAGAGGTCTATCCCTCAAAACGTTAAATACAAAAAAGTTGCAAAAATTAGTTTACAACAACAGGATATTTATTTTGAGTGTCTTCATATTTTATTTTTTAGATACACCAATTTTTACTTCAGAAAAAAACGAAAATAAATCCTATAATACAAATTTGCAAAGAAAACAGCATGTGGATCAAAATAAACTATTTAAAGCAGTGCAATTTGAGTTCTAAGCATCCCAGAAACTATTCAGAAGTCAAACATGACTTATAGGCTTATAAGGCCTATAAGTAAAAAACTACATTTTCTGCAAAAAATATGTCACTTCCGGTTTCGGGCAGGTAATGGCAGACACGCGATAGTTTGCGCTGATGCCTATTTCAATGTAGGAAGTGTTACGAACAGCTGATTGGATCGACAATGCATGTTTCTGGAATATTATGTTTTTGTTGCTGCAAATGCTTTTTATGGCAAATTGGTCCTGGGTGAGGGACCAGACAAAGAGTGATTCAGAAGACCCTTATGAGGAAAACATTGAGGGAACAGTTTACCCTGCCCGGGATAGGGTTACCGGGTTCTCGCCATGGAGCCAAGCATGGGGAGGGTTCCCGAGGGCGAGCGTCTGGTGGCCAGGCCTTAGTTCATGGGGCCCGGCCAGGCACAGCCTGAAAAGGGGACATGGGCCCATCCTCTCGCAGGTCCACCACCCGCAGGAGGTGCCATAGGGGTTGGGTGCATTGTGTGCCGGGTGGCGGCCAGGAGCGGAGGCCCTGGCGGACTGATCCCCGGCTGCCAAGACTGGTAATTGGGACGTGGAATGTCACCTCTCTGGTGGGGAAGGAGCCTGAGTTAGTGCATGAGGTTGAGAGGTACCGGCTAGATATAGTCAGGCTGCCGGTACGTTGGGGTTCTTCCCGGTGGAGGAGAGGGTTTGTTCCCTGCGCCTTAGGGTCGGGAACGGGTCCTGACTGTCATCTGCGCTTATGCACCGAGTGGCATTTTGCAGTACCCAGCCTTCTTAAAGTCCCTGGGTGGGGTGCTGCAAGGTGTTCCACCTAGAGACTCTGTTGTCCTACTGGGAGACTTCAATGCTCACGTGGGTAACGACAGCGAGACCTGGAGGGGTGTGATTGGGAGAAACGGCATCCCTGATCTGAACCCAAGCGGTGTTTTGTTATTGGACTTCTGTGCAAATCACAGTTTGGCCATAATGAACACCTTGTTTGAACATAAGAGTGTCCATAAATGCATGTGGCATCAGGACGCTCTAGGCCGCAGGTCGATGATCGATTTTGTAATCTCAGCTGACTCTTGGTGGCGCTGTCACTTGGTGTTCGCTCGCTCTGCGGTAGAGTATCACATCCTGTTCCTGCTCAAACACAGTGGTGTTTCTGAGTAGCTTATTTCCTTAGCAATCTAATTAACAACTTTTAAATAAATTCTTTTTCATAGTATAAGCTTCACGTGCTTCATCCGAAGCACACTTTCTGTGTATTCACTACCTAATTTATAGCCAAAGTATTCACTCACTGTCTCTGTACTGTTTTGCTAGCTTAGCTTAGCTCATAGCCGACTCGTTAGCACCATGGCTACTTCACCTGTCCCTCCTGCACTTTCTTGCTCATTGTGTCAGATGTTTAGTTACTCCTCGGCCTCCTTTAGCAGTAATGATATCTGTAACAAATGCAGCATATTTGCAGCTCTGGAGGCCAGGATTACTGAATTGGAGACTCAGCTTCGCACCCTTCATTCACCCATAGCTAGCCAGGCCCCTGTAGCTGGTGCAGCCGAAGATAGCGTAGGCCCCGCTAGCTGTTCCCCGGCAGACCCCAAGCAGCTGGGGAAAGAGGGCGGCTGGGTGATGGTGAGGAGGAAGCATAGTCCTAAACAGAAGCCCCAGGTACACCACCAACCCGTTCATGTGTCTAACCGTTTTTCCCCACTCGGCGACACACCCGCCGGGGGTCAAACTCTGGTAATTGGTGATTCTGTTCTCAGACATGTGAAGCTAGAGACACCGGCAACCATAGTCAATTGTCTTCCAGGGGCCAGAGCAGGTGACATTGAAGAAATTTTAAAATTGCTGGCTAAGGGTAAACGTAAATTCAGTAAGATCATAATTCACGTCCGCAGTAATAACACACGGTTACGCCAATCGGAGGTCACTAAAATCAATATTGAATCGGTGTGTAACTTTGCCAAAACAATGTCGGACTCTGTAGTTTTCTCTGGTCCCCTCCCCAATCAGACCAGGAGTGACATGTTTAGCCGCATGTTCTCCTTAAATTGCTGGCTGTCTGAGTGGTGTCCCAGAAACGATGTGGGCTTCATAGATAATTGGCAAACCTTCTGGAGGAAACCTGGTCTTGTTAGGAGAGACGGCATCCATCCCACTTTGGATGGAGCAGCTCTCATTTCTAGAAATATGGACAAATTTATTAAACCCCCCAAAATATGACTATCCAGAGTTGGGACCAGGAAGCAGAGTTGCAGTCTTACACGCCTCTCTGCAGCTTCTCTCCTCCTGCTACCCCCCCAAAAACCCATCTCCATAGAGACTGTGTCAGACAAAAAACAAACTAAAAACCAGCAACAAACAACTTAAACATAAACAATTACAAAGAAAGAACAATACAGTATCCACATCTGAACCAAAGAGTAATCCTCCCTTAGTTATGCTGCAATAGACATAGGCTGCCGGGGGATTCCCATGGTGCATTGAGTTTTTCCTTTCCAGTCACCTTTCTCACTCACTATGTATTAATAGACCTCTCTGCATTGAATCATATCTGTTATTAACCTCTTTCTCTCTTCCACAGCATGTCTTTTATCCTGTCTTCCTTCTCTCACCCCAACCGGTCGCAGCAGATGGCCGCCCCTCCCTGAGCCTGGTTCTGCCGGAGGTTTCGTCCTGTTAAAAGGGATTTTTTTCCTTCCCACTGTTGCCAAAGTGCTTGCTCATAGGGGGTCATATGATTGTTGGGTTTTTCTCTGTATCTATGAAGCTCCTTGAGGCGACTTATGTTGTGATTTGGCGCTATATAAATAAAATTGAATTGAATTGAATTGAATCACCAGACCTGAGGCCACATGTTCTGGAAACTCGGGTAAAGAGAGGGGCTGAGCTGTCAACTGAGTTGGATCAGGTGGCGGGGGAGGATGCTGGACAGACCCGGTGCACCTAAATGCGCAGTGAGGGTGTGCTGGGAACGTCTAGCAGAGGCCTCAGTCCGTGAGATCTTCAACGCACACCTCCGGCAAACCTTCAACAGCATTCCGAGGGAGACTGGGGACATTGAGTCCGAATGGACCATGTTCAGCGTCTCCATTCCCGAAGCTGCTGCATTAAGCTGCGGCCGCAAGGTGGTTGGTGCCTGTCGTGTTGGTAACCCCCGAACCAAATGGTGGACACCAGAGGTGAAGGGAGCCACCAAGCTGAAGAAGGAGTCCTATCGGGCTTGGTTAGCCTGTGGGACTTCGGAGGCAGCTGACAGGTACCGACAGGCCAAGCGGAATGCGGCTTGGGCAGTGGCTGAAGCAAAAACTCGGGTGTGGGAGGAGTTCGCAGACACCATGGAAAAAGACTTTCGGACTGCCTCGAAGAGATTCTGGCAAACCGTCAGAGGGGAAATCGGTGCTCTACCTGCACTGTGTATAGTGCTGGCAGAGAGCTGCTGACGTTGACTGAGAAAATTGTCGGGCGGTGGAAGGAATACTTCGAGGACCTCCTTAAACCCACTGACACATCTTCCGACGAGGAAGCAGAGTCTGGGGATGAGGGGATTGACCCGCCAATTTCCGGGGACGAGGTCACTGAGGCAGTTAAACAACTCCTTGGTGGCAGAGCCCCTGATGTGGATGAGGTCCGCCCCGAGTTCCTGAAGGCTCTGGACATTGTAGGGCTGTCCTGGTTGACATACCTCTACAATGTTGCGTGGAGATCAGGGGCAGTATCCCTGGACTGGCAGACCGGGGTGGTGGTCCCCATCTTTAAGAAGGGGGACCGGCGGGTGTGTTCCAACTACAGGGGGATCACACTCCTCAGCCTCCCTGGGAAAGTCTATGCCAGGGTGCTGGAAAGGAGAGTTTGTCTGCGGATACAGGAGGAACAATGTGGTTTTCGTCCTGGTTGCGGAACACTGGACCAGCTCTTTATCCTCTCAAGGATACTTGAGGGTGCATGGGAGTTTGCCCAACCAGTCTACATGTGTTTTGTGGACACATTTGACCGTGTCCCTCGGGGTGTCCTGTGGGAGGTGTTGCGGGAGTATGGGGTGTCTGGCCCATTGTTACGGACCATTCGATCATATACAACCATTGCAAGAGCTTGGTTCGCATTGCCGACAATAAGTCGGACTCGTTCTCGGTGGGTGATGGGCTCCACCAGGGCTGCCCTTTGTCACCGATTCTTTTCGTAATTTTTATGGACAGGATTTCTAGGCACAGCCAAGTGGCGGAGAGCTTTCACTTTGGTGGCCTCAGAATCTCATCTCTGCTTTTCACGGATGATGTGGTTCTGTTGGCTTCATCGGATGATGGCCTCCAGCTCGCACTGGAACGGTTCGCAGTCTGAAGCAGCGGGAATGAGGATCAGCACCTCCAAATCTGAGGCCATGGTTCTCAGCCGGAAAAGGGTGGAGTGCCCACTCCGGGTCGGGGATGAGTTCTTGCCCCAAGTGGAGGAGTTCAAGTATCTCGGGGTCTTGTTCGCGAGTGATGGGAGAAGAGAGCGGGAGATTGACAGACGGATTGGTGCTGTGGCTGCAGTGATGTGGATGCTGCACTGGTCTGTTGTGGTGAAGAGAGTTGAGTGTAAAAGCGAAGATCTCAATTTACTGGTCGATCTACGTCCCTACCCTCACCTATGGCCACGAGCTGTGGGTAGTGACCGAAAGAACGAGATCGCGGATACAAGCGGCGGAAATGAGCTTAAAATTAGTCTAATAATAGATAAAATGCCATTGTGAGTTGGTCATTTATACCATCTACATGGATGTTAACCCTCTGGACTCGACGGAGGAGCACATCCAGATCACATTATCCATTTTAAGATGATGCAGCATCAACATGCAGTCTCACTGTGGACTCAAACTGTACACCAATTTTCAAACTTGATGAACCAAGTAAAAACCAGACAAAGAGGACAAATAATTAATCCAATGCTTTTTCCTGAAAACTGTTGTTGGGTCTTTATCTTACAATATAAAGCACCCTGAGGTGACTGCTGTGATTTTGCACTACATAAATAAAATCAAACTGAAATACTCGTTGTATTCAACAATGAGACTTTGCCACCTAAAGACTGCCCAGTTTGGAAACAAAAGATTTTCTGGTACCAGAATGATGAGAAGAGAAAAGCTCAGGATCTTAAAACTTCATCTCAAAAATATGGCTGAAACAATGTAATGGCATGGGAATATATATGGGCTGCTGCTGAAACTGGGTCACTAGTATTTATTGATGTGAGTGCTGAGAAAAGCAGCAGGATGGTGTACAGGGACAGACGCTCTATCCTTAACTGAGATTGAGAAATAAGAAGGATTTTTCTACTGTTAAATAAGATTAACAACTGTAAGATGTGTTTAACAAAGAGAAAAAAGGCTGCTGTAGAAAGAAAGATTATGAAATTCAGTACAAAGTAGATCCAGGGTGTGCTAGTTTGAGATGCTAGTCCTTCAAGAAAATATGAGAATACAGATTTTGTCATCAGTTTACTTTCTTGACTGTAATATGACTGTGCAGTAATGAGATGAGATTGAATAAAATTAATAATATTTCCCGTCCTGTGTGTGTGTGTGTTGATGAAATCAGCTCCTATCTTAACACCACGGTTGAATCCATGTTGAATCATGTTTGACTAATAACTTGCAGGTTGATCCCTGTTAAACTGCTGCTGTCACTGAGATGACAGTTTTCTTACACAAAATCTAACAAAGTAAGAATCAAAGAATCTGAACAAATGATTGTTAAACACATATTAGCATGGACCAGCACTCACTGAAGGGTCTGCACATTTACTATGGCACATTTTCAAAGCAATTTTAATGCTACTATTTTTTTTATTTCTGCAAAGCATTAAAATGATAGAAACAGTTTATTATTCTACTTAACTGTTTTCTTGATATGATGAGTTTGTTTTCTTTAGTGTATTTACATCTTAAAAACACATTATACTTAGGACTGGATGGACTTCTCACTGCACGTCTCTTCACTCCCCATGTGTCTGTGTGTCACTCATCTTTGTCTGCTCTTAGATTTTGTCCTTGACTCCTCGTGGTCTCCTTTCTCTTCCCTGTCCTTCCTCAACAGGTCAGGTCATGTCTGCCCTTTCTAAAGCCTGGTCCTGCTGGAGCCTCTTCCTGTTAAGAGATCATCTGATTGTTGGGGTTAATAATGTACTGTGTCTTGAAATTACAGATCCTTGCCAAGACTTGATTTCTCACCAGTTATGTATGCTAGTGATGGTGACAGGCCTATAAGGAAGAATTCCAACCTGGATGGATGTATGCTGTCATAAAAACAAAGAAATGCTTCTCCTCAGAACAATCCAAAAATCACATTAAATCATATGACAGAAAAGATACAAACACTGGTGTTAATCGTTCTTGTTTTGTGTCATGGTCCAGGTGAGTGCCAGTGTTTTTCTGCAGTGCAGTGGTCTCCACCTCTGAGCACAGCCCTCATCGTCTCACCTACTGTCCAGACCTGCTGTGGATTCCAGTCGCTATACTTAAGCGTGCAGTCGTCTCCAGGTCGTCTGCTAACCTGTGTTAGTGCTTGGCCGTCTAGTCCCACGGTGAATCATAGTACTTGTTTTACTGTGTAATTCCTGGGATCATCTACTCACGTTCACCTGGACACTCGTCTCTGCTGTGAAATCACAGCTGCCCGTCATGCTCTGTGTTTCTTCAAGCTTCACCTGCCTCACTCCCTCCTCGGTCATCCACAATCACTGGATCATCTCGCCCAGTGCTGTTCTGGCATCTCTCCCTCTATTGCACTGACTCCGATTGTCGCTCCTCGAACCACGACCCCCTTCCTGAGTCCCTCTCTGCTGTTCACAGCTCCCAAGCATACTTCTCTTGTTTGTAAATCTAGAACTGCGCCTCTGCTTGTATCTGCTTTTGGGTCGACTCTCACGCTCTGGCCTACGCCGCCGTAACACACAGATGCTCTCAGTAATAGTTTAGCCAGTGTTTGCAGCTGCTTACAACGGCATTGCGCTAGCTTAATGATTTATCAGCCACTGACACATGTGCTCATCTATTTACAGCACTGATTTATACTCGTGAGTACTCCCCAG
The DNA here is from genome assembly GCF_057382185.1 of Mchenga conophoros. Taxonomy (NCBI): domain Eukaryota; kingdom Metazoa; phylum Chordata; class Actinopteri; order Cichliformes; family Cichlidae; genus Mchenga; species Mchenga conophoros. The sequence goes on from NC_140527.1 coordinate 527,535, forward strand.
CACCTGTGGAGCAGATTTATTATCCCACATAACTCCCACATATCTCTACATGCATTCCACATTAACAGGAAAAGGAACAATTACCCTCTCCTCTCATTGTTTATGCAAAGTCTGCTGCTGTGCTGTCCTTTACAGCAGTAACAGAGCTGAGATGGCTACTGCAGATCCACGCTTTTCTGCCGACTCCTGCATTATCTCAGCCTGATAAAAACACATTCTCCCACAGGCACTCGTATAACACTGCATACACACTCACACACTCTCTCTAATCTGATTGTTCCGGAAAACTGAATTTAAAATTGCAATCAGTGCAGTGCAATTATTAGCCATCCAGCAATTCAATCTGCGCTCCTCTCTGCCTCCTCCACTGCTGGAAATCAGCATGTTCACTACAGGCAAAACAAGGAACAAGTGGGTGGAAGGGAAGACAAAGAAGTGAGGAAGGAAAGAAAGGGACATGGAAATAAAGTTGAAATAAAAGAAAACCAACTGCTGTCCCAACTATCACTGAAAGTAAAGCAGGAAAAACACATTTAAAGAAAGTTTGTAATAGGTACAGAACAGAGAAAGGGCAACGAAAGAAGCAAAGCAGGAGCGAACAGGGGAGGAGGGCGAAGAGTTGCAAGAACAAAAGCACAATGAAGAACTCAATTATTGTCACATCTGTCGAAGGAAGTGGAGTGACAGAAAGAAAATGAGAGCGGCTGAGAACGGGAATCATCTGAAAACCTGCATCTGAAATTCAGAAAGCTGCTGAAATATTCAAACAGCCCAGCGATGGCACATCCATTGGACTAATATATCTGATATTTCCATGTAGAAATAAAAGCCAGTGAGTAAAAGATTTATATCTTCTGCATTCTCTGTTTCCTTCCACATCCTGGAAATGGAGGAAAATAGAGAAAAGAAGAGAGGAAAACCAAATACAGAGCATGAGGAAGTGACACATATTACCTGGAAGAGATGAAACGATGAGGGAAGACATCGTGCAGTAGACCTGACCCCAGGTTTATGGGGCTTAGAAAGAATTACATTTGGAACCTCAGCCCACAGCTTCAACTATCAGCAGCAATATTAACTACAGACTGTCTGTGCTTATTAATGTTGGTATTATACATCCAACACAAGCACTGTTGTGGTTCACTTGTGTGCTGGAAATGAAGAAAATAAACCAATGTGCTTCACAAGGCATTACCTGATTTGTTTTTGAAATAATATGTGCTAATATGTAATCAGCATGTTCACTAGAGGCAAATGTAATTAAATATTTCCACTATTTTTACATGTAAAAAAAGACAACATAAACTAAATTAAACCACATTAACTACAGTAAGCCTAGCACACCTCAACTGAACCAAAGATTTGTTTAATGTGTTTGTAGCCAAGTAGAGGATAGGGTATGGTTAAAGTAAAATGGAGACAGAGTCATAGGAGGTCATAGGTGAGTTGCGTGCAGAAGAATGACTGGAGCCACAGGTCCAGTTGCTTTGAATTGTATTGAACTATGTAGCAACAATTTAGCAGCACTTCACACATGGGAATGAAAGCATAAAAGAAAATACAATAACAGCAATAATAATAATACCCAGAATCCTATCTGAGCTCAGACACGTCAGTCTTGCCAGCTAAATAGTCAGTGTTCAGTCTAGTCGAATCCAAAAGGTCAAAGTGTGTGATTAGTGCGATTTTGTCCTACCGCACTGTTGCAGTTGTTCGTGAGGGAAGAGCAACCTGCCCTTCTGGGCCAACTCGGAATGGCTATGGTTCGGTTCAAAGGGAAAGGTTCGCCATCTTCCTCGTCAGGAAGAAATCCACTTCTCACGATCCCACAAAAAACCAAGCCTGTAAACAACAGGGCTATTACTAATTCAGTTCACACTCTATAGCAGGGGTCGGCAACCCTGGGCACACGTGCCACAGCTGGCACGCGAAGGGTTAACTGATGCCACGACACGCAGTGAATTAACCTGAGGAAGTGCATTAAAAAATAAATGGCCGCGCCAGCGGTGCACATCGCAAATTAGCTCGCATAGACACATTAGTCGTGCTGTTTCTTAATGACGGTATCTTAGCTAACAACCCCAACTACCAGATTCAACTTGCAGTTGGCTAAAAATAACTCAGCCTACCAGTGAGACCGACGTTGCTAGCTGGCAGTTTTTTCAAGCGATGTTGAAATTTCCACATTCCGACACTTCAAAAGCTTCAGCAGCTGTCCGCTCAGCATCAGCACCACGGAAATACACGGATACATCCGTAGACTCGAGACAGAATTCACAATGCGTTTTTGGGGCTTTCAGGTGTTTGGACCAATGTTTTCTTTTCTGATCAAACCAGAAAGCTTTAATCAGCAGCTGGATTTGTCTCACATTAACTGGCTCGACACAGAGGACATCGAAATGCAGCTGATTGAACTGAAAAGCTCGACTCTGTGGGGGTCAAAGTTTGCAGAACTACAGATGCAGCTGGAATCCACAGCTGTGCGTGTTCATGGAGCTGCATGTTCACCTGCTGGACATCACTACCTGACAAGTTTAACTGTCTTCAGAACATTGCAGTGGCCTTATTGACAGTATTTGGCTCTACATGTCTGTGTGAGCAGATTTTCTCTCACATGAGTCCTCAGGTAGCCGTCTCAATGCTGGACACTCGGAGACCTGTGTCTCTGAGTGGGAGACCAGAGATCACATTACAGTTTTTGCCCGTTGCTTGAACACTATAAACCCATGCTCAGACTAAAGTAACACAACGTGAAGCTTTTGTTACCATACCTCAAACACATGTACCCATACCTTGCACCCCAGTACCAATTATGCAACACACCTACTCCTTTATGCAACACACCTACCCCTTTATGCAACACACATGGTCCTGCATGCTACACTCCATTTCATACATAAGACACTTCGCTCACAAAATGAAATGTCAGGGTGCCATTCGGAAAACACATGTATCCAAAATACAAAACACATGGGGTAATTGCAACCACTCAAATACACACCTGAAGGCACGTACTTGCAAAACCGAACACCAATTAGCCAACTACAAAAAGCCCTCAGCGTAGCCATTTCAAGAACTTCGCAAGCATGGATGGAGAGCAAGAGGAAGAGGAAGAGGAAGAGGTAGAGGAAGAGGTAGAGGAGGAGGAGGAAGAGGAGGAGGAGGCCGAAGAGTCTGGCCACAGGACCTCATCAACATCGCAAGCAATGTCCTCTCCCGCTAGGCACCGGGGAAAATATCCTCTTGCATGTCGAAACCATCCATGGATTGCTGTCACCTGAATGTCGCCGCAGGCCTGTTCCATTGCCTGCAGAAGAGGCATGCGGGCATGTGGTTGGCGGTCATATACTCGCCATCTCCAAGCCGAAAAAAATTCCTCTATAGGGTTCAAAAATGGTGAGTAAGGGGGCAAGTATACCACTTCAAATTGATTGTGGTTGGAGAACCAGGCCTGGACCAGAGCAGCCCGATGGAAACTGACATTATCCCATATCACCACAAACCTGGGCTGATCTGGTCTGTTCTGTACAACTATATCATGGAGAGCATCTAGAAATGTGAGTATGTGTTGGCTATTGTATGGACCATTGCATGATGGTGCAGAAGCCCTCGAAGGCATATGGCGGCACATAATGTGATGTTTCCCCCGCGCTGCCCTGGGACGTGCACAATTGCCCTTTGGCCAATTACATTACGACCCCGTCGTCTTGTTTTGCTCAGGTCGAATCCAGCTTCATCAATGAAAATGTATTCATGAGGCTGTGCAGCTCCATCCATGGCCAAGATTCTCTGAAAAAAAGGGGAACATATCACTGTACTACAGTGCTACACATACAGCACCCTCACCCCATCACACAGGTACCTGTGTAGCTCTCAGAATAGATCCATGTGGTACTGATATGGTACATATTCAGCTGCTACTGGACTTCACCAATACTCTATTGTAAATGTAAGGGACAGTTACACGTACCCGTACATATTCAGCTCGAAGTCCTTTGACCCTGTCACTGTTCCTCTCGAATGGGACTCTGTAGAGCTGCTTCATGGTGATGCTGTGTTTACCCAAGATGCGTCTGATGGTGGTGATGCTCACATGGTCTATGTTGCTGAACACTCGCCTGTCTGCAAGTATTTTCCGTCATAGCTGGTGGAGACGGATGGCATTGTCTGCCCTCACTAGGTCCACAACGGCGAGTTCCTGCTGTTGTGTGAACAGGCGTTGCCGTCCTCCCCCAGAAGGTCTTCGAGTCATTCTGGAGAAATACAACCACATATTGTCATTGGTTTGCTTATTTTTCTTACAGTACTTTACTGTATGTACTGTGTCATCCACTGTACAACACTGTACTTCAATATAAGGAATCAGCCCCTTTGGCTGCAAAAGGAGCATTAGCACCCCGTACACTTGATATGGTGATGTGATATACTGTAGAACAGTGCTATAAAACCATCTGAGTAGAGCAGAAGGTATGGAGGTGAAGACATACTTGTTTTCTAGTCGGAATGTTCGTATTACAGATGCCACTGTGAAGCGGCTTAGATGTGGGTGGACTCTCTGCCCAGCTTCCCTCATAGTCAGGCCATGGTTGATGACATGGTCCACCAAAGTTGCTCTTATTTCATCAGAAATATGGGTCCGTGCATGGCCTCTTCGGCCTCCTCCTCCTCTTCCTCCTCCTCCTCTACCTCTTCCTCTTCCTCTTGCTCTCCCTCCATCCATGCTTGCAAAGTTCTTGAAATGGCTAAGCTGAGGGCTTTTTGTAGTTGGCTAATTGGTGTTCGGTTTTGCAAGTAAGTGCTTTCAGGTGTGTATTTGAGTGGTTGCAATTACCCCATGTGTTTTGTATTTTGGATACATGTGTTTTCCGAATGGCACCCTGAAATTTCATTTTGTGAGCGAAGTGTCTTATGTATGAAATGGAGTGTAGCATGCAGGACCATGTGTGTTGCATAAAGGAGTAGGTGTGTTGCATAATTGGAACTGGGGTGCAAAGCAGCGCTTTTGTTTAAGGTAGGGGTACATGTGTTTGAGGTATGGTAACAAAAGCTTCAACTTGTGTTACTTTAGTCTAGGCATGGGTTCATGGTGTTCAAGCAACGGGCAAAAACTGTAAATTTCTTTTAGCAATTTTTCTCTTTTAATGTCACAATTCCAACCCTGCTCTTTTACCAGGGCTTGGACCGGCAACAGTGACCCGAAATAGACACTCTGGTGGAGTTACTTTGTGTGTGTGTTTATAAGTAGTTTTAAACTTTGTGATAACACAAAACAGCATAAGAGTAAAAAGAATTGAGTTACAGTCAGTGTGGGAGCAGCTCATACGCGATTCATTTGCAGTTTGGACACATAGGTGTGAATATCTTCTGCCCTGATAGCAGCTGGGGGAGGACTATCCTCCACCCGTGAGCGCTTTGGAATGGGCGAGGTGCCCAAGGCAGCACCGCTGCTTATTGAGAGTAAGAGCGATACGCGCTTTCAAGTCAAAAAGTCGTCATAAGTAAGTCTCCAGTAAAACCAAAAAAAGTCGTCAGATTTGTTGCTAGTCGCTTTTTGGAAAAAAAGTCGCTAAGGGGGTCTGAAAACTCGCTAAATATAGCGACAAAGTCGCTAAATTGGCAACAGAGCAGGGGAAGGCGGGGCTTGTTAATCCTAGCCAGTAGGGCCCTCAAATTTACTCTTTGTGGTTTTATTCTTACATTTATGTTATTTGTCTTTTATTATTGATTTACTTTTGCTCAAGTCAGAGTAATGATGAATCACAATCAGCAATAACAATGTTGAAGTGCATTACTGAGTCGTGTAAAACTCACTGGGTTACATGTCAGTTTGTAATGAATACTTCTCATAAAAAACTAACATGTAATAATCAGTAACTAATTACTGATTACTTCCCCAAAAAGGTAATCCCGTTACTTTACTGATTACTTATTTTCAAAAGTAATTAATTACTTAGTTACTTTTTAAAAACACGATTTACAACATGAATAAGTGATAAAGCGATAGCTCTTTCAGCCCAATTCTACTTTTTCTGCATAATCCATCATACAAAATGTAATCAAATGGAAAAGTATGGGCTCAAAATGTGGTCATAAATATTTTGTACTTGTAAATCAGTTTTGTATGTGTAAAAAGAATTTGTGTGTGTGTAAAAAAGATTTGTATATGTAAAAAAGATTTGTGTGTGTGTAAAAAAGATTTGTGTGTGTAAAAAAGATTTGTGTGTGTAAAAAAGATTTGTGCGTGCATAAAAAAGATTTGTGTGTGTAAAAAAGATTTGTGTGTGTAAAAAAGATTTGTGCATGCGTAAAAAAGATTTGTGTGTGTGTAAAAAAGATTTGTGTGTGTAAAAAAGATTTGTGCGTGCATAAAAAAGATTTGTGTGTGTAAAAAAGATTTGTGTGTGTAAAAAAGATTTGTGCATGCGTAAAAAAGATTTGTGTGTGTGTAAAAAAGATTTGTGTGTGTAAAAAAGATTTGTGCGTGCGTAAAAAAGATGTGTGTGTGTAAAAAAGATTTGTGTGTGTAAAAAAGATTTGTGCGTGCGTAAAAAAGATTTGTGTGTGTGTAAAAAAGATTTGTGTGTGTAAAAAAGATTTGTGCGTACGTAAAAAAGATTTGTGCGTGTAAAAAAGATTTGTGTGTGTAAAAAGATTTGTGTGTGTGGAAAAAAGATTTGTGCGTGGAAAAAAGATTTGTGTGTGTAAAAAAGATTTGTGCGTGCGTAAAAAAGATTTGTGTGTGTAAAAAAGATTTGTGTGTGTAAAAAAGATTTGTGTGTGTAAAAAAGATTTGTGCGTGTAAAAAAGATTTGTGTGTGTAAAAAAGATTTGTGCGTGCGTAAAAAAGATTTGTGTGTGTAAAAAAGATTTGTGTGTGTAAAAAAGATTTGTGCGTGTAAAAAAGATTTGTGTGTGTAAAAAAGATTTGTGTGTGTAAAAAAGATTTGTGTGTCTAAAAAAGATTTGTGTGTCTAAAAAAGATTTGTGTGTGTGTTAAAAAGATTTGTGTGTGTAAAAAAGATTTGTGTGTCTAAAAAAGATTTGTGTGTGTGTTAAAAAGATTTGTGTGTGTAAAAAAGATTTGTGTGTGCGTAAAAAAGATTTGTGTGTGTAAAAAAGATTTGTGTGTGTAAAAAAGATTTGTGTGTCTAAAAAAGATTTGTGTGTGTGTTAAAAAGATTTGTGTGTGTAAAAAAGATTTGTATGTGTAAAAAAGATTTGTGTGTGGACTTAGCCAAAAAAACCCTGCAAGTTACAAGTACGAATTTTGACCCTATTTTTCTTCCTTTCATCTGATTGGTCAATGTTATGTCAATCACAAATGTAACAATCCAATCAGAGAACAGATGGGTTTGGCTGTCAGAAGGGTGCTTTTTTTGAACTGCAGGTCTTTGAAGGGAATGAATGCCCTTTTACATGCCAACCCAGCGTTTTCCTTCATCACCACGAAGGAAAACAGTCTGTGGTCGTCCGAGTTTGGTGATTTTTGTGTCACAGGTCTACGTGTTTAATACAGGGACTTCCACAGCCTTTTCACCAGCGCTGCGGACGCGGGGGGGCAGTGTTTTGGAAATGACAGTCTTCATTACAAAGTTTTCTTCGTTATGAATTAGCATACATGTTTTTATTGAACATTTGAAGAACTAGCAAAAAAAACCCCACAAACTCTTGTAGTTCACATAAAGTCAGCGATAAAAACGACAAGGAGCAGGTGCATCTAGTACAGGTAGAGCTGAGCTGCTGCAAAAACCCACAGAGCCCAGCAGCCAGCAACAAATTCTGGATCCTTTGCTTTTAGTTAGCAATTAGCATTGGCAGCACATCCTGCGTCCGATGTGAAAGGACTTTTATGCTGCGCACTGTGACTCACAGCAATGGTCCCGTGTCAGCCCTGACTTTGTGTTAAACTAATCCTAAAGTAATAATGGTATTTCTAACCACTGACATACCACAACTTTATCCTTTCAACAGCTGCTGAAAGTAAGGGGACCTAGCTGCTATCGGATATTTATATAGAGATTACCCTTCAAGGACCTGCAGTTCAAAAAAGCGCCCCTCCGACAGCCAAACCCATCTGTTCTCTGATTGGATTGTTTAATTTGTGATTGACATGACATTGACCAATCAGCTTAAAGGAAGAAAAATAGGGTCAAAATTCGTACTTGTAACTTGCAGGGGTTTTTTGGGCTAAGTCCACACACAAATCTTTTTTACGCACACAGAAATCTTTTTTACACATACAAATCTTTTTTATGCACGCACAAATTTTTTTACATACACAAATCTTTTTTACAAGTACAAAACCAATTTACAAGTACAAAATATTTATGACCACATTTTGAGCCCATAGAAAAGTCTCTTTTTAAAACTTGTTTTATTAATTTTAATCTTTGAACTTTATGCATTGAGCAAATATTAAATTATATGCAACATTCTCTGACTGGAAGAAATTTGTTGAACATTTAAACCTATTTTCTGCATATTCCAGCATAAAAAAACTAAAATAGCTTTTTGTGGTGTTTACACTCACTCTTTCAAATAGATGCAAGTAAAACACAGCAGAAAATAAATAAAATCAAAGTCTCAGCGGTCCTGTTGCTCTATTTTCACCTGTATGGGGCAGGCGGAGGTGTGCTCTGGTGCAGGTGTGCCACAGCGGTCAGCGGAAGGATGCGGCAGTTTGTCTGTTAATTTCCCATTCTGTGGTGGCGCACTCGCTGCTTGCTCGGACATTTAGGGGTTTTTTCGCTGTAAAAAGAAGTTTTCTTCCCACGCACAACGGACACTAATGTTTTTGTCACTTTTTATGGAATCAAACTCAAAGTAGTCCAACACTACTCAGTGGTTCCACACTTTAAACGCTGCACGCTCATCAAATCAAATCAAATCACTTTTTATTGTCACATCACATGTGCAGGCACACTGGCACAGCACATGCGAGTGAAATTCTTGTGTGCGAGCCCCACAAGCAACAGAGATGTGCAAACACAACAACACAAACGAGCAAAATACAAGAATGGCCAACCTGAAACTAATAAATATATGTACAATATATAATAGTGTATGCATTTCTGGATGTGTATACTAAATATTTTCCTACGTGTGTGTGTGTGTGTGTGTGTGTGTGTGTGTGTGTGTATACACATTTTTACAAATTAAATAGTAAAAAAATAAAATAAAATAATAATAATAATAATAATAATAAAATATATAAAATATACAGAGTTGAATATGTGCAAAACAAGTGGCATTTATATACAGTGTGGAGTGCATAATGTTAAAGTTCCAGTAGTGGAGGTGAGGTGTCTATGACGTGTTCAGCAGTCTGATGGCCTGATGGAAGAAGCTGTCTCTCAGTCTGCTGGTACGGGACCGGATGCTGCAGAACCTCCTTCCTGATGGAAGTAGTCTGAACAGTTTATGGCTGGGGTGACTGGAGTCCTTGATGATCCTCCCCGCTTTCCTCAGGCACCGCTTCCTGTAGATGTCTTGGAGGGAGGGAAGCTCACCTCCAATTATCCGTTCAGAGCACCGCACTACTCGCTGGAGAGCTTTGCAGTTGTAGGCGGTGCTGTTGCCGTACCAGGTGGTGATGCATCCAGTGAGGATGCTCTCAATGGCACAGCGATAGAAGGTCCTGAGGATGCGGGGGCTCATGCCGAATCTTTTCAGTCTCCTGAGAAAGAAGAGGCGCTGCTGCGCCTTCTTCACTGTTTTGTTTGTGTGTACTGACCACGTAAGATCCTCAGCCAGGTGTACGCCAAGGAACCGGAAGCTGCTCACTCTCTCCACAGCAGCGCCGTTGATGGTGATGGGGGTGTGTACTTCTCTGCACCTCCGGAAGTCCACTATCAACTCCTTTGTCTTTGCGACGTTGAGGGTGAGATGGTTGTCTTGACACCAGTGGGTCAGGGCGCTGACCTCCTCCCTGTAAGCCGTCTCATCACCGTTGGTGATAAGACCCACCACTGTAGTGTCGTCCGCAAACTTCACAATGATGTTGGAGTTGTTAGTGGCTGTGCAGTCGTAGGTGTAGAGTGAGTACAGGAGAGGGCTCAGTACACACCCCTGTGGAGCACCAGTGTTCAGTGTGATGGGGGATGAGGTGATGCTGCCCAGTCTGACCACTTGGCGTCTGTCAGACAGGAAGCTAAGGATCCAGCTGCAGAGGGAGCTGCTCAGTCCTAGATCCTGCAGTTTCCTGTCCAGCTTCGAGGGAACGATGGTATTGAATGCTGAGCTGTAATCTACAAACAGCATCCTCACATACGTGTCTCTCTTCTCCAGGTGTGACAGGGCAGTGTGTAGTGTCAGGGCTATGGCATCATCAGTGGACCTGTTGTGGCGGTATGCAAACTGTAGAGGGTCCATACTCTCTCCCGCACTCGTTATATTATCCACTGTTGATCTGCACACAGCTGTTGCCACGAACGTCGCACTCGCTTACGTCAAACACTTCTGCCAGGGCGCATCATTACAGTCCAATAAATGCTTCTGGAGGAATTTGGGGTTCAGTATCTTGTCCTAAGACACGTTGACATGTGCACTGGAGGCACTGGGGCTCTAACTACCAACTTTCAGATAAATGAACAATTCATTATACCACTATTTGTTACTGTGGAGGTTCTGTGGCTCAGGTGGGAGCGCAGGTCGTCTACCTGTCAGAGCTTTGGAGGATTAATCCCTGACGCATCCAGTCTGTATGTCGAAGCATCCTTGTGCAAGATACCGAACGCTAAGCTCCCCACCGAGTGGATGTGACTGTTAGTGAGACCGTGGTATAGATAAAAGTGCTGTATGAGTGTGTGTGTGTGTGTGTGTCTGAGAGACTGGGTGAATGAGACTTGTAGTAGAAAGCACTTTGAGTGTTGTGTGTTGTTTTTGTTGTCGTCTTTCAGTCTGATGCATACTTTTCTTTGTGCAGCATTTAACATGAAAAATGATTGATTGGTAATTTTATTTCAACATGTGAACAATATACAAGTACATTTAGAAAAGAAATAAGAGAGAAAAAAAATACTATACAAATTACATACAAAAAAACATTCTGATTAATTTACATGTTGAAAGGGAGTGGGAAGAAGTATACACTGGACTGGAATGGAAAATTCTTTAATGGTCCTGCTGCCATTTAATTGCTCATCCGTTTTTTTTAGTCATTTTTCTTTGAATGCAATCCATTTCCGTCATTAGTCCAATGATCCAATTTGGTTTGAAGGATCCATCCATTTTCTTCTACTTATCCAACCCGTGTGTGTGTGTGTGTGTGTGTGTGTGTGTGTGTGTGTGTGTGTGTGTGTGTGTGTGTGTGTGTGTAAAATGAAATTTTAATATAATTCTTCATGATTTTATCCCTTAGTATAATTAAATATAGTCTAACAGATGATGTGCAGCCTTCTTGAAACAATATGTTCTGAATGTTTTGAATTTTAAAGGGACTTACCAAACTGATTGGTAGTGGAAAGTTGGGGCCTTAAATCAGTCAACATAACTTTCCTTTTATTTCCTCATCCATACATTCTGTTGACTATGAATAAAGATACACAGTGCTAAACAAATTAGATAAAACAAAAAGAACTACCACCATATCCATGACTGGATACATAATCATGATTGGAAGATATGTATCAGTATTGCAGGGGGAAAAAATGTTCTGTGCACCCAGGGTACTAAATCTAATTAGATCAGTTTGGTATCAGGGGTTGTGTACATCAGTAACTAGAATCGAATTAGGCCAAAGCCAAAGTTTGGCAATAAGGTAGTCATATAGTACTACTTCATGACTCATCAGATCAGTAAGGTGGGGGTCTGTTTTTTGTAACTGCATCTACTTATCTGCAGAGAATCTACAGTACAGTGCCCTGACTGTTCATGAAAATGTCAAAGCAGTGTAATAAGAATGACTACTTGGCCATTGGGTCCAATATAGATTATCCAAATAGTCCACAATTAATGTCATTCTTAGTATTAAAGCTACAATCAACAGGAGTTTTCTGCAGTTGATAACGCTCTTGCTGTTGTATGCCTCCACCAGCGGACCAAGTCCGTTCCTGTCTACACAAATGCAGTGACAGCCCTCGAGCAGTAGCACCCAAGATGCTGGTGGTCAGGTGGTGGAAGAATTCCATATTGGTGGCCTTAGAATCTCATGTCTGCTTTTTGCAGATGACGTGCCTCTGTTAGTTATGTTGTCTTCATCTGTCTTCATCAGGTGGTGGCCTCCAGCTCACACTGTCACAGTCTGGCAGAGGCAGACTGTATGGTATGTATTATGAAAAGGACCCAAAACGCGGACACCATGAAACAAAGACTTAAATGTTAACAGAAAGCGAGCAGTTTACTAAACCTTTAAGACCTACCATAGAACCAACTCCGCCAGAGTTTATATTATATTTTTACATGGTGTGGTGCCATTTTTGGGAGCATTTCAAGTTGCTATACATCAATACAACAAGTATAGCCCAGATTTTAATAATATGTATTCATTAAGTGCATAGTAATTACATAAATTGCAAAAAAGTGCAATAAACTACAAAAAAATTGAAAATCGTTTTTGCTTTTTTAACATATATTTCTAGTTAGAGAAATTTAAGAGGCTTATCCCTCAAAACTGTAAATACAAAAAAGTTGCACAAAATAGTTTCCCACCACAGGAAATTTATTTTGAGTGTCTTCATAGTTTTATTTTTGAAATACACCAATTTTTATACACTGCAGGAAAAACGAAAATAAATATTATAATGCAAATTTGCAAAAAAGCAGCATATGCATCAAAATACACTATTTCCAGCAGTGCAATATGAGTCCTAAGCATCCCAGAAACGACACAGAAAGTCATAAAGTCAAACATAACTTTTAAAAAGACCAGTATAGGCCCTGAGGCCCTGATGGTAAAAAAGACTACATTTCCGCGAAAATGACATCACTTCCGGTTTCGGGCAGGTAATGGCGGAAATGCAAAAGCTCGTGCTGACGTCTATTCCAACATAGGAAGTGTTATGAACAGCTGATCGGATCGGCAAAGTGTGTTTCTGGAATATTATGTTTTTGTTCCTGCAAGCGCTTTTTATGCAGTTTTTGCAAAGCTTTATGTGGAAGGAAACCGTGACCTAGGACAAGCTGGTGGCATAAGATGTAAGTACAACTCCTTCGGTTTCATATGCAAAAAAAATTTTTGCGCTAGCTTACGTGGTTGCAGTGCTACCGGGATTTAAAAATAGTTACGCAAAACAGAGCGTACCCGCTCCGATCGGCTCTAAAGGGTTAAGCAAGGGGAAGGAAGGGGGCCGGGGACTGGTGAGTGTCAGCACCACAGCCCAGGCACCAACAGTCTTCATGCTCAATGAATGCCTCAGGCAGTAGAAACCCAAGAAGGAAGAGGAAGAGGAGGAACCATCATGGAAGGACAATTCTCAGTGTACGACTCTTCTCTTTTCCTCAGCCCTTAGCAACACTTTGATGTTTTTATCGAGGTCAAGAAAAGAGGTTAGGAATAGGAGACAGCAGTTACTTTTTGAACACACCCTAAGACTTGAAAACAAGACACAAAGGAGACTGAGGAAGTAAAAGAAACCGATAACTCAACAACTTAAAGTTGAGCAGATGTCAACCATGAGCAGGATTCAAATATCAGAGGATACAGACAGAAAGAAACCAACCAGTAAAACTCCTGAAACACAAGAGTCCAGAGTACAAAGTGTGACTCAGGCACCGCAGGGCTCGTGGCAGCACAGCAACAGCTCTCCAACAGAATGGCTGAAAAGAATCAAGGTGCTCGTCTGGGCCAAACTGCAGACCTCACCCCGACTGAAACGCTGTGCTGGGACCTTAAGAGAGCGGCTGCAAAACTCAATAAACTGAATCCAGAATGTAAAAGATTTCTCCACAGTGATGTGAGAGAGACGTCACACAGGAAATCATCACTTTAAGTTTTACTGTGGAATGTGCTTCTACAAGCTACTGAATCATGGGATGCAGTTTAAATAGAGTGATAGATCACGGAGCAGCACAGTGTACCAATTCTATCCTGAAATGGAGCTAAAACAACAACAGTCTGCACCACTGAGTGATCCAAAAAGGAGCCCTGAAAAGAAAAGCTTTCTGTTTTCATCTTTTCTTTTTATATGGAAGCTGATGATTTGAATTTAAATCCAAATCTTCAAGGCAAAAAGGGGGCTGAGCACTACAGTGAGGCTTGGAGCAGCAACACAGTGGAAAGTCAGTTCTCAAAGCCAAGAATCTCATCAGCTGGCCAAGTCTTACTCCAGTCTCTGGCACTCACTGAGAACCAATTGACAAGTGCTGGTGGGAGCCAGTGCCGTGTTTCTGTGCCTGCAGATGCATTGGGTCTGGGTCTCCAGAGCTGAGTGCTTACTGTGGCTTGGCAGCATGGCAGGTTCCTTACATCATTCGAAACCAATATTTGACTAGCTGTAGTCCCCAAACTCTGTGGCGCTGCAGAGTGTTTTTGTAGCAGAGAGGCTGCAGTTTGACAGCGTCAGAGGAGCCACATATTTTCCCACCGCAGCCCTCCTCCTCCTCCTCCTCTTTTTTTCTCCAAAACAGTTTTTTTCTTTTACATTTGTGCTACGGCTTCATGTCTGCTGCATGGGCATCCCTTGGGCTTACAGTGGTTTTCTGCTGAATATGGCACAATCCCCCCCCCCATACACACACACACATATACTCTCTCACTCTCTCTTTGTGTTTGCAGCTGAAGGTTTGGTTCAAGGCTGAGGCTCAAAGTGCTTTCCAGGATGAAGAAAACTCAGTGCGTGGTGATGGGAGAGGTATAAAGCAAACAGCTGGGACATCAGACTGGGAGACAAAAGGAAAGAGACTCTGACACTAATTAAACCATGTGGGTCCAACACATTCCTGTGCCTGTTTGCTCTTTTCCTTGCACTCTTCAATAATAGACTCTCAGTGTACGGCTGCTTTTAACTGTGCACATCTTTGTGTTTACCTTTTTAAGTTTGGAATGTGATTGTGCCTTTGCCATGAGTAAATATGGCAAAACAAGTTTATCTGGAAGTTATTAGAACGCAGTCTGATGCAACTCAGACATCACAGGTCACACTGTGTCACGGCACGTTTTTACAAGTACAATCTCATTGGAAGCTGAACTAGAATAAAATAACACAATTAAGAAAATTCAGTTGCTGACAACTTTTGACGACGCCATGTTTAGAAAGGTCCAGCTCAGGTTCTGAACTATCACTGAAAGTCTCAGGTATGACAGGCTGCTGGGCAGGAAATACCCAACACTGCACTTCCTCTAATAGCCGCTCAAAGCTCCGAAACACGATAGAAAGGACGTCTGTAAGGAATGGAAATGGATTACTAACACCCAAACCAGTTTTGATCTCTGTTGATTGTTTCCCTCATTGTAACAAGCAGAGATGGGCAGTAACGCGTTACTATAATCTGATTACTTTTTTAAAGTAAAGAGTAAAGTAAGGGATTACTATCGCAAAAACGGTAATTAGATTACCGTTACTTTCCCGTAGGAAAGCTGCGTTACTGCGTTACTAAAACCGTAACTTTTTGTGAGTGTCTCATGACAGTGACGTAAGCAAGCGCGACGTTCGTGACAACAGCTGTGTGCAGATCAACAATGGATCATATATCGATTGTGGGAGAGAGTATGAGCGTGCAGCGTTTAAAGCGTGGAAGTACTGACCTTACTTTGAGTTTGATTCCATAAAAAGTGACAAAAACATTAGTGTCCGCTGTGCATGGGAAGAAAACTTCTTTTTACAGTGAAAAAACCCTAAACTTCCAAGCAAGCACCGAGTAGCTACGATGTAATGGGAAACTCACAGAGAAACTCGCGGATTCTTCCACTGACCGCTGCACACCTGCACAGGGTAAACCTCCGCCTACCCCACTCCTGCTTTACAGGTGAAAATAGAGCAACAGGATCGCTGAGTCTTTGACTTTATTTATTTTCTGCTGTGTTTTACTTGCATCTATTTGAAAGACTGAGTGTAAACACAAAAAATATTTTATTTTATGTGCTGGAATGTGCAGAAAATAGGTTTAAATGTTAAACTAATTTCTTCCAGTCAGAGAATGTTGCAGATAATTACATTTTTGCTTGATGCATAAAGTTAAAAGATTAAAACTGATAAAACAAGTTTTAAAAAGAGACTTTTCCATTTGATTACATTTCGTATGATGAATTATGTAGAAAAAGTAGAATTGGGCTGAAAGATCTATCACTTTATCACCTACTCAGGTTGTAAATCGTGTTTTTAAAAAGTAACTAAGTAACTAAGTAATTAATTACTTTTGAAAATAAGTAATCAGTAAAGTAACGGGATTACTTTTTTGGGGTAGTAATCAGTAATTAGTTACTGATTACTTTTTTCAAGTAACTTGACCAACACTGGTAACAAGTGTATAGGGTTACATTTAATTCATATAGATATTTAAAGCCCAGGCTGCTGTGGCTGTGGTGGCGTACTTGTGAGCCCTGCAGCGTCTCCTTGCCTCCATTGATAATCAGTCAGCCGGGTGCTGCAGATCATTCAAGGGCTTCAAGGCATGCTAGCATAACACTAATTACATTTATGCATTTACAATGAATCATTTCATTACAACTGCAAAAGAACAAAAATAAGAGAAGCATGTTTTTGGTTTAGTACTGCTGTTGGCTAGCAAAGGTCAGTCGGTTAATGGCCGTTTATTTATCTGTGTGAGACAGTGTTAGGATGGTTTTGAGTTTATTAGTGTGAATGCTTGAAAAGCATTCACAGTATTGTTGTTGTAATCTTTATTATTATATTTTATTATTATTATCTATTCCGTACGTTTTTTGAAAGCCTACTCCTTCAAAACCGTTCAACTTAGAAAAACCATTCAAACACCGTTAGATTCCTATTCTTTTGGACAACATTGCTTCTATTTTTTCTCATTTTTAACATTTATATTTTTAATTTTATTCAACTTTTTTCAACAAAAATTTATAATGTATTTCAATGGGGAGACCCTTCAAATTCTCATTCAACTTCCTCCTCTTTAAACTGTATCTACTTCCACATACATTGACATAGAGCCACCATTCAAACTTTAAAACGAAGACAAGACATTCAACTATTCAACTTGTATTTATCTTTTCAATATCTATTATACTTTTTCTTCAGTTCCAGTTTAAGTTTCATGATGTTTTTTCACCCGTTTCAAAGTTTATAATGGGTGTGTATGGGACGGAATGTTGGGGCTAGAGTGAGACAGCTCAACTGCTAGAGTGAGAGGAGCAAAAAAATTAATCTTAAAATCTTTTTTAAAACTGCTGCTGTGTCCGCAGCGTTTGCTCTACAGGTATGATTTTACCCTCAAAACGTAGCCATCGCTGTCCTCTTTCATCCAATGTGTTTACTATTGTCCTAGGTGTTATGGTTCTTTCGTAAATGTCACCAATGCACAGCCTCCTCCCTCCAACTCTTCCATAGACTCTAATGTTAAAATGGCTCAGAAGGTTCGTTTGAAAATCAGAAGAGCATGGTGTCTTTCCACTGTCACCACGTCCATATAATAAGCTCCACAGGCATGAAAACTGAGAATTAGGTAGACTAGACATTGCTGTCGCTCACGGTGAAAGAATTTTGTCAATACGACTTTTACTTTTCATTTGGGAACGATTTGTTTCGGCCTGACTTTTCTGTTCATTTTAAGCAGCAGAAGTGAGGTGCATGTCTGTGTCCGTGTGTATGGAGCCATTGGGTGCGGTCACTATAGCAACCAGGCTCACACCTGCCTGCTTAACGAGCTCTGCCTGCCACTGTGCCAAAATTCATCTTAAGCACTTCTCTTTCAACTGCTGCTGTGTCCACAGTGTTAAAGCCATCATTTTACCCTCAAAACGTCGCCATCGTTGTTCTTTTTCCAACATCTTGTCTTTCAAAGCTCAGAGATGTAAACTTTTTAAACTGTGTGGATCCAAGTGGAGGGATCACATTTTAGTCATTCAGTGATTCAAAGAATATGACCTTTTAATATTCTTTCAGATGTTTTCTGACTCTAAATGTTCTTTTCTCATTTCTTAGGTTTTTCTAATTTACAATTAAAACATTTTCATCTTTTTTCCAACTTCTTCTGTGTAACCTTCAGCTTTTAGCAGTTCAGCACTTTTGTTTTCAGGTTAAATTCGTTTTTTTTTTTTTGTTTTTTTTTATCTCATTCAATATTTTTAACTCAAAATTCAGCAATTAATTCATTTCAGTGCATACATTCAGATTCAAGCATTCACACTGCAGTTTCTTCAGAAAATGCACTTTCTAGTTATATTATTTATCATTTCTAGTCTTTGGTTTCTTAGAGTTCTGTCTTATGGTTTATGTCTCTGTGTAATCCTTAGTTGCTGTCTCCCCGTATCCAGTCAGTGTCTGTGTCTGCCCTGGTCCCACATCTCTGTTCCCTCTGTTGTAGTGCCTGTGAGTCTGTGTCTGTAAGCTCAGTCTGTGTTATGTTTCCTGTTTTACTTTGAAAGTCCGTGTCTCATGTAAATGCGTCTGGTTTTGCTTCCTTTGTCTCGTTAAGCCTGATTTGCCCCAGCTGTGTTTCCCTCCTGTTACCCATTCCCTGATTGCTCCCTCTGTGTATTTAAGCCCTGTGTTTCAGTTTGTCGGTGTTGCGATCTACCCTTATCTTGCTGTGTGGTCTGTCTGCGTAAGGTTATTTTGTATTCTCAGTTTTTTGAGTTCACGTTCCGTCCCCGAGTGTCTGCACATTGGGTCCTCCTACTACTACTCCTGCCTGCACACAGCCTTCACATAACAGACAGATTAACCATCTAAACATGCTTTATTATGTGATTATATCATTTCTGTGGATGCTGTAAGATGCTGTACGTGCTGCCTGGTCTGTGATTGTTTAGACAGTGAGGTGAGGCAGCGACAGGAGCATGGAGGTGCTGGGGGTTTGGCTCAGACACGTATTTAGTATAAAGGATCTGATTGTTCTGAATTCCCTCAGACTGCAGCGAGAGAGAGATGTGGGGGTGGGGCAGAGGAGGTATTATGTTTCAAGTGATGTGGAATGGTCCACTGTGGTTTTGGGACATCGGGGGGTGGAGGTGAAGGAGGAGGTGCTGGGTGGGGGTGGAGGGAAACAGAAGGAGAAAGAGCAGAGTGAGATAAACTGCCTGTCTTGCGCTCGTTCACACACATTAATTCTGTCTTGCTTTTGTGTTCAGAGCACGGCTTCTCCCTTCACTTTTAACTAGACTGTGTTAAACTGTGGTGAATAAGTCCACTGGCCTCAGTCCTACACGTGTCCATACCACCTGAGACGCCAGGTAATCTGAAAATCTTGTGACTGTGATAACTCGAAGGGTTTCAAAAGCACTAAGCCTTTATATTAGAAACATGCCAACTCATGTGCATGCGCACAGACGACCGAGGGACAAAAACATATTATTACACACACACACACACACACACACACACACACACACACACACACACACACACACACACACACACACTGAACTAATAATGTTGGACACAGACCACAGGATGAAGCAGACATGTATTCATGTTCAGTTTCTACACTGAATCTAAAGACATATAAACAGCAAAACTTTGTATTTAAAAGGTTTTAGAGAGAACTGTGTGAAAAAAACAAGGTCAGTATTGTTTTTGTTTTTTGTTGCTGCTGATGTGGAGAAAGTAGGGTAATTTCCAAATAGGCTGCACATCAATATTCATCCAGCTAAATTTCCCACTTTCATCTCTTTTCGTACATTTTTCTAACATGTTGGATTCCTTCTTAGGCTCAGAGTAAAAAAAACAAACCACTCTGTGTCTTTAAACTCTGAGGTTTCTGAAAAAGAAGCTCTCATGCTAAAAACTTTAAATAACCCTGTGCTTCCCTATTGGTAATGATGATGCTTTTGTTATCAGCTAAGATAATGCATGATATCCCTCAGGAAGCTGTTACAATGTTAATGCTAATGGGGGAAATACAATAGCACTCAGCTGTGTGTCTGTGAGGCAGTCGCAGTAATGGATACAGCCACATTTTGGAGAAGCTTAGGTGAGGCGTATTCTCCTCTGCTGTGATTCCAGCATCCATCGCTCTTCTTTCTTTGGCTCTTAATTAAAGGAGGAGGCTCTCTTAGTCTCAGCACACTGTGCACTAATGACCTGCGAGAGGTTTGGCCTCCCACAAAGGAGGAGAGAAAGGAGGAGAAATCCCTGCCAGCACACAAGTGTCTTTGTGTTCAAGCATGTCTGCTGGGGGATGGGGACTCACGAGACAACCCGAGTTAGACTTTAACAGCGTTCATCCCTAGTGGAGACTTAAGGGTCAAAGGTCACCTGCGCTCTGACAAAGGAGCCTGAACTCCCAACAAAAGTCATGTGGCTGGGAGCAGGGGCAGGCAGGAGAGGGCTTATTACCGCAGCCTCTCGTCTGGCCTCTAACAATGACAGATCAGCATCTGTACACTGGGGGAGGGCGAAGGATTGGTGGACATCTGTAGGTAAGGAGCAGAGCGCTGAGGCGCTGAGCAGCCCCAACTGTCACGCATCAGCAGATTGACTGATTTCGCCTGTCATTCATCTGCATGCGTGTGCAGCTATTCACCGAGTAAAGTGCAAGAACATCTGAGGCAGAGGAACAGGTGCAGACACCAGACTGTCCTCGCTTCAGCACAGGCCCTGACATAAGGCCCCAACTGAAGATACAGCAGTTAGCATCACACTGACACGGGTGCTGTGAATCACATCAGCTATAAATGAAAGCTCCTTGCTTTGTGCTGCAGGCAGGACGCTCAAACCTAACAGGGCTTTACATGCATTTACAGTTAGTTTCTAACACTGTGCTAATGACTGGGGTTCAGTCTGGACACCATCGTGCAGCACAGACCAGTACAGACCAGTAGATGACTGACAGGTTTCCACTCCAGTCCCGTCTAAGCACGCTGGGTGAGCTTTCATAGAGAACATGGAGGATTGTGTCAAACCTGTTGGGTGGCCATAAATCTGATGTCACCACACGTGTCACATATTTGGAAAAGCAGCAGATGCAGTGAGATGTGGTCTGAGTGTGGGACTGGCCTTGTTAGTCCCTTTGAAACGTGAAGAGTGTTTCTGACTGAAATGTTTCTGCTTCTGGATCGGTTCCTCACAGCGGTTCAAACCTGCAGCGCTGTGAGTGGATTTACATGATGTCACTGCTGAAGCTTTTTCAGTTGAACATTTATAGACGTCCACAGGACAAACAGTGAAGGACAGACCGAGTGTACAATCCCACAGTTCTGTCGAGTTATGACAGTTAAAATCTAACTACTCACATCAGGGATATAATCTGTTCTTATCTCATTGCTCAGTACTTAACTAGTGTCATTGATTGTCTTCCTGTTTCTGTTACATTTACAGTTTACAGCTTAAGAAAATGTAACAAAGAGGTGTGGTCACTAAAACTCGTGAATATCAGTGAAATTCAAGCTAAGTAACAACGAGCAGGTCCAAAGTCCGAAGGACCGGAGTTTGGGCTGACACAGTGGAACAAATGGCTCACTAGCAAATGAAACAGTTTATATGTGGACAAAAAACAGCAAATGTTCTTGATTTGATCTTCCACGGCTGTGGAAACGCTGTGTGTGAAACCAGCACCGAGCCATCAAGCTTCAACCTTAAAATCAACTGTAAGTAAGCTCCTCACTTTAAAGTGGCGGCTGCCAAAAATGAGTTTGGCATCAAAGACCTGAAAGACTTTTCTGCTGCACAGCTGCGCTCCATGAATCTGCTGCTATTCCCTGTATCGCACCTTCTTCTTCTAACAGGACAAAGAGAGAGACTGAGGAAGAGTAGATTAGGAATGAAGGCAGTAGAAAGGGGAGGGGGGAGGCAGCAGTTGAGGGGCCATCCTTTAGGCAAGACTAATGAATAAGTTGTCGTGACTGATGACTGAAGCTTTCTCATGGAAATCAACGCTGGCAAAGTAATTAGGGAGCTCTGTGATTAGCCTAAACACAGCCAGGCAAAGAGATGCTTCTGCTCCAGCTCAGAGCTGCTCCTCCGAGTATTGGATTTATTTGAGCCGTAAGATTTCATTAATAAATCCGCTGGGATGAATGCGGAAAAAGAGGCAAAGCGAGCGCGTCGCACAAATCAGTTCATTAGGGTGTTTCCTCACAGTTATTTTTATCCCGCGCAAAGCTCTGATTCAAATTAACAGTCGATTAGCCCGAGTGCTAACACGGCTCTGTGCTGTTCGACCACACAAAGCACTGCTGCTGTCTGACATTTCGACTTCTCGCTCTCCTCCCCCACCCCACAGTGTTTTTACACGTGTGTGGACTTTCTTATGAATGATTCAGGAGGGAGGTGCTGCTCACTGCTTGTGGACCTCAGCTCCACTCGCGAGCTCCTTTTAATGTGTCCCTCTGCATCAGCACACAGGTGCTGGCACATGTAGACGCACACACACTTATCGCCGGCCCTGTCGCTGTGTACATCCCTAAGTAGTGGAGAACATGAGTTGATGCCAGGAGAAAATTGTGTTTTCAGCCATCCTTCAGGCTTTTTTGTCCCTGCTGCACCTCTAAAACCTGCTGCCGCCTGCACTCGTGTCTGTTTCAGTTAGTGACTCAAACCCCACCAGTGGATTAGAGCGCACGAGCCATTTCTTCCCCAAAACACAAACTTGTAGGAACATCAGTTTGTGCTCAGGTCATGATGATGCTGGGTGTCTCTTGGATTTGGGGGCTTTGAGTAGAACTTCATGCAGAGTTACGCTGGAGCAGATGCAGCAGGTCACGCTGAGTTCAGTACTGGAGCCTCTAAGGTTTACATGATGAAGCCCTCGCAGTTTCCTCCAAAGCTGGAATGTGTTTAGATAAAGCACATCAGGACTGGCCTGTAAAAGATCCTTCCCTATGGGCCACCATGGTAAACACAAGTGCTGCTCAGTGTGTGGAGCGTTTATTAACGTGGTAAAAGTGAGTTCTGCAGTGATGACAGATCCTGAGGATATCCGCGTCTGTGTGCAGTTATTAACGACACGGTGAAGCTGGCCGGGCAATAAAACAAATATAATAACCCCCTTCAAACACACACATACACTTGGTGTTCTACTGAACAGTACAGCTGCACTTTCTAATTATTAAACTATCAATATTGAACAAAAAACTATGTATTGTTAGTATATATGGTCCAAATGTTGATGAACCCTCATTCTTCCACGGTTTTTTTAGTGCACTCTCTGAACACCTTGATTGCACACTCATTCTTGGCGGTGACCTCAACCTTGGACTAAATGAAGAAATGGATAGGCTCAACACAACAGGAACTCAGCGTAATTGGCAGTCCACAAATATAATCAAACAGTATATGAACGACTTTGGTCTTTGCGATGCATGGCGCTCTCTTCACCCCACCAGTAAGGAATATACTTTTTTCTCGCATGTTCATCACTCTTACTCTCGTCTGGATTATTTTTTGGTCAGCAGCTCACTGCTGTGTGACATTTCAGACACTGAGATTCATCCTATAGCTGTCAGCGATCATGCTCCTGTATCTTTAACACTAATGCACAAGAATAATACTACGCCAAGTAAAAACTGGAGATTTAATATATCACTACTTAAAGATGAAGACTTTATTAAATACTTTAAAAAGGAATGGACTTCATATTTAGACTTTAATGACACTCCCGGAATATCTGCTTCTGTTCTATGGGAAGCAGGGAAAGCTGTGATGAGAGGTAAAATAATTTCTTTCTCATCACACAAAAAGAAAGAAGAAAACAAAAATATTCAGGAATTAGAAAAAAACATCAAATCACTAGAAGAAGCCTACGCGTGCGACCAAGATCAGGAAACATTGAACAAAATATGCAAAACAAAACTAGAATTAAATGAAATTATTAATAAAAAAACACAATTCCTTATACAAAGACTTCGCTTGCAGAATTTTGAACACAGTAACAAATCAGGTCGATTTCTAGCTAACCAGCTAAAAATAAATAAAGAAAAAACAACTATATGTGCTGCTAAAGATTTATCGGGGAACACAATATATGATCCTGGAAGAATAAACAACATTTTTAGGGATTTCTATGAAACTTTATACTCACCACAAATAAACCCATCTAAAAATGAAATTGATCTGTTTCTTGACAACGTAACTCTTCCAAAATTACTAGACAGTCAAGCAATGGAATTGGATTCGCCACTGACGCCAAGTGAACTCCAGGAAGCCCTGATAAGTATGCCCAATAATAAGGCTCCAGGTCCAGACGGCTTCCCTGCAGAATTCTACAAAGAATTCTGGACAATTTTGGCACCAGTATTCCACAGCATGTTGCAGGAAATCGAGGAAAATGGCAGACTACCACCAAATATGAATTCTGCCAACATTAGTCTCCTGCTAAAACCAGGCAAAGACCCTTTATTTCCCTCAAGCTATCGTCCAATTTCTCTTTTAAATGTAGACCTTAAAATAATCTGCAAAGCTCTCTCAAAGAGATTAGAGAAAATGACCCCCCTCTTAATTCATCCTGACCAAACTGGTTTCATAAAAGGTCGGCACTCCTCAACAAACACTCGTAGATTACTTAATTTAATAGACTACTCATACGATAAAAACATCGAAGCCATAATATTATCTCTAGATGCAGAAAAAGCATTTGACAGAGTTAATTGGAAATTTTTATTCGCAACTTTACACAAATTTGGTTTTGGAAACTCTTTCATAAACTGGATAAGAATATTATACAATTCCCCAACGGCTCGTATCAGAACAAATGACCAGATATCCTCCAGCTTCTATCTCCTGAGGGGCACCAGACAGGGATGCCCACTCTCCCCCTCACTTTTTGCAATTTTTATCGAACCTCTAGCAGCAGCATTTAGACAGGCTACAACAATTAAGGGCATAAAATGTAAGAACATAGAACATAAAATCAGTCTCTATGCGGATGATGTGTTGCTTTTTCTGCAAAACACACAAACCAACCTCTCTGAGGTAATTACTTTAATAAACTGGTTTTCAAGAGTTTCAGATTATTCAATTAACTGGCCAAAATCTACAGTTCTCCCCATTAACTGCTCCTTCCATAATTCTTCCTCTGCCCCACTGCAATCCGGAAATATTAAATATTTAGGTATTAATGTCTCTCCTAAGCTTTCAGACTTAACTAAACTAAACCACATCCCACTTCTAAAGAAAGTAGAAGGCGATCTGACTAGATGGAAATCTTTACCCATATCACTCATGGGAAGGGTCGCCACTATAAAAATGATGATCTTGCCAAAAATAAATTACTTATTTTTGATGATCCCTAACAAACCATCACAAGATTGGTTCAGATCTCTGGATTCATATATTTCCAAATTCCTTTGGAAAGATAAACCCCCGCGTATTAGCTTAAAAACGCTACAAAGAACCAAGGATAGAGGAGGATTAGATCTGCCTAATTTTCACCAATACTTCTTAGCCAACAGGCTTCAGTTCATCTCAGAATGGTTAAAACATACCTTCTTAGTTGAGCCCTGGCTAGATGTTGAACAGGCACTATGCAAGGATCTAGAGATTTCAGACCTACCATTTATTAGCTCAAACATCAAAAGACATGAATGCTTTAAAAGTATCAACATCAGCTTTTCTCTAACAGCATGGTGGGAGTTTCTAAAAATAACGGAGTCTTCATTAATCCCATGCAAACGTACACCTATCTGGAATAACCCTGACATATTACAAAACAATAATATGATTAATTTCCCAGAATGGAGTTGTAAAGGAATTAAATACTTAGAACATATATTAGAGGGAACAGAATTTATTCCATTTGACAGACTAGTTGAACAATATGGGATCAACAAGACAAGGTTTTTAGAATATCAACAAATTAAATCCATAGTAAAAAAGAAATTTAACCTCAGTCAAGTTGAATTACAAACACCACTAAGTGCAGCACATTTTCTTACTCTTAAATCCCCCAAATTATTATCTAAAATATACAGAACACTTTCTAAATTAGATGAATCAATATCCCTTCCTACTGCAAAGTGGGAAGCAGATTTATCAGTCAGCTTAGACCAAAACTTCTGGTCTCAGATTTGCTTAAAAACCTTTAAATTGATTAAAAATCCCAGTCTGCAATTAATACAATACAAAATACTTCATAGAGTGCACTATACAGGTCATCGGATGTTTAAGATGGGCTTTACATCTTCCAACAACTGCTCACACTGTCAAGGCAATACACCAGACAATTACATCCACGCTCTTTGGTTCTGTCCACCAGTGCAAAAGTTTTGGCGCGAGATATGTGAAGACTTATCAAAATGTCTGAAATGTAACATTCCAACTTCCCCCTTAGTGTGTTTGTTGGGCAGCTTAGATAATGTCACTTCAGAAAAGAATATAGCCCATATGATCTTCACTGCCCTATGCATAGCCAAGAAAACAGTCCTCATGAACTGGAAAAATAAAAATAATCTTAATTCTAACCAATATAGAAATTATCTATTAGATTACATTAGTCTTGACACAGCCTCTGCCACCACATCAGATCAATTGCTCTGGGCCCCTTTTATCAGCTCCATCACCTAGTGGGGGTGGGGGGTCATAGTTTGGTCCCGCCTTCACTGTTGTGATTGGTGAGGGGGTAGGGACAGGCTTAGGGCGTCGGGGGGTTCCCCGGAGGCATCTTCCTTGGGGGGCTCAACCCGGGGTAGCGGTCACGTCCGGTTGAGGGCTCTGTTGGCTCTCAGGTGACTGTTTCCTCGCGGCTGCGTGCAGCGGGGCTAGGGGAGGGTCTGTGCTGACGGACGTGGGTTACTGACCTGGCAACCTGGCTGCCCCTGGGTGGGTCCGGGATGGGCGTGAGGTTCTGGGGGTGCTCCGTCTCTGGGCGGGGGCCCGGGCCGGGCCTCGGGGGCTCGGGTCCTGGTTGGTGTGTTGCCGGGGTTGTGGGCGGGTGGGTGCATGGGGGCCCGGCCCTGGAGCAGGGTGCCGCCGGTGCATCGAGCCGCCTGGGGGGCTCTTCAACTGGTGGGGGGGATGGTCACATCTGGCAGGAGCTTTCTTCTCTCAGGAACTCTCTGCAGGAGGGGGAGATACAGGAGAGGTGGAGGAAGATCTCAGCCTGGGCGTTTACCGTCTTATGTAGTCTGGAAGATGTGTGGTTGGTGGGGTGGGTGCAGTTTTCTCTGTGGTGGGGTTGGGTGGACTGTCCAGGGCTCTGTGGAGCCGGGGGGCGCTACTGCACTGGGCCCCGGTCTGATGGGCCTGGGCCCCCCTTCCCTGGCGGGTCGCGGAGGGTGGGAGTGCCTACTGGGGTCAGCGGGGGAGCTGGCCCCAGGGAGGGGTTACCTGCCCCTCCCTTCCTTCCCTCCCCATCTCCAGCTGCCTCCCTCTTCCCGCTCCTCCACAACCACCCACACATGCAGGGCCTTGGAGTGGGGGTATGTCACCAGGGTGCAGAGGAGGCTACCCCCCCCCCTGTCCCCTTCTGGCTGCCTCTGCCTCAATTTTATCCCACAACTTAGACATTCACATTATTCACACTCTCATTACACATACATATAGGATCTTGGGGGTGGGCACAATCACGGAGTCCAAATCACCATCAGGGTGTATACCTCACCCCTGACGTCGTTGCCCACCTCTCAATTTTAAATACACTTAGTCATTGAGGGCTAGCAGGAGGGACCATGCGCTTACCTGCTGCTCCTTGGCAGGTAGCTCCATGCCCTCCTGGGTTTTAATTGCACCTTAGAACACATATGCATCAACACTACAATGAGCGGGTGGAGGGAGGTTTGGAGTCTTCTCCCACCCCCATTCTCTGCGGCCTGCTGGAGCGGGGGGGCTAGTAGGAGGAGTTGGCCGTCCGACTGCGGTCTGGGGTGTGGGGCCTCCCTGCTGCTGCGGAGTCGGGGTGGTCTGCCTCTCCCCACCGCAGGGAAAAGGGTAACACCACCTGGGTCTGGGTGCAATTCCCCCCTCCAGGGGCAAGGGTACCTAGACCCGGTTTGTAGAGTACGCTTGGGGAGTGTGATTGTGTGTACAGCGTCTCTTTATGTCTGTCTCCACGTTGGTTGAGTGTGGAGTGAGTGCATATGAGAGCATGAGGGTGGGAATGGATGTTTGTGTCTGTGTGTGCCTGTATGTCTGTGTCTATATGTCAGGTTGGGTATCAGACGCCACCTCTCTGGGGACACCTCAGGCCCTCCAAGGTTTGGAGGCCTATCTCCACCCACCACCACTTCCCCTGCCGGTGGCGGACTCCCTCAGGTGTCGGTGTGTTGGTGGTTCTTTGTGTCTGGGGGTGGGCGTCCGGGTACACACCGGCTCACTCCTTGGCGGCCGCTTGTCGGGGCCTGGGGCCTGGGGCTCGCTCGGGCCCCTTTGGAGGTGGGGTGCCCCCGGCCTCTCGGCCTAGGGCTCGGTCACTCAGGCGCAGCTGGGGGCCGGCGGAGCTCACGGGCGCGTCACTGCAACCCCCCCTGGCTTCTGCTCCGCGGCTGCTGAGTGAGCCCTCATCTGGGACTCTCCTCAGCTCTTACTGGAACAGTGGCGCGGCTGCCCCTCTGTTGGTCTTCCATGGTCTCTTGTGTTCTGGGGGCCTCTGGATGTCTGGAGTTTTGATCTCCTCCATACCCGCTTCACACCCTGGAGGATGGGGCTGTGGCCCCCCCACACTCCCTAGCAGATCATTACATGGAGAAACCTTTGGAATGCAAGCATGCTGATCCACACAGGTATGCACACATGGGTATTCACAGACGCGGACTAAAGCTTTCTTGGCTGCTGCCTCAAAGCACACTGTGCGCTGTCTATCTTGCGTGCTGCACAATATCGTTTATTACTTAGTAAATACTGATATCTATGACTAGCTAGTTTATTGTGATGGTGCTTTGTTTTCTCTATTATTATGTTGCTCTTTGTTGTTTGCTGTCTCCTCTGTTTGTTTGTTTGTTTGTTTGTTTGTTTGTTTTTTCTCCATACAGGTGACCCAGGAGTTTTTTTTTTTTTTTTGTCTCTCTTCCCCCCCCTTCTCACCGTCTCTTCTCCCCTTGGGTTTTCTTTCTTTCTCTCCCCCTCTCTCTCTCATTCATTCCCCCTGTCCTATTTATTAAAAAAAAAAAAAAAAATGACAAAGGATGAACTGAAGCTCTGCCATCACGTAATGTCGCATACTGCTGTTTCTGATGTCATTTAAAAAGAAAAAAAAAAAAAAAAAAAAAACAGTACAGCTGCACTGAAATGGAAACTATACTGGTTACTGTAAAAGCTGTGCGGTAACAAATGAGAGTCTAGCGAGTTACATTTGTGTATTAACTAATCCACGATGGCCCCTCCAGTAGCAAACACTGCCCCGCTGCACACCACCATCAGACCCAGAGCACAGCACAGGCGCTGATCCAGGCCTCTTTAAGAATTTCCATCCAAATGGCCCCAAAATGAAGAACACATGGCACTTTAGTACGAAAGAGTCAACCCCCACAGCAGAATGGAAAAGAGAAAGAGAGACTGAAAGGCCAGCGCCTGCTTCACATCTGCCAAGACAAATGGAAAAGAAGAAGTGGGGGCTGATGGGTGGGCTGGGGGGCTGGGGTAGTAAATCTTCAGTCTAATAGATGAGTACTCCCAAAATATGTCACCCATTGGCCCAGCACGTGGTAAATATTCAACTTGAGCCACATAGGAGCTCTTTGTTGGCTCCTCGCTCCCACACACGTCTCTTTTGTCTGCTGCAGCACGTGTGCGTCTGAAAAAGATCCTAATGAGTTAACACTCTCACGGGTCGTGAGCAAACTACAGTTTTAGTGACTCGTGAGAGGGGAAGCTCTGTCAGGAGAGAAACAACTGTTTAACTTTTGCGATCACCACTAAACAAATACTCCAAGAAAGACGCTTTGAAGGGAATCAAAAGCAACGAAGAGGGGTTTGCTGAGCATCTGGCAGATACTGCCTTTGGAGAAGAAGTGGGTAAAATGCTGGGTGTGGCGAGATGAGTGATACAAAGAGGTAGCATTTGAAGTTTAGAACTGTGACGACAACTGGCTTCTCCCAGCGCTGATATATGAAAGGAGGGCGTAAACCAGGAGAGGCTATTGTGCCGTCTTAAAAACAAGCGATCAGGTATCAGAGCAGCATATGCAAGGCGTGCGCCCACCAGAGAGCGAGTCTTTGGCTCTGTCACAACACGAACGCTGGGAAAGCTCCCCGCCCACCTCTGATCATCCTCAACACGCTGAAATGTAAGACTATCTCGAGTCTTTGAGGAGAGCAGTCAATTAGCCTTTGTAGCAGAGCTCTGCACACAGATACCTTTGTGCTTGTTTGTAAGCACTGCTCCAAAGTGGAGTCGATGACAAATTGCTGCCTGCAGACAGTGTGGATGAAACGCTCATTAATATTTCAATGCTTCAAGAAGTGTTTAAAATCTGTAACTTCTGGTTACAGAGCCTATGAATGCAGACTGTTTCTTTGTCTTGCGATGGCCAAATCATCCCAGAAACATTCGACACTGGGCTTCTTCTTTGTGAGAGCTGCTCTTCAAAGCAGGACAGGATATCTGAAAGGATCTTTTCAAAGCTCACAGAAAGTCAACATGGTAAAAGGTGGCGGTGCAGAGCACAGGCCTAACAAGACAAGTGCTTTGTATACAGCTGGGAGAGCCCATTACTAAGTCAAGGAGTGATTTCAAAGCTTCCAAATGTGAATGGAATCCTGGGGGGCAGTTAACGAGGCTGCGCCACAGGTAGAGGCGGGCTTTATGGAGGGCTCGGCAATCCCAGTGAAGACAATCAGAGCTGCTCAGGAACAAGAGAAGAGCAAACAAGCTCTGCTGTCACACAGACAGGCTAACGGGCTTTACAGCATCAGAGCAGGAACGTCATGACCTGTGACGTCAACAATGCAGTAATTACAGCGTATGTCCGGTCGACATGAAGGATCCATCTTTGTTCCTGTAACGCGCGGCCTCAGCACCTACTCTGTAACCACCTCTGTCTGCTGTGCACTGACATTTAAACACACAACACGGTGCTCACATGACGCTAAGCGGTATAAAGGCATCCTTTCTCTGTTTGCTTTTGCTATCCAAGGATAACACTGTGTCCATATGGTCTATTATTTGTTCAGATGTGCCCACAGTACACTTTTCAAGTCCACTGCAGATACGGGATCTGATATTAAAGAAGGTCAGAGTTCAGGCAGCTCTTTAAAGTTGTTTAAAACAGGAAAGAGCACTTTTCCATTTTTGTGAAGACTGACAGAAAGAACGTGTCTCACACCTGCAGTCAGCCACAGGAACCAAGGGTGTCGGTAAGCCTCTGGGGACTGTAGTAGGAATGTTTTAGTCGGTGAGTATAATGTACTCTAAAGAGCTGAGAGTGATCGGTAAGACTAGAGATGAGAAATACAAGTCACATTTAACCAAATATCCCTTTATTCAGTAGTTCACCTACATCGCAGGAGAGGCCAATGGCAAGTCACCTGACTCGCATCCTTGACAATGTGAACAAACTGGAGGCAGCCCATCAAGGCACAACATGCAACCTCCACACAGAAAGACCCGCGCCAACCAGAAACCTTGCTGCAAGGCAAGCCTCTGGTGACATGTTCATACCCTCATGTAATGGAGCTTTTAAAAAAGGGGAAATGGTGCAAGCGTTCCCTTAATTTATTACTATTGGTGCATTAGAAAAAATAGCTTGGAATCACAAGTGAATTCTACCTGCATAGCTGTAAACATGAGCACAGACACAGGGACGACTAAGACTGCGTGAAGACTGAAACCCAGATCCTGCTGCAGGTTCATCTGCAGTAGGCAGTGGCTTACACATATTCAGCCACGTGAGCAAGGATCTGATTTCATTTTGTGCAGAAAAAATTTACACCAATCAAATGTGTGATCATTTGAGGCATCACACTCAGGCTCATCGTCTGGGTGAGGTTCCATTTGAATCTATGCAGTCCACGTTTCTGTATTGAGCATTATGTCAGAACAGTAAAAGGCCAAAGCCAAGCTGGCAACACAAAACAAGCACACTATTGTCTACAACATCACTGTATAGGCTCAGAGAAAGGAGCACCTTTGTCCCAGTCTGAGGTTGTGCTGCTGGTATTCATGTGAAAACACACACAACACTGCGAGCTCCTGCTCCGTGAGTCTAAAGTTTCTAATCAGTGTCCAGCTCTTTGTTCCAGCAGGCTCTGATGGAGAAGATGTCAAATGAAAGCACCCAGTTTGTGACTTGCACAGCTGACCACACACTCTGTCATCCTTTATATGGGTGATTTTGCAGCTACACTGCTAAACAGTCAAAACGCAACAAGGAAGCGCCTTCCCCGTGGACGATCAGTGCATGATATACACAGGAAATGACTGACTTGCAGAGCTTGACGAAGCGGGCTGAGGACACAGCAAAAGAGACCGACTTGTACGTTTTCATCAGAGAAGAATTTGTGCAGCAGAGTGAAAATCCCAGGATGGAGAGACATAGCTGTGCACAGGCAGCACTAAGTTTTCACTCTCAGTTTCTTTCCACTATTAAAGTAAAGGAGAGAATCTCGTCTGTGCATTAAACATAGAAGGCAACCTGCACGCCATTAGCTCAGTGTCTTCACGCAGGTGCTCCCTTCTTCAATCATGAAGCAGCTAGCCTGCCTCTGTTCAAAATGCAGTCAGATATGAGGTTTGGTGAACATCAGATATTCACCTAAAGTAAGAGGATATCATTACAGTCTGAACAATATGTAGACCAAAACCATCAACATATGGGCCAATGAGTCAACTGAGGAACTGGGAGGCTGCACAGAACTGACTGACTGGGATGTGTTTTTCAGAAACACAGATTCTTTCTACCTGATAGTTTCTGCTGGTTCTCTTACCTCGTCTAAGCAGGTTTGGTTGGACCCAAATAATACACCTTGGGTCAAAAAAGCCTTGAAGTTTTTCCTAAATAAGAATAAACTGGAATATTTAAGGACTTTAGACAGAAAGTAAAGCTGAACAAAATCCAACTTGAGAACAAAGTGGAGAGAAAAGTTTACAGCAGGGAATGGAAGAAAGGCCTGGCCTGGGCTCAGCACCCTGATGGGTGGGAACCTGAGCACAGCCAAATTAAATACTCTGATCCCACCTCATTTTCAGAGCAGTGAAGCATGTTCTATAACAGATTCAACGACTTACAGCAACCCCAGAAAGACTGGATTCCCAGCAGCCCCAGTCCCTCACACTCTCCAGTCACAATGAAGGACAGGCCCACTCACCTTGGAGGTGTCATGACCAAGCTCTTCCAGCTGCTTCTGGACTCTGGGTTTGTCCCACATGAACGAAATCCACCATCACACCAAAAATCAAAATGATAGAACTAAACACGGGGTGGAAAATGCCCGCCTGACACTTTTGGACACTTTGGACATGGTAAGTGTCCAAAGTGTCCTAGTCTCCTAGGATTAGATTTATGGATTTCTCCTCTGCTTTAAATACCGTGAACATAAACATTTTGGCTTAACTGCTTAACTGCACAAAGTGCTGAGGTCAGATCTGTCTCTGTAAGCACTGCATGTGCACATGTAACACGGAAACATCAGGTTCTCTTTGGGAAACTGGAACTGGTACAGTACTGGTACCAAGTACTTGGAGTACTTTATGTGTGTCTTCTGAAACCTGATGAGTCACTGCTGTCAGTGTGTGCTGAAACTGTCTGCACACACACGAGGCTCTGTGTGCAGTTCTGATGAAGTTCTGTGAAGACGTGTTGTGACGCGTGCATCTGGATGGACCATCCTGTGTTTCAGACACTGTGGAATTTTCTGCAAAGCTCGGCTCAGCTGCCTCTAACTCTGTAAAGTCGTAGGTGATGGTCCCGGTGTTGTGTACTGCTGTGTCAGACACAAGCATCTGTGCTTGCTGGTGTTGAGTTTGCAGGCGACTTCCTGTCATTAGGTTAGTCTCCAGCGCTCACACTTTGGAGAGCACTGGAAGTGGTGATCAGCTGACTTGCAGGCAGGGTCCTTCCTAGCCCCCCTCTCCTCCAGCCCAAATCCATTCATTCTCACACGATCTGACAGCATGGTAATGAAACAGTGGCAGATGCTCGCGTGCCCTGACAATGCTCCCGACGCATGCCGAGACCCCCAAACACCCCCACATGGGAGCGATGCTGAATATCTGCACAGAGCAGTGTAAATGACCGGGATTGGTTGTTCCCGACACAACGGCTGTTCTGGTGCAGATTATCCGAGCGTGTCACTGATCTTCATTCCATCAAGTCTTAGTCCAACTTTCTTCACGTCTAAATTGGGGGAAAATCCCGACAGCTGAATAGAAGCAGAGGAAGCCCGAGTATCACCCCACGTCTCCCAGCTTCCACCCTTAACCCCCCCTGCACCACTCATTCTATGGGAATGAGTGGGGGTGGGCTTGCTCCACCTGCTCCGCAGCCTTTGTCATGGGGATCTCCTGCTTCATTTTAATGACAAAGGTGCTGCCCCCTCTTTTCACTCATGTTATGGTCCCTGAGGGCAAAGTCTC
Organism: Mchenga conophoros; assembly: GCF_057382185.1. Classification (NCBI taxonomy): domain Eukaryota; kingdom Metazoa; phylum Chordata; class Actinopteri; order Cichliformes; family Cichlidae; genus Mchenga; species Mchenga conophoros. The sequence continues at coordinate 562,044 of NC_140527.1, forward strand.
TGCATCCACCCCATCACACAGCCTGCTGCACATGAGCTGCCCAGGACCCTCTAGCAGCCACCCAACCCCCGTCTATATTATATTATATTATATTATATTATATTATATTATATTATAAAGATGACTGAACCTGTCCATCGCATTTAAATATAAGTGCTGCAGAGTTTGTTGGTTGAGGCTTGGTTGAAAGTTTCTGGGTTAGATGGGACCCTGGTGCTTGTTTCACTGAGTGTTCTGCGTCTGAACCTGGAACTAAACACAGTTCAGGCCATCGATGCAGTCTCAGCGGCTCACAGCATCGCTGCATGAAAACTAAATTAGTGCTTAGAGCTTCTAAGATGTGTCTGTTGACAATCAGCATCTGCAAACCGAATACTACATGGGTGTTGGGTCGGTCAGTGTGTGTGTGTGTGTGTGAGCTGGTGTCCATGTGTTTGCTCAGAGGCAGATGGCAGTGCAGAGCCTGTTCCCACGGGTCGCTCACAGGAATGTCAGATTGCGATGAAGTCCGTCACAGATCCAGCCTCGGACAGACTGCAGTGCTAATGTGGCTCCGGTGCGCAGAAGTGTGAGCAGCTCATTACTGTGTGAATAATCAAATGGACCAAATCTGTACTGTGGGCTTTGCGACACTGTGGGGTGTGGAGGTGTTTCTGTGGTGTCACCTCAGAACGAAAAGACACACTTATCTTGGTGTTTTCCTTCACTCACACAGCAGCCATGACATCAAGATAAAGTCCGTGTAGCAGACCACTGCCCGTCATTACTGAGCTCTGATAATAATCTGGCACCATCATAGCTGGGAACACTCTGCTCTCAACTGGTCTGAGCTCAGCTCGTTGTCACCAGGCACTCTGAATGGATGCTAATTGTAGGCTGGGCTGCTTGAGGCTCGGCTCAGGATGGAGATCAGGGGAGCTGCAGATTCTGCCTCCACTGAACTCTGCAGCAACAAGAGGAGGTGGGGCTTTGTCAAGGGACACCTGTGGGGTCAGCTGGGGGGTCAGCACACTTTCAGTGATTGTGAGAATGCATTCTGAAAAGATTAGACACACAGACTGAGAGACGGACTGTCGTGTTCAGACAAACAGACTTTAGTGCTCAGTCACGTGACTACAGTGGCTAATGTGCATCCATGATACTTTGTAACTGATCAGTGTGAGACTGTCTCTCTCTCTCTCTCTCTCACACACACACACACACACACACACACACACACACACACACACACACACACACACACACACGGTGTGTTACTGCATTATAAGGACAGATTCGTAACTTTACTGTGCCCTGTCCTTATAATGATGATCTATAATGTGATCTAACGCAGCCGTGGTAAACACACTGGGTGTAACTGCTCGGCGTGTTGGCTCGTTGTTGTCCTCAAAGCCATAAGTTGGTGTTTTAGCCGCACGCGACAAAAGAGGTGGCATGCGCTGTCAATACAAGCGCGACCGTCAGTGTGCGACTGTGTTAACGGAGGCTGAGCCGAATGGATCGCGCTCCGGCCCATTGTTGTGACACACTTCTGCGGTGGGGGGAGCGGGACCCTCCCCCCGACCCGCACTCCTGTTGCTTAAAGGAGGCCATTCTGATTTAGGAGGAGGGAGGAGTGTTTGTGTGGAAAAGAGACGGGGCGGGCGCAGAGAGGGGCGCGAGAAGAAAGACTAGCGCGCGCACACATTGACTTTTCTCTCTCTCTCTCTCTCAGTCACACAGAGTGGGAGGGAGCTTCCTCAGCCACAGACACACACACTCAGAGCATATGTGGAAGTGTGACAGAGCGGTCTGCGAGGAGAGAGGCGCAGTTTGTGTGTGTTCGTCTCCCACGAAACGACTTTCTTTATTTCTTCATCTCTCTTTGTGTCTCGTGCAGTTTTCCCAGGACGAACATGTCGCACTAAGGACACTCGTGTTCTCCACTGCGTGATCTCCCCTCTGTGGAAGTCATCCCTCGGTGTGAGCGCAGAAGATGGGGGCAAAAAGGAGGCAAAGAAAAGCGACCGTTTGGTCCTCGGCTCCACTCCAGCTCGCGCTGCTGCTCGCGCTCGTGCACGGCGCCAGCGGGAAGACTCTGAAATACAAAGTTTACGAGGAGCAGAAAGTGGGCACAGTCATCGCGCGGCTGAAGGAGGACGTGTCCGCGGTTCTGCCAAAGTTACCCAGCTCCCTGAGCTTTCGCTTCCGCGTGATGCAGCTGGGCGGCACGCCGCTGCTGGCCGTGCGCGAGGACGACGGACAGATCAGCATCGGCACCAGGATCGACCGCGAGAAGCTCTGCGAGAAAAACTCCAACTGCTCCATTGAATTCGACGTGGTCACGCTGCCCACGGAGTACCTGCAGCTGTTCCACGTAGAAGTGGAAGTCCTGGACATCAACGACAACTCTCCGCACTTTGCTCGCGCCATCGTCCCCATTGAGATCTCCGAGAGCGCGTCAGTGGGGACGCGCATCCCGCTGGACGGCGCTGTGGATGCGGACGTAGGGGAGAACTCTCTGCACACGTACTCACTCACAGCCAACAACTTTTTTAAAATCGACGTGAGGACCCGGACAGACGGGGCCAAGTACGCAGAGCTGGTGGTGATGAGAGAACTGGACCGGGAGGTGCAGGCCAGTTACCAGTTGCAGCTAACGGCCTCGGATAACGGGGTGCCCCCCAAGTCTGGCTCCACTCTGCTCAAGATCAGTATTTCGGATTCCAACGACAACAGCCCGGCCTTTCACGAACAGGCTTATGCAATCAATCTGCTAGAAAACTCTCCCCTTGGGACTCTGATTATTGATTTAAACGCCACGGATCCTGACGAGGGCACTAATGGGAAAATAGTTTACTCTTTCAGCAGTCATGTCTCACCAAAGATCCTGGAGACCTTTAAGATCCACCCTGAAAACGGCCACATTACTCTGATTAAAAAGGTGGACTATGAAACCGGTGCTTCCTACGAGCTGGATGTTCAGGCTCAGGACTTGGGCCCTAATTCCATTCCTGGACTTTGCAAAATCGTGGTCAAAGTTGTGGATGTCAACGACAATAAACCAGAGATAAACATTAACCTGATGACACCTGGCAAAGAGGAGGTGGCCTACATTTCAGAGGGGGCCCCTGTGGACACGTTCATAGCTCTGGTGCGTGTTGATGACATTGATGGAGGGCTCAACGGGGAGGTGGTGTGCAGGCTGCACGGCCATGGCCACTTCAGGCTCCAGAAGACCCACGAGAAGAACTATATGATTCTCACTAATGTCTCACTGGACCGTGAGAAGAGGTCAGAGTACAGTTTGACGGTCATAGCTGAGGACAGGGGCTCCCCCAGCCTTTCCACCATCAAACACTTTACCGTCCAGGTTCTGGATGAAAATGACAATCCTCCGTGTTTTGAGAAGAGCCGCTACGAGGTCTTTAAGTCAGAGAACAACTCTCCTGGAGCCTACCTGATGACAGTGGTGGCCTCAGATCCAGATCTGGGCACCAACGGTCAGGTCACTTACACCATCATAGACACGGTGGTACAAGACAGCCCCATTTCCACCTACGTCACCATCGACCCCTCTAATGGTGCCATCTATGCACTGCGCAGCTTTGACCATGAGGATGTCAGCCGGATCGCCTTCACTGTTCAGGCACGTGATGGGGGAAACCCCGTGCAGTCGGCCAATGCCTCCATCCATCTGACTGTTTTGGATGAAAATGACAACCCGCCCATCATTCACTCCCCCTCACTCCGGAATCATACCGCTGAGCTTCCCGTGTGGAAGTATGCATCCCCGGGTCAGCTGATCACCGCCCTTAAAGTCACAGACCGTGATGCTGGTGCCAACGGAGAGGTGAGCTGCACCATCATCGGTGGCAATGAGGATGGGCTGTTTGTGATGGATGCCCGGCGCTGTGAGCTCAGAACCAATGCCAGTCTGGAGCAGGCTCCGCGGGACATAATGGAGATCAGGGTGGAAGTGCAGGACAGAGGCATCAGCCCGCTGTCCACAGGAGCCCTCCTCAGGCTCTCTGTGCAGGAGAACATGGACATTCTCCCCTCTCTGTATCCTACCGGCTCCACCCAGGCCTCACTGGATCTCTCCCTCATTGTCATCATTTCTCTGGGTGCAGTCTGTGCTCTGCTGCTCATCGTGATGCTGATGTTTGCGACGGCCCGCTGCAGCCGTGAGAAGAAAGACCCCAGACACAACTACAACTGTCGCGTGGCGGAGAACAGCTACCAGAACCACCCTAAGAAGCCCGCCAGGCAAATCCACAAGGCAGACATCACCCTGGTCCCGACCGTCAATGGAACTTTACCTGTGCGTGCACACCCGCGCTCCCCCTCCCCTTCCCCTACACCTGAGAGAGGCACGCTGGGGAGCAGGCAGAGCCATCATAGCCGCCAGTCACTGAACAGCCTCGTCACCATCTCCTCCAATCATGTGCAAGAGAACTTTGCTCTGGAGCTGGCCCACGCCACTCCTCCTGTAGAGGTGAGAGGTTTACTCATTTTCTTTAAATGTCCATGGGATTGATGTAAACCTGATTTACATGTAATACTTTGAAGTATTTATACTTACAGTACCTTTTCATTTGAAGCCGTGCACGTGGTTTGTCATGTACCGGGGTTACCTCCCGTGTTCTGTTCAGCTGTACGTGTCGTGTTTTTGTTGACCATCACAAAGTCATGCACTCCCTCAGCCCCCCCCCCCCCCCCCCCCCCCCCCCCCAACATTGTCTTGTGGCCTTGCTTGTTGACTCCATTCATTTCCCCCTCTTCATTTTCCCTTTTATTTTGTCTTTTTTCCTTTCTTTTTGTTTTTTTTCTTGGCTTTGTAGCAAGTCTCACAGCTTCTGTCCATGCTTCATCAGGGCCAGTACCAGCCACGGCCAAGCTTCAGAGGCAACAAATACACCAGAAGCTACAGGTAACACATGCGTGAACGATGCTTTGTGTGCTGGCACACCTAGGCACACATGAGGAAGAGCCCTCTGAGCTCCTCCTTATGTCACAGTGCAACATTTCCACTGTTCTCAGCTCTGTTCTGGTCCAGTCGATTTTGGAGTTAAACTATATGCTCAATAACTTCACATCTGCATAATTTTATGTTAAAACCCTTCTGCAGAGCACTCTCAGTGAACCTTATTATTCATCAGTGTGGTGTCTTCATAAGCATGCTAATATTATTGGCAGTAATTCATGTATCAAATCTGCTTCTGGCTTTTTGCAGATATGCCCTGAATGAGATGGATAAGTTCAGTCTGAAGGACAGCGGACGGGGAGACAGTGAGGCCGGGGACAGCGACTACGAGCCCGGCAGGGAGTCCCCCATGGACAGGCTCCTCGGTGAGGGCTTTACTGAGATATATGCCCCTGATGGCCAGCACAGAGCACATGCAGGTACATCACAGTGCACTGCCCTCGGTAGATATGAAGCCAAGCTTCAGTCTTTATTTTGCTCAGCTTTATCCACCACTCTGATATTGTTCTTATAATAATTATACGTAGAATTGCTAAGAACTGTATCCATTAAACATGCAGATTCTTGGTTTGCTGATCTAACAGCTACAGGGATATTTATATTTTTGGTGATTTATCAGGTAATGGTGACAAGTGTTCCTGGAGGTTCACGCCAACAGCTCTAAACACAAACACTTTCAGCTTCTTTTCATATGAGATGATAAAATGTAGCAAATTATGGTAGCTGGCAGTCTGTGGCCTGCATGTTTGGTCGATTTATTTATTCAAATGAATTAAAGCAATACATCAATTTGGGAAATTCATTAGAGCATATGAGTCATCATTCACTGATGTTTCCATGGGTCACAAACTCTTTGAACGTGGCTCAAACTGGGCAACACCAGAGCTGCTTAACCTTTGCTTAGCAACCCCACCTAGAGGTCATCTGATGAGAACTGTGCTACACCCTCAATTCATTCTCTATACCACCGATACTAATAACATGCCATGTACTATACCAGTCCAGCCCTCGATGGTTGATGCTTTCTGGTTCCACTGACCACCGCCTAATTTCTCTCAACAAATCACATCATTTTTACTAAAATTTAATTAGCCAAGACCTGATTTGTGATTTAAGTGCTCATTTTCTTTCCTTTTAGGTCGTAAAGATATTAACCCTATTAAAGAGGTTTTCAAGTCAATTTTAAAAGAACGCTTGAGTTTCTCATACGTCACTGTAGTCATTTGTAGTCATGGTGTTCTCTGTGGACCACAGCTGAGAGGAACTGCCTGATGATTAAACAGACAGAGCTTCATATGAAAAACTGTGGAGCACATCGTCTTTGTCCGAGTCTCCTTTAACCTCAAGTCAAACTTTACTGTGCTGGTTTGCATATTATGGGATTTTTGACTTTGCCCCCATTCTTTAGAGTGGAGTCGGAGGTCCTTTAGATCATCCTTAAAAACTAAAATGAATTTTCCACTTTACCAAGACATGAGTCTATTTGTGGGATGCTGGGAATACTGTGGCCTGTAGACAGCTGTAATAGGGCCGGGATCCTTACTGATTTCTATCACTGATTCAGTTTAGGCTCAGACAGTCAGATATTATAATTCTGATAATTTATCAGTACATGTCCATATCTTTATCTTTCATGTCAGAGCTCGTTTTGGAGAAAGAAAAAACAATAAAAAAAAACTGAAACTAAAAAAATAAGCTGCACATGTATTGACTTTGAAGGACTGTGAGTGACACTGTCATGAGGTTGTTGAGCCGTCATGTTGCTGGGCGGTCCCTCCTCTCTACAGCTGAGTTAACGAGGAAGAATGAGCACTTTGTAGTGACCATACTGACTGTGAAGTATTCTGCATGCTGGCATCACATGTGTGACAGGTTTGCATGCTAGTTGAGCAGGGTACACTCCGTCACATCCTGTAAAACTTTCACCGTGTCTTGGCTAACATCATACAGGCTGCAAGCTTCTGCAGCATCTTTTATCACGCCATCCCTCTTCTCCCAGAGCTGCTGCTTCTTCCCGGCCAGCTTCCCACACAGTGGGAAACCAAAGCTCTTATCTTGCTCTGATGAAACGGAGGCATTTAATTGCCACAAGGCGCAGAGTTGCTATGCAATCGGCTCAGAGTTGCGCTCATGATTAAACCCTGAAGAGCACAGTTACATCTCTAGGCTCACCTTTCTCCTTATGGATGCTTAGGCCACCTCCCACTCCCGGTCCACTGCAGCATAAAGTCAGCTCTCTGTTATTATGACTCAGTGTGGAAGCCTTAACCCCCGCCCCCTTGGATGTAACACAGAGCTTTGTTTCTTGCTTGTCTAGATGGAGAAGACAGGTTCTCTGTTTTTCACAGCTAATACACAGCTGTAGTACAGAGCCATCAGTAAAGCAGTACTTGCACATTTTACTCAATATTCACCTTTATTTAACACTTGTACTGCCTTTAAGCTCTTGTACATGAGTAACCCTGCTGGCTTACTTCTAATAGACCTCTGTGTAGCGCTGCTGATCAGCCTGATCACGTCTTTATATTTAGCACGAATACTGAGTAAACAGTGTCATTACATACAGGCAGGGAGACCTATTCAGGCACATGTAACAGTAATAGATTACTCCTCCAGGTTTAGATATCAGCCTGGGGACGTTCCTCAGGGGCCGATGACTGGAACTTTGTCTTAAATACGAAGGCATTAGTACAACGCAGTGTTTTCAAAGCTTGACTGGATGTCTCCTTTCCACTCTGACTCTTCTCCTTTGGTCTGTGCCTGCTTCACACAAAGCCAGAGTGCTCCTGTAAATCGTAGGCGTCAGTCCGATCACCGACGTTCACTGATCGTGCGTCCTCCTCTTAGCAGGAATAGAAGCTGAATTGGTTTACTGATCAAATCCAGTCTCTGAAGTAAACACACAGCGAACCATGTTGTCCTCAGTCCTCTCTGAAAAGTAAATCCCAGTTAGTCAGGAGGCTCTCATTTAACCTCCCAGGACCTGCGTCCACATATGTGGACATCACATTTTAGGTTGTCTAGACCAAAATACTAAATTTTGCTCTACAAGAGCCTGATATCCAGTTAAAAGGACATTATACTGCCATGGTTCTGTTGAAATTTAAAACGAATGTCCTCATATGTGAATCTCATTTTTGTCAAAAACAAAATCAGGTAAAAAAATTCTTTATTTTTACATTCATCAGCCCAAATAGCAAAGAGGAATTAAACGTGCATGGCATGAAAGCGTTTGGGTCTTAGGAGGTTAATGTTTGTTTGACGTGGATTTTTGTTCCTTTTCTGTTTTCACACACCAGTCGCTCGGGTTAAATCTTTCATTTTTAGCCTTTCATCAGCGAGGTAGCCAATCTGCTTCTGCCCCCGCACTGTTTTCATCCTTCCACTGCACCCAAATGCACTTTTCATCCGCTCTAAGATGTATTATAAATGTTCCTTTCATGTTAATGAGGGGATAATGAAGTCCCTCAACAGCGTCACTGAAAAGCACCGCAGTCCTTTAATGAAGGCTTTAAGTTGGCATATTTGATTTGTCTAATTTATTCTTCAGAGATTTTCTATTTGAAGATTTAATATTGAAAAGAGTGACTTGAAAGGGAAAAATGCAGGGCTTTTAAAGGAGGAGTTATTTTGAATGGGTAATAGGCATTGATCGGCCCGGCTGAATCGTCTCTCTGTGGTGAAGTCGTTGGACGTGTTAAGGTTCAAAATTGAGGAAGGAGAGTACAAACCACCCATGGTCCAGAAGCTCTTGGTCAAACAATGATTTTAATGACTACACACGTGTGGGAAGACACTCTGTACGTAGACAGCAAGTGGTCTTCGACTTACTAAAGCACAAACAATTATTTTATAACATCAGGGCTTGATTTACTGACGCCCCTTCATGCGTCACAGACAGGATATATACATACGTCAATATCAAAACAACCATGACTTTTAACACAGAAGATCATCTTCTATTTTCATGGCCGATTCCTCCGGTCAACCTTTCAATTCCTCTTTCTTGCCGAGAAGACAAGGACGGTTCCTCTTTTACCGAGACATGACTAATCTCTCTCTCCTCTAAATAAATCTAACTCATGTGTGTGTGTGTGTGTCACGACCTCACATGCTCTCTGTGTCACCTCTTCACCTACTAACTGTCTGTGTCTCGTCCTCAAATGCTCTTTCTCAATTCACCTGTTGCACTTCTGACCTTTTACCAGACCAGAGGCTCACTGAGACTATATGTATGTCTTCTACTAAATAAATGTTTTAATCAAGAACCCCTACTAAAAGCTTAATACAAGAATATGAACATATAAAAGATATTAAAATGAACTGTTGTGTAAGCATGTACTGCAATTCCTTCTATGTTCTAGTTTTCCCTCAGCATGGATCATCTAGACACTCTCACTAGGTGAAGCTTTAGACCATTAATGAACCTGAACATCAACTCAAATAAGCACAGATATGCAATATGTATAAAATAGTTATAACTGCACCTGGAATACAAAGTTAATTTAATACCTGTATGCATAAAACCTTAAAGCCTTCTTAAAGCTATCTGTTACATTGTTAAAGCAATGATCATACTGCAGATTATATTATTAATGCAATGGTAATAATGATGATTATTTAACAATAGCAGTAAAATAATTTCCCTGCTCCACAGACGATAGACGGCAGAGCTCCTGCAAAGAGCCTCTCAGACTAATTAGGGCAGATTTCCAGAGACAGCCAAGCATGAAAAGAAAGAAACACCTGAGGACGGGCAGGCAAATGTTAGCTGGATGGAGACTTCTTCATTTCTGCCTGTTTACAGTATAAAATATGGACATACACAGGACATTATGGGATGCTTTTGAAAGTAGTTTGAAGTCATTTTTTCCTATTATGTTTGAAATTGTAAATATCACCAGTAGGCCCGTAGGTATGCACTTATTTTCTTGTGCATTGTGTATATTCATACAGTCATGTGGAAGAGAATGTTTCTACAAGAATCTATGACCTCATTTATGGCAGCGGTCCCAAACCCCCGGGCCGTGGACCGGTACCGGGCCGTGAGTCGTTTGGTGTTAATTCAATAGCAGGTAGAGCCATCCTTAGTAGCAAGTCAGTTTGATTTACATAGCATCAAATGACAACAACAGTCACTTCAAAGCACTTTATCTCATAATGTAAAGACCCGACAATAATCCTGAGAAACCCACCTGTGAGCAAACATGAAGGCCACACCTGTTCAGTCTTCTAATAGATGGTAGCTTAACACACGGCTAAATGGTTTAGACGGTGGTCACATTCGCTGATGATCAGTTTGATGAACAGTGAAAGAGAGAGGCTCTCCCACCAGTTCTGTGGAGAACCTTTTCAGTGTCCTGAGTGTACTATCAGGATTGAAACAAACCCATGTTCTGTGAGTTTTACTTTCCTGTTTAGGTTTTAGTAAAAGGTTTATCTTTAAATGACTCAAAACACAAGCAGGTTTAGTTTTGTATAGAGTGACCATATGGCTGCAGCTCACTCATGATTACTCATGCTTCTGTCTTCTCTGCAGCCATGAGGCTTTGCACAGACGAGTGCCGCGTTCTAGGTCACTCTGATCAGTGTTGGATGCCACCCCTGGCCTCCCCAGCCTCCTCTGACTACCGCAGCAATCTCTACATCCCCGGGGAAGAAGCCCGCCAAGCCAGTGACGTGTCTCAAGAAAAGACCCCGCAGCCCTGCACTGATACCGGCTCCGCCCGGAACCAGAGCTTCTCCACCTTTGGCAAGGACCTCGTTGGGGAGGACGGTGAAGACGAAGGGGGAGAAGGTGCCGGCAGCAACGAGGCCGCAGATGAAGACCTGTGTGGGACCACGTCTTTGCTTTCAGAGATGAGCAGCGTGTTTCAGAGGTTAATACCCCAGGGCCTGGACTCATATGTCCAGGTCAGTGAAAACCAGAAGGGGACTAGCCTGAGTGGGATGGGCGTACCGATGACTGGATCTTTAGATCGCAGGAGGGGTCATTTGCCCGGCAAGCCCAGCCCCTCTGTACACCAACAGGGAGTGGCAGCCTGGGCTGCTAACACTCACTTCCAGAACCCAGGTAGCAGCATAGGCCCATCTGGCCACCACCAGGGCGGTAGCTACCACACGCTGAAACCAAGCACCAAGCTCAGCTCACAGAGCAGCAGCCACAAGGGCTCACAGGCGCCCAAAAACAGCCCCCAGAACAAGCCCCACAGCAGCCCTCTGCTTACAGCGCTGGTCAGCCCCACGCTGGTGCAGCCTCCCCCGGTGCCGGTGTCGGCGCCGCTCCCTGGGCCTTCCTCCAAGTGGCTGCCAGCCATGGAGGAGATCCCAGAGAACTACGAGGAGGACGATTTTGACTCGGTGCTCGGTCACCTTCAGGGCAAACGTAGCGATAGCCGGCATGAATTGGTGGACGCCAGTGATTTGGTGGCTGAGATCAACAAACTGTTACAGGATGTTCGGCAGAGCTAGACTTCCTGTTTATTCCCCGCCCCCTCAGTGCAGAATGAAGGTGAGGGTGTGTTGGTGGCAAAAAAGACCGAAAAGGAAATAACAAAGAAAAAAACAAGACCTGCAAGTGTCGTTAAAGTTGTGTTTCAGTTTTAATAATTGTGTTTTGTGAATGCTAAATATCCAAAAAAAAGGTACACAATGTGACTGTATTTATCTTTGTATTTTGAAAATACATTTGTATACTTATATTTATAAAAAATGTATATAATTGTAATCAGAAGTCTATTTTTATATTTTAAATGCATGTTGAGTACACGTTGAATCAAGACTTTGACATGCGATTGACATTCGACATATTTAAATGGCTCTTTTGTATTGTGATTATTTTTTATTTGTCACTATAATATGTATTCATTAATATAATACTGAGTTAATAGACACTTGTGTTTGTGGATTATTGGTGCAGGGGATTGAAAAACAAATAAAATAATGCACAAACCCGACCGAGGTGTCTGGGTCACATTTTCTGTTGCACAGCAGGAATTTTTAGAGCTCCGCTTTCTTCCCAGGAAGATGAGGATGAGCGGAAATGGAACGGCTGCAGTCGACTGGATCAACCAAACATGCTGATAGAAAACAATGAAATCCACTTTACTGTCATTCCTTTCAATATGAGACGTATTTCAGACTAGATTTGATTTGCTGTAAACGTCCTTCTGTCAGGATTATTTATCAGTGCAGATGACGACCCGGGTGATCTGCAAACAACCCTTGTACACAACATATTCATTTTCCTTTACATGACAACACAACCTCTAATATATAGAGTACTGTTCAATAATTTAATCTTACCTGTATTATATTTGAAACAGACTTCTGTGGGGTCCATGTGGATGCTGAGGTCACGTGAGTTGTGTCAAACATTTAGCTGTATTACCACCATCTGCTTGGTTCAAGACTTTGTACACACCACACGTTAGCTACAGCTATAATTCACCCTCCAAATTCTATTTGCAATCCTTTCTTCTTTCATTCTTTAACCAAACAATGCTGACCCATCAATCGAATGGCAGTACAAATCAGCATGCTTAATTGTTTAAATGAATACATTTTTTCTTATCTATGTACAGTCACGCCAAGGTGCTTTATACTGTAAACATCCTACAACCTTAGAGTGACACTTCAGCAATCAAACAACAAGTAGTTGGCAACAGAAGGAAGGAAAAACTCCCTGAGCAGAACCAGACTCTGGGAGGGGTGAACATCTCACCCTGGTTGGGGGTGAGGAGAGGAAGAGAGGACAGACATGCTGTGGAAGAGAGGCAGAGATTATTAATAAATAATAAATTCAGAGAGGTCTGTTAACACATAGTGAGCAAAGAAGAAACATTTGTATGCTGACTTCTACTGATGGTGCCTAAGGGAAGCATGTATAATTTAAACAGAACTGGTCCTAGCACTGAACCCTGTGGAACTCCATAATTAACCTCAGTGTGTGAAGAGGACTCTCCATTTACATGCACAAACTGGAGTCTATTAGATAGATATGATACAAACCACTGCAGTGCAGTACCTGTAATACCTACAGCATGTTCTAATCGCTCTAATAGGATATTATGGTCGACAGTATCGAACGCTGCACTGAGGTCTAGCAGGACAAGCACAGAGATGAGTCCACTGTCAGAGGCCATAAGAAGATCATTTGTAACCTTCACTAAAGCTGTTTCTGTGCTGTGATGAGCTCTGAAACCTGACTGAAACTCTTCAAATAAGCCATTCCTCTGCAGATGATCTGTTAGCTGATTATAGTAGAGAGTAGTTTTTTTTTTTTTGTTTTTTTTTTGCGCCTGTCCCGTTTGGCTCTTTTGCATCAGAATTGTTGTCTAAAGGCAAAGAAAGATGCCCAACGGATTTACTTTACCAAATTGACCATCCCAGCCTTGCCGTAATGGTCCATTTGATTCACCTTTTATTGTTTATTTTATTTTCACTTACTGAATACGGGACAGACTTGACTGGGGGAAAGAAGGGGAGAAAGAAAGAGGGAAAGAGAAACAGCTGAGAAGAGGGACGGGGGAGAAGGGCAAAATACAAAAACCAACAGAACGGGCAGAGAGAAAAAAATGCATATATCAATCACCTGGATCACCTGCTGAGAAAGAAAAAAGAAAACAAGCAGAAGAGAACAAGAGTAATAGAATAAACAACATCACAATGATATATGGGAATATGACAGTAAATACTAAATATTAAACATTATTGTGCAGCACATAAGATCAACAGAACACAGTGTGCTTTGAGGTAGGAGCCAAAAAGGGTGTAGTTTGTGGGTGTGATCACCCGTGTGTACACCTGTGAGCATGGACGCGCTTGTTTTTAAAAGGTTCCTTCATGTAATGATCTGCTAGAGGGTGTGGGGGGGCCACAGCCCCGTCCTCCAGGGCATGAAGCAGGTATGGAGGAGATCAAAACTCCAGACATCCAGAGGCCCCCAGAACACAAGAGACCAAGGAAGACCAACAGAGGGGCAGCCACGCCACTGTCCCAGAAAGAGCTGAGGAGAGTCCCAGATGAGGGCTCACTCAGCAGCCACGGAGCAGAAGCCAGGGGGGGTTGCAGTGACGCGCCCGTGAGCTCCGCCAGCAGCCAGCCGTGCCTGAGTGACCGAGCCCCAGGCCGAGAGGCCGGGGGCACCCCACCTCCGAAGTGGCCCGAGCGAGCCCCAGGCTCCAGGCCCCGATAAGCGGCCGCCAAGGAGTGAGCCGGTGTGTACCTGGACGCCCATCCCCGGACACAAAGAACCACCAACGCACCGATGTCTGAGGGAGTTACTGAGGGTGTTACCCTTTTGCCTGCGGTGGGGGGAGGCAGACCGCCCCGACTCCACAGCAGCAGGGAGGCCCCACACTCCAGACCGCAGTCGGACGGCCAACTCCTCCTCCTAGCCCCCCCGCTCCAGCAGGTCGCAGAGAATGGGGGTGAGAGAAGACTCCAAGTAGAGAGTAGTTTTATAGCAGCTAAGACCGCTGGGTCTAGAGATGGCTTTATAAGTAACAGTTTAACTGCAGTCTAAAAGGGATGCTGACTTTTTGTCACCCTGGTGCTGACGAGAAACTAGGATTGTTGTTTCATCTGTCCATGCTTTCGTAGTTATAACACGGAGTCCTCTCTGATTGGTTCCCTTCTTTTAACCCTCTCAGGCTCAAATTAAACTTTTTGTTGCTAATGCACAACCAAGTCCTGCAGTGGTAGCCTACTTCTGAGTAAAAAAACCTCATAAAATATGTATCCTCCCACCACAACTCTTCATATTCATGAAGCAGATGTGAGGAAGCAGTTTAAGAGTCTGAATGCTCGAAAAGCTCCCGGCCCAGACGGTGTGTCTCCTGCCACCCTCAGACACTGTGCAAACGAGCTGGCCCCAGTGTTTTCTGGCATTTTCAACTCCTCACTGCAGGCATGCCATGTGCCTGCCTGCTTCAAGTCCTCCACCATAATCCCTGTCCCCAAGAAACCTAGGATCACTGGACTAAATGACTACAGACCCGTGGCTCTGACATCTGTGGTCATGAAGTCATTTGAGCGCCTAGTTCTCTCCCATCTCAAGACCCTCACGGCCCCCCTCCTGGACCCCCTGCAGTTTGCATACAGAGCCAACAGGTCTGTAGATGACGCCATCAACATGGCCCTACACTTCATCCTGCAGCATCTGGACTCCCCAGGAACCTACGCCAGGATCCTGTTTGTGGACTTCAGCTCTGCCTTCAACACCATCCTTCCAGACCATCTCCGAGGCAAGCTTTCCCAGATGAATGTGCCTGATCCCATCTGCCGGTGGATCACTGACTTCCTGACGGACAGGAAGCAGCATGTGAGGCTGGGAAAGAATGTCTCGGACTCCCGGACCATCAGCACCGGCTCCCCTCAGGGCTGTGTTCTTTCTCCTCTGCTCTTCTCCCTGTACACCAACTGCTGCACCTCCACCCACCAGTCTGTCAAGCTAATCAAGTTTGCAGATGACACCACCGTTATCGGACTCATCTCGGACGGGGATGAGTCTGCCTACAGGAGGGAGGTTGAACGTCTGGTGTCCTGGTGCAGCCACAACAACCTGGTGCTGAATGCCCAGAAGACAGTGGAGATTATTGTGGACTTCAGGAAGCACACAGCCCCACTCCCCCCCATCATCCTGACTGACACCCCCATCACCTCTGTGGACTCATTCCGCTTCCTGGGTACCACCATCACCCAGGACCTGAAGTGGGAGCCCACCATCACTTCCGTCATTAAGAAAGCCCAGCAGAGGATGTACTTCCTGAGGCAGCTGAAGAAATTAAACCTGCCAACACGGACGATGATGCAGTTCTACACTGCAATCATCGAGTCCATCCTCACCTCCTCCATCACCGTGTGGTACGCTGGAGCCACTATCAGGGACAAATAGAGACTGCAGCGTTCACTGCATCATTCCGTGTTTGGCACTGATCACCACCTGCACTCATGTATATATCATGTATATATCTATCCACTTAGCACTTTTAATTCTTATTCTTATTTTTATATTTTTATGACAGTATGTTTGCACTGAAGCACCGCAGCAATTTCCTAATGTTGTAAACCTGCTCAACATTTGGCAATAAAACCCTTTCTGATTCTGATTCTGATTCTATGTGGGGTAATCAGGTTGTTAGTCTGTCACTTGTCTGATGAGCCAGCTAGTTGTGCTCTGTATGCTAGGTTGGTTATTTTGAGTTTGTTTCATGTGTCAAGTTCATAACTTCAGTTTATAGGCAGCAGATTTGTTGGCAGACTTCAGAACTAACTCATTTTTACTCTTCCTCGTTCAGCTTTTGTGTAACCTTGACTTGTCTGAGTAAAACCAAGCAGACCTCTACTTTTCTTTTAATTCTTGCCCTTATCTCACTCCACTCCTTACCCAAGTTTTTGTGTTTCAAACATTTTCTTAAAAAATGTTATGTTAATAAAGCTAACAGCCGGTCTTCATGAGGACACAGCATCAGAAACGCTGGTATGTATGTATGTATCTCACCTCTGCAGTGGAGCGTCGTCAAATACCAGCAGAACAAATGCACACGCAGCAGTGCATTATCATTTTATTAGTATGGATTATGGAGTATTTCAGGTACTAGTTAGCAATTATTTTTTGCTCACATGGCATCAACATCAGCTGATAATCAGTGAAAGAATGAGCTTCAGTCTTAGTGATTAGAAAAATCATACACAACATGTCAGCACAGTGACAAAGCACACATTCTAAAGGCTCTGAACACAGAGAATACACTGAAAATGGATTTCATGAAGGGTAAAGCCACCTGCTCTCCTCAGTTACTGATCCTAGCATCAGGAAACTTCGCTTTTTATTATTCATATTAGAAGCATTTCTGCTAATAAAATGTCTGGAAGCATTTAGGATTAATTTAGTCTGAGCTCAGAGAAACAGAGAAGCCCGTCTGTCATCAGTCTCAGAGCCACTCGAGTTCACAACAAAAAGAGACCGAGCTTAGATGTGGTGGCAGGCAGAAATGTGCTGGAGACGCACGTGGAACTAGGTGCTGCTAAACCCCCCAAATGGTTGAATTTTCATGGGGGGGGGGGGGTAGATTACAGACACCTCCCTCCCCTCTGCCTTGACAACTAGACAATGGGTGACACCTAGAGGTTCACCGTGTGCACTGTAGGCTCCAGCTCTTACCACATTACTGCAGCTAACCACAGCAGTAATGAGCCCTGATATGGAAGGCAACCACACAGAGCCCCCTGGAGGAGAAATGGCCACACTGCAGCTTTTACAGCATGTATCTGTAAGGAAAACCAGGTTGCAGCCCAACACAGCATCAGAACATAAAAAAGGAAAACATTATATATGATTAGTAAGGAGGCCATAAATCAGCAAACGTGGATTCAAACTACAAAGAGCCTCAAGTTATGTTTCATTGTGTTTGCTGACAAATGACTGCAAAAAGGGTCCAATAAGAAGATCGTGTATTTAAAGCCAGCAGTCAGCCGAAGCCTTCCTGTACACCGTGTGCATGTTCTCCCTCTGAGTCCTCTCTGAGTACTGCAGCTACCTGTGTGAATGCATATCTGCCTCTCTGTGTTAGCCTTGCAACAGCACGACAGCCCGTTGTTGTACCCTGCTGTGCCCTGCCTCTCACCCTATGACTGCTGGATAGGCTCCAAGAAAGACAATAACAACACCATGAGTCATGGATTGACCTCCCTGGAGCCCAGACCTCAGCATTATTGAAGCAGCGTGGAATCACCCGGACAGAGAAGAAAACAAAAAGCAGAAACATCTAACAAAGAGCTTTAAATGTCCTTTTAGAAGCCGGTAAAAGAATTGAGACAAGATTGGAGTCAGGAGTTCAGACTGTGCCGGACAACAAAGCTGCTCACACCAAATATTCACTTTCAAACTCTTTATAATATATAAGGAAACTGAATAAGAATGATACTAGCTGTGTTTCTGTGCATGTTTACATATTTCAGTAAATCTTGGACCGATTTGTTATAGCAGCATATAAAAGATATGGGCAGGCTCAAAACCTTTACATAGTATTATATATATATATTATCACACGAGCAGTGGCTCCTGACCTTTTTTTCATCAGATGAAGAACTACCCAGCCCAGGGTCGTCTCCCTCTACCCACGCTCACAGGAGTGCAAAGACGTCTGGCACATTAAAAGCAGCTCTTAAGTGAGAGCTGATTCTAACAATCACCATGAGCTTCTCTTCTTTGAGGACAGTGAATGTGGTTTTCTCTAGGGGCTCCTCTTTCCTCTCCACACTCAAACAGACACAGGCATGTTGGTAATTCTACATTCTGCACAGTTGTGGCTGTAGAGTATGTGATCTACTAATCACAAGGTGGGTATTCATGGGCAATATGCTAACTCCAAGTTGCTCTTCGATGCATCTATCAGAGTATGAATGTACGTATATGAATGTTACCTACAAAGCACAGGAAAACCTTAGAAATGCTTGTATGAATGGATGTGAATGGGTGAATGATGCAAGTTGTGTAAAGCCCTTTGAGCACTCAGTAGAAAAGCGCTTTATAAGAACCAGTCCATTTACCATTTTAGTTCTCAGTCACAGGGAAAGTGATCTTACATACTACTCCTCATAATAATACTACCCATTTGTTATCTGTTATCATCTAACAGTCCATTTCTACAAGCATTTCTAAGGTTTTCCTGTGCTTTGTAGGTAACAAGCAGACACTCAAGTGTGGTACAAAGACAGAGGGGAAAGGACTCTGAAAATACAATCACAGAAAAAGTCCATACACAGAAACAACAAGAGAGCAAAACAGAAACTCAGACTTATTAACTAACAGTTCAGGACTGAAAACGGCAACAGTTACTGTTACAGTGACAAACTAACTACAAACACTGCCATTCATCAATCCATCCAGTCCATCTACGCTGTATAGAGCGCTTTGAGTACTCTGGGAGAGTAGAAAAGTAGTCCATTTACCACTGCAACGGACATATCTGACAAATAAGAGACAATCAGCAGTTGCTCAGCACTAATCTGAGATGCGGTTTATTTGCGGTTCCCCTCACATGTGCACGAGTTACAGAACCATAAGCAGCCTGTGAGGCTAAGAGTGAAAACTTATGATAATAGCTCCGTGCTGAACTACTACAAAGGCGTACAGTTAGGTGGTTAGGTCTGAAGACAATGACAGTTTTTTGTTGAGTTTTGTATCCGTGCCCCACACCAGTGGATTCTACATAACAGAATCTAATTGTGATTAAAGAGCAGACTTTGAGCTTTAATTTAAGGGATTAAACAAAGTTAGTGCACAAAGTGTTTAGAAACTACAGCCATTTTTATGTAAACCCATTTTAGGAAGTGTTTCTAATACTTGGAAGTGCTTTGGTGTCACTGACTGCCTCAAACAAACTCTAAATGCGGTGTTTCTAATTAAATCACGAGGTCATTAAACTGCTTGTTCCCTGAAAATAGGAACTGTGTGTAAAAATGATTGTAAATCCTAAAATGTTGATGCTTTACCTGAAGGTAAAGGTAAAAGTCTGCACTCCAATCTCACACTGATTGTTTGGTTTAAACCCAGTGGAAAGATTTGTCAGTATCCAAAAATGTACCCATTGATTGAGTGGAAGAAAAAGGGAGGTTATAGAAAAGCCTGCAGCAGCCAGCACGAGTCGTGCACGGTGCAAGGACGAGCACCACAGAGGAGGACGCCAGCTCTGCTGTCTGCAGTGTTAGCAGTGGATAAAGACACAGTGCGGTTGTTTGTCAATGAAAAAGCAGGTACTTAGTGTGTGATGTAGGCCTTTTAAGCAAACGTGTTGACCAGACCCGAAACACCACAGAATGACTGCCAGTGAGAATGAACTTCAGCCTTGTTGTTGAGTGATGTTCGGTTTACTCTCCATACCGATCCATTTTTCAACTTTAACTTTCCCACACACAACAGGTTTGTCTCTTACTTTGGTCTTCGGTTGCAGGTCTGTTCTCACTCCCACATTTGTGATAACTGCAAGTAATCACATACTTGTTTTACATATTTTCAGTAACTGCCAACTGCTTGACTGCATGTGTGTGAAAAAATATCTGTACTGTCTTCTCACTTACATGAGTCAACACATTATGGCCACTCATAAGTGATAATGTTCTAACAATGCTCACTTCATAGTCTGGGATACATCGGATGGAAAGTAAACAGCTCTTTTTTCTTGTTAAGTTTTAGTGTTATCAGCCACTTTGATAAGGTCACATGGTCGGGGCTGGTGGGAGTGGCCAGGGAAAGAAAGGTGTGCAGGGATGCTCGTGACACTGGTCCATGGAGGGCATCCATGGTGCTGTGGGCTTAGGCTGCATTTAGCCATGGTGCTAAACAGTTCTTTGTGTCTTACAAACACGTCTGTTTATGTATTGATAGTATTAAAGGAACAGAACGGCCACTTATCTAGGTTACTGCAATGAGTATGTTGTTGAAGAGGCTTTGGAAGAAAAACACTGTTGATATAACTCCTACATTACAATAATGTTATTGTGGATCGCTGCTCTGCTTCCCTTTTCTTTCCACCGCTCACAAGGCTGCCTTTTGTTGTCAAGACAATATGCTCCTGTTTGTATCACAGCAACACCACAACATGTTTTTCACTTGGATTACGGCTGCGACAATAGCTGCTTTATCTGTGGGTTTGTCTTTTCTGTGTGTGCAGGAAATGTAGCAGCACTGTAATGTGAAGGAGCACTTATACACACACACACACACACACACACACACACACACACACACACACACACACACACTCACACACACAGGGTTAGATAATGGACCATCAGCTAAATAATAACAGCAGAGTGGTATCTGTGTGTGTCTTTATCTCTTTGTGTCTCCACTTTGAACACTTTTGATTTCTCGATTTTTTGTGAAACACATTTTGTGTAATGATGTGTGTGTGTGTGACTGTGGGTAGTATCTGCCCAGTAAATATCTGTCTGATACATCCAAACAGTGTTGAAAGTGTGTGTGTGTTTTAGGACTCGATAAGCTAGTGTAATCTCTGTGTATGCAGCATGAGCACCTTGTTGGGTTGCTGCCTGTGAACGGTGGGTGGGGGGCAGGCTCATCATCAATGTTGGATAACACCTCCCACCCACTCCATGACATGTTGGTCAGTCACAGGAGCTCGTTCAGTGAGAGACTGAGATTACCGAAAAGCACCACTGAACGACACAGGAAATCATTCCTGCCTGTGGCCATCTCCCTGTACAACGCATCCACTTAACACACTGTTTGCTGCTACAGCTACACATGTTTCTTTTCCAGCTATTTATTTATGAGTGACTTATGTATGTATGTATGTATATATATGTATATATTGTACTATTCTTAGTTAGCGTATTGTCTGTCTTGTCTTAATGTTGGTTTAAAATGGAGCACTGTAACAAAAAATAATTTCCCCCAGGGATCAATAAAGTATTCTGATTCTGATTATGATTCTGATTCTGATTCTGCTCAAACTGAGCGTGTTTATTGCATACATTTGCAGTAAGCTATTAAAATGTAAGCTTTACAGACATGCATGTTTGGGCATAAAGGGACATTTCACTGATACTATACATGAGACAACTGAAAGACACAGTATATGTAGTTCCACTGGTCCTGTGGGAGTGTGACACAGTTACAGAACAGCCATGCCTCTGGCACACAGACGTATGGCGACCAGCAGCTTTCCTGAGCTCTGTCTGCATCAGTGTCAGAAACAGTGATGAGACTAAAACAACACGACCAGCTGCAAAAGCTTTTCCACATCACTGGCCACAGGGATGTGTTGCATGGTTGAGAAGTTCAATCAATGTGCATTCTACAGTTTGTCAAACATAAAATCACTTTTTAAATTTACTCACACTCGACTTCACAAATCTTCATTAGTTCCATTTAGCACTCACAGCAGGCTCAGCCTGCCCGTCTGCTACTTACTATTAAAACTGGAGAGGCGAAGGCATTATCAGTGCACACCGAGTCTTCAGGTCACTTCAGTTTAATTTCTCATATGGATCAATCCCAGCCACAGTCCAGGCTGCACACCATCACAGGGTGACTGGGAACAATCCTCTGTGATCCACAGTGGAGACAGAAGCATCCTTTTTGTTTCCTCGCCACTGTGGGATTTTCAGCTTACCGACCAACATCTTCAGTCTCACTCACTCATGATTAAATTGGTCCTCTATACTGTATTTTCATATAAGAGCGAATGAATAAGAAATGTGCACATTATTGCCACTGGTTAGTTTGGCACTACTCCAAGGTTTAGTGCGGTGTGGTAAAATGCAGATCACATGCAGACACACTTTCTGTACAGATGTTGAATCTATTGTTGACAGTTGCATCTTCTTCCCTGTGTGTCTCATCCTCTTCATCATCCTCCACGTCTTCCTCACATCCATCTCTGCCTCAGCCTCTCTCCATCTCTCACGCATTTCCTGATAGATGTGAATTTGTGTCACATCAGTTAACACTGTAACGTACTGAATGTGGCAAATTAGTGTGAAGATGGAATGGCAAAAATCCACTGGTGGGAGTGGAAGCTTCTGCAGCTGATCTGCTCATAAGGTGCTAATTTATCAGATATATGGACAAGATACAGCCAGTTCATTTCGATAATGACCTGCATTCTACCTACAGCAGCACAAATCAGCAAAACAAAAGGTCAGGGACATGTGTCAGAGGTGCTCTCTGAGAAGGGAAACCTTCTAAAATAGGAAGAGCAGGAGTCAAGGCAGGAGAAAATATACCAATTAAGTTTCTAAAATATAATTAATTTAAAATACCCTGGACAGGGACAACATGGATTTAAATATATAAAACAGCCCAAGTAAAAGTTGCAGTGGCCTCAGCCGATGATCTAAAACTACTAAAAGTCCAATAAAAAGTCCAAGTGGGCAGCGCCCTCAGACATCCTCACTGCCACTTCACTCCAGCGTCTACTGAAGAAAAAGGAGGACAGTCACCCTTAGAATAAAATAGAATTCAACTTTATTGTCATTGCACATGCACAGGTACAAGGCAACGAAATGCAGTTTGCATCCATCCAGAGGTGCTTTAGCCATGATATAGATATATTACAATATATATTAGCAATAATATAGATATGTGAGTATATTACAGAAATGGGTCTATTATGGTATGTTACAATGTACACGGTATGAAGTATGTTATGAATATGCTATAACTATAAGTATGTACAGGCTGTAGTGAGTACAAGCTATGAACAGGATATAAATATGAAATAAATAACTTTACAGAATCTGAGATATACAGCTATACAGAAATGGGAACTATGCAAGTTGTAAACAGTTGTAGGATTAAAAATGATCGAATGTACAGAATGATTATTTACACAGAGCTATACAGTAGTGCAGTTAAGATAAGTGAGATATGTGGATAGTTTCTACAGAGGCTATATAAAGTGCTGGTGGTTGTGAGTGGTGGTTCAGTCCATGTTATTATTGTGTGTTTGAGGGTACAGTTGTCCATTGTGTGTATGTGTATGTTCAGTCCATGTGTTAACGTGGGTCAGATGTCAGGAGGCAGAGTTCAGGAGTCTGACAGCTGTGGGGAAGAAGCTGTTCCGGTACCTGGTGGTCTTAGTCCGGAGGCTCCTGTAGCGCCTCCCAGAGGGCAGGAGGGTGAAGAGTCCATGTGATGGGTGACTGGGGTCTTTGATGATTTTGCCAGCCCCTTTCAGACACCGCTTCCTGTAGATGTCCTTTATGGCAGGAAGTGGTGCTCTGGCGATGCGCTGGGCAGTTTTAACGACCCTCTGCAACGCCTTTCGGTCCGAGGCAGAGCAGGTCCCGTACCAGACTGTTATACAGTTGGTCAGGATGCTCTCGATGGTGCAGCGATAGAAGTTCATCCTTCTTTAATTATCCAGAGTGTCTTCAGTAATTAACAGGGTCCAGACTTACCTGCATACGCAGAGCTCTGAACTCCACCCGCCACAGTCCTGAGCTCGATGCACATGGCTGGTGTCTCATTTCCTCCCTTCACAGGACGTCCTTCTGTCACCGCTTTGCTCTCCACCGAGGGTGTTCTTCCTCCCCTCGTGTCTAACCACGCCGCCGTAACCTCCTCCATGGTCCCGCTTTTCCTCTCGTCCACCTCGCCACCTCTCGTGACCTCTGTGGGAATTATATCATTTTTATATCATGTTTTTTTCTTTTATATCCTTTTATTAAGCTTTGAGCAGTGGCAGTTGATGAAAACATTTATTCAATATATTACGCATATAGTTTCAATCATGTTATTACACACATTGCATCTGTGCTCATGATAGAGTTAAGCACTCAGTCCTGTGAAGGTTAAAAGCTTCGTTCAGCGTTATGGTCTGAACTGATATATTGAATAAATGACTTGGAGTGCTGTGAATGAATGCATAACATGCTTACATACACATAGACATTAAGTATAATTTCTAGGGTAAAGGTGAAACACATCTTGCTTTGTCTCTGCTTAGCAACTAATGATGCAGGCCATGAATAAGTTTACAGGAAGCATCTGGAGGAGCCAGACAACCATCGTTTGTCTCACACCCCAATCACGAATCGGGACACCTCCTGTCACCACTGACACAACTTTGGGCTTTGGCATCTTCCACATCTGCTCCAGTTGTTCTTTCAGTCTCTGGCACTTCTCTGTTTTCCTGTGTTCCTTGATGTTGCTGACTACTGATCCATGCCAGCCACTAGGTGTCGATACCAATTTCCCTGCATATATAAACGTATTTCACAAAATATACCAGTGCACGTTCCTGGCACCGTGCTGCCAGTCTTCTTCTCCATATCGATCATTTGCAAACACAGCAGTAAACATTCCTTGCACCAGGATGCCAGTTTCACAGTTTTGTTCTCTCTGCAAAATGCAGGAGCAAACCCTTCCGGCACCGGGATGCCAGTTTCTCTGCCATCTATCCAGCCTTTGCAAAGCACCAACGAACCCTCGTGGCACTGAGATGCCAGGTTCTGTCCTCTATCGCTCCTTTTAAGACATCTGAACTTATCGCGGATCTGAAGGTGGAGCTGCTCTGCAATTTCATTATTCATTAAATTAATGACAATAAAAGGCTTCAAATTCTAACCTCCATAAACACTCTCATAGAAAACATCACATCTGCTCTCTCTCAGCATGAAGCCATGGTGAGCATCATCGTAGCCCAGCTTCAGCAGCTCTTTCTCATACCTCCATGGTGTGGATCATCAACTATCCCTCGTACTTAGGACAGCTGTCCTTGTGCTACACCGTCCATCATACCATCCATCCATTCTTCTCCCTCTCATATTCTTCATTCAGCAGCACCTTAAAGTGCTCCTTTCATCTTCTTAGGACTCTGTCTTCACTCATGAGCACAATTCCATCTCTAAAATGAGTGATGCACATTACTGTAGCTAGTTTTTAGAAGCTATAGACCCATGAGGTGGACTTGGTTAGTTATAGGACTCCACAGAGTCCTTGTGACCGTATATCTTCTGGTCTAAACACCTTTTTTCCATTTTTGAGTGTGTGCTCTGTATTCCTTTTAAATCTTTTTTCATACCTTGTGGTATTTCTGGTCTCGTAGAAAATAAATCTCTGTATAAATACATATAGTTTGTGAGCAACAGTTCCTCTTGGGGGATGCAGAGCCACTTCTTCCATTCTGATGCTTTTCACCTGCTGTGTGGGGTTACAGAAGCTTGGTCACAATTGGTCAGAGATCACAAGAACAACCCTGCATGTTCAGAAATGGCAGGCTGGATCCCAGACCTGTCTCACTAATGCTGTGACCCAGTGACTCATGCACTGCCACCAACTGTCAGCTTCTGCATAAACGTGACGATGCACTGGCTTGGACATTCTGGGAATGAGAGCAGACCAATCTGGATCCATGTTGTGGTGGCCGCAGCAGAAATCTGGAAGCTATCGCCTCTCCATGAAGAGAGGACGGCTGAATAGGACTGATCCCTGCGTCTTTAACAGCAATACTGTGTGCTGTGCAGCTCTTGCACGAGCAGCATGACTGATCTGTTTCACACACTGTGTGTGTGTGTGTGTGTGTGTGTGTGTGTGTGTGTGTGTGTGTGTGTGTGTGTACGTCAACACCTCCCACCTGAGTTACAGTGTCATGCTGTTTGCCAAGAAACATTCCTTTAAGCTACAGTAACACAAACTCTAGCTCGGCACCTTTGGACCTACAATGCAGTGTGTGTGTTTGTCTGTGTAGCATGTGTGTCCATCTAGCATGTGCGTGCCTGTGCAGGATCTGTGTGTCTGTGTATGTAGCGTGTGTGTCTGTGTCTGTGTGTGTCTTTGCAGCATGTGTGTGCGTGTGTGTATGCAGCGCTGCATCAGCAGCACCTGAGCGCTGTGTCTGCTGTGGAGCCGTTCCTGTAACAGAGCTGCTCGGATGTTTGTCACGGAGCGGGTGGAAGCCTGACCCCTGCTGCACAGCTGTGAGTGAGGGCGAGTCGAGTGTGTGCACCCACAAAGATGTTTGTGTGGAAAATGGTGAGCAAGTGCAATTAAAATGCAAAATAGTCAAGAGAGGAAGATAGTGCTGTATTTATAAGTGTCTAGGTGTGTGTGTGTGTGTGTACATGTGTTTGCAAAAGCTCACACATTTCCCACCAGTAGGTGGAGCTCTTCCTTCTCCTTTGGAGCCTTCCCTCCTGTGCTTGTGGCTGCCAGCTCTCTGACTAAAGCAGAAAATGGATCAGCTGCAGAATAACAAAAGGATGGATATGATCCCTCGATATCCCCTCTTTCTCCAACTTCAGCCTCCTTTCCAACTGGCACCAGCATGTGTGTCATATCTGGCAAGTATTTCTGCTCCGATTTAGCCGGATTACACTTACACCTGGTGTTAAAATGCATCTCCAGTATACACACTTAAATTGGATTTCTCTCTCCACCAAATGTCTCTACACACTGCTGTACACATCTGTTGTCATTTTCCTTTTTCACATCGATGGCGCTGCAGAAAGAGGAGCTCAGACCGAGAGCTGCAGTTACACGCTCTCTCTGCTCCCTTTCACTGACAGGAGCAACGTTCTGGCACTCAAACGCTGTGTAACAGTTGCATCAGCAACAAAAACGATGTGTTACTGTAAATGCTTACACAGTCCTGTTCTGAGCCAAACACCACAGGAATTATGGAGATGTTCCAGAGCAGACACTTTGACCTGTGCAGGAGAAGCACAAGTCTCGTCGACAATAGAGCCAATCAGGTTGTGTGCCTTCTCTCTCTCTCTCTCTCTCACCTGCAGGTCGACCACTGGGTGGCACTCTCTTGGCGATGATCTGCCAGTTTCCATCCTGAAGCTGGGTTTTCCGAAGCAACAGTAAGGTAGGCTGCATGTTGTGTTCAGCGCACACCCTGCTAGTATGGAGTCTGTATCACAGCTGAAAGTGTCTGCTGTTCCTGACAGAGGGCCTTCAGTTTGTGGCAGGCTGATTCTGGCTGCATGTTCCTCAGGTGTCCATCTGTAGGTCTCTGCCCTCACGGTTACACTACAGTGGGATGTGCTCAGTGTGGCTGCAGTACAATCTGTGAGGCCGCTACACTTCAGGTGTCTCCTCCTTGGGGAAGAACCGGTAGTGTGTCTTATTGTTTAGTTTGCATGTTGTTATTTCACCATTCTTCCAGGTTTTTTTCATTTACCAGTTTCATTTTCAGCTGTTTCTTTAGGTGTTTTTTTTTTTTTGCTTGATTGCAACAATGCTCTTGGCAAATAGCGATGTGACCCCTCCCGTGGGGAGTCCCAACCAGCATTTTGGGTGTATTTGGCTTTACTGTGCAGTGTGTCTGGTGCTTATACAGCTGTGTACAGTGTGAACACTTTGACTGCTGGGCATTCCCACATATTAAACCCCATTTGCAATAGAAGGTGGCCATAAGGGTTTTTTAACCCTTGCTTCATCGTGTGAGTCAGGATGAGAAAAATGCTGTTACCATCACTGGGAACTCTGTGAGACATTGCCCCACTCCACCAAGATGTGGCCTCTGAGGTCACCTGAGTCTGTGTGCGAGTGGATTTGAGGTGCCTGGTAGGGGAAAGGGACCCAGCTGGGATAACCTCATGTTTAAGGACTTTCTGTACATGTTTTTCATGTTTTCTGCGGTTTTGCAGGGTCCAGAGTCAGTGTGTAGGTACCGGTCTGTGTGTGTGTGTGTTGGCATTTTGGTAAACTTAAGATAAGAATAAGATACAGTTTGGCATGACAGCCCACAAAAATATAAGTTAAATTGGGGAATGAAGACGATAGGCTCACAGCACATACAGGCTAAAAATTTTCAGCTTAAATAAACAATTGAGAAAGTGAATTTGTTAACTTATAGCATAGTGGTTAAATCATTTGTCTCACATGATTAAGAGAATGAGACAGAAATCTCTGTGAGGGTTATGTCATGAAATCTGCCTGATCAAATGTGTGGATCATTTTGTAAAGACGTGTGCAGTGGAAAGAAGATTGTATTCAACATGTTGTTTAAGAATGAGGCCTGAAACAGAACTAGCTTATAAGCTAAGAGCTAGCTTGTTCCAGGTGTTACAATTGTAACAATACAAACGTTTGCAAATAAAAGTGACAATTAATAAAGTTATAGTTCTAAATAATCACTTTGTAACAGTGCACCTGTTTGCAC
Source organism: Mchenga conophoros (assembly GCF_057382185.1). Lineage (NCBI taxonomy): Eukaryota > Metazoa > Chordata > Actinopteri > Cichliformes > Cichlidae > Mchenga > Mchenga conophoros. Next base: position 590,655 of record NC_140527.1, read on the forward strand.
ACAAGTGCACATTATCACTTGTTGTTAGGTCGACCTTGTCTTCATGTTGGGATCACTTGTAACTAATAAAAATGTGCATGCAAACATTGCTCCGACACTTTTCTAAACTGGCTTAGTTTCAGCTCCATCGCTGAAGACACTTACAAACTGCAAAAATGGTGCCACACTGCTTTTCATCACCACTCTGTTTTATCTGTCTTTTACTTTTTGTCATCAAGCATCAAAAAGAAACAAAGCCCAAAGCTAAACAGGCAAAACAGTGAAACAGAAAACAGAGATGCAAAAACATGGATTTACCAGCAGCTGAGGTGAACTGGCTTTTAGATTGGCCTTATCATAAAAACTTGGCCTGCTTGAGCTAACCTTGTGCTCCATTTTTCTCCACATGGTTATACAGTTTTGTTCATTTGTATGTTTTGTTGCCATATGACCATCATATCACTTTGGCAATGACAGGTCTGGATCATTGTCTCTCTTTTAGTTTTCCAGCAGTGGTAACAGTGAGACATCACCAATATTAGCTCGATCTAGCAACTTATCTAGCTACTTTTGGCTAATCGCTTGTCACGAGGGTGCGCCACATCAGGTAGCTCTGCATTTTTGTTTTGGCAGATCTTTATGCTGGATGCCCTTCTTGTTGCAACCCCAAAGGAGATTTATGTCTCCAACTGGAATTGAACCAGCAAACTTTCACTGCCAAGCAAAAATGTAAACTAAATTCAATATGAGCTGTTATTACTTTCACCCAGCATCCATTAAAAAACACAAAAACACTACCAGGGTGGTGTAGAGTCGCAGTGGCTTGTCTTTGCCCCTAAGCAGAGGTGGCAGAAATACAGAAGTATAGATACTCGTGTTAAAATATACTCCAACTTATTTACTTGAACTAAAAGTGAAAAAGACTCTGGAATGTACTCTCACTGGCAGGGCTAGGGGCCAGGACTCTCCTCTTCGGGTTCTTGGGAGATGTTGCTAACTCCGGGTCCGATAACAGGCACCACAACCGCAGTAGATGTGCTCGGTGTGAGGTCTCGCAGCAAGGTATCAAATACGGTGCATTTCTCAACTTTTAAAAAAAAGCTATACGTCACCAGGTGTTTCATCAGATTCGAGGTGTTACCTCATTTTAAAAAGTATCACCTTAAAGCACTTGTTGTAGGCTGCTGAGTTTGCATCTTTTGCTGTGAAGTACAGCCAGACTTTTGACCGCTTCGCCTTGGGCATTTTTAATCTGTAGCTCTGCTCTAAAAGAACGTACGTACCTGGGCCCGCCTACTATCCTTGGAAAGGTAAAATGATTGGCTAGAATCCAAAGTGTGTGACTTCTCAGGAAAAAAGCACCAAAATAAAGCACCGAAATGTGCGCTGCTTTTCGGTCTGGTTACTACCGGTCTGGTTATGTCAGAACAATGCCACCGGATATCGGTACCCATCCCTAGCGACTGGCTGGGGTGAGAGAAGGAAGACAGGATAAAAGACATGCTGTGGAAGAGAGACAGAGATTAATAACAGATATGATTCAATGTAGAGAGGTCTGTTAATACATAGTGAGTGAGAAAGGTGACTGGAAAGGAAAATCTCAATAAATCATGGGAATCCCCGGCAGCCTACGTCTATTGCAGCATAACTAAGGGAGGATTCAGGGTCACCTGGTCCAGCCCTAACTATATGCTTTAGCAAAAAGGAAAGTTTGAAGCCTAATCTTAAAAGTAGAGATAGTGTCTGTCTCCTGAATCCACACTGGAAGCTGGTTCCACAGAAGAGGGGCCTGAAAACTGAAGGCTCTGCCTCACATTCTACTTTTAAATACTCTAGGAACAACAAGTAGGCCTGCAGAGCGAGAGCGAAGTGCTCTAATAGGGTGATATGGTACTACAAGGTCATTAAGATATGATGGGGCCTGATTATTTAAGATCTTGTATGTGAGGAGCAGAATTTTGAATTCTGGACTTAACAGGAAGCCAAAACAGGAGAAATCTGCTCTCTCTTTCTAGTCCCTGTCAGGACTCTTGCTGCAGCATTTTGGATCAGCTGAAGGCTTTTCAGTGAGTTTTTAGGACTTCCTGATAATAATGAATTACAGTCGTCCAGCCTGGAAGTAATAAATGCATGAACTAGTTTTTCAGCGTCACTCTGAGACAGGATATTTCTAATTTTAGAGATGTTGCACAAATGGAAGAACGCAGTCTTACATATTTGTTTAATATGTGCGTTGAAGGACATGTCCTGGTCAAAAATGACTCCAAGGTTCCTCACAGCGTTACTGGAGGCCAAGGTAATGCCATCCAGGGTAAGAATCTGCTTAGATACCATATTTCTAAGCTTTTCAGGGCCGAGTACAATAACCTCAGTTTGATCTGAATTAAGAAGCAGAAAGTTAGCGGCCATCCAGGTCTTTATGTCTTTAAGACATTCCTGCAGTTTAACTCATTGGTGTGTGTTATCTGGCTTCATAGATAGATAGATATAGCTGGGTGTCATCTGCATAGCAGTGTAAATGTATGCTATGTCTTCTAATGATGCTGCCTAAGGGAAGCATGTACAATGTAAACAGAATTGGTCCTAGCACTGAACCCTGTGGAACTCCATAATTGACCTCAGTGTGTGAAGAGGACTCTCCATTTACATGCACAAATTGTAAATGCACTCAGTCCAAAAGATTCAATAAGCCACATCAGTGTCTACTGTCTGTCTACTGTTTACTATCATAGCTAAGTGGCAAATAAAGGTAAACAGAAGTGTATCACTATCCCTGCTAATGAATGTTATCTTGTTTCAGGATGCATAATACCTGCCGTTATCCAAAGACACATCTGCTCACCTGAGTCTTTTGCTCGTTTCTCCTCTTCTTTTCTCTGTTGTCCAAACCAAGGACCTGATGGCTTTGACCTTTTCTTGTCCATCTTCCATCGGTCAGTTTGCACTCCAGTATCAACACCCAACTCCACAACATAAACCATAAACCTTATATGAAAAATCATTAATACATAACGAGCTTGGACTGACAACATTATTGAATTGAATTGAATTGAATGAATGCTTTATTGGCCATATGCAGGTTGCCCCGCAGAGGAATAGGACCCCCCCCGACTTACACACACAACAAAGACATCACATGGGAATACAGTCGGAGATCGGCAGCGTTGCAGAGAAAACACTGAAAAATTACACAACAATGGGAAAAAGTACAAGAGGAAAAAAAGAGACCTCTTCTCACGCTGGGCACCTATGGGAGGACAGCATGAGAACAGGAAACAAAAAAAAACTCCTCTGCACAGAGAGCACATTAATGTCCACATCACAACATTAGAGCACGTGACAAGCCACAGGGGTGGATAGGGGGGTGGGGGGTAATCCGAAGGAACACAGCAGTCGTCCTATACAGCGCTACCATTTCAGCGCGGCACGCAGACCCGCCGTCTTCCCCCGCAGGAAACAAGCATCGAAGGCGTTTGGAAAGGGAGGGGGATGAGTGCGTGCTTTTCAGTGTAAGTGTATGTGTGTGTGTGTGTCCAGAGTTCAGCTGAGACAGTGTCCTTCGCCCTATCAGGCTAAGTAAACAGTCTGCCAGCCAACCCAGGTGGAGTATGGAGTATGTTTGATTTGATTTTTGTCTCTTTGGGGTATGATAACATTTGGGAAATACCTGTTCCTGTATGTCTGAACTTCTGCTGCCATCCACATCTTTCACAGGTATTTCAGCAGGATGATATTACACCTATAACAACTGCTTGTCTTCACAGAAGAAGAGTCCAGAAGAGCCAGGTGGTGGGGCTTTTCCAAATGGTTTTTACGTTCTGTTGTGAATCAAATGTGGACATTTGGAAATCCCAGCATATTGATTTAATTTACATTTTACATGACATGGCAGCTTTTTTGGAATTGGAGAAGCAAACACAGACAGTGATGTTTACATGCCCACACAGAATTAGCACCACATGTTTGTCCAGCAGCACCAGGTTTTTCTCTGCATTGTCATGTTTTACTTTATAACCAACAACCACACCTGATGGTGTGATGTGGAAGCCTTTCTATGAAGTAGAATTTACCCAATTCAGGGATATAAACATCAAAATCACTAATGGGTAATGATCTAAGCTGTGTTTCTTCTCTGTTCCCCTCCTCAGTCCCTCCTTCTTCTTGTAAATCCACTATCTTCTCAGCCGTGTGTGATTAACGCCACTGGAGCTGATTGCTTCTAATTACTCAAGGACGATGCTGATTAAACTTGACATAGGATCAAAGACATGCACTGAGAACCTGCACACAGTTTCTGTTTCCTTATACTTACCAAGTCCCAAAATCATCAAGTCATATAATAAACGACTGTTATCTTTTCAAAATCACAAGGACCCGGGGGGTGGGGTTGTGAAGAGGAGTCAGAACATACACTCACATACAAAAACATAAAGTACCTTACTGCACCTTTACCCTCTAAGGAACAGGTGTCGAACTCCAAGCCCCGAGGGCTGGTGTCCTGCAGGTTTTAGATGTGTCCCTGATCCATCACAGCTGATTCAAATGGATAAATTACCTTTGCAACGTGTCTTGCAGTTCTCCAGAGGCCTGGGAATGAACTAATCATCTGATTCAGGTGTGTTGACCCAGGGTGTTATCTAAAACCTGCAGGACAGCAGCCCTCGAGGCCTGGAGTTGCCCACCCCTGCTAAGGCTCTGCAGTTCAACCCTAAGAGGGACTAATTATTAGTAGCCTTGTAGTCTGGACCCTGCACACACACCAGTCTGAACCAGCTTTGAACCTTCACGTAATCAACCCTATATAAAAGGTGTAAAGAGCTCCTTCTCCTTCTTCTTGTGCAGAATAGGTATAAAAAGTGCCCTGGTGTTTAAAGCATACTGAAACTTGTCACATTGTTTATATCAAAGAAACAGTGTGCTTGGAGTAGTCTGTTTCTCACGTGGAGGAAAAATGAATGAATGTGAGACAAACTGTACCACGACCACAAAGAATGCCCCATGGTGGCTAACACAACACTGGCTCTCTGCAGGCATCTGTGGACACCATGCTAACATGCAGCTAGTAGCATGGAGGCAAGAAAGGCTGTAAGTGTGAGCGCCCAGCAGAAGTCACTGTGTGTGCTTTCTGCTTCAGCGTAACAGCACCGGGTTGGGGTGGCGTGTGTCCTCATGATGATGAAGACTTGTGTCAGTTTATGCGACTGTACCCAGGAGTTTGTGTGTTCTGTGACTGTGTGTGACAAGCTGTGTAACAGAATAAGCCCAAAGTAAACTAATGACTTTCTCTGGGGATGATTCAAAGAACGCAGCTTTTTCAGACAATAACCAGTAACATGCAACACTTTTTACATGACAATGCCAACACTGCAGCGGAAACAGTAAAACTTTAAAGAGCAGGAGAGACAGATATCAGTGCAGATATGAACATTTCTCACAGTTACTTATTAGCACCAGGTGTGACGTCTCAGCTTATGTTTGCTTTGTTGTAGGTCTGCCTGCTCTTCGTCCTCCTCTGTCATTACTGACTTCCTCTGTAACTCGAGGCAATCACAACAAATAACCTGAGCTGTTTGTCTCTTAGCGGTCAGAGAAACATGACACAGACCTTTAGAAAGGAAAATGAATGAGCGTGGATCAGACCTCAGATGTTTTATGGGACTGTGTGACAAAGAGTACAAAAACCAAACGTGATCAGAAAGTTCTGATTTTAGTTTTTTTTAAAGACTTTTTAAAGTCGTGTGTTTTATAAGATACCAAGAAGCACAAGATGACCAATAGAGCTGGTCTGTCTGCATTTACACTCCCCAGCAGTCACTTGCTCCACAGAAATGCTGCATAAAAATGTTGTGAGGTACTGTTACTGATTTGTGTTTTAGATGATGTTAATATTTACAAGACAGTGTTTTTATTTACAGTGTTATCTACTGTTAAGGGTTCAAATACTGAGGAGGGATACAGGAGGTAATCCAAATAACAATACTGATACGGCCGGGTGGAGTCAAACGATGATTTTAATGAACACGCGTGGAGAGATGTACACTGCATAACATCAGCTGTAGATCTCCGCCCAAAAAGACACTTCAGATTGCTTTTGATTCATCAGGGTTAACGCCCCCTCATGTGTCATCTGATACAATACATGCATACGTCAAATCAAAACCACAATGACTTTTAACACAGTTTGAAAAGAATATTGTCTCCGTCTCCACGGCAGGTGCTTCCTGTAGCTCATCTCGCTCTCGCTTCTCCAAAACCTCCGGCCATGCTCTGCAACAAACTAGCAACGGTGGATTTCTCCAGAATCATACACACCTGCTGCTGCACCATCAGATTATTGTGACAATTAACTGATGTGCAGACTTGTCAGTTTTACACACACAGTTCTCAACCCTGTTACTTGGGAATAATAGCAAACATGTTTCACCTTCCAGCTTATCATCTATGGATTCATTTTGCTTTTGTTGAGTTGATGATTTAAGGGGACCCCGAGGAGAAGCTTGTAACATGCAGAGAAGGTTGTGGTGTGTTTAAAGCCAAACCAAGATGTTTTGGTGCAAATGTGTAACCAAACTGCAGCTAAAAAACTAAAGGGATAAAACAAAAGTACACACACACATTCCACAGGATGGTGGGGATTAGTCTTTTGAGCTCCACGGTGCAGTGAGCCAGACGGCAAAATCAATTAAGTTCAGCTTGTGGCTTCACCAGTTAAAGCATCTGCAAATATTTGATAAATGTCAGCTCTCGCATCACTCAATCTGTCTCCACAGCTGCTGAAATCCTCTGTAATCACACCCACAGAAACAAAGCTGAGAATGTGACAGTTCTCTAACCTACCTTTCACATGCTGATAAGGAGGAAGTGCTGCCGATTTGCTGTGAAGCAACAAGTACGTGCTGTAGATTTGAAGAGCGTTTCAGGAGACTGAATTTGTGCCAGTAATAAAGAGTCTAATGAACCATCGGATGTTTTTGAGTATGCCCTTACCTTCCTGACTCTTTCTGGATGCTAACACGTGTAACTGTTGTCATCATATTTGAAAAAAAGAAGAAAATAACACATCAGTCTTTGGTCACATCAAAACTATTTCTTATCATCAGTGACATTAGACATTAAAATATATTTATATTAATGTTGGAAATCAAAAGAATAATGTTATGCTCAATTAGGAAATTATTTAGCTTTAATAATAGTGATTATTTATTCATTCATTTAACTTTTATTTAAGCAGAAAGTCCCCTGGGAGTAAAGAGAGACCTGAACCCATGAACACACATCAGAGAATATGAATCCGCCTGATTAACATCATTTAACGAGTGTTAACTGATAAATTACAACAGGTCCTATTTTGGCAAACTCAGTTGAATCTTGGGCTTCTCCACAGTCTACCATCAATTTTATTATTACTCTCTGGTTATCATGACTGAGAAACATCATCAAAGTTACCCCTCTTCTACTGCCAAACAGCAGTTTGTGCCAGCGTCAGCAAATGCTGGACTCTGTGCTTAGTCACAAAGTGGACCAATGCAGAAATATGCTGATACACATGATCAAAATCTTTCTTTGACTCCCTGAATGGTGTCTGTGGTCCCCAGCTTATGGCCAAACCTTCCTGAGCAGGCCTGATCTAGTCTGATCTTGGAAGCTCAGCAAAGTCCCCACAGTCCAAAGACATGCTGCTAGTGGGGTTAGGTTAATCACTGATTGTAAACTAGGTGTGTATGTGAGTATGAGTGGTTGTCTGTCTCTTTGTGTTAGCCCTGTGTTGCTATGGTGAACCCTCAGCCCTCCTGCGACCCTGTGCAGAGGATGGATGGATGTCCTGAACATGACCTGCTGAAAGTAAAACAAGAAATGTTGGATATGACCTTTTCTGTCAGATAGAAGAAAAGTGAAATAAACAGAGTCCTACATATCTTTGTCAATCTGTTTGTTACAGGGAGTCATGATGGACTGCGGCAGATCCTGAATGAGTATACTTGTTTCAGGATAGTATGGTAGCTCGGGTTCAGGACAAAGGACAGCTCTTGGATCCCTTTTCCATAATTGTCCAGATCTTAATGTTTCTGTCCATGCAGCACCACACTTTTACTGACACTTACAACTGTGAGCTTCAGTCCAGCATTGAAAAATTCTCCAAATCAGATGACAGCTTCAGCCTCACCATTAACATCAAACATAAGTACTGCATCAGCCTTCACCTGGCAGAATCCACGTATCAACACGAAGGGCCAGACTGTCAACACCACGGACAGTTTAAGCTCTCTACGAATGTGTCCACAAACTTCCATGCCCTGCACACGCTCACCTGTTTGCTCACAGAAGCCAAGCCAAGTCACAGCAAAGGAAAAAGGAGGATGATGAGAACGTTAATGCTCTTTACTGACCTCAAGCTGCAGAGAACCCAGCTCAGAGACTCTGAAGCGTTTTTCCCCAAGTGCCCTTTGATAGGTTTGTAGCTTAAACCTATTCGCTGGAACGTTCAAGACAATTTACTACACAGCAAAAGCAAGACACAAGTAGGCAGTAGTAGTTTCTCGTGACTGTTTCCTCGCGGCTGCGTGCAGCGGGGCTAGGGGAGGGTCTGTGCTGACGGACGTGGGTTACTGACCTGGCAACCTGGCTGCCCCTGGGTGGGTCCGGGATGGGCGTGAGGTTCTGGGGGCGCTCCGTCTCTGGGCTGGGGCCCGGGCCGGGCCTCGGGGGCTTGGGTCCTGGTTGGTGTGTTGCCGGGGTTGTGGGCGGGTGGGTGCATGGGGGCCCGGCCCTGGAGCAGGGTGCCGCCGGTGCGTCGAGCCGCCTGGGGGGCTCTTCAACTGGTGGGGGGGGATGGTCACATCTTGCAGGAGCTTTCTTCTCTTCAGGAACTCTCTGCAGGAGGGGGAGATACAGGAGAGGTGGAGGAAGATCTCAGCCTGGGCGTTTACCGTCTTATGTAGTCTGGAAGATGTGTGGATGGTGGGGTGGGTGCAGTTTTCTCTGTGGTGGGGTTGGGTGGACTGTCCAGGGCTCTGTGGAGCCGGAGGGCGCTACTGCACTGGGCCCCGGTCTGATGGGCCTGGGCCCCCCTTCCCTGGCGGGTCGCGGAGGGTGGGAGTGCCTACTGGGGTCAGCGGGGGAGCTGGCCCCAGGGAGGGGTTACCTGCCCCTCCCTTCCTTCCCTCCCCATCTCCAGCTGCCTCCCTCTTCCCGTTCCTCCACAACCACCCACACATGCAGGGCCTTGGAGTGGGGGTATGTCACCAGGGTGCAGAGGAGGCTACCCCCCCCCCCCCCCGTCCCCTTCTGGCTGCCTCTGCCTCAATTTTATCCCACAACTTAGACATTCACATTATTCACACTCTCATTACACATACATATAGGATCTTGGGGGTGGGCACAATCACGGAGTCCAAATTACCATCAGGGTGTATACCTCACCCCTGACGTCGTTGCCCACCTCTCAATTTTAAATACACTTAGTCATTGAGGGCTAGCAGGAGGGACTATGCGCTTACCTGCTGCTCCTTGGCAGGTAGCTCCATGCCCTCCTGGGTTTTAATTACACCTTAGAACACATATGCATCAACACTACAATGAGCGGGTGGAGGGAGGTTTGGAGTCTTCTCCCACTCCCATTCTCTGCGGCCTGCTGGAGCGGGAGGGCTAGTGGGAGGAGTTGGCCGTCCGACTGCGGTCTGGGGTGTGGGGCCTCCCTGCTGCTGCGGAGTCGGGGTGGTCTGCCTCTCCCCACCGCAGGGAAAAGGGTAACACCACCTGGGTCTGGGTGCAATTCCCCCCTCCAGGGGCAAGGGTACCTAGACCCGGTTTGTAGAGTACGCTTGGGGAGTGTGATTGTGTGTACAGCGTCTCTTTATGTCTGTCTCCACGTTGGTTGAGTGTGGAGTGAGTGCATATGAGAGCATGAGGGTGGGAATGGATGTTTGTGTCTGTGTGTGCCTGTATGTCTGTGTCTATATGTCAGGTTGGGTATCAGACGCCACCTCTCTGGGGACACCTCAGGCCCTCCAAGGTTTGGAGGCCTATCTCCACCCACCACCACTTCCCCTGCCGGTGGCGGACTCCCTCAGGTGTCGGTGTGTTGGTGGTTCTTTGTGTCTGGGGGTGGGCGTCCGGGTACACACCGGCTCACTCCTTGGCGGCCGCTTGTCGGGGCCTGGGGCTCGCTCGGGCCCCTTTGGAGGTGGGGTGCCCCCGGCCTCTCAGCCTGGGGCTCGGTCACTCAGGCGCAGCTGGGGGCCGGCGGAGCTCACGGGCGCGTCACTGCAACTCCCCCTGACTTCTGCTCCGCGGCTGCTGGGCGAGCCCTCATCTGGGACTCTCCTCAGCTCTTACTGGAACAGTGGCGCGGCTGCCCCTCTGTTGGTCTTCCATGGTCTCTTGTGTTCTGGGGGCCTCTGGATGTCTGGAGTTTTGATCTCTTCCATACCCGCTTCACACCCTGGAGGACGGGGCTGTGGCCCCCCCACACTCCCTAGCAGATCATTACATGGAGAAACCTTTGGAATGCAAGCATGCTGATCCACACAGGTATGCACACATGGGTATTCACAGACGCGGACTAAAGCTTTCTTGGCTGCTGCCTCAAAGCACACTGTGCGCTGTCTATCTTGCGTGCTGCACAATATCGTTTATTATTTAGTAAATATTGATATCTATGACTAGCTAGTTTATTGTGATGGTGCTTTGTTTTCTCTATTATTATGTTGCTCTTTGTTGTTTGCTGTCTCCTCTGTTTGTTTTTTTTGTTTGTTTTTTTTTTTCTCCATACAGGTGACCCAGGAGTTCTTTTTTTTTTTTCTCTCTCTTCCCCCCCCTCTCACCGTCTCTTCTCCCCTTTGGTTTTCTTTCTTTCTCTCCCCCTCTTTCTCTCATTCATTCCCACTGTCCTATTTATAAAAAAAAAAAAAAAAATGACAAAGGATGAACTGAAGCTCTGCCATCACGTAATGTCGCATACTGCTGTTTCTGATGTCATTTAAAAAAAAAAAAAAAGTAGTAGTTTCTCGTGCACGGGAGAGAACTGGACAAACGCCGTTCCTTCGATTGATCCCAGTTGCTCTCGTCCGCTCCCAGATAACACTGCTCTTTTATTGAGGTTCATTAACATATGACGTCTACATACACACAAAGAGTACCTTGCCTGTGCGTTGTGGAGTCCCTCAGCAGTTTGTAGATGCCTTTCGTTGTCTCTACTCCAACTCCCGTTGCTGCGTCCGGACGGATGACGGCTGCACAGATTTCTTCAAGATCAATACTGGCGTCCGACAAGGATGCGTGCTATCCCCTTTCCTCTTCCTGTTGGTAACTGACTTCATCATGCGACGATCAGTTGACCAAGCTGGCATCGGTGTGCCCTGGCACGAAGCACGTACTCTCACTTACTTGGACTTCGCAGATGACATCGCCCTGCTGGGCTCAACTCAGGAAGACCTCCAAAAGTTGACCGCGGCCTTGCAGAGGGAGGCGACGAAAGTTGGATTAAGAATCATCGCCAAAAAAAACAAGGTACTCCGAGTTGGCTATGCACGTGCCCGCATTCCTGTCATGATCAACCAACAACGTGCTGAAGAGGTGGAGAATTTTACATATCTTGGCAGCATCATCTCGAATGACGGGGTCTCTGATCGGGATGTTGACGCCAGAGTAGGGAAGGCAGTTGGTGTCCTGCGACCTTTCCAACCTATTTGGAACTTGACCTCCCTGAATGTAAGGGTCAAGATCAGACTACTGAACTCTATTGTCTTCCAAATCAAATCAAATCACTTTTATTGTCACATCACATGTGCAGGTACATTGGTACAGTACATGTGAGTGAAATTCTTGTGTGCGAGCTTCACAAGCAAGAGTTGTGCAAAATACAATAACGTAAACAAGCAAAAAACAGCCTCCCTTTCTTCCCTACTGCACTTTACGCTAGTGAAACCTGGCGCTCCACACAAGTGCAATTATTCAACACCTGAACGTGCTTCAACAACGTGGCCTGCGGCGAATCCTGAGAATTTCCTACCGGGACCGAATAACAAATGAGGAGGTCCTACGAAGAGCAGGCACCCGCCCATTAGCCGATGTTGTTGCAGAAAGGCGCTTCCGCTCTGCGGGCCATATTTTACGCCTACCCCCTCATTGCCCAGCTAAGATTGCCATGACATGGCGTCCACGCACTGGCAACCGAAAGCATGGCCGACCAAAGACCACATGGCGTCGAACATTCATGGACAATCTGAGAACTGTCGACATTGCCTGGGACGAAGCTGAAGCAGTCGCTGCTGACCGACATCGATGGAGATCACTAGCTGCCCGATGCGCCGCCCGGCGTAGGAGGAACTAAGTCTAAGCCACGGGGCGATCGTGGCTCAAGAGTTGGGAGTTTGCCTTGTAATCGGAAGGCTGCCGGTTCGAGCCCCGGCTTGGACAGTCTCGGTCGTTGTGTCCTTGGGCAAGACACTTCACCCGTTGCCTACTGGTGGTGGTCAGAGGGCCCGGTGGCGTCAGTGTCTGGCAGCCTCTCCTCTGTCAGCGCGCCCCAGGGTGGCTGTGGCTACAATGTAGCTGCCATCACCAGTGTGTGAATGTGTGTGTGAATGGGTGAATGACTGGATATGTAAAGCGCTTTGGGGTCCTTAGGGACTAGTAAAGCGCTATATAAATACAGGCCATTTACCATTTACCATAAGTAAGTAAGCGTTGTGTAAGTATGTGTGTGTGTGTGGGGGGTCAAGATGTGACCCTGTGAAGACTCCCCAAAGCTGGTGCCAGGAGTCTAGCGGTCCATCTGAACAAAAGGCTCTGACACTCAAACAGTCAGAGCCTTTTGTTCCGTGTGTTTGCTATACCATATATCAGCCAGAGAAGATACGACCTCTCCTAGGAGGTGTTGATCTATGCCAGAACACTCTGCAGAGGAGTGAACGCACCCCCCTCTTCATGCTACACAGAGTTGCTACAGACCTCCTAGGATGAGACATTCTTTCAATCTACAAATGATTATATACTTCTAAGCATATATGAGTAAATATTTCTAAGCATAAATGACAATAAACAATACAAATCTAACACCCTTTTTGCCTCATAACGATTCAGTGTCCAGTGCCTGCTTATGAACCTGTGAACATGTGTCTGCAAAGAGTTTTGGTTACTTACTCGTCTGTCTGCATACTTTGCAAATCCGACATCGCACAACTGTTAATCAAGTCCTGTGTCTGAACCTTGACAAGAGTCTCCCATGGATCCCACTCTCCCTAAAACCCCTCGACCAGACCTCACAGTGGTTCCAGGTTGGGAGAGGTGTTCAGTAAAACAAAACAGTCTCTTTACCTCCACATCAGCCACATGACTGATCTACTGATTTGCTTCCCAGTAGTTGATCGTACAACCTAATTCCTAATGTAATGGGGAAGGCTTTAGGACCCAGGGGACCCAATGGAGGGTATAAAAGAGGAAGTAGCAGCAGGTGCTCTTTATTTCCACTGACGAGCGGCTGTGAACAATGGTTGTGTGAGTAGGTGAAGAGCCTGAGAAGTTTTAATTGTCTGCTACACAAACTGTTGTTTTAAACCTCTACAGCAGAGGTTCAAGGTACAGGCTGTTTTTCTTTTAGTGTTTTGTTTAAATTTGTTGAAATGTATTTGATGTTTATTGTATTTTATGTTTTTAGTAGTGATTTTAGAAGATAAGCCAAGATAAGCCAGGTGTGCAGCAAATACAGTTGTCTGCTGGAGGTATGTTAACTTAATATATTTGACATTAAAAAAAAAATGTATTTATGCACTATAATCTAATTTATATTGTATTGCCTCCTGCAGGGCAGGCTGCACATGTGAATTTGTCACTGTTTTTTCCTCCTTTTTGTTGCGTTTTTGGTTTTAGTAGGGTCACCTTTTAAAACTTTTTTATGCCGGGTTTGTTTTTTTATTTTCGACTGGGCTGGTGCAATATTAGTCGGGCAATGTGCAATCCCTGAGATGGGCTCTTTCCTTAGGGGAATTAGGACTTTTAGAGGTGCTCCGTGTGGATTTGCAGTGAACATGTTTTATTAAGAGTGATTTTAGTGCCACCGATTATTGCCTGAACTAAAACACTTAGTGCATGCGATTAGTGTTCTGCTGGGCTCGTATTTATTTGGGGTGGATTTGTTTCTTTTAAAGCAACGAGCATCTGGGACCACCGGGGTAGAGCAAGCCCTCAGGTGATAGCTGCATTGCTGGCACCAATAAGACTATCTTGTGGTCATTAGTGACCCTTCCCATTTTGATGTTTTACGCCTTTTGCAAACCCTTTGTGTTCTTTTAAAATAATAATTTTTAACATATCTGACTGATATTGACCCTCTTGTCCCATTTATTCTGGGCTCGTTCCTGTAAGTACGATCCACTTTTCCACTGTGAGGAAGACTTTGAACAAGACGGGCTATCGGTAAGCTCTTGAGCTCACATTTGCTGCACATATATTTGGAACTATGGAAGCTCAGTTGTGCAAATGTTTTACGCTTAGGGAAATAGTTGCTGCATTTAAGTTTAAAAAATTATATTGACAAAAAAATGTATAAGTTTGAATAAATTGTTTGTGCAGTTAGTGTTCCCACATATTTATGTTACTTAATATTAAAAATAGTTACGCCCAAATCCTTGGGTGGATCGTAAAACTAGTGAATAAATGTTAGGTTTTGATTTAAAGAAAATAATTCTTTGTAAAGCAAATCCTTAGTTAAAGTCTATTAAAATGTTTGTGAACTCTAAAATGTATACTTTAAAATACAATTGTTTATAAAAAGTGTTAAATGCAAAGAAGACACATTTTGTATATTTAAGAACCACAGTTAAATTAACACAGTTAACCACATGGTAAATGGCTTTACTGAAGTGTATTTTGTTATTTCATCCGTCTTCTGTGTAATGCATGTAATTTATCTGAATGGTTACTGGTTAATGAAATGTTCTTTATTTTTGTGTTAAGGTTTTTTTTACCTGCTGCTACCTACCTATCTACCTACCAGCTATCAAACTAGCTGGTCTAAATAAAGTTGAGTGAAATTCAAAGTCTGGTCTTTTTCAAGTGTGGACACCTCACAGTCAAAGAACACTTGACACTCTCCCTTGGGTGGAGACTAAAAAGAACAAGACTTCAGTTCAGCTTTAGAAGCACTACGAGCACTTTCTCATCATCCTCCAGCTGTACTTAATTGGACTTGGGGATTGTATAGCATCTGGTTCAAGTGAAGCAGTAAGATGAGTGGAAACAGCCTTTAATTCACCTATTAGACACTATGAATACCTGCTCATGGCTTTTGATAAGGCTTTGATAAAGGGGCTAGAGTAAGGTTGTTGCTTATCTAAACTGGCTCAGGACGTAGAGCAGATCATCTACTAACTGGGAGGTGGGTGGCTCAATCCAGTCTGCATGTCAGAGTATTCTTGGGCAAGAATTCAAGTGTTCCAGTCACAGGTGTATAAAATCAAGCACCCAGGGATGTAAATCAAAAACTGGTTCCCAGTAGTCCAATTCCTTGGAATCGTTAGTCTGCCTGCTAATCTGAATCATGGGAGCAGCCCACTAATCAGTTTTTCCACTCGCACTACAGTCAGCTGATTTCAGTGAACAGTCTAGAGCCACAGAAAGACGAGCTAAATGGTAAAGTGGAAACAGAAACAACTACATTATGCTGCTAACACAACTTTGGGTCTGCACAGACAGCATGCTAACGCTAAGCTAGCCAAGAACCCAGAGTAAATGCTGACCGAGCAGGTGGGATGGACCCTGGATTTCAGGGGGCAACAAACAGATGAGCAGTCAGGCTGCAGCCTCCCTTTCTACCTGTTCAGGTTCCTAAAGCAGAATCACTGTGGCGATGGCTTTTTGTGCTGGTTTGCATCTTTGCTTTGAGCTGTCAGCTTTGTGTTCTACTAAGACAACGATCTACATGTGTCCTCATGAGGGATTTGTGTTAGTGTGCGGCTGTAGCCTCAGATGATTGTTAAATGGTGATTATGAAAAAATGTGTTTCAGCTGTTTTACAGAGTAACGTGAAAATAATGTAACGGGTAGCATATCGCTGTCACGGCGAGTGGGATAAGCAGTGTGAAAATAATAAATGAGGGAGGATCCAAGCGCAGGCAGTCGTGAGGGTGTGAAGGTGGTTTATTGAGCACGAAATAAATATGGACAAACGGCAAACGGAGACACTATGTTACAGTCCATAGCCCAGTCAATAGCTCAGTTGGCAAGAGACTCATCAGCCTTATTATCAGCTCAGCCGTCATCTTCACCTACTCCTCCGGTACTACAAGAGGAGCCCGTCCAGCCCCAAGCCACGTCTGCTGGAGGGCCCGAGGAGCCCGTCCAGCACCACGGCTCGTTAGCTGAGGGTCCTGGAGGACCCAGCCAGCACATCCTCACACCTGCTGATGGTCCGGGGAAATTGGTTCAGCCGTCACCTGCTGAATCGTCCCCCGCGACTTTTACATCATCGCCTACAGCATCATCACCTGCAGCCGTCCCGCTGCCATCAGGTTCCGCAGCCGTCCCGGCCTCGTCGTCTTCATCCACGCCTGGTCCGGCCTCGCCTGGTCCTGCCTTGTCTGGTCCTGCGGTTGCCACGCCGCCGTCTGAGCCAGCTCGACCCGTTCCGCCTCGCCTCTGCCGGCCGGTTTCCGGGCCTATTAGGTGGCATCATGGCCTTCGGGGACGGCCTCCGGAAAGGGTTTGTCGCCACCACTGGCATCGCGGCCGCCCTCCGGACCTGCTCCGTGGCCGCCACTGCCTTCCAAGTGGTCGGCCTCCAGAACTGTTTGCCCGTCGCTGCCGTTGCCATGTGCACGGTCGGCCTCCAGAACTGTTTGGCCGTTGCCGTGTGCACGGTCAGTCCCCTGACCCCTTCATGGACTCTTGTCGAGCATTGGTCTCGTTTTGTTTTTTGATCTGTTTTCCTGTGTTCTTGGACTCTTTTCTTGTGTGTTTGGACTCTTGTGCTCCTTGTTTCGCTCCGAAACAAGGAGCACAAGATGAAGATGACGAGGCCGGGACGGCTGCGGAACCTCTTGTAGTACCGGAGGAGTAGGTGAAGATGACGGCTGAGCTGATAATAAGGCTGATGAGTCTCTTGCCAACTGAGCTATTGACTGGGCTATGGACTGTAACATAGTGTCTAATAGGTCTGGCTGTGACTGTAATGGAGGTGACGATTGAGCGGCTAACTGGGTTAGCGACTGCTGGACAGCTAACCGAGCTACCGGCTGGGCAGCTGACTCACCGAACACGGCCCCGGAATAAACAGTCATACGAGCTGGAGAAACAGACGGAGTGTCTTTTCCACTCACCACAGCCGGCAGTTCCGAAGTCCTAATCTCCGGCTGTGGGGCGACGCGCCGATGGTGCGATCGTCGCTTCCCCCGGGCCGGGCAAAACCTCCGGCGGGCTGGGCAAAACCTCCGGCGGGCCGGGCAAAACCTCCGGCGGGCCGGGTTGGAAAGCGGTAGCAGCTGGAGGGTGGAGGTGAAGTTCATGGAGAACATAATCCTGCACGAGCGGATGCAAAGAATCCAGTAGCCAGGGATAACAGGTGATGAGGTGTTGTAGATCGGCTTCCACGGAGTGAAGAGGCGCCCCTCCCTCATGCTCTAACAGCTGGTAAACCAATTTAGAAGCGGAGCGGATAACGGCCTCCTGAAGCTCCCTGGGTGGGGTGACTGCCGCTGGATCCATATCTGGCTGGTCCGTACTGTCACGGCGAGTGGGATAAGCCGTGTGAAAATAATAAATGAGGGAGGATCCAAGCGCAGGCAGGCGTGAGGGTGTGAAGGTGGTTTATTGAGCACGAAATAAATATGGACAAACAGCAAACGGAGCACGAACTAAACTAGACTGGAAAACAACTAACCTACAAAGCACAAACCTGAATGAGAACGAGCAGAGGAGAATGACGATGACAGCAGGGAGAACACACGGGTGAGACATGGTAGATACAAAGACGGACCAGCAACTACAATGACGGAGGACACGACTTAAATACACACAGAGAAACACGGGAATTACACACAGGTGGTGGACACAGCTGGGAATAATCAACAAGACGAGACAGAGGTAAAACTGAACACACTCACATGAGACGCAGACCTTCACAATAAAACATCACACTAAGACGCCGGCTTGACATAGAGAGACAGAAAATGACACATGAAACTAAACCCACATCTTAAACCCAAATAAACAGAAACATGGAACTCCAATAATAAACATCATCATTAACACAACAAGAGAACAAGAAAACAATCCCTGATGCAAACTTAAACCAAAACATAATAAACTCAAAATACTGGGTCCAACGGACCCAGAACCGTGACAATCGCACTACTTTGTCCTGGGAGTAATTAAGTAATCAACAAACATGCATGAACATTCGACCCACAGCATGCAATTATTTGCCTGAATGTAAATTGGACTTAAGCTACATTCTTTTTTTTTTTCTATTGTGTTTTCACAGGCTCCATTTTAAGAGTCCACCATCTCTAAGGCTATGTCCACACGTACACGGGTATTTTGAAAACGGAGATTTTCCATTTTCGTTTAAAAAGAATATTTTGTATTTTTCCATATATATTGTATAAACATTCATTCATTCATATTTGAACTCTGTAAAAGGTTGCACACGATCAGTCGAAGACAGCTTTGAGTCAGTGTTTGGAGAGTGGATTTTCAGGTTCTCATATTTACTATTTTCTGTTTGTTTCTGTTATTTCTGATGTCTCCTGGTCAGGTTCATTATGTTATTGTCCAAGACCCTCTCAGTCTGAGCTTTGCTGTCAGGGCTTTGTTAATAGTTTATGTTTTGTTTCAATTTCTGTCCCTGTCTCTGTGTTACCTGTCCCTTTCTTATGGCACTTCCTGTTTTATTTTGATAGTCCTTTGGCCCTTGTGCGTACATTTATCCCCCCCCCATCTGATTCTTGCTGATTAATGCCACTTGTTTTCCTCAGCTGTTTCTTGTCCTTCTCTTTGGTCTCTAGTGTGTTTAAGGCCCCAGCTTGCCTTAGCTTACTCAGGTTCTGTTAAAAGAATGATGCCATATAAGGCAGTGTAAACAGTTTTTAACATATGATACGACTGGTTTTGTTGTCAGCTACCTTCTTGGACTTGAAGGTTTGCACTTTGCTTAATGAACGCTGTAAAAGATGGAACCATCACAAAGGTGGGAAAGAGTCACTAGCTGTGAACATAGTGGGTAATACAGGGAATGAGAGTAATGTTAGCTCATTACTTAGTGGCAGCTTAACATATATATATGTACATATATTTTTGTTTAAATTGCACAGTGTATATTTTCTTTTATTTTTGCATAGCATTGTTGTTTGTAGGTGTGTTGCCTCTAATGATGTATTCCTGCCTGTTTAGTTTGCTGCTGTGTGAAGTTCTGATCTCTGGCACTAATAAATATTTTTTTTAATTTTAAACCTGTTTACCTGGCTTAGTACAGTGTGATCAGCGGAGGACCACATGCCGTACGGCCTGGGTTCGAGTCCGACCCGTAGCCCTTTGCCACATGTGCTCCTGTCCTTTTTTTCACTGTCTGTCAAATAAAAGCTGAAACCTGTTTACCTCGCCTTGTTTGGCATCACTCTGTTGAGCACAACCTCATGCCTGAATAGTATTAGTTATTTTTTTCATATTAGCACAATCGACCACAATTTAAATCCGAGTAGGAAAAAGTGTGAAAGCCACAAACATGATTAATAAATCATTTTCATAACTTAGTTATGAGTTAGAGTTACAGTTCAGCTCTCCTCCCAGCTGGCTGCTAAAATAAGGAGCCCGTGATTACACAATGAGTCCCGACTGTCCTCCTGCCCTCTGCAGTGGACTGCAGGAAGAATGGTGTAAATGATCTTAACTCTGGTTTTATAGTTTGAAGTCTGCACTTTAGACACAAGCTGAAACAGAGACTAGATGAGGCTGTGTATTGCTGATTTGAAAGATCAAGGCAGTCAGACCTCCTTACTTCACAGTGCTCGGCTAATTTGGCATTCCTGTTTGTGCAGGGATGAAAACAGTCACAGTAAAAGGTAAAAGGAGAAGCTAATACAAAAGAATGGCCACGTTAAATACCAGGAAAAAAAATCTACATTCCCAAATTTGATTTTTGAATCTATTTATTTCTTTTTAAAAATGCAATAAAAAAAAACCTAAAAGCAGACAGGTATAAGGCTTGTGCAATCACACAAGTCTCCCAGTCTCAGTGCTGCACTGGACGTTGCTGTCAGTGAGAATTTGCAGTATGAATGAGTGGTTTTAGTCACGTTAGCATACAGGAGCTTCTCCTGCAGTTACACTGGATGGGGATCGTAACGGGGACTGAAGAGACATGGACACAATCACAATCATCAGTCTAAAAGTCAGAACGATGAAGGAGCACTAAGAGTACAGCACAGGGCAAAGGCTGGCTGGCTTGAAGAAAGCAGGCAAGAAAATGAGTGACTTGATGATAGAATAAATTCGGACAGCGTGGGGAAAAGACCTTTGACGGCCCTGTCACGCTCTCCTAGAGTAACTGCCTGGCATCAGCATGCACTGAAGGATCCAAATGGTGGAAGGGGGTCAGTGGCCTCCACCTGTAAAACCATTCCTGTTTTGGGGGGTGTCACATGGTTGCCCCTGTAGGGCACCTGTTCCTAATTTCACCTGAAAGTGATTAACTGCCCATTCTGCTACTGAACTGATCAAATCAACAGACTTGTACTCTAATACTCCAATTACTAATGCATACATTGTGCGTTTAGGCATCTTTTTCTTCTACTCACTTTATCACTATTTGTCACTTTATCACTATGTGTCTGCTTGTTCAGTGTTTCTGCACCATGAGAAGCTCCAGGTACTCTGCTCGCTTTGACTCTGCCAAGTAGTCCGAAAGCATGAAAGTGATGAAATGCTCTGTAAGTTCATTTTCTCTAATCATTTTCTCACATGGGGATGGATTTGGAGTTCCAGTCGGCTGATGCGCTCCATCAAGGGAGACACATAAAAGGACTTGAAAAAAGGCCTGGTGTATTTACTCCAAGCTAAAGCCAGTGAGTACATGAGAGAGCAGCGATAGACTTTCAGTGCACGTACAGACAGAACACAGCAGAGAAATGTGTTTTAAGACTGACAGAAAAAAATCTTCCCTCATCCTTATGCATCCCCCCTTTGTCTTTGTTCGCGGCAATAATGGCTGACAGAAGGGACACAAAATTATAAATCTACTCAAAGGGAAAATGTTTCACGTGGATTTTCATAAAGACCTATTTTTTATACATGCATATACACACTCAGCGGGAGGAGAGAAATTCTTTACCCACTCACCGACTGTTAGACGAATGAAGGCGCTTTATCCCCTTCATAATTTGAATTTGTTATCACGTTCTATTACACGAATGCCTGCGTGCCTGTGATGCACGCTCAGAGACAGGACGGGTGAGACACACAAGAAAAAAGGTCGAAACAGCACAGCCAGAACACGCTTCACATCCTTCAGGCAAGCCTAGTTAATATCAGAGTAAATTTCTAACCTTTCTAGTGTGGATCTTCAGAGGGGAATTCATCCTGCATGAAGGCTGATTTCTTTGACAAATTACAAGGCTGTGGAGAATGACCGTCACTAATACACACTTCACCTCTGCAATCTGGGTAAAAAATGCAAAGTCTGTGTGTGAAAGCTCAAATAAATATTCCCACATGTACACCAGACCATGCTTCACTTCACTAAACCCTTACCTGAGGAATATACTCTCAGACTCACCACTGGAACTTTCTGGATACAGACAGAGAATATCTGACTGACAACAACAGGAAACCTTCTGGAAACACCTTGCTCTGTTCTTGCTTCACACAGAGGCCATTCAAATGTATTTTTAAGCCTCATGTATCGGCTGAATGAAGGGAAAAGGTAAGGCTCCAGTTTTACTAATATTAGTGATTATCAGAGACAATAACTTTGAAATATTTTATTTTACTTTCTATATTAACTTCAGTCCATGTCCAGCTCTAAGTGGCACTGCCACAGTGTCTGAACAGTGGTTCAATAAGCAAATGAAGGTGGTGGCTTAGTGGGCATTAGCTTATGATGTGTCATGAAAAAAGGGAAATTTGCTTTTCTCTAAGCTCTTTTTTTGGGATGCTTGCTTATTTATTGATTTGTTAAAGATTTTTCTACTAAATACTGCAGCTCTGTACTTTGTGTGGTTTAGCTACTATATTCTGTAGATAGGGGAATCTATTCAGCCCAAGAATCAGTATAACAGCGATCCAGATATGATATGTCCTTCTTGTTAGCCCACAAAATTAGATTTTATTATAAGTAAGAATTATAAGTGAAAGTGTCAAACTTCCAGCTAATGCTAGCATGACACCTAGCTGCCTTTCATCTTGTGTTAAAGTAAACAACACAGGTGTTAAAGCGACGGCGAGAGAGAGGGAGAGAGAGATTTGTGACGTTTAGCGTGTTTGGAGTGTGTAGTTCATGTGTTGTCTTGTGTAGTTAGTGTGTAGTGTTGTGGATAGTTTTGTGTTGTGTGTCAGAACAATGAGGCGGCTGCTGTCTCCAGGTAGAAACAGCAGTGACACACCTGCTGCTGTCAGACCTGCAGGTATCAGGCTGTGATGTTCTCCTTTATAGTGGACAGAAATAATTTTTTTGGAGCTGCACAAATAATTTGTGCATCATCTTATTGAATGCAGAACAGCTGATTGTTCTGTAAATAGTTTGAAATGGTTATTAAAAAAGGTAAAGGTAAATGGCTGCAAATAACTGTTGTTTACAAAATTTATGCGTATGATTTTAAAACTGACAATTTATATTTGCATTTAAAGTTATGAAATATGATTCAGTAAACATGTTTGTGGTTGTTGGAGCAAAAAATATACATTTTTCTACTCGGATTTAATGTTTTTTATCTGATTTTAGATCCATCAGACACACAAGTTACACACAGGTTACGCACACGTTACACACAGGTTACGCACACGTTACACACAGGTTACACACACGTTACACACACGTTACATACACACAGGTTATACACGTTACACACAGGTTACACACATGTTACTGACACGTTACACAACGTTACACACAGGTTACGCACAGGTTACACACAGGTTACACACACGTTACACACACGTTACACAACGTTACACACAGGTTACGCACAAGTTACAAATAGGTTACACACACATTACAGACAGCTTACAGACAGGTTACACACACGTTACACACAGGTTACACACAAATTACACACATGCTACACACACCTTACATACACGTTACACACAGGTTACACACACATTACACACAGGTTGTACACAGGTTACACACACATTACACACAGGTTACACACATACGTTACACACAGTTTACACACACATTACACACAGGTTATACACAGGTTACACACATGTTACACGCAGGTTACACACATGTTACTGACACGTTACACAACGTTACACACAGGTTACGCACAGGTTACACACAGGTTACACACACGTTACACACACGTTACACAACGTTACACACAGGTTACACACACGTTACACACACGTTACACAACGTTACTAACAGGTTACGCACAGGTTACACACAGGTTACACACACGTTACACACAGGTTACACACAGGTTACACACACGTTACACAACGTTACACACAGGTTACGCACAGGTTACACACACGTTACACACACGTTACACACACGTTACACACACGTTACACAACGTTACTAACAGGTTACGCACAGGTTACACACACGTTACACACACGTTACACACAGGTTACACACACGTTACACACACGTTACACAACGTTACTAACAGGTTACGCACAGGTTACACACACGTTACACACAGGTTACTGACACGTTACACACATGTTACACACATGTTACACACACGTTACACACAGGTTACGCACAGGTTACACACACGTTACACACAGGTTACTGACACGTTACACACAGGTTACACACATGTTACACACACGTTACACAACGTTACACACAGGTTATGCACAGGTTACACACAGGTTACACAATGTTACACACAGGTTACACACACGTTACATACACACAGGTTACACACGTTACACACAGGTTACACACACGTTACACACGTTACACACAGGTTACTGACACGTTACACACAGGTTACACACAGGTTACACACAGGTTACTGACACGTTACACACAGGTTACACATGTTACACACAGGTTACAACAGATTACACACAAGTTACAGACACGTTGCACACAGGTTATACACAAACGTTACACACACGTTACAAACAGGTTACAAACAGGTTACACACAGGTTACACACATGTTACACACATGGTATACACAGGTTACACACATGTTACACACAGGGTATACACAGGTTACACACACGTTACGCAGGCTACACATAGGTTACATACATGTTACACACAAGTTACACACAGGTTACGCACAAGTTACAAATAGGTTACACACACATTACAGACAGCTTACAGACAGGTTACACACACGTTACACACAGGTTACACACAAATTACACACATGCTACACACACCTTACATACACGTTACACACAGGTTACACACACATTACACACAGGTTGTACACAGGTTACACACACATTACACACAGGTTACACACACACGTTACACACAGTTTACACACACATTACACACAGGTTATACACAGGTTACACACATGTTACACGCAGGTTACACACACGTTATAGACAGGTTACACACAGGTTACACACAGGTTATACACACGTTACACCATCAGGGACCTGATGAAAAATCTCTTGTTGGTGACAATTAGTCTGGTGTGACTTTTTCCAGTTTGTGTTTCACTTAATAATTCTAGAAAGTTAAGCATAACTTTAGTGCAGATTAGTTTGATTATAAACGATCTGAGGTCTAATAGATAAAATGCACTGACATCTTTCTCCATGTTTCTTTGATCTGTGCAAGATCTCAGAAGGTGGTTAATACAACCCTAAAGCACTCTTCAGACTTCTCTTTTTAACTAATTTAAATTTACATCTTGACATTTTGATGAGCTGTCTTAGATGTTACATGCACTCCAAATAAAGTAGTTTCAGTAAAGACTAAAGTGTATGCAAATATTTCATGTTTAAATTCATGCGCCTATATTTCTATGAAGTGGCACCTGAATTGACCACAGTGCTGTGCTTTCAGAGAGTCAGTCACTCTGCCATCAGTCATTAGTCCCACAGGGACATGATTGTAAATAATTTTAACTCTATAAGGATATCAAGTATATAAAATAGTCTTATGTTTAACTTCCTGCATCTGTCTGTTATCAATAAGTTAGCAGCACCTGGTCTGGTATGGAATTGCCATAAAAGATTATATGGACAGATGAGGACTGCAGGTCGGATGAATCTTTATGACTTTTTATTTGGAACCACCGCCAGTTTGATATTTATTATTTATTTACTTATCATCAGCTGTCAGACAGCCATGATGAAGTGTAATCATTTTGGTGATGCCTTAACTCTGATTCTACCTAAAGCCATAGCTACATATAAATGAGGACAGATTTCTTAGCCCGCTGCTTTTTTAACAGAGCCAGAGATTTTTAACATAGTGTTTCTAAATTGCTAGATGAATTTAACCCATTTTAGGTCAAATTACTGTAACTCATGAGCCACTGGCACAACTGAGAATTTCTAACGGTTCCTGAAAGCATCAAATCTCTGATTTTCCGGGACATAAAGGGCAAAAGAACAAAAGAAAAACAATGAAGATATTTACATTTCCACAGAAATACACCCCAGAAATTTCCATTTCCATGTATCTCAGTGTGGATATTTCATGTTATCGCAGGACATGATTCTGTGCAGTCCAGCTGAACAGACGAGGTACAAGCTCACAGTTAGTCTGATCTGATGAAGGGTCCTCCAGTCCCACAGCCAGTCGATGTGTTTTTATTATTTCTATATCATATCAGATAGCTGTCACGTCAATCATTCAGTTATGATGTGAATTTACTCCACAAAAGGGCTGCAAAGGGACTTAAAAAAAAGTTGCTGCAGGAGCCCGAGACTCAAAAATCAAACAGAGAAAGCTGGAGAACAAACGCAGCACACAGCAGCTGCAAATCTCCAGTTTACTTACTGCTTCTTTTGTCCTGTGTTTTCAAAATATAAAGTACATGTACACTGCTGTGGTACATTTTTCTTTTCTCTTTGTTTTACATTTGTGTGCTTCCTTGTGAGTTTTCCTAATGGATGATTTTCATCATACAGCTGACAAACGGCCGACCCTCACACATCTGGAGAACAGAGCATTTTATGTTGCGTCTTTTCGATTTTGTTACCATTAGTCACATCAGTCTCTCTTGGATTTCTGCCTTCGATCATCCTGCAGGACTTGGAATGGTCCGTTACCGTGGAACTGGATCTTTGTCTTCTTGACTAACACATCTGTTAATATCCATGACATCACAGCCTCCTGCATCATCCTCAGCACTGGCTGCCCTCAGCCCTGCTCGACACATGCTAACCCCTCACTGCAGAGTTCACTATGACAGTTAAGTTAAAGGTTACACAGCAGTGGTGGGACAACGGGGACGAATCGCCTACAGGCTGGGACTGTGCTGTAAGGAGAACAACGCCATCGTTAACATCAATAAAACCAAGAAGACGATTGTGGACTTCACACTCCCACATCAATGGTGTGGCCGTGGAGATGGTTGTGAGCTTTAAATACCATACACTTCAACAACACCCTCACCTGCAGTGAAAACACCCTCAGCATCACTAAAAGGCTCATTAGTATTACCTGAAGAAGCTATGGGGGCGTGGCTGAGCTCCAAATTCCTCAGTTCCTTCTACAGGTGCACCGGGGCAGAGAAGCAGGACCTGCAGTACGTGGTTGAGTCTGCACAGAGGACCCTCAGATGTAGCTCACCTCCCCTCTCAGACATTTACACCACAGAGCAACATGCATCACGAGAGACTCCACCCACCCTGAACATGGACTCTTTCTGTCCCGCCCTCAGGCTGGAGCGTGTGCAGTAGTGGAGCAGGTGGACCTGTAGAATAGCTGAACTGCCACACCTTTTAATGGGCCTGTTGACTAAGCCATCATTTTTTAACAGGTCATTTATTATGATTTTTTACATGTATTTATATTTTTACTTTCATTATGTTTAGTGCTATATTTTAATGGTTATTAGCACCAGGGCCAGAGTAACTTTATTCATGTTTGATCATGTTTCTTTGTGATGAATGACAAGAACAGCTTTATGAACCTTGTATTGTTCTATGAGCATTAACATTTCATTCTAAAACAGGACACCTACTTTTATCAAATTTGCACGTAACCTGGTTATATGTCTGGCATTTTTTTATCATTTACAGGTGCTCCGACTCTTAAAAAGCATAAAGGCTGCTGCAGAATCAATAGAAACTAAGACATTAATGTAATGTTCAGCTTTCCTGTATGTTGGGACACTGAGAGCTCCGTTCACTTACACAGTCAACATTTTGCCAGTTTTTCTTCCAAGTTTCAAACAGGTTTGTCAGGGATATTCCTGAAACTGCTGGATAAGCAGAGACTCACTCAAGAACGAGATCGCACACAACATCAGTGTCTGTATTCTGTGTGTACACACACACACTGACCGACCCAACACCCATGTAGTATTCGGTTTGCAGATGCTGATTGTCAACAGACACGTATTTATATTTATATTTATATTTTATTTTGCATCTTGTTAATCAGTTGACCTGGTCGATAATGTAGCAGACCTTTTTTTTTTTAATTGAACATCCTGCTTGAAATACAAGAACGTGGTCAGAATTGAACAGAACAGAGGCAAAGTGGCCTTCGTGTTAATGAGTCGAGTGGCGTGTAACACCAGAGCAAATGATATGGGCCCACTATCGAACAGTACAGCCCATATTAGATGTGCTATTTAATGCAACTTGGCAAACCCGAGCACTCTATTGATCAGCTGCTTTATGTTCTCAGGTTCAGCCTCAACCCTTGACCTCCATTTCATTTTCCAGTCATTACACTGGGCCATCACGATTTACTGCAGCTGCAGTACAGTGATGCATCAAAGTGTCAGACAAACAGGAGGAACAATGAGATCTGCTGCCACTTTTACCCATTTCCTTCAAGGTTGAAAATGAGGATCGTTGCTAATAGCTAAATGCTAATTATAACTCTGTTCCTGGCTAGCCATGTCCCCTCAGACCTGGCCTCAAAAGAAGCCGTCAGCAGACACTTTGGAGCCCAAGTCTGTGATTTGGATTAGCAGAGGGCATAGGAGGGATGACCAGAATGGAGTCAGGAAAGAAAAAGTATTGATCAGCACATCAATGCAAAAAATTGAACAGTGGTGGCTTCTTGGCCCTGCATAAAACTGCACGATGGGCTGAGATCAGTGAGGTGTCAGGGTTTAATGAGAGAGGTGATGCTGCGGGGATATGAGTCAGACAATAGACAGTAAGGTCATAGTAATAAACCTCTAAGACATGTCTATGAAAAGTTTGCATAATGCAATCAGAGTACAAAGAGAGCAGCCATGCAAACTGTCTGCGTGTCTGTTTTTGCAGATGCATTTGTATATCGCTGCACTACGTGGGTTTACGAGCACAGCTGACAGTTTGATTTGTAAGTTTCAAACTAGGTTGTTACAAATTACAGATCCATATGATCAAATTCTATTCTACATTAGTCACATTAGGCTGCATTAGGTTGTTATGTAGCATTTGTAATGTCACTGCTGTCACAGAAACAGATGTATAGATAGGATAAACACCCCCCCCAAGTATTTTTTAAAAGTATTTCCAAGTCAGCAATGCTCACTTTGGTTTCAGGAGGTTGTCTTCCAGTGCAACGTCATCCAAAAGGACAAAGTGAACACAGTTCGGTATGACTGCTTGAGGTTTTCTTTCCAAATCCTTACATATCCTTTATTTTCCACCTTCGTGAGATCCCAGACTCACCATACTCGTCCAGTACTGCCACCGCTGTGTTTCCTGGTGTTCTTGCCTTGAAAGTGTCTCCTCTTTGAATCAGTGAAATTGTTCCTGGTCTGCAAACCCACAGTCGGTTCACGTGCAGGGCTCTAGTGACTGTTTTCTTTCAGACTGCAGTTCCACTCTCGACGAAGTCGATCGACAGTTTCTCAGCCGTTGTTCTTTAGACACATCTCTCTCTCTAGTTTTCTCTCCGGAGTGAAATCTTTCACCTCTGTCAGGCTGTTCTGCACTCTGTGGATCTCTTTGAATTTTTCCATGACACCACTCACTCCAGTTCTTCACACTTTTTTTTCAGGCTTAGTAAAATTAATTTAATTCTGAATTCATTTTAACGACCACTGATACACTGCTGAGTAGTGAGAAATGCATGGATTGCGAGACCACACTGCTGTTTCCATGTGTTATATGTTCACAGATACTTTCCCCAATCCTTAAAGAAAGTAACACTGGTCTGTCTGTAGTTTAGTTTAATACAGTTTCTCAAGTGTGAAGCAAGTAAAACTTTGTCTTCGCTGCCTGGAATTGAACACTGGTAGAATAATAACTGGGCACCAATGGCTGTTTCATTTGGAACGGGAAGTAGAGGCCCTCTTTCCTCCTTTACTTCTGCACTGGCCATGCAGGTTGAAAGATGCTGCAGCAGTTGTATCGAATGTCTGAAGTGCTTTTCTTTCTGCAAGAGAATGATTATAGATGCGTTTCCTTCTGGCAAGTGCAGACATGAATGCACAAGTGTTTTCCTGGGCTAAAAATGAATGCTTTGAAGCGAATTTTGTAACTTTTACATATTAATGGCGACTTGTGATGAGAGCAACTGCTGTTGACTTCTAAAAACTTCCTGCTGTTGCTGCTCACTGAGAAATTGCGTACTGTAAAAGGTCAGCTTTTGAAGAACTAAGGAAAAACATTTTACCTTGATATATGCTGCATTTATTCACTCTCAGAAATCGTGTACTCGGGGAAAGAGGGAGATAAAAATGTAGATCAGTGAAGGTCAGATTCAGGGGCATCTCCCGCATGAGTATTAGCAGACATTTCCATTTTTATTTAGCATGAATGTTCAGAGCTGACTCGAAGGTATTAATTCCTTCTTTACTTTTTAGACTTGGAAAAAAATGAATGGGTGAGACGGAATATTAATAGCTGCCATGGTAAGAATACACAGCTGGTTTATTATTGGAGGAGTTGGGATGGAAAGCCGATGAGCAGGGAAGCATTTTGCAGGAATAGATGGACAGTTCATAAGGATGAGACTTGTCACCTGTGTCATCATCATCATACAGATAAAAGCAACCTGGGCTTTAATAACAACCCGCTGCCTCCATGCCACAGTGCACTCATGTGTTACTGAATAGTAGTAAAGGAGTCGAACCTTGTCCTGAGTGGGTAAATAAACTTTTCAAAGCTTCTTTCCTATTTTGCTGAAGTTGGCGCACTGAATGCAGTTTGGTTCATTACCTCAAACCTCACCTCAAAGCAGGCGCAGAGCTGCGTTAGCCATGACAGCTCCACAATATCAGAGCTGTGAGGAATTTAGGATTAATCTCATTCATCCTCTTAGTCCTCAGACTCTGCTTCCACTACAAAAGCTGTCTCAGTAGGATTGAGGAGATCCTGCCCAACATGTCAGGACTTGCATGGCTGTGTCTGTAGGTGCTTGACTTCTTTGTGTAGGTTTTCCCCTCATTACTGTACTCAACTTACACAACTGATGCTGTTGTTTAGTATGAGAACAAAAATGTCCCTCTCACCCTTTGTGGGGTATACGTCTTCCTAAAGCTGGGGTCCTGTACCAAAGGCACAGGAGTTGTGGAGTAGACAGCTAAATGTAAGGGACATAGAGATAATTCTTATACTCTTTAAACAATGATGGTCTTCTGCATATCCTCAGAGGGACCCTCAGTGTACTGCTCGAAAATGTCATTAAATGTTTCAATGACCCACAGATAACATTGCATAGTGCAAGATTTACAAAATAAAAGCTCCTAAAGAGTAAACCTATGTCTCCGGGGCTGTAAATGATGCTGAGCTGTTGGCCTTATAATGAAAGAGAGCTGCTGTCTCTGCTACAGCTGAACAACCTGCATGGGTCCATCAGCAAGCACTCCTGGACTTCTGGACGCTGCACTCCTTGTTGCATGGTTGGAGGATTAATGTAACACTCCTTACACTCCTTTCAGTGGCTTTAATCACCATAGCAACGGGTCCCCACAGCTGTGTGGTGATGTCACACTTTCTGAATCTGAATATATGCATGTTCTGTTATGTTTTGTTATGTTATGTTATGGTAAATGGTAAATGGCCTGTATTTATATAGCGCTTTACTAGTCCCTAAGGACCCCAAAGCGCTTTACATATCCAGTCATCCACCCATTCACACACACATTCACACA
The DNA here is from genome assembly GCF_057382185.1 of Mchenga conophoros. NCBI lineage: Eukaryota > Metazoa > Chordata > Actinopteri > Cichliformes > Cichlidae > Mchenga > Mchenga conophoros. Next base: position 622,054 of record NC_140527.1, read on the forward strand.
CTGGTGATGGTAAGCTACATTGTAGCCACAGCCACCCTGGGGCGCACTGACAGAGTTACATGTATGTTATGTACCCTCTTCTTTATGAGTACCAATTAAAAAACAGCTTGAAAGAAAACTGGCACAGCTGTTTTTCATCATATAAGAAGCTGCAAACGTTACATGCTGTGGTCGATTAATTCATCACAGCTATTGTGGAAACAGGATGCCTCTGGTATAAAATCGTATCGTATAAAATCTGTCTGTCTCATTGTCTAACTTTTCACAAACTACCCTATTTGTTCGTCCTGCCACTTCTGGGGACTAAGGAAAGTCAGTTTACCTGTGGACTTAAGGTATCGCACACACACCACTTGCGTCTAATTGTGTTTATATGTTGTATACCTGCCACTGCAGAATTTTAATTTCAGCTGACTTGCTTAATTACCCAGAGTTTTTAATATAGCTACAAACAAATGCACTTAATAACACTAACGTATACTTTATTGATCCTAATGGGGAAATTACTCTCTCTACATTTAACCCGTTCACTCAGTGAAGCAGTGGGCAGCTGCTAATCAGGCACCCAGGGAGCAGTGTGTACGGATGGTAGGTTGCTCAGGGGTACCGCAGGGTAGCTGCTCAGGGGAGTCAAACCACTGACCTTCCGATCATGGGGCGATCACTCTAACTACTGAGCTATCCCTGGCCCCAATAGATGTGATTAGTGAAACAATGATATAAAGTGTTCCTTTAGTTACTTTAATGACTAATGTTGGTAGTTTTGTAGGTACAAAGACCACAGGGGACTTGGGTTGGAAGGACTGAGCGAGGGAGTTTATTAAACTGATGTTGGAGCTACAGTAAATCCAGTTGAGCTCCACAGCCCAGCTGGAATTATTGGTTTTCTGCTGGGTTTGCTCTCCACCCAGGGAACCATTTAGGTGTCTGGGAAAAATAAATCCTAGAGAGCATTATAGGGTAATAATGCTTCACTTTTCATTGAGAAAATTGTGTCCCAGCTCCGTCATACACCATCGTGTTTTTTACACAGACACTCTCCATTCTTTCTTTCCATTGTTGTGGTCGAGCACTTTAGTCATGATTAATGGGAGTTACTGGAACTTGCCTCTAGCAAACTGGAACTCTTTAGTTCAGCTCACTAAGATAACCGCTTTCTCTCAGAAATGTGCCAGGACACATCGCTCACGTTTCCAGCCCTTTGTTATTATGGGATGAGGGTGTACCGAGCCAATCTGAAATAGCTGTCACTGGTATGTGGCTGGAGTAAGAGACAGTGCAGGTGGGAGCAGGCATTCACCTCCATGTGGCTGCTTGTTTAAAACTGAATAAAAGAGGAAAAGTGCTGAGTGGAGCAGTGAAACATCTGTGATGTTGGTGTGTGTCTTCACTCATCCATAATACTGTGGCTGCTTGGAAAGCTGTCAGTGCTTTACAACATGTAGACAATAATATTAACAGTGCTATATGTTTCAATGACACAATGATCAGCCCCATGAAATGTAATCAAACCTTTTCCATGTGCTTATTCAGCAGAGCGTTTCTGAACACACGTACCAACCCAAATCAGCTGAGCCGTAACATAAACCACTGCTGTGACGTGCTTTAACTTTGTGATGCTCAAAGCTGTAAAATCAGGTTAGAACTGAAGGTTATCGTTCAATTTACACACAGTGTGAAAACTTCAGTGAGAGTTTGAGCTTTTACTGGGACTGCAGCTGCTGATTATTTGATGGTCGACTAATCTGCTCGTTTTTTCTTCGATTGGTTGAGTAGTCAGTGATTATTTCAGTAGCTCCTATCTCCACTTCCTGTGGGCAGACCTCCTGTTCTAGGCTCCAGGACCTCACCCGCTCACCTGCCCACCTGTGAACACCTGTCATCTCGACCCACAGCGAATTCAAATAATGACACTTTAGACTTGAGCTGGGAAACATGAATTAAAAAAATCATCAAATATAGTTTTAACTTTACTCAATAAATCACAATATTAGAAAATAAAGTTCTACTGGTGTTTGAACAGAAATGTGCAAATAGGAAACTGGAAGCAGCTTCTGTTCACAGGTTCAATAAAGCTTCAAATTAAATCCAAAAGATTTTATTTTCTAGTCCAAAGTTTACAGATGATTCAGTTCATGCAATAAGGCTTACTCTGATCTTTTAGATGATGTTCTGAATCTGAAGATGTTTGTTCTTTTCAGGACAAACTCTTCTTACAACTGTGCCTAATACTAGCAAAACAGAACAAAGCAGGAGCAGAAAAGTTACAATGACAGATTTGGTTGTATATCATAGTTTCTCAGGTTGTGTAGTGTTCAATGTCAATTAAACTGTTTCACTGATTATAAATATAATCGATTATTGATTTGATTCAGCCTACAGATTAACTATCTAATGTTAGGTGGAAGAGGTTTATTATTACTATTTATTATTATGTAGCTACTCCTGTTGAATGGTTTACCATTGCATTTCATTCTCATTAGCTAACATGAACATCACTGTACAAACATGAACACGAACGCGGTATCAACGTGCAGCACTAACTTAATGCTCTAAAGCCGACCCATTCACAGGGTGCCGTGGCTTGAATGCTCGTGCACTGCAATAATGCAGTCATGGAGGGAAAACTCCACATTGCACAGTCTGCATTTAACGTTTTCTGTGAAATGCTTTTACATTTTTAAATCTCCGTTTGCCTTTTCTTCCATCCTCCTGTTTTGAGGTTTGCACTACATTCTTCTTCGTTAGTATTGAGTGCAGTCTTGGCAGATGATGTAGGTGATACTGCCCCCATAGCTTCCTGTAATGTACTGCAGTTACAAAAACACATTTACATAGTTTTACAATATGACAATCCAATTCCATGTCGACCATGATTTATAGTCGACCAATCATCAGGGGAATTTCACCCACAGGAAATAAAAGCGTTTGGGAATGAAATGTAATAAAAAAACAAAACAACAACGTTTGCACAGGTTCAGGAATGCACACTGAGGCCGGCTCAAAAATTAACACAATTTTATTTATTAATATAAAATAAGATAAAACAACAATGACAGAGCACTGGAGGTAGTGTCATCTAAAACTGTGTCCCAAATTACAATAAAAATAAAACAGGCAACTGGGACTTACCAGCAGCGGTGGACCAAAAAGAAGACAACACAAAAAACCCCACTCTAGTCTTCTTGATGCATCTCAATCATCCAGGTAAGTAAATATCCAAAAGTTGATTCTGTTCATCTGGACGTAACGTTTTGTGGGAGAAACGTTTCATCATCATCCAGGTGACGTCTTCAGTCTCAGCTGACTGCAGGTTTCAATCTTATAAACAGTACACAGCAAATCCAGCATGTCCAAATTAACACTGTCGGATTTGATTTCAACACTATTAAAGTGTCTATATGGGTCCACACCAGAGAGTGTTAATTTAACTCTTTTTGGAGAGTTGGTACGTTAACTCTGATTTAGTGTTAAACGCCAAATCTGTCTGGAGTTGATAATTGAATACTTGGTGTTAAGAGTTTATATATTAACTCTCAAAGAGTATTTTAGTTTAACTACGTAAGAGTTATCTTCTAATTCATTCTAAAAAGCGGGAATTTTACTGTTCTGAACTTCTAGAAATTTCTTTTGGAAATAAACATTTACTAAAAAGATGCAATGGTTTTTGAAAAACATTTATTCTGAACTGTGCACCACAATTTCAAAACATTTTCTGAAAGATGTAACAGTACATGTTCTCACTTTCATTAGAGTTTTGTTTATCAAAAGGTCTGACATGGTAAATGCAAATAACAGCATTCTCATCACTTATTTCTTCAATACAATATGCATGTCCTTCATTCATCACTTTGTGGAACTTCAACGCACTTCTGCTCTCCCCCATATTCCATCTTCACAAGTATATCCTGTGTGGAGATTGAATAAAAATTAGTTGACACTAATTAATGGCACAAATAATCCAGTAAACAATTGCAGCACAGTAAAAAAAAAAAAAAAAGGAATCCTCTTTGAGCCATTACTTGTGTAAAGTATTTTCCCAAAAGACAAAGACACAGGCAACAGGTAATACTGAACTAAATGTAAAACCTCAACCTTTTTCATTTTTACCTAAACCGTGTGCACAAAACTCTGGAGGGATCTATGCTAACGTAGAATCCAGTCAGGACGTCTGCTACTGCTGTTTGCTCGTGTTTTTTATGGGCGATCGTTTTCAGGCTTCAAGCAGCACCATTATACCAACATTTCACATTCTAGACATTGTTTTAGGTGTATTTGACCAAAAGTTTGACTGAAAATTCACATGCAAGCTTTTTTTCAAGGCTGTGGTATTTGCCCGCAAACAGCAGAAGGAACTGAAATTATCAGAATTGGTTACCTTGGGAGATTTTAAGTCTGTCTTAAAGGAACGAGAGAACAGCTCTTTTACTCAGTGTGATTGTTTTTAATGTACTCTTAATTTGATCTGTTATTGTATATTTTACACATGTTTGTATGGGATATTGTATTTGTTTTAAATGTTATATACCTATGTGGTATGTGACTTTTGTTGCTATGATGCCAGGTCTCTCTTGTAAATGAGATTTTTAATCTCAATGAGATTTTTACCTGGATAAATAAAGGATTAATAACAATACCTTTCAGCTAGCTAAAACAGAATATTATGCTATCAGCGAGCAACATGGCTAATGCCTTTCACACAGCTTTGTCTCAACTCCAAAGAGCCACAGAAGTAAAAGCTCATAATAATAATGGAAACAATCTTTGAAAAAATGACTTACCAAGCATGGCAAACAACTCAAATATGTAGAGCAAAATGTTCTGAAACGGCTTCACTTCAGCTTCGATTGGAGCCTATGGTGCTGGTGGCGGAGTCTGTGAATTTACTCTGTTGGTGTCATAGCCCCTCTAGGAGTTCAGAGTTAAGAGGTCAGGAGTTAATGTTTCCATTGTAACACCTCCAGATTTGACAGAGAAACACTCATTTTTAACACTCGATTTTAACTACTATCATTTTACACCTCAGAGTTACATTAAAAGAATGTGACTCTGCTTAGAGTAAAATTAACTCTACTTTTGCAAGAAGACTATTAACACCAAAACATTTAACACTTTTGAATTTGCTGTGTACATTTGCATAATGACTGAAACCAGCCCACTGAAGGAACAATGGGCTGGGAGGTCAGTTCCTTAATCATAATTATGCAAATTCTCATGACCACTGATCAACAACCACTGATCAAAGACCATGAGTCCCATTCACAGAGAGTTGGGGAATGGCTGCAATCACAGCATTGTAAGATGATGACAGATGTAAACACCGGGTTTCTGTGGCTTTAAAACCCCAAAACACGCTGCGCCAAAAACTGGTCCACCCCAAGGATCGGGTCCCCGACACAAACAGAGTAACATAGTGTACGCTGTTAAGTGCAGGAGGATTGCCAGGATTTATACATCGGGGAAACCAAACAACATCTGGCTACAACACTGAAGTGCTACCTCGTCAGGCCAGGACTCTGCAGTCTATTCACACCTACAGGCCAGTGGACACTCTGATGAGGATGTAACATCCTGGACAGGTAGGAGCGTTGGTTTGAGGGCGGAGTCAAGGAGGCCATTTACGTGAAAAGGGAAAGACCATCTCTGAATCGAGGAGGGGCCTAAGGGTACATCTGTCACCATCTTACAATGCTGTGATTGCAGCCATTCCCCAACTCTCTGTGAATGATGCTCATGGATATTGATCAGTGGTCTTTGGTTAATGGTTGCTGATCATTTGGTTTGGTTTTCTAAATTGCTAAAACATTAATGCTAAACATTCACATTAGTTCATGTTACAACAGCACATAATGTAGCAGTTTCACACAGCATGCAGTAACAGCAGCAATTGCTTCACCTCCTTCTGTAACTGCTTGGAAGAGCCATTATAGGACATTTATATTTGTATTTTGTTTAAAATAAAAAGGGAATTTCTTCAACAGACCAATACAGCCATCATGTTGCCATCTGAAAAAGGCTCTAACCTGAATTTCTCGCACTTACCTGTGAAAGAACTACATACACGTGAGGCAGTTACTGCTGTACATCCAGATATCTGAGCTGCTAAAAAGTGTCAGGACCAAACTAGAGAACATACTCCACAGTGCTGTTTGTCAGGCTGGGGTCTGCTCTGTGTGTCTCCAGCAATGCAGAAACAAGTTCCTGTGTTTCTTTTCTTTTTGCAAATGAAGCAGAAACACAAACACACCATCATTGTTATTCCAGTCACAGCAGCTGACAAACAGCCATTTCCAAAAAACCCCACCACATAATGAGATGTGAAACATAATAAGCAGACTTGGCACTAGGCAATTTCAAAATGCACCATCTGATGTATTTATTTCTCTCTCTCTCTCTCTCTCTCTCTCTCTCTCTCTCTCTCTCTCTCTTTCTCTCTCTCTCAGTTTTCTTTGTGTTGTTGTTTCATCCATTTTACCCTCTGCCTCCCTGCCTCTTATTTTCTGTGTGCCAGACACTGTGTCCATGAGGTAGCCATCCTTCACCTTTCAGAAACTTGAATCAATCAGGGGGTCTTTCCTCACTTTATTTCATACTCACGATAACAAAAAGTATCAAAATGCACAGAGTATAACCAGCATCTAATTCTAAGCTCTGATGTTACTGCATGCAGCATTATGGAGGTTTTATTTCATCTGATAAGTAATTCAAACTTTGAAAAATGACATCTGCTTATATGACAAAGTGTTTGCCTCTTCCTGATTTCCTATGTTTTTGTATGTTTGTCACACTTTAATGTTTCATGTCAACAAGCAAATTTAAATATTAAACAAAGATAACACAAGTAAACACAAAATGCAGGTTCTAAATGAAGGTGTTTATGATTAAGGGGAAAAAATAATCCAAACCTACATGGCCTGCGTAAAAAAGTCTTTTGGTGCCTATCCCAACTACTGGCCAATAACCTGCCTCAGCACCACATGGAAGCTCATGTCTTCATCATAGCAGCTAAGATGAACACATGGCTCAATACATGAGCGGGGCACAGAAAGGGATTGACAAGAATACCAGAGGCGCAAAACACCAGCTACTGGTAGATAGAACAGTCAATGCAAGACCAGGCTGACCAACCTGTGCACTGCCTGGATTGATTACAAGAAGGCCTATGACTCAATGCCCCACACCTGGATCCTGGAATGCCTAGAGCTGTATAAGATCAACAGGACCCTGAGAGCCTTCATCAAGAACTTGTAGCGTACAACACTAGAGGCCAACTTCAAGCCCATAGCACAAGTCACCATCAAGTGCGGGATCTACCAAGGAGATGCTCTGTTCCCACTGCTGTTCTGCATAGGCCTGAACCCCCTCAGTGAGATCATTGGCAAGACTGGCTACGGATACCGACTACAGAACGGAGCAGTTGTCAGCCACCTCCTGTACATGGATGACATCAAGCTGTATGCCAAGAGTGAACGAGACATCGATTCACTGATCCACACTACTTGGAGAAGTGTAGTCGGATGATAACAAAGAGAGGGAAGGTAGTCAGAACTGAGGGGATCGAGCTACCAGAAGGCAACATTGCAGACATAGAGGAGAGCTACAAGTACCTGGGGATCCCGCAGGCGAATGGGAACCATGAAGAGGCCGCCAGGAAGGCTGCAACCACCAAGTACCTGCAGAGGGTCAGGCAAGTCCTGAGGAGTCAGCTGAACGGTAAGAACAAGATCCGGGCTATCAACACCTACGCCCTGCCTGTGATCAGGTACCCTGCTGGGGTAATAAGCTGGACAAAGGAGGAGATAGAAGCCACTGACATCAAGACCAGGAAGCTCCTGACTATGCATGGAGGGTTTCACCTCACGTCCAGCACCCTGAGGCTGTATGCAAGGGGAAGGAAGGAAGCTGGGGACTGGTTAACCCTAACACCAACCCTAACCTCCTAGACTCAGAGAAGAGCCGGAGAAGATGTAGATGGTGAAGGTAACAGTTGTAATCGGAGCACTAGGTGCAGTACCTCCAAAGGTAGGCGAGTGGCTCCAGCAGATCCTGGGAACAACATCGGAGATCTCTGTCCAGAAGAGCACAGTCCTAGGAACAGCTAAGACACTGTGCAGGACCCTCAAACTCCCAGACCTCCGGTAGAGGACCGGAGCTGGAAGGATAGATCGCCTGCAGAGGCAAGAGGGGAATGATGATGATGGGATAGATAGATAGATAGATAGATAGATAGATAGATAGATAGATAGATATTGTTATTGATATATATATATATATATATATATATCCTCTTTCACCCCTGCAGGGCGGTCTTTATGATTCAAGCTCGGGTCCTCTACTAAGCGGAACAGACACCAGAAACCCAAGAAAGAGAAGCAAGAGGAGGAGCCATCAGCCACCCTGCACCGTATGTACCACTGGCAGATAGAGGAAGAGTCTGACATCCAGAAATCCAAGGTTCGATTCCCAACCACTGCGTCACTGTTTGTTACAGTGTGGGGTTTCCCAGCTGTAGACCAGTCAGGGTGCCCACACTGACACTGCAAAAGCACCAAGAATGTGTATGTGAGCATCAGAATTGAACCAAATGAGAGAAAATGAAGGAAGTGCCCTGGTCTGATGAATCACATTTTCTTTTACATCATATGCATCGCTTACCTGGGAAACACGTAGCATCAGGATGCACAATGGGAAGAAGGCCGAAGCAGTGTCATGCTCTAGTCAATGTTCTTCTGGGAAACCTTGGGTTCTGTCATCCATGCGGACGTTACATTGACATGTAACATTGACCTAAGCACTGTTGCAGACCATGTACACCCTTTCATGGAAACTGTATTTCTCTTGAAGCTGGAGTTTCAGTGTTGACTTACCCTTCTAGTCTCAAACTAATCAAGGATCTATGGGATGTGCTAGACAAATAACCCCGATCCATGGGGAGGGCCCACCTCACAACCTACAGGACTTAAAGGATTTGTTGATAACATGTTGCTTAGCACCTGTCAGGGCTCATTTGGCGGTAAAGTTGGGACCAGCAACATGTAAAAATGATTAATAATGTAATTTCTCAGTGCAGAGATATGTTTTTGTGCAAAATTATCTTATGAACACACATAAACATGTAACTGCTTTTTGTTTTCATAGCATAATGCAGTTTACGATAGGAACAGTAGTACTAGGCTTCACATACAACACCAGGTCAATTATCAGGCACTGTCTTATCTGAAAGACCTCAAAGTACCATATCTTTTGATATTTTTTCATAAAGTATATAGTTATTGCTGGAACAGGTGATCCAGAATCCTCCTTAGTTATGCCACAATAGGCCTAGGCTGATTGGGCTGCCCCATGATGTTTGGACACACCTACCTCTGTGGCCTCATCCTTCAAAGGCCACAAAGGATTTGAAGGCTCACGGCACACTGTCACCTAGCATCATTATCAATATTATCTAACAAAATAAAACAATGACGGTCTGGAAAAAACAAGAATTACATTTTTTTGTTGACAGTATGTGACAATGGTATACATTTTACAAATTATACATCCAAAGTATCTTTAATCATATTTATTTAATTACATTTATGTGAAATCATGCACGATGGGAAAAACATAATTATGAACACAGGCCTGTATTCATAGTGTCTTGCACATAAATTCAACAACCTTCACTCATAGTTCACAGCAGCCACGGCATCGCACATTCGAGAGTGTCTGCTGTGCAAGCGCTGCAGCCGATATACACTCTCGTGAATAACTCTGCTCTGGGAACTCAAATCTGCTCTGCAGCTTTGACAGAGCGAGTCCAACAGAACAGCTCCTAATGTGATTGGTAACTTTCAAAGCAGTGACGCCACAGGCCTCTATGATGGACAGTTCATGTTACTGCGTTAAACCAAGTTACATTGTGGCAGCAGCACAAGTGCACTTTTAAACCATGTTTGTTTACAATTTGGAAAATTAAATTTACAAAGTTAACTATGAATAGTTATTGTTTGATGTGTATTACTATTTTTTATTTTTATTTTTCATTAAGGACAATATTGTTGTGTCTTGAGATGAATCACGGAAAGACCAAAAAGGCAAAAAATTTCAGTAGCAGAAATACAAGCAAAACAATGCAGCCATAAAAAGTGAGGAATAGTTACTAATTAATTTTTAAAAGACGCCATTCAAGATCCACTCCAACGTTTGTAAATCATGTATTACAGTGTTTCCTCTCAACTGACTTCTTGTGGGACCTTGAACGTGGTTTTTCCTGTTGTTCCTCTGAGTTTGTTTAATTTTTCATTGCTAGTTCCAATTTAACTGCTGATCAAGTTGTAATCCTAAGGTAACAAACTTCAGTTGTATTTTTTCCCGCTGCATATTTTTTTATATCTCTGAAAGTTACAGAGGAAGCTGACATTAAAAATTCAAAATGAATGCATGTTTAGTTTTGTGTGTCACTGACTTTTCATTTAGACAACATAAAACTTTAACAAGAATAAAGCAGGACACAAAATGAAGAAGTTAACCTGTGATAGATTGACGACCCGTCTGGCTTTATATGCACATGAAGTTGAATTACATCCCATTCCTAATTCATGGGGTTTAATATGATGTCACTGTTTACAGAAGGGGTCGATAAGGTTTAGGAGTTTCTGTGGGAATTTTTGGCCATTGTCCCATTTGCGAAGTCAGACACTGATGTTGGACAGGAAGGCCTGGCTCGCAGTCTCCTCTCTAATTCATGCTGTAAGGTGTTTTATCGTGTTGAGGTCAGGACTCTGAGCAGGGAGCAGGTAGAGGGAGGTTTGGGGTCTTCACTCACCCCCTTTCTGTTAACCGTCGTGGCTGGGGGGCTGGGAGGAGGTGCTGGCCGTCAGATTGGGGTCTGGGATGCGGGGCCTCCTTGCTACTGCAGATAAGGAGGCGGTCTGCTTTCCTCCACCCCAGAGAGAAGGGTTACATCTCCTGGGTGAAGCTACGGTTTGCCCCTCTGTGGGCGGGGGTACCCGGACCTGGGATATAGAGTATGTTTGGGGAGTGTGAATGTGTGTATAGTGTCTATTTGTGTCTGTCTACACGTCGGGTGAGTGCTGAGTATTTGTTTGTGTATATGGGGGTGGAAATGCACGTTTGTGTCTGTATGTCAGCTTGGGTCTTAGACTCCACCTCTCTGGGAACATCTCAGGCTCTCCGAGGTATGGAGGCCTATCTCCCCTAACCACACTCCCTGCCAGTGGCCGATGCCCTCAGATGTTGGTGTGTTGGTGGTTCTTGGTGTCTGGGGCTGGCGCTGTAGCCCAGCTGGGCCCCTTCCGGGGGGCCCGGTCCTCTCTGGCACAGCTGGCTGCTGGCAGAGCCCACGGGCACGTCACTGCAAAGTAAATCTGCTTGGCATCGTTCTTGACCTACAGACAACAATTCTGATGGCTAAATATCCAAACGGGACAGGCAAAAAAACCCCAAAAGGTTTCTTGACTGAATTAAGGGGAAAAGTCAATTCCTGAAAAACAACCACACCATAATTCCCCCTCCACTAAACAGTACACTTGGCAACCGCACCGTGATTTTATGTGGCCAACCACTTCGTGGCTTAGTTGTTGTTGTTCTCAGTTGATTCCACTTTCTTATAATCCAACAGCTCACCGTGAAATATTTAGTAGTGAGAACATTTCGTGACTCGACTCATTGCACAGGTGGCAATAACATTACTTTTAGCACAGTGCATGAGTTACTTCCTGTTCATGGATTACAATTGTACACCATAAGTGAAAGGAAGATTAGCGTATTAATCTACATTACCAGGACCTACAGCAAGAACATCAGGATCTCATTGCTTAATGGTGGCAAAGAGATTTAAGGACAAGCAGGGGAGGAAGGCGATGTAGCTATATAAAATGATAGCAATGCCAGGAAGAAGGAACATGAGAACCTTGAGAAATACCAAGGGCGAAGAGAAGAGGTAGAAGATGTGGATGGGGAAGCAACAGTGGTTGTGTAACGCGGTTAAAGGACCAGGGCGCCTGACTGCAGCCTCATAGACAATGAGCTATCAGAATTAGTTTCAACTATGGAGCCTGAGGGTGTGAATAAAACACAGGAAACCAAAGTAGAGCTCAATATATATATATTATGTTTGTTATGAGAAATGTATAGACGGATGTACAAAAAAATAAAAAAATATGCATATATATCACAAACAAAAATAATGCTGACAATACAAAACAGCTTATTAGGTTCCAAAAGGAGGTGGGATGAGGTGTAGTCCAGTATGTGATTTATTTTAGTTCCATGGACCTGTGATAGGTCATGTGTCAACAGTTTGATTCAGTCCATAGGTTCACGATTCCTACCGCAACGTAGCGGTAGTCGGGTGGCTCGCCATCTCGCGCTGATCAGGGCTGATCGCGGGAGAAAAAAAAACCTGACCTAAACAAGGTCAAAAACATAAATTATCATTCACCGAAGAAAATGAAACTTTACCCAACTGGACGAGTGGTTCCAGCAGATCCCTGAATCGACACTGCAGATCTCTGTCCAGAAGAGCACAGTCCAAGGAACAGTAATAATACTGTGCAGGACCCTCAAGCTCCCAGGCCTAGGGTAGACAACCCAAGCTTCAAAGACTGGCTGCAGGGTGAGTGTGGATTTTTTTATTTTTTCTAGTACCAAATATTTGAAGTACAGGCAGGTGTACAGGTCTAGGAAAGTAGGTTTGTTGGGTGATATATCTGTGATGAAGCTATTCCGAAGAAAAGCAGTAGTTCACACCAGCTTCCAATTAGAAATCACTGATCCATAAGGTCTTCTGAAATGTGTTTTACATATCTTATAGACACATCATCAACATTGTTTTCTTTACTCCGTTATATTGATTTTAAAAGGTCCAATTATTCAACATCTTGCCATTTTCAAATAACCCCCACATTTTATTAAAATAGAAATGTGTTTTAATTGAGACAAGTCCTGTGACCTTCCAAGCACAGGATGGCTCCTCCAATGGATACCTCACTTCCAACTTCTAATGATTGCAGGGCTCATTATGACTACTGGTTCCCAGCTGCAAGGCTATTATCTGTCATAGAAACTGATGTCCCTTCAAACAGCATCCAGGAGCACAAGCCTCTGTGTGTACGTGTGCGAGCTGGAACATATGAAAGCATGTGTGAGGTGGTTTGAGGGACTGATGGAACCATAGTACCAGCCGGCCACAGGGCTTGTCTTGCTGTGGTAGATGCAACATTAATAAACGGCATCATCTCAGAGAGAAAGGGAGACCGATAGAGACAGATAGGAGAAAGGCTTCCTAGACTGTGAATCATTACACACCATTAAACACTTAAAAAGAAAGCCTTTTTTAGTAAACATGAGCTTTCCAGAAGTGCCATCTATACTTTGCACTGATTCATCTAACGTGTCCATGTGGTGTCATCCACCTTTGATTTAATGAGTGTTACGCAGTTTATTTGATAGTATATTTATTGAACAACTGCTCAGCAGATGACCTTCTGCTAAATAGTACAACAATGTGCCACAAACACCAAGATGAGCTAAATGGTTGCAAAAATTGGTTTTCTTATTCATTCATTGATTTCTTTATTGGATTTTTGCTTTTAATATTCCACTTGGATAATAGTTCATATAAAGGCTGAACGATTAAGTCAATGGCAAGAATAAAACACAAGCATGTGAAATGAAATTAAAGAAATGAATGAATTTAACATTTAACAGTTTAGTTTAACATGAAAATGGAAGAAGGCAGAGCCCAGTGACCTTTCACCTTGCTGGGTGCAGCACATGAGTGTGTAAATGCATTTTCTTTAATGGCAAACATGATTGAATGTACTTCAATGTCACACGTATTTCCACATTCAAGTGTTTTATTGACATTTTGTGTATACACAAACACCACAACACCTCGGCGAAACACAAACAATGAAATAGGGTTGTCATGATGACTCTATTTCTGGGTGGAGGCACATGTAGCATTGGATGAAGCTTGTCTGTCAGTGGGCTGCAGTGCATTTTAGACACAAGCCCTACAAAAACAATGTCTTGTTATTCTGTACCGCTACATAATGTTATTGCTAATGTTCCTGGAACATCTTTAAACAAAACCTTTTAAAACTGGAAATACTTGCTATCCTAATAATGCTGGCGTTAACAATGTCATCGTGGGAAGTCATTGCAGCCATGCAGCAGCTAACTGACTAACCTCAGATTGTGGATGCGGTCACATCTTCTTCATGTCATATGATGCCTTTGTTTCTACCAGCTTTAACAAGTCGTTTAATTGAAAACAATGAATTGTTTTCCTACTTTCTCTCAGTGATACTATGAGCTAACTATAGCTCTTTAGCTAGGTGATCCAATCACTGCAGCTTCTTCCAGCTGCTCCACTGTTCCACTGCTGCAGTAGCTCCACACGCTGGATTCATGTCCTTTGTGATGCAACTCCAAAGGGATTGTTTTCTCTTCTTGGGATCAAGCTGAGGATCTTCGGCTTGTTTAAACCACTCGACTAAAAACTTTACCAACATTTCCTCATATTCTAATACCTGCAGGTCATCTACTGATCAGAAGGTTGGTGGTTCGATTCCTTGCTTTCCCCTAGTCTGCATGCCAAATATCCTTGGGCAAGATACTAACCCCATGTTGCTTTCCGATGCATCCGTCGGAGAGTGAAAGTGTGTGAATGTTCCCATATGGAAAAGATATTTATAAATCTTATAAAGTTTGTATCTGTCTTTTGTGAAACTTGTATGAAAAGCATACAAGAGTGAAAACAGATATAAGATCCCTTGAAAATTTAAATAATGAAACTTGTATGTTTTGGATACTTCCTAAAACAATATATGAAAGTAATGAGAAAGTGGCCACTTTCATGAGTAAATCATATAAGTTTTTACTATTTCTTTTCCATATAGGTTAGATAGGCACTAACAGATTAGAAAAAGTGCCTGTGTGAATGGGTGTGATTGGGTGAATGAATATAGTTGTGTAAAGCGCTTTGAGTGCTCAGACAGAGTAGAAAAGCGTTATATAAGAACCAGTCCATTTACCATCTACAAATGAACTATAACTATTTCCTAAGCATAAACATATTAAAAAGCCAGTAAAGTTGCTGCAACGTAACTTAAACAAAATGACGTTTTTTGGAAAATAATGTTTGAATATCAAAACATTTTATCAGAGGGTTAATATATATTAATGATAAGAGCAATTTCATTAAAGCAGTGTGGTACAGTGTGCATGATGCTGAATCCTGGTTCGATCCTGATGCATTCGTGCGTGTGCGAATGTTAGAAAAGGTGCTTGTATCAATGTGTGGTTGGGTGAATGAGGCTTGTAGTATAAATTGCATCGAGTGCTCATTAAGAGTAGAAAAGTGCTATATAAGTTCCGGTCCATTTACATGACTTATATACAGTAAGTCATCTAAGGAAATATGAGGATCAGCCTTGCAGATTTGGTATCAGTGGGAGCTTTCGCATCGCTCCAGTAAACAGAAGAGTAAACAGAAGCCTTGTTCCCTTCCTAAATGTTTATTACATGCCTTCTGCTGGTGACAAACCTCAACATGCAAGACTGCAGAGGCTAATGGGATTTCACCATATGGACCGACATATTGCACACATTCATCTTGTATGAAAGTGTTTTTCTTTTTTTTGATGAAATGCATTAACTTTTCTACCTAACTAACATCTCACCTAAGCGTCCTACCCCTTTCTAGTCACTGGACAAGGTGGCAAAACAAGGAGGAACCAAAGAGGCTTCTGTTTGTCTTTTTCCAGCCCTGGCAGCCAGCCTGGCTTTGAGAGGAGGCCATTGTAGAGCTTTTGGAGAAAAGTTAATGGTGAAGGCGATGTTATTGACCCCCAAGGGCTACAGACAGGCAACTGAATCCAAAGTTCAAGTCAAACACTAAGGTCTAACAGTAGCTTCTTTGACTGGCTGTAAACATTGATCATCCACTTGTCCAACACTTTCAGAGCTGGAGGAACTCCAGGCTACAGGCCACGGTAGCTTGATGAGAGAAAAAGAGCAAAGGTAAGAATATTACATAGAAGCACGTTTGTTCTTTGAGTATCACTTTTAACCTTTTAACATGGAGTGGGACTTTGGGGAGACTGGACTGAGAAGAAGAGAACAGGCCCTACTCAGTTATCCTCCAGTCATTTTCACACCAACAATACTGTGGACCTCAGCAAGGCCAGGACTAGTTTCATCAAACACTCTGATTTACATTCATAAATCTGATTTTCCAAATGGGGCTAAGAAGATGCCAACAAGCACAAACTAACAGGTGGCTTCAGGAGTCTATTGACCTGTTTGACTGCACTACAAGTAGACTGTTTGACACCGGGAATACACCAGGTGTGTCCGATTCTGGTCTCCAGTTCAGTCACCAGAGCTGAGTGTACTTACTCAAGACAATGCTTTCACTTTCACCAAATGTGCTGCTGCAGAAATGTCTCGTCGCTCTGAGTGGTTTAAGCCTCATGAAGGGTGGAACAAAACCTGAAACCTCACACACAAAGCTGTGTTCCAAGTGTGAGTGTGAATGCAATTTATTTACATGGGTTTTATATTTTGGTTATTTTGCTAATAAAAGATATTCCCCCCCATAAACCTTAATGAGGTCAAACTTGAGCACTTCTGTCTATGAACAGGAATATGAAATGTGCTCAAATTAGCATTTTTTTTTAATATTCATCATTCATAATAAAGTAGTTAAAGAAAATAATTTAAAATAAAATTATATTTTACACTATGTGTAAAATGTTTACACATAGTGCTAGAAAAGGCAAAGTCCTCCTGGCTATGAAAAGGAACCTCGAGAATCTACCCAATGAACTCGAGGCAACAATTTGCACTTTGTTTGTTTGGGTAGATGTTTTTACATATTGTTTTAGTAAATATTACTCTACAGCAGGTTTATTGGTGGTTGGGCAAAAGTTTAGCTGTGCCAGGATTTTCTAAACCAGCCAGTAAGCAGCAGGTCAGCAGTGAAAATCAAATGTGGTGATAACTTACACGCGGGTGCAAATATCACATAAAAAACAACCATAAATGAGCTATAACTGAAGAAAATCTGCAGCAGCAGGAATATGTTTCCCTACTTATTTTTCAAATACAAATGAAACATTTTGGTCACGTCTGACTCACACAGACACTGAAAGCGAGTACAAACTAAATAACGCACACTATTAGTGGTAGTTTATTTTCAAAATAAAATACATATTTTGGTGACATCTTAAAGAATATTTAACAGAATAAAAACCAACAATCCTATCAGAGCTGTCGGTGCACAAACCCAAAGCAGTCACGCATGAACACAGCACCTACAGCTGCACACTGAGGTGTCACGTTTAGCTAACGTACCTCCGAGATGGTTGTGTGGGTCAGGAGTTACTCAGGACAGCATGTTTGGCACCAACAACCACACTCAGACTCAGTGAAATCAACACTGGTGCTAGCTTAGCACTTCAGCAGGCTGTCTTCACCATGTGCACATGCCTAGATACACTGATTTGCTGCCACGTGATTGGCTAATTAGAATTTTGCAGTTGCATAGATGTACCTGACAAAATGCCCAGTTTTTAACTTTTTAAACTCCAACATGTTCCACTTAATATTGTAGAGTCAGAGCTCGCGTGGGTTGGCTAAAGATGAAGTCGTCAGGTGGCAGAATGGATTCTGGAGGTATGTATGAATTTAATCAGCAACAGTGACAATATTGCCCAAGTAAACCACTTGATGTCATTTACTCCTTTGAAAACCAATGTTGTGATTTCCACAGTGGGATGAAAGAACTCTGAAAAGAATCTGGAGCTTATGGGAAAAAGCTGCAGTCTGTGTGTGGGAGGTGTACAATCACCAGTTACTTGAAAGGAGGAAGAATATTTGCTTACTCTGGTGCTTTTTTCTTTTCCACAAACATAAACTAAATGATATGTGAGTGTTTCTTCGCTTACACAATAGCACGATCTGATATCGTCGTGTTGGTGTTGTTCCCAGATCAACATTGCAAGTGACCAATCAGAATGTTGTGATGTCATACTTTTGTGACTTCGGGAAAAACCGCCGTAAAACAAAAAAACTGTACTTAAGCTGCGAGAAACCGCCTCTGTCCGCCGATCAACGGACCCTGACCCTTTAATAAACGCTAAGCAGAATGGATATTGTCCTTGCAACACTGGAATTTCATAAATGCACGAATGGCTTGGCGCGCCAAAGAATAATGTCACAACAATGTGCTTGGTCACCTGGAACAACATTTACTATGTTGTTCCAGGAACAACACCAACACGACTATATCAGATCATCCTTTTTTCTTTTAACTTTTCTTTTTTTTTTTCTCGCCTGTCCCATTTGGTTCTTTTGCCATCAGAACTGTTGTCTGAAGACCAACAAGGATACCCAATGGATTTACTTTGCCAAATGGATCATCGTGGCATTGCCGTATTGGTCCATTTGGTCAATCTTTGTTTTTATTATTTATTATATTTTATTTTCAGATGTTACAGACGGGACAGACATGAGTGAGAGATAGGAAAGGGAGAAAGAAAGAGGAAGGAAAGGAAAAACAGAAGGGGAGAGGGACAGTGAGAAAGGGGGGGAGAAAAAAAATAAAAATCTCCTGGATCACCTGTTGAGAGAAGAATAGAAAACAAGCAAAAAAAGACAAAAAAAAAAAACAAAGCAACATACTAAACACAACACCATCGCATTAATCTAGCTAAGTGTAAACAGCAGTAAATACTAAATATTCAATGTTGTTGTGCAGCACGCAGGACAGATGTGCTTCGAAGTAGCAGCCAAGAAAGGTGTAATTTGGGTCTACGAGCAGTGAACACCCGTGTGCATACCTGTGTGGATCAGCGCGCTTGTATTCCAAAGGTTTCTCCATGTAACGATCTGCTAGAGAGTGTGGGGGGGCCACAGCCCCGTCCTCCAGGGTGTGAAGCAGGTATGGAGGAGATCAAAACTCCAGCCATCCAGAGGCCCCCAGAACGCAAGAGACCATGGAAGACCAACAGAGGGGCAGCCGCGCCACTGTTCCAGTAAGAGCTGAGGAGAGTCCCAGATGAGGGTTCACTCAGCAGCCGCGGAGCAGAAGCCAGGGGGAGTTGCAGTGACGCGCCCGTGAGCTCCGCCGGCCGCCAGCTGTGCCTGAGTGACCGAGCCCCAGGCCGAGAGGCCGGGGGCACCCCACCCCCGAAGTGGCCCGAGCGAGCCCCAGGCTCCAGGCCCCGATAAGCGGCCGCCAAGGAGTGAGCCGGTGTGTACCTGGACGCCCACCCCCAGACACAAAGAACCACCAACGCACCGACACCTGAGGGAGTCCGCCACTGGCAGGGGAAGTGGTGGTAGGTGGAGATAGGCCTCCAAACCTTGGAGGGCCTGAGGTGTCCCCAGAGAGGTGGCGTCTGATACCCAGCCTGACATATAGACACAGACATACAGGCACACACAGACACAAACATCCATTCCCCCCCTCATGCTCTCATATGCACTCACTCCACACTCAACCAACGTGGAGACAGACATAAAGAGACGCTGTACACACGATCACACTCCCCAAGCGTACTCTACAAACCGGGTCTAGGTACCCTTGCCCCTGGAGGGGGGAACTGCACCCAGACCCAGGTGGTGTTACCCTTTTCCCTGCGGTGGGGAGAGGCAGACCACCCCGACTCCGTAGCAGCAGGGAGGCCCCACACTCCAGACCGCAGTCGGACGGCCAACTCCACCTAGCCCTCCCGCTCCAGCAGGCCGCAGAGAATGGGGGTGGGAGAAGACTCC
Organism: Mchenga conophoros; assembly: GCF_057382185.1. NCBI lineage: Eukaryota > Metazoa > Chordata > Actinopteri > Cichliformes > Cichlidae > Mchenga > Mchenga conophoros. The sequence continues at coordinate 641,845 of NC_140527.1, forward strand.
AAACCTCCCTCCACCCGCTCATTGTAGTGTTGATGCATGTGTGTTCTAAGGTGCAATTAAAACCCAGGAGGGCATGGAGCTACCTGCCAAGGAGCAGCAGGTAAGCGCATAGTCCCTCCTGATAGCCCTCAATGTCTAAGTGTATTTAAAATTGAGAGGTGGGCAACGACGCCAGGGGTGAGGTGTACACCCTGATGGTAATTTGGACTCCGTGATTGTGCCCACCCCCAAGATCCTATATGTATGTGTAATGAGAGTGTGAATAATGTGAATGTCTAAGTTGTGGGATAAAATTGAGGCAGAGGCAGCCAGAAGGGGACAGAGGGGGGGGGTAGCCTCCTCTGCACCCTGGTGACATACCCCTACTCCAAGGCCCTGCATGTGTGGGTGGTTGTGGTGGAGCGGGAAGAGGGAGGCAGCTGGAGATGGGGAGGGAAGGAAGGGAGGGGCAGGTAACCCCTCCCTGGGGCCAGCTCCCCCGCTGACCCCAGTAGGCACTCCCACACTCCGCGACCCGCCAGGGAAAGGGGGCCCAGGCCCATCCAGACCGGGGCCCAGTGCAGCAGCGCCTCCCGGCCCCACAGAGCCCGGGACAGTCCACCCAACCCCACCACAGAGAAAACTGCACCCACCCCACCATCCACTCATCTTCCAGACTACATAAGACAGTAAACGCCCAGGCTGAGATCTTCCTCCACCTCTCCTGTATCTCCCCCTACTGCAGAGAGAGTTCCTGAAGAGAGAAAAGCTCCTGCAAGATGTGACCATCTCCCCCACCAGTTGAAGAGCCCCCCAGGTGGTTCGACGCACCGGCGGCAACCTGCTCCAGGGCCGGGCCCCCATGCACCCACCCGCCCACAACCCCGGCAACACACCAACCAGGATCCAAGCCCCCGAGGCCCGGCCCGGGCCCCAGCCCAGAGACGGAGCGCCCCCAGAACCTCACGCCCATCCCGGACCCACCCAGGGCCAGCCAGGCTACCAGGTCAGTAACCCACGTCCGTCAGCACAGACCCTCCCCTAGCCCCGCTGCACACAGCCGTGAGGAAACAGTCACCTGAGAGCCAACAGAGCCCCCAACCGGACATGACCGCTACCCCGGGTTGAGCCCCCCAAGGAAGATGCCTCCGGGGAACCCCCCGACGCCCTAAGCCTGTCCCTACCCCCACACCAATCACAACAGTGAAGGCGGGACCAAACTATGACCCCCCACCCCCACTAGGTGATGGAGCTGATAAAAGGAGTCCAGAGCAATTGATCTGATGTGGTGGCAGAGGCTGTATCAAGACTAATGTAATCTAATAGATAATTTCTATATTGGTTAGAATTAAGGTTATTTTTATTTTTCCAGTTCATGAGGACTGTTTTCTTGGCTATGCATAGGGCGGTGAAGATCATATGGGCTATATTCTTTTCTGAAGTGATATTATCTAAGCTGCCCAACAAACACACTAAGGGGGAAGTTGGAATGTTACATTTCAGACACTTTGATAAGTCTTCACATATCTCGCGCCAAAACTTTTGCACTGGTGGACAGAACCAAAGAGCGTGGATGTAATTGTCTGGTGTATTGCCTTGACAGTGTGAGCAGTTGTTGGAAGATGTAAAGCCCATCTTGAACATCCGATGACCTGTATAGTGCACTCTATGTAGTATTTTGTATTGTATTAATTGCAGACTGGGATTTTTAATTAATTTAAAGGTTTTTAAGCAAATCTGAGACCAGAAGTTTAGGTCTAAGTTAACTGATAAATCTGCTTCCCACTTTGCAATAGGAAGGGATATTGATTCATCTAATTTAGAAAGTGTTCTGTATATTTTAGATAATAATTTGGGGGATTTAAGAGTAAGAAAATGTGCCGCACTTAGTGGTGTTTGTAATTCAACTTGACTGAGGTTAAATTTCTTTTTTACTATGGATTTAATTTGTTGATATTCTAAAAATCTTGTCTTGTTGATCCCATATTGTGCAACTAGTCTGTCAAATGGAATAAATTCTGTTCCCTCTAATATATGTTCTAAGTATTTAATTCCTTTACAACTCCATTCTGGGAAATTAATCATATTATTGTTTTGTAATATGTCAGGGTTATTCCAGATAGGTGTACGTTTGCATGGGATTAATGAAGACTCCGTTATTTTTAGAAACTCCCACCATGCTGTCAGAGAAAAGCTGATGTTGATACTTTTAAAGCATTCATGTCTTTTGATGTTTGAGCTAATAAATGGTAGGTCTGAAATCTCTAGATCCTTGCATAGTGCCTGTTCAACATCTAGCCAGGGCTCAACTAAGAAGGTATGTTTTAACCATTCTGAGATGAACTGAAGCCTGTTGGCTAAGAAGTATTGGTGAAAATTAGGCAGATCTAATCCTCCTCTATCCTTGGTTCTTTGTAACGTTTTTAAGCTGATACGCTGGGGTTTATCTTTCCAAAGGAATTTGGAAATATATGAATCCAGAGATCTGAACCAATCTTGTGATGGTTTGTTAGGGATCATCAAAAATAAGTAATTTTTTTTTTGGCAAGATCATCATTTTTATAGTGGCGACCCTTCCCATGAGTGATATGGGTAAAGATTTCCATCTAGTCAGATCGCCTTCTACTTTCTTTAGAAGTGGGATGTGGTTTAATTTAGTTAAGTCTGAAAGCTTAGGAGAGACATTAATACCTAAATATTTAATATTTCCGGATTGCAGTGGGGCAGAGGAAGAATTATGGAAGGAGCAGTTAATGGGGAGAACTGTAGATTTTGGCCAGTTAATTGAATAATCTGAAACTCTTGAAAACCAGTTTATTAAAGTAATTACCTCAGAGAGGTTGGTTTGTGTGTTTTGCAGAAAAAGCAACACATCATCCGCATAGAGACTGATTTTATGTTCTATGTTCTTACATTTTATGCCCTTAATTGTTGTAGCCTGTCTAAATGCTGCTGCTAGAGGTTCGATAAAAATTGCAAAAAGTGAAGGGGAGAGTGGGCATCCCTGTCTGGTGCCCCTCAGGAGATAGAAGCTGGAGGATGTCTGGTCATTTGTTCTGATACGAGCTGTTGGGGAATTTTATAATATTCTTATCCAGTTTATGAAAGAGTTTCCAAAACCAAATTTGTGTAAAGTTGCGAATAAAAATTTCCAGTTAACTCTGTCAAATGCTTTTTCTGCATCTAGAGATAATATTATGGTTTCGATGTTTTTATCGTATGAGTAGTCTATTAAATTAAGTAATCTACGAGTGTTTGTTGAGGAGTGCCGACCTTTTATGAAACCAGTTTGGTCAGGATGAATTAAGAGGGGGGTCATTTTCTCTAATCTCTTTGAGAGAGCTTTGCAGATTATTTTAAGATCTACATTTAAAAGAGAAATTGGACGATAGCTTGAGGGAAATAAAGGGTCTTTGCCTGGTTTTAGTAGGAGACTAATGTTGGCAGAATTCATATTTGGTGGTAGTCTGCCATTTTCCTCGATTTCCTGCAACATGCCGTGGAATACTGGTGCCAAAATTATCCAGAATTCTTTGTAGAATTCTGCAGGGAAGCCGTCTGGACTTGGAGCCTTATTATTGGGCATACTTATCAGGGCTTCCTGGAGTTCACTTGGCGTCAGTTCCATTGCTTGACTATCTAGTAATTTTGGAAGAGTTACGTTGTCAAGAAACAGATCAATTTCATTTTTAGATGGGTTTATTTGTGGTGAGTATAAAGTTTCATAGAAATCCCTAAAAATGTTGTTTATTCTTCCAGGATCATATATTGTGTTCCCCGATAAATCTTTAGCAGCACATATAGTTGTTTTTTCTTTATTTATTTTTAGCTGGTTAGCTAGAAATCGACCTGATTTGTTACTGTGTTCAAAATTCTGCAAGCGTAGTCTTTGTATAAGGAATTGTGTTTTTTTATTAATAATTTCATTTAATTCTAGTGTTGTTTTGCATATTTTGTTCAATGTTTCCTGATCTTGGTTGCACGCGTAGGCTTCTTCTAGTGATTTGATGTTTTTTTCTAATTCCTGAATATTTTTGTTTTCTTCTTTCTTTTTGTGTGATGAGAAAGAAATTATTTTACCTCTCATCACAGCTTTCCCTGCTTCCCATAGAACAGAAGCAGATATTCCGGGAGTGTCATTAAAGTCTAAATATGAAGTCCATTCCTTTTTAAAATATTTAATAAAGTCTTCATCTTTAAGTAGTGATATATTAAATCTCCAGTTTTTACTTGGCGTAGTATTATTCTTGTGCATTAGTGTTAAAGATACAGGAGCATGATCGCTGACAGCTATAGGATGAATCTCAGTGTCTGAAATGTCACACAGCAGTGAGCTGCTGACCAAAAAATAATCCAGACGAGAGGAAGAGTGATGAACATGCGAGAAAAAAGTATATTCCTTACTGGTGGGGTGAAGAGAGCGCCATGCATCGCAAAGACCAAAGTCGCTCATATACTGTTTGATTATATTTGTGGACTGCCAATTGCGCTGAGTTCCTGTTGTGTTGAGCCTATCCATTTCTTCATTTAGTCCAAGGTTGAAGTCACCGCCAAGAATGAGTGAGCAATCAAGGTGTTCAGAGAGTGCACTAAAAAATCCGTGGAAGAATGAGGGTTCATCAACATTTGGACCATATATACTTACAATACATAGTTTTTTGTTCAATATTGATAGTTTAATAATTAGAAATCTACCCTCTGGATCTATAACTGTATCGAGTACTGTAAAATTAACATTTTTATGTATTAAAATTGCTACTCCCCGTTGTCTAGAATTATAACAGGCTGCAAACACGTTAGGAAACTCAGGTGTTTTAAGTTCGTTTAAACCTGTGACAGGTCTGTGAGTTTCTTGTAATAAAACAACATCTGCCTGTAGTTTTTTAAGCTGGTTAACTATCTTTAACCTCTTTCCTCTGGTGCCAGCTCCATTTACATTCCATGTGACAAACCTCAGCATGCCCATAATTGTGTGTGTATGTCTAATGAAGTATGCTGGGTGTTTCGTTTAGACAGGTGGAGAGAATGTGGAAACATCCCTTGTTTGTAAATAGAAAGAGAAAAAGAAGTGTGGTGAGAGGCTCCATAAGTCTGACTATGTGTGTGAATATTCACTAATATGAACAAGCGTGGCTTGCTTATGTGTCCTGCAAGTCTGTGCGTGCTGTGAGGCTGTTGTGAATGTGCTGCCGTTGAGCTGATGTGTTTGCGTGATCGTGGTGTGAAAATATGGAGAAATAGAGGGTGTTGTTTGTAGGTGAGTGGGGAAGTAGGTGACCACAGCAGTGAAAGACAAGAGAAAGAAAGAAACCACATGAACTGTGAGCAACAACAACAAAAAAGAAACGAAACGGAAACATTCCAATTAAAGCAATGACGGAGGGTGACGGTGTTATATCTGCTATGACATCATATTGATATTACTAGGTTAAACCCATGTTAAAAGAGAAAGTGTGAATGAATAAGAAAAGAGTGTAGCGGGTTCTTATCTGGAGTGCAGTCAGTATAACCACGGTGTGGTGCCGGGGTCGCGGTACAGCTGTCCGTCCACGTAGAGCCTGTCCACGGCGATGACAGCACGGGAGCCTTTCTGGATGAAGCTACGTCGAACTGGGAACAGGACCTTGCGTCGTTCCAGGATATCTTTGGGGAACTGGTCGTTCACGCTGAAGTCCGTTCCTTTCAGCTCTCTGCCGCGACTCTTCACCTGTTCCTTCTGTTTGAATTGACCGAATTTGGCCACAATAGGCCGTGGTCTCCCGGTCTGCGACCGCACGCCCCCCAAGCGATGTACTCTATCGAAGTTGATGTTCTTTACGGTGTCCTCCGGCAGCTTCAGGTGGATTTTAATGAAGCTTTTCACCGTTGCCTCTGCGTCCTCTCCGGCAGTTTCTGGAATACCAGAAAACACAAGATTATCTCTCATGCTACGGGCTTGTAGATCGATAACGGACTCTTTTATTTTTTTATTTTCAATGTTTAGCTGGGTCACGTTATCGGTGAGAGATTTGACCGACTCCCGTAGCGTGGCATTTTCAGCGGCAAGCGTTTCCACCTGCTGCTGGTTGAATTCCAGGGATTCTCTCAGAGATTTAAATTCCCGGTGTAAAATCTCCACCAGGGACAGCCTCGCATCGAAACTGGACAATCGCTTGTCGATTGACTCCAGGATGTCTGCGATGTCTTTGCCGGCAGGCGATGTTGTACCGGGGGAGTCTGCCGGGCGACATCTCTTCGATGACGGCGTCTCAATTTTGGCCGGGGAAGATGCACTCTGGGCCTTCTTCATTACTAAATCTTGAAAACAGCGGTCGATGTAATCTTGGAGAGCGTCTAAACTCCCCCCGTTGTCCTCCAGGGTGTTAGAGATGATAAAACAGATGTTGTTAGTTATATGACAATTGATTAGTATATTTGGTAATACTGAAGCTTGAAAAACCTTTGTTAAACTCTATGCTACCATTTGCTTTTTCTCCGCCAAAATCTCCGGCGTCTGACGTCACCTACAACATGGGTCGCTTACCTTGTCCGTCACTCTTCTTAGTTTATAGTTAAGAGGGAAGTCTGTTAAATATATCAGATCATCCTACATAATATTAGGCAGCTGTGTTCTGCAGGAATAGCTTACCTGTAAAAAAGAAAAAGCGATCCAGTCTCTGATCTCCACAGAGTCAATCAAATGAAAGAGAAATATTAAGGCTTTTTTTTAACTTGGAGAAATTGAAGTTGGTTACCATCAAAAAGGTGAGGAGGATGTTTTCATCACAGCCATGAGAATCGCTATGGACCATCCATCATTGACCTGGTCTGAGCACATGAGCACCGTGGTCCAAGTGGTCCTTGACAGTAAAATAGAGCCGAGCCACTTGAACACTGGCTAACCTCTGCTCACAGCACAGTCATACCAATACTAGTGGGTATAGAAGTTTAAAGGGAAAAAGCAAACATAAAAACAACTTTGTGCTCAAAAAGAAGAAAAATATGCATCTGACTAAACTGGCAAAAAAAGAAAATCCTCCAAGTTGTCACGGTTCTGGGTCCGTTGGACCCAGTATTTTGAGTTTATTATGTTTTGGTTTATTTCTGCTTCATGGATTGTTTTCTTCTCGTAGTGATGATGATGATTATTATTAGTTTCTTGTTTCTGTTTATCCGTGCTTAAGGATTTGTTCTCAGTTATATCTCACGTTTAGTTTAGTTCAGATTCCATGTGTCATTCTGTCTGTCTCTCAGTGTAAAGTCTGCATGCTTGTTTAGTAATTCATGTTTCCTGTTTTATTGTGAAAGTCTTTGTCTTATGTTAGTGTGTGCAGCTTAGCTCCCCCGTCTCGTTAGCCCTGATCTCTCCCAGCTGTGTCTCCCTCCTGTTGCCGATTCCCCCGTTACTACCCTGTGTATATAAGCCCTGTGTTTTCCCATGCTCAGTGTCGCGTTGTACCCTCAGATTATGCCTGTGTGTTTTTGGTTTCGGTGTGCAGTCCTCACTTCATGTTTTGTTTTCTGGCCAGCAATAAAGCTGAGGTTTTTGAGTTGCATTCCGCTTTCCGAGTCCTGCATTTGGATCCTCCTCTCTGCCTGCCCGCACACAGAGCCCTGACACAAGTCTTACTTCAACAGGCATCGATTCCAAACATAGGCAGCTGAATTAAAAGTAGGGCAGAGTGAAGCTTTGCAGGTACATTTGGTGCAATCCAATACACAGCAGTAGTCTATGGATTCATTCACAGCCCTAGAGAAACACTTCAAGTTCATTCTCCTTGAAGTACGAGGCATTATGAAAGATGTGCAGCATTATTTATTATTAACCTTTATTTAACCAGGAAAAGTCCCATTGAGATTAAAAACCTCTTTTTCAAGGGAGTCTTTGTGATTAAACACAAGCTTGGATATCTCATACATTTGTAGAACCCCAGTGACTGAAACAGAGACAAATACATGTTTATACATCCTTCTATGTGTATATTCAGTTGGCTGAGTCAGAGGGAAGTCCAACTTTCAGAACTACAAGACAATTTCTTAAACAACACAATCATCAAGTTTAATATATGTTTCATAAGCACCTCTCTGATTTATTCTGAAAGAAACTGAATTTAGAAAAATGTGCAGGACGTCATTAAATTCTTCAGCAGTTTCTGCAAAACACTTTTAGAAACATGGTTTGTGATGGAACTATTACTTCAGTTATTGTATTAGACCTGAGAGGCTGGGACAGATCCAAGGATTTACCTTCTCTAACAGGAAACATGCCTACATTGTTCTAACAGAATGCATTGTTTATTTTAACTGCTATATTTTAACCTTGCTTTTTACTTTTAACAGTGTGATGATGATAAAGAAATATCCAGTACTGGTTTATGTTTCACAACCTTTTCACAGTAAAGAAAGGGGCTGGATGACCCCAGTTGACCTCTAAAACCTTTTATTAATTCTTTAAAATGATAGCAGCACAAATGTTTGACACAACTTTTGTTAGATCTCAAGAAGGTGGGAGGCCAACTCCACTCATGTAGTTCACCGAGCTGACCTCTCCCCTGCCACCGTCACTGACACCTTGACTCAAACCACTTTGTGTTGTCGTTGCCTCCGTTTCGCTGGTACGAGTCTCGATGACACAGACCTACTGCTGACTACATGCAGTGCTGCTGTAAATTATTTTTAACTTTGTTGAAATGGTGATTAGTGACTTAATGACCTGACTAACCCAAAGCTCAGATCTTTCCAAGTAACCTTATCTGAATCCATGATGTGTCTTTGGACTACTAGTAGAAAGAGGATATTCTGGTGCGGAGGCACCTTTTGAGCCACCACAGCAGGGTTTTACAATCATATCGTTTTTCTGATTTATTTTTTTGGCATTTCAATGATATTCCAGCACAGACGCTCATAAACAAACAGAGATACAGAGGGAGGTGTTTAAAAACTTTATAGCTTGTGAACAAAGTCCTGGCTACTGGTTTTGACTTCTTCTTCCCTGATAGGTGGCCACACCTGCCATTCATGAGAATACTGCAGCGGCTTTCTGCATGGTAACAGCAGGTATGGCTGTAGCTCAGGCGGTAGAGCAGGTCATCTAGTGATCGGAAGGTTGGTAGTTCGATTACTTCCCCTAGTCTGCGTGCCAAATATCCTAATATTTGGCACGCAGATACTAACCCCAAATTGCTCTCGGAGTATGAATGCGTGGATGTTTGTTAGAAAGCACTTAGAAAATGTGCTTGTGTGAGTGAGTGAATGCACAAGTTGTGTAAAGCGCTTTGAGTGCTCAGAAGAGCAGAAAAGTGCTATATAAGAACCAGTCCATTTACCATACAAAATAAATACAAGTGTCTGGAAAACAAGGTTGGGGTGGTGAACAAAGTGACCGTTACTGCAGGTATACTAGCCGAAATAGCGCCAGCTATGTGAAATGTAAACTTGAACACTCCTGTCTGTCAGGCGTTGTGTGGAGGCGAGGAGGAAGGAACCCAAACGCAGGACTCGCAGGTAGGTGAAGACTGGTGAAGGTTTATTATAAGGAGTGGATGAACAGAACAGAGGTAGAAAACGGCTGGCTGGCTGGACGACTGAATGAATGAATGGCTGGCTGGCTGGCTGGCTGGCTGGACGACTGAATGAATGAATGGCTGGCTGGCTGGCTGGCTGGACGACTGAATGAATGAATGGCTGGCTGGCTGGCTGGACGACTGACTGAACTGAACTGAACGACATCATCACATGTACATCAATGACACGACAGTGAATGGGTAGAAACAGAGGGCTTAAATACACAGACTGGTGATAATGATAATGAGAGACCGGTGAGTACACAGCTGAACATAATGAACTAATGGGAAGAGGACTGAACATAACGCACACAGACCAAGGCTAACACAATAAAACAGGAAGTGGAACAGGCAGTAGATAAACAGTGAACAAGAACTGAAAATACTGGGTCACCGACCCAGGAACCCTGACACTGTCTTTATCCTGTCTTCCTTCTCTCGCCCCAACCAATCACAGCAGATGGCACCGCCCCTTCGGTTCTGCCGGAGATTTCTTCCTGTTAAAAGGGAGTTTTTCCTTCCCACTGTCGCCAAAGTGCTTGCTCATAGGGGGTCATATGATTGTTGGGTTTTCTCCGTATTATTGTAGGTTCTAGCGTACAATATAAAGCACGCTGAGAATATTGTTTTTGTGATTTGGCCGCAACTTTTAGTTATTTTAGTAATCGAGTAATCTGTGGATTACTCCATTGATTAATTGAGTAATCGGATAAGAAATACTTTTATCTATGTTCCATATTAACTTAAATTTTTTAAAGAAAACGTTTTCTTAAATGCAAAAATATATAAATAAGCTACAGTCAAAGTTGATAAAATAAGACATGTGAAATCTAAACTAAGGCATAAAGAATTTACTTTACTTTTAATGACCCATGTACATTTCTGTTGGCTGTGAAAATAGCTTTTATTTGTTTATGTTTAAAAGTAACTCAGTTTAATTAACACAACATTTTATATCATTTCATTCATTTCTGAAAAATCTTATGGAAGCCTTAAAATGAATCTGGTCTAGTACACCCCATGCCCCCCTTTAGACTCACCCCTGTTTTCCCATGTAAAATAGGACGGCTGCCATTAGTTAGCTTAAACAGCTAGTTGTATAATTTAAACATGCTCAGCGTGGTGTGTAAACAGACCAGCCATGATGCCATCATCATCATCAATACTTCTGCCGCTGGGTTTTCAGTGTTTTTGTTTAAAACTGGGGGCTCTGTGAGCTTAATGTTGTCAAACGTGTTATTCCCACACTGCTCCTAAACACGTTTATTGCAAGTCTGTTTTTAGTGGCAAATGCAGTTCACATTTCCATGGCGACAGTGGCGCGCTATAGAGCCATGCATTAAACAAAGCACCAAAGAATTTGTGCTGAGAATTTTTTATAATCATATTATTGGAAAAAGTCAATGAATCCCTTCAGCCCTAAAATTTAATCTAAACTGTAAAACACACACATCCATCTGTGCTCTTCCGGAGAACCCAGAGAGAACCCATTTAAACAAGTAGAACATGGGAACTCTACACAGAAGTGGTTCTTCTGTGTGCTGCTGCACAAACATAATATTTTAAGTTCAAAGAAAGTAAAATAAAATCTTGCAGTACCTCAACTTTTGTCCCATTTGCAATACGATAACATTAGCTACTATCTCTGAACTGGTACCTACAGGAATGAGCCACACCATCACTGATATCATCACCTACTGACAACCAATGACTTTACAACACGTCCAACAATTAGTAAGCCAGAATATCTATACACATTTACACCAGAACACTTTCGTTATGGATGGCAGGTTTCACTTGAGGAGATCGGGACAGATAGAACAGCATGAGGACAATACTCTGCTTAGACTGTTCTCCATGAACTGGACTTGCATAAGCAGCAGAAAATAGACGGAAGGCAGCTCTGTCTGCAAGACAAGTGTGACAGTAACTCACATTTGTATTAAGACGGGTAGGTTGACAGTTGTGTGTACAGAAAACACGTGTGTCTCTGCAGAGAAACCACAAGACAATGATGAATGAAACCGATTCCATGAAATCTCTAATATATGCCACTTAAAAATGGATAAGCTCATCAGAGCTGTTTTCACATGAACCCAGTGGTGTTCATATGCTGCAGATGACATGAAATCATTAAGAAGTATTAGCTGCAGCTGTGTCTTTGCTGGTGTGACACCCACATGTCTCTGTGATGGCGTGTTCCCACAGCTCATAGGTTCAATCTTCACAGTCGTAATGGTAACTGTGCTTCTGAGTTTTTATCGGTAAAACAAAACAAATTAAAAAATATTTTTTTCCACTGATAACAGTTTGTCTATCAGTGATTTGGAATGAAGCCATTTTAAATTATCTCTGTCATTTTCTTAAACAGATGACATTTATTTATTTTTTAAGACTAGAAAAGCTTGCTGCCAAAGCATTTCTTTGCACTTCCCACTCACCTCATGGAAGGGTTTGCATGAAGCTGCAACAAATTTTTGAAGTGATCAACTATAAAGGTGGAGCTGCTCATCACTGAGTTCATGTTTGGAACTTTGATTTCTGTTTTCAGGGATTTAAAGGTTTTTTGGAGGTGTTGTTGTAAACTACTGATCAGCTGTAAA